>NC_133536.1:4111417-4772523 GCF_048544455.1 Silene latifolia
AGTCTAAAGTACAGAGTTCTAAAACAAAAGGAGGGGTGTGATCCCACTCAAAACAACCCGAAGAAATACTAATGTCTCTAATGGAATAGTGGGCGATGGCATCAGCAACCCGGTTGGCCGATCTCTTCTCAAAAACAAGCTTCAAATGCGGGTAGTCCTGCAAGAGGGTCCTACACTCAAGAATAATGTTAGTAAAGGGCCCACAGGGGGCAGAGGCGCCCAAAATGGAAGTAACCGCATCCAGACAGTCAGAGGCAATCAAAACGTTATTCACAAGGATTCTAGAGCGTAAAATCCCTTCCCGAATGGCAAGGACCTCACACAGGTAGGGGTTATGACCAAAGGAGCGGGTGGACCAACCTAAAACCCAGAACAAAACCGTCTCGATAACACACCCCGGACTAGTAACGAGAGGAAGAGGGGGAGAAAGCCGCGTCAACGTTGGTTTTAAGCCAACCAAGCGGCGGAGGGGCCCAGCTCAAAGGGTAGCTAAAGGCATCAAGGTGGGTGGAGCAAATAACAGGGGCAGAGAGAGGACGGTTAGAGGCACAGGTCCAGGCAAAGGATTGGGAAGCAACCAAGGCGCAGAAGGAGGATGGGGAGGAGGGGGTAGAGGCGGAGGGGGAGAAGGTTAACTCGCAGCGGCGCAACCAAAGGCGCCAAAGGACGAAAGTGAAAAGGGTAATCCAACTACGGGGTTTGGAGGTGCGGTTATCATAAATCCAAAGAATGGAGGTCGGCAGTGAAGAAGGAATCAGGGGCATTAAGGGTAGACCAAGAGTGAGAGGCAAAACTACAATCTCGAAGAGCATGAATAGAGGTCTCAGGGATAGAAGGGTTAGGACACAAGGAGCAGGAAGAAGAGGGTAAAATGTTTTTCCCGAAAAGGGAAGCTTTGTGTGGTAGTTTGTTCCACCACAAAAGCCAGAGGAAGACTTTAATGCGAGGTTGGGTAGGGAGATCCCAAAGCCAGATGAGGTTGTCAGGGAAGGGAGGGGAAAGGGTGGGGGCGAGAGGAGGGTGGCAGAGGGAGGCATAAGCGTCACTGATAGAGAACTTGCCTTTGGGGGCAAGGGAGGTGGAGAGGGTATCCAGCCTAGTGGTAACTGGGATGGGGGTGGAAAGAATGCTGATCTTGATGTGATCAGGGAGGACGAAGTCCAAGGAGGTAAGGTCCCAGGCTCCATTGGTGATAATGGAACAGAGTTTGGCGTTAGTAGAGGAAGAGCCAAGGGGGCCCAGAACGAGACCCCTTAGGGGACCGAGGTCAAGCCACGGGTCATCCCAAAGTCTGATGGTGGAGCCGTCTCCAATTGACCAAGTGAGATGGCCTTTAAGAAAACTCCACCCCTTGCCAATGTTCTTCCAGATGTGGGAGCCATTAGAGAAGGAGCGGCGGGTGGGGGTGCAGTATTTACTGTGGATGGCTTGAGCAGCAGGGGAGGAGCGGTTTAGGAGTATATTAGAACAAAGTTTAGTTGAGAGGGCATCATTAAGAGGCTCAGCGGCTTTGATTCCGAGGCCACCAAGGGAGAGGGGGAGGGTGACAAGGTCCCAATTTGCAAGATGGAGTTTATTTGCAGACTGGCTCGACCAGAGGAAACTCCTAGTGATCTTATCAATGTCACGGAGGATGGAGGAAGGGAGGCGAATGCATTGCATCGCATGATTGGGGATAGCATTAATGGTGGATTTTATCAAACATAACCTACCAGCTCTAGAAAGAAACCTAGATTTCCAAGTGGCAAGTTTCGACTGGATGTTATCCAAGATGAACTGAAGGTCAGAACGCTTAGGTTTCCTACCCAGGAGAGGAAAACCAAGATAGGTGCCAAGGTTGTTAGTTCTCTTAATATCAAGAGCGTTCTCGAATAAGGCAGCCTCAGAAGGGGGAGTGTGCTTCGAGAAAATGATTTTACTTTTAGTGCAGTTGATCTTTTGACCCGAGTTAGAACAGAAAGAGAGGATGGTGTCTTGGAGAGAGCACAAATTTCTTTCGGAAGTTCTACCGAAGACCAGGATATCATCGGCAAAGAGGAGATGCGAGAAGGAGACACCACCTTTCCCTAGGGGAAACGGGGTCCACTCATTGTCATTGCAGGCTTGGTGAATGAGACGCGAAAGGGCTTCCATGCAAATAATAAAGAGGTAAGGGGAGAGAGGGTCACCTTGCCTAATACCTCGAGAGGGGGAGAAGGTATCAAGGGGTGTGCCATTAAAGGTCACAAAGGCAGAGGTCGTGGAAATGCAACTCATAATGAGAGAGATAGTTTCAGGGTCGATGTTGACAGAGATAAGGCAGGCACGGACGAAATCCCACTCAAGTCTGTCAAAAGCTTTCTCAAGATCAAGCTTAAGAGCAAACCAACCAATCTTACTTTTAGAAACATGCATGGAGTGAAGGATCTCAGAGGCAATGATGAAGTTAGAATCGGTTCCTCTCCCGGGAATGGAGCTCCCTTGATTAGGAGAAATCAGAGAGTGTAAGAAGGGCTTGATCCGGTTAACAATGATCTTCGTAACAATCTTGTAAGTGGTGTTGCAGAGGCTGATGGGTCGGAAGTTGGTAATAGATTGAGGGGAGGGAATCTTAGGGATGAGGGAGATGGAAGTCAAGTTAATGGCAGCGGGAATGGTTTTAGAGTTGAAGATGTTTTGGATGAAGGTGATAAGGTCAGCTTTGATAATGTCCCAGCATCTCTTGAAAAAGCCAGCATGGAAACCATCAGGCCCAGGGGCCTTACTGGAACCAAGGGAAAACAGAGCAGAACGGATTTCTTCCACAGAAGGGGCATGGAAGCTAGTGATGAAGGGGGGGCCAGGATGGGATTGGTGATCAGGGTGAGTAAGATAGACAACATCTTTGCCAGAAGAGAAGAGATTAAGGAAGTAGTTGGTGATGTGAGAATTCAAAGCATCGTGTCCTGAGATAACATGGCCAACAGAATCAGTAAGAGAGAGGATGCGGTTGTAGCTTCTTCTAATGGTGACAGATTTTTGAAAGAAAGAAGTATTGCGGTCACCGTCGGTTAACCAGTTGATTCGGGAGCGGTCTTTCCAATAAAAGTGTTCGAGGTCGAGGATGCAGTCAAGTTCTTTGGTGAGGGAATCATTAAGGTTTAGGAGGAAGTCCGAAGATGGGTTGGTGCACAGGCTGCGCTGGACCCCGAGGAGACGGGAGGAGAGTCTACGTTTTCTATTAGGAGGGTTTCCAAAGATCGCATTAGCCCAGTCAGAGATGGTTAGACTCAGGTTAGAGAGTTTGGCAGGAATGCCCTCCGAGAGAGAGGGCCAGGTGTTGGCAACGAGGGGGTAAAAGGACGGTTCACACGTCCAAAAAGTCTCAAATTTGAAGGCTTTAAAAGTAGGGTGAGGGGGAAGAGTTGTCTTAAGCAAGATGGGGCAGTGATCAGAGGAAAGGCGGGTCAGGTGATAGTTATGGGAGTTCGGGTACTGATCCAACCAACCCTGGTTAACCCAAACCCGGTCCAGGCGCTCAAGAATGGGATTAGTACGACGTCTATTAGTCCAAGTGAATTTCGGTCCCGAAAAGCCAATGTCTATCAGATTGCACGAATCAAGTGAAGACTTGAAGAGGTTAACTCTGTTCATCTTAACACCCCGGCCCCCGACTTTATCAGCACTACTAGTAACTTCGTTGAAATCACCTAAGCAAACCCAGGGGAGGTCAAGGTTGGTCGAAGAACTTATGAGATCCAGCCACAAAATTTTCCGGAGTCTAAATTTTGGACTAGCATAGATTGCAGATAATAAGAAAGTAAAGGAAGTAATAGGTACCTGGACCACCACATTGATCAGTTGGTCAGTTTTATTTAGGAGAGAGACGTTAGCCTTTCCCGCATTCCAAAGGATGATGATGCCGCCAGTGAACCCCACCGGGTCCAAGATTTCAAAAGAGTCAAAAGGAAGCCTACGCACAATGACCAGGGAGTTGGGTGAGCGAACTCGGGTCTCAGAAAGGATAACAACAGTCGGGTTGTGAGCATTGATAAGGTAGGATAAATGCGTCCGGAAGGAAGGTCGAGCAATGCCGCGGCAATTCCAATATAAAATATTCATTTGGGATGGGAGGAGGAAAGGGGTGGCCAGATTACCCAAGCCGGGTTGAGGACCCTCGGCCTCTGCCACGCCTGGCACGAGGTTTTGGTTGTTGTTGGGCAGACTGGGAATCACTCCGGAAATGGTCAGGAGAAGCTTGCGATAATTCCTCCCCGGGACACAATCCCAGCTGACCCACACGTCCAGAGCAAGCAGACGAGTTGCTGTTCGAAATCCCACTACAGAATTCGAAAAGCTCGCAGTTCGAAGGTCCTTCGAGGTTGAACTCAATAGATAGATTTTCCTCAATCGAGGCAAAATGGGTGTAGGGTCCAAGAGGAATTGCAGCTCCGGCGGTACCACCAGACCGGGGTAGAGTGTATGCCACTCCTTGAGGAACCATGTCAGGTAGCAAATCAGGACCGGTGGTAAGGTTGGTAGGTCCGAGAGGTCCAGGAGATGAGCCGGATGGAGGCAACCCGACATTGAGTTGGTGTTGATGAGGCAAATGTTGAGGCAAGACAGAGGAGGGTTTAGCGGGTTTACGAGTATGGCTCGAAGATTGGGGACGGTTGCTTGAGGCGAGACGAGGCGATGTTCTTGGGTGTAGGTGTTGTTGTTGATTTCGAGTTCGGGTAACGTGAGAGTTGGGGGTTGGAAGTAGGCCTCGGGTGTCGCATCCAGGGGAAAAAGGAGGAGTTTTAGGGAGGTTCGGGTTTGGTGATGACCGAGTTGGAAAAGCGGGGCTGGTGGGAGATAGGAGGAGGGGATGGTTATGGCTAGGTATGGTGTGTTTTGGTGAGGAGTGGAGATTTGATTTGTCATTTTCGAGGGGTTGAGGCTCTGGTTGAGGTTTTTTAACAGTGGGGAAGAGGGGGATGGTCTGGGAAAGGAGGGAAGATATAGGAGGTAGTTTAAAAATTTGGTCAATGTACAGTTTTGGGTTGGGAAAAGGAATACTTTTATTGAGGTCAGAGGGGACCTTGTCAAAGGGAGGGCAAAGTTTTGAAAAAGTGGGGGCAAGGGGAGGTAAAGTACTGGATAAAGGGGCCATACCTTGGACTTTGTATGGTACTATGCTCCAACTTTCAGAACAGGACAGTGGCCCGTCACAATCAAATGCAGAAGTAGCCTTAGGTGTCACGTGAGTCCCGGACTTTGGGGAAAGAGGGACGTTTCCATTTTCTGCAGTACTCAGACAGAGTCCTTTGCAAAACCCATGACAAATTTGGCAGTAGATTTGTTTGTCCGCCAGTTTAATATCTTGCCTGAACTTACCCAGCCAGACGGAATCCGGTATCGGCTTGGACTGATCCAAATGGACAGAAATCCTGGCAAACCGCGCGTTATTCCTGAACAGGCCATTTGGATCATGCTTAATGAAAGTTCCAATTGAATTTCCGATGGCTTTAAGAATATCAGCGCGGTGGTACTCGATAGGTAATTCGGGCAGAATTAACCAAGTGGGTATAGAGGTAATGGATGCCGTTGAAGGTTGGAAGTTTGGAGTCCATGGTTGGACATGGAGGTAATTACCTTGAACAAACCAAGGTCCATTCTCCTTGATTCGGGTAAGGTCAGAGACCGATTCGATCTTACACGAGTAAAACCCTTTCCCGAGCCCAATTAAATGTAACTTACTCTTGCAGTTCCAGAGATTTCTGATAGAAGTAGCAAGGTGTGAAGAATCGATAGATTTCCCGGTCAATTTGATGATTAGGGTGTTTTCCCATTTGGCGCGGATTGATGTTAGAACTTGAGGTGGTAGATCGATGGCGGGTTCACGTCTGATGGTAGTCTTGCCCGGAGTGGGTGAGAAGATGGGGAATTTTTGTGAAGGTGTTTGATTGATTTGGGGATCAAGGAGGGAGTTGGTAAGGGCGGATCTATAAGAGGTCCGGGTGGTAGATGATGAGGAGGGGGCGGTTTTATCTAGATTTTGGTTGGTGATTGGGTGGGTTTGCGGGTTAGGGTCGTTAAATGGGGTGGATTTGTGGGGGAGGCCATTGTGCGAAGAGCTTCCAGAAGAGGTGTTGATGGTGGGAGTGGCGGCAAGTGGGGGAAAGGATTTCAGGTGTTTGTGGTGATCCGGTTGCGTTGATGGTGGTATGTGGTGGTCCGCTATTGCAAAGGTGGTTTTATGTTTATCACTCATTTTTGTGTTTATTTTGTGTTTATTTCTCTAGAAACTCACTCATCCTCTCTCTAGTCATTTCTAATTGGCTATCGGAGGTATTTTGGACTCTATTTTTGGGAGACGTGATAATCCAGCGCCCGTAAAAGTTCAGCAGCAGCCCCAAGTTGCCTATTCTGGAGCCGTTGTCGTCGCCGACCCTTACTATCAGGGCTATCCTGGAGGCTATCCTGGAGTCGTCTATCCTGGAGGCTATCCTGGAGCCGTTGTTGTCAACCCCTAATATCCTGGAGCCGTTTGTCGTCGACCCCTACTATCAACAATTCAACATGGCCGTGTAGCCGTTGACCCCGCTTCTTCTAAACCCTAAACTAATACGTACGTACCAAAGTACGACGTACTTTATAATTTGATTTCACTTTTCCAGCTATAAGCTATTTACTTTCGTTTTCAATTTTTTTTTTTTTTTTTTTTTTTTTCCAGTTGTCTTAATGTGCACACCCAATTGATTAATGGCCATAAATCGAATAAATGTCGTTATAGTATTTCCTCCATTTTACTTTTAATATACGCGGTAACTTTGCTATAAGCCGTATCTTTTTTGATAACTTTTTTATAGCAAATTGGACGGCATCACGTACATATGAAGATATTAAAGTATACATCATTTTGGTAGATCAATAGTCTAAAGCCAAAATCCCCAAAATTGACAATAAATGATTGAACAACACGACATACGTACTTATTATTACTCTATTAATTCTCAAAGGTTAAGCTTGTTATTGAAAACTCCTGTGTAATGTTTATGTGGAATGTTTTAGAAAATAAAATGATGGTTTTACAATTCTCAACATATATATGGATGAAAGTAGAGGTGATCGATTTTGTTTTGGGAGATCCTTATTGGCGGAGACATGATTTGATATTAGGGCGTTAGGGGGTAGGGATGAATTGTTTTACTTAATCCTGTTCTAAGAGTACTTTCAATTCGTTCTACACAAAAACTTGTGTAGAACGAATTGTTTTACTTAATCCTTTACGTATGAAGTGATACCAATAATTTTCTTTTAATATAAGTTTATTGTTAAATCATTTTGATAAGAGACATTTATTCTCTTCGTTCTAATTGTCCTTGATTGACACGAAGCTATTCTTGATAACACGACAAATCATTATGAAACTACCAAAACTAGTTTTATTTAACGTGTCAAGGTAAACAAATTGTATGAAATTAGAACCACGATATGATATGACCCAAAGATGTGCTGTTCAAACTAGACCCAATTCATGATTGTTATTATTATTATTATTATTATTATCCTAAATTATACACCACTTAATCCTAATAAATCAATATAAATAGGAAGTATTCTTTTTGGGTGTAAACGAGGTATTCAATGTCGACAACCGTGATTAGTAAAACGAAAATAGTCCTTTAAATACCCTTAAAGCCTTAACCAACCATCCTACTCTTGCTCTCTTAAACCCTTCAAAGTTCAAACATTCCCTTTCTTCCTCATGACTCCCAAACAATAGGATCTTCATTCCATCACACACATCACATCCTAAACAAAAAAGAAAAATTTACATCATTTTACAAATAAAGAGAACGATCGATTAATCTATCTGTTGATTATCAAACACCCTAACTAATTGAGCTTATTGAAATTTGCTGCTCAAATCTGTCGTTATAATTTGTTTAATACTCCCTATATGTTTTTACAAACTTGTTAAAAGTGATCTACCGAAGCACGGATTATTAAACACGACCTAAATCTTAAGAAATGATAAGAATGAAGGAGGGTATATTTCATCGGCAAGTGACAAGTAGGTCGCAAGATTATACGAAATGAAGTTTTTATTTTCTTTGACAAAACTAATAATTAAACCAATGCAATTCAAAATGTAAAGAACATGAGAAGTGATTGTATGATTGTATCCACGTCCTTAGAAATTTAGAATAAGATTGCAATAAGGTAGGTAGGTCATCAATTTAATAAGGCATATCACCGGGTGGCGCGGCGCCACCCTCTCACATGCACTCCTTATTATTAGGGTCCTCACTTATTCTATGGGATGTATCTATTATTTTGGGGATTTTCATTTATTGAATGTGAGAGGGTGACACTGACATTGGATGCCATCTGGTGACGGTAACTCATTTTTCAATTAATACTGATTAAATTAGATAGCAAATAATTAGAGATAATAATTTGGAGCACAAATTGAGCACTACTCCAATTAACTAATTCTGTGGGGGAAAACTCCAAAAACGCATTTTCCTAATATAATTTAAAAACCCAAAAAAGGAATATAATTAAAGTGTATATATACATGAACGTACAAGGTAAGTGTATGCATAAACCATAAATACAACCTGAAATAAAACAAAAACAAAGCGACCAAGAAGAAGAAGAAGACGATGATGATGAATGATGATGATGATGACGATGACAAGAACAACAAAGGGTGTAGTATTAGCAACAATGCTAATTCTTGCATTCGCAACTGCTCCTTCTGAATGCTTTATCGGAAATGTTTATGACGCTGTTTTTAGGAGACGTGATCCACCAGGGCCCGTAATAGTTCAGCAGCAGCCACCAGCCGTTAACGTCAACCCCAGCTATCCTGGAGGCGTTGCCTTCGACCCTAACTATCCTGGAGCCGTTGTAGTCGCCGACCCCTACTATCCTGGCGTAGTGGTTGACCCTGCTGCTTCTACTAAACCTAAACCTTAAACCTTAAACCCTAAACTACATACGTATGTTGTATGTACCATAATACTAAGTAGCTTGCCCTAGCTACTCTTGCCCTAGCTACTATCGCTCTTTATACTTTGATTTCACTTTTCCAGCTATTTACTTTCGTTTTAGATATTTTTTTTTCCAGTTTGATTCCCAAATTAATGTTGAAAGGTTTAAATCCTGGCTCGACACTGCGAACAAGTAATAATTATTCCGACTCAAAAGATTACATACTAATTAGACGGCATTCACGAATATATGGAGTTATTATTAAAGTAGTTAATTATGAAGTATACGTAATAGATAATAGGCAACATAATAATTAGCTTGGTCAATAGAATAGTTGAAAGGTTTTAGACTTTTAGATACTTGTATATAAAGAAACCATATTAGATTAGATCACCCTTGCCTATGGTCCGATACTTGTATATAAAGAAGAAAATTACTCTCTTTTAAAATCTAGTTTTTTAAAATTACCCCTTATATACTCCCTCTGTCCCGGTCATTTGTTGTCCCACTACTAGAATAAATGGCAAAGAGACAAAGGTCTCTTAGGGTAAGAGACCATGCAAAAAAAAAATGGTTTCTTTGAAAAAAAGTTAGAAATCATCTTTTCTAAATAAATGGTTTCTTTGTCCACTGAAAAAGAGACCATTAAAGTGATAAAAATGGTTTCTTACTTCACAATTACAAATGAAACAACAAAGATAGATGGTTTCTTTCCTAAAACCAAGAATTAGAGAAGTATGGTTTCTTTGATTTTTTTATTATTATATTTTTTTTGATTGAGCTGCTTACAGGTCATTGTTATTTATGGGGCCATAATGAGTTGATTGGCCGTATCGTATACTCGTGTTTCGTTGAACATGGCACACATACCAAAGCTGATTTTAAAAAAAATACATATATATAATAATAAAAAGTGTATTCGTTTTTACAATCGCTTAAAGCAAACAATATTTTGTGTCATTAATACAAAAAAAATATGACTAATTTACCAAAAAAAAATCACTTTGGATACCAAAACCAAAGCAGCCAGTGTCACTGAAGTTCCTTCTAAGTAGCTCATACTCCTTGACCTTCAAACCACATTAAGGAGCTGCATAGCCTTTTCGCCTCCTACAGTCACGTAGCAGGCAGAAGGCGATCTTTCCCTTACGCCTGATACCAAAGGACCTCACAAAGCGTACCTAGTCATTGAACACAAATCAATCTCTTTGTAAGATACTTTGAAATTGACACCGCTTCTACCCAAAAATAACGGTTTCAAATCAACTCTAATGAAACATAATGCAACATCAATATATATATATATATATATATATATATATATATATATATATATATATATATATATATATATATATATATATATATATATATATATATATATATATGATCTGCTCCCACAACAACAATCTGAGCACTACACCCGCACAACAATCTGAGCACTTCACCCGCACAACAATCATAGTATAACTAATACAACACATTACCACAAGCACAACTACAACAGCCCGTAACTTTTTTTTTGGGGTTACAAACAACCCATAACTAAAGCAACCCATTACTAAATATTTATTTACCTTGGACAGAGTGTAGTTAAAGCAAAGATGCAAGTTAGAAGTAATACCTCGTCCGGAATTGTTTGCAATTGTTTCAAGCATACAACAACAAACATAAAATCTACAATCTAACGAGTCAAGTGATTGTCCAGGACATTATTACAAAAACAATATCTAGGTGAGGGTGGGGAGCAAAAGAGAAGGGGCTTACCGGATGTCACGACACAATATCTAAAACATGAACTCCATGTCTCTCTATAGCCCGCTGAACTGTTTAAAAGTACACCACCAAAATGATCTCAATAATAGATATAATGTGACATATGAGTAACATTTATGAACTTCGGAAAGTATGCAAAAAACATAGTCAAAGGGTGAAAACTCAAACTTAGTATATTACGCATTGAACTAAGAGACTTTTCCCCTCCTACCCATTACAGTACTTGCTGGTTGAGAAAGTTAAAGCATAGAACTCACAATTTACCAAATTCATTATTCACCCTTCTTCATAAAAAGATCAGCTAGACATGGCAAAATGGCCTCACCAGAGTCGGTAGTTGCTAGCTGGTTGAGAAACAATATTATATTGGCCCCGCTCAGAACAACTCGAATCTTAAAATGACATTACGCAGCCATAGTTCTGATGAACTTGGTAAATCCTTTAATAACCCGATTTAAAACACCCAAACCCAATATAAAGAACTAAGGGCTAAGCGAACAAAAAACCGCCTTTACTACTTGCAGCAGAAGTCATGGGACATGCACATACAAGTGAAATGGTTAACGAACAAGGAAACAAATTTTGATGGTTTTAGAATCAAGTCGACATCAGTTGTTCTATGTAAGATTGTAAGTTACTAAGCAAAAAGTCAGTAACCCATATCCTCATCTATTATGCCAAATTCTTGAATGAGACTCTCTAGTGACCAACCTAGTTACTCATAACTACTCGAAAATCTGAAAGTGAACGTACATCTGAGTTACCTTACTTGAGAGTGATTTTTAGGGATATAACCAGCAAGTCATGACCCGTGAGTTATAAGTACCAATCACTTTCATTTCCAAGTAAGATGCGAACAAACCGGTAACATAAAACAAATATAGATTACCTCATTGGTAGCGAGGATCTGACCATTACTCCTCTTAACCTTCTTCTTCCTCCTTAAAACAGATCCTAACCTAAAAAAACACCACAATCATTTCATGGAGTAAATCCTCACTCCCAAAAGAGTGACGTAGTAATCAGGCCTAAAAGTTATTCTGGCAAGTCTGTGCAAGAATATTGACCAAATTGGTCAGAAGTTAGCATTTTGGTAGTGTGACAAAATTTTGATAAATTTAGAAAGTAAAATGCAATGAACAAGATGTTAACAAGTATTTCTAAAACTAAGGTATACAGTAGGTAGTGTTTGATAAAATCCCCTTATACAAACTCAGGTCTGTAGTCTGTACAGATTCTTAAATTAGTTAATAACTTAATTGTATATTGTACATGGTAGAGGTACATAGTAATCATTAGCTTAGAATGGTAGCTACTTTACTTGAAGGAACTATATTCTGGCTAATTTTCAGAACCTTTTAAATTGACAACTTCATAAATCCCTCAATTTAACATCATTCATACCTAAGAAAATCAAATAAACAGAACAACACATTACCATAATCTTTTTTCATACAAAAGCCCCAATTATATATGAACCCTAATTCCAAAAGACACCTGCTTACTTTAGATTTTTTTGTTACTTACCCATATCAATCAAAATGTAACCAACAACAATAATTTCATATACAATTAGTTCGAATAAGATAAGAGAAAGAAAATACCTCTTATGCTAGAGATTTCACTGGCGGAGAGCTGTGGCATTATCGTAGCAGGGATGTGGCGTTGTCCTAGAAGGACTGTGGAGTTGTCCTAGCAGGGCCGTGGTGGTGAGAGATTGTGTGAGAAGGATTTAGATCTAAATTGATGAAAGAAGATGAGAATTTTAGGTTATGGCTCTTAGTTCTATTCTGGGTATATGTTTTACTTTTTTATTTTTTTTTAAATAGAGTTGTTGAGATATTTATTTTGAGAGGGAAGTGAGTAGAAACATGCTGGAAGTTTTTTTAATGCTTATTTTAATATAAGAAACCATTTCTATACTACAATGATTTCTTTGTTATTTTAAAGAGACCATTTTTCTTTATTGAATGGTTTTTTTGAGTAAAGAAACCATTTAGATACTTAGATGGTTTCTTATTGATGATGCTTTTGCCCCATATTCTTGTAGTGGATCCTTTGATTTTGGTACAAAGACCAAGGAAAGAGAAAATTGCCCAATTACTAAATAATAAGTGGAACAAATTGAGTGTGAATGGTCAAATTGCTTATCAAGTTCATTCTTAAAATAGAAAGGACAACAACTCACTAAGACACCCTAATATGGAAAAGAACAACAAATGATCGGGACAGAGGGAATAAAATTACTCCTTTAATATGTACTTTTATCCAAAATTGCTTCAAAACTCCAATTTAGGTTGACTTATTATTATGTTTGTTTTTGAACTTATTCTCCATTGTTATACGTATCAAAGTATAAATTGACTAAGACACAAACGAAATAAGTTCATAAAATGACGGGATAAGTAAATTAAGTTGGTGTTTTGAAGCAATTTTTGAGAAAAGTGCATTTTAAGGGAGTAATTGTTGGAGAATATTACGGTATATTGCATTATAGCATAATCGAAATCATATCAATATTATGTCATAAGTTAATTATCTTTACCATTATTAAAAGATACTATTATGTTCAGATCTTAGAAGTACTATAAAATGCAAACCATTGTAATGGTTGGGGACAAGAACGATTATCATCAATAATACTACGATTAGCTTTATGCTTTCTCCCCTCTCTATTTCTAATATGGTATGTATCAGAGAGCCTCTCGGTTCTTGAGGCCAACATAATTTCCGCTAACCCGCCGGTGGACGTTAAATCTATATGTCCACCGGCGGGATTCCATTATCGATTATACAATTTTCTTTAGCCGAAAATTTTTTTTAAAAAAAAAGAAAAAAAAATCGAACTTTCTGATGGTAGATGTTTGAGCAGCTTTCATGGTACTTAATTTGGTGCCGTTTCGATGTTGCTATCCATTCGTATCAAGACCTTACGTGGGTCTTGTATACTTTTCTTTATTTTTCCCCGATTTGTAAATTCTGAGGCAGAACATGATCTTTTTATGTTCTACTGTTTCATTGGAGATTCTCCAAATACGTTGTCCACCGAATGATTTTAATTTGTCAGGTTCGAAAAATTGCAACGTTCTTGACAATGCAAATTCAACGAATTCGGAAATATTGATCATCGTTTGATATTTTGATGGGTCCGGAAAACCTTAACGAGTTCGAAAAGATGCGACGTTCTCGTTTAGGTTGTGTTTTATAGAATTTTGAAAAGTTCGAAAAGAATGACGTTCTCTACCGATTGATAATTTGGGTCAGGTTCGAAAAACTGTGACGTTCCCGACAACGACATTCAACGAATTCGAAAAAAATCGACGTTCTCGTTTCCTTTGAATTTTGACTGGTCCAAAAAGTTGCGACGTTCCCGTTCGACGAAAACCGATCTCTCATGTGCAAACCCATGAAAATTTTGACAAATTACCATGAGTTTGAGGGGATGTTGGAATCGGAATCATATCGATATTATGCAATAAGTTAATTATTTTTGGAATAAGACTGAAGGAAGGTATATTACTAAGGGATGAGGTTTTTGTTTTCGTTGACAAAACTAATAATTAACCCACAATGCAACTCAAGATGGAAAGAACATGATAAGTAATTGTACCCACCTCCTTGGAATAAAACTGCAATGAGGTAGGTCATCAAAATTAGTAAAGCTTAAAATTAATTCAGATCAAATTAGGTAGCAAATAATAATAATTAGAGATAATAATTTGGAGCACAAATTGAGCACTACACCAACTAATTTAACTACTAATCTAATTTAAAAAAAAAAACATAATTAAAGTGTATATATACGCATGAACGTACAAGGTAAGTGTATGCATAAATCATAAATACAAGCTAAAATAAAACGAAAACAAAAACAAAAGCGAAGAAGAAGAAGAAGACGATGATGATGACGAGAACAACAAAGGGTGCAGTATTAGCAACAATGCTAATTCTTGCTTTCGCAACTGCTCCTTCTGAATGCTTTATCGGAGAGACGTGATAGTCCAGCGTCCGTAATCGTTCAGCAGCAGCCCCAAGTTGCCTATTCTGCAGCCGTCGCCTATCCTGGAGGCTATCCTGGAGTCGTCGCCTATCCTGGAGCCGTCGCCTATCCTGGAGCTACTATCGCCGACCCTTACTATCCTGGAGCCGTTGTTGTCAACCCCTAATATCCTGGAGCCGTTTGTTGTCAACCCCTACTATCAACAATTCAACATGGCCGTGTAGCCGTTGAGCCCGCTTCTTTTAAACCCTAAACCCTAAACTAATACGTACGTACCAAACTACGACGTACCAAACTTTCGTTTTCAAGGTTTTTTTTTTTTTTTTTTTCTTTTTTTTTAGTTCTCTTAATGTGCGCGCCCAATTGATTAATGGCCGTAACTCAATAAAAGTCGTTATAGTACTCCTTTTATTTTACTTTTAATATACACGGCAGGCCGTGTCTTTTTCGATAACTTTTTGATAGCAATTGGAATGTTTTAGAAAATAAAATGATGGTTTTACAATTCTCAACATATATGCATGATTACTTGATTAAGAATCACAAAATGAAAAATATTGTGATTAGTCACGGAGTATCAAATATATCTCTAAGATATATTATAGTTAAATTACCTGACCCGAACTTTACCTATTTGGCCCGGACTAGATACCTCTATGAAAAATACTACGTAACATCACAATTCACAAAGATCAGCATGTTGATTTAAAGTCAGTCATGAGCTTTGATACTACTCCCTCTATCCTAATAATAAATAGTTTACATGAATAATATAGTATACATATACTGAGTAACAATTATATTAAGCATGAGAAATAAAAGATGGAATAACTGAAATCTCATCTTTGGATTACAAATCAAACTCGTTATCATGTGAGAAATTTAGTGAAACCTGATGCAAATGTAAGGTCGAAATATATTAGAAAACGTATATAGAGTAAATCGTATATTGTATTATTGAAAGTCGAAACTGTGTCTAATTACATCGGATGTATGAGTTTATATACACAGTACTGGACTTGTTTGGTTGACATAAGGGAACTAAAGTTCCCGGGAACTTCAAGTTCCCGGGAACTTCAAGTTCACATGAATTTCCAATTCATGTGAATTCCAAAAAGTGTTTGGTTTGCATGTGGGAAGTTAATTCATGTGGGAAGTTCCAATGACCAAGGGGGGCTTGGTGAGTGACTTCCCACATAATGGAGGAAGTAGATTCATGTGGGAAGTTCTACTTCCCATGATTTTGGCAACCAAACAACATCATGGTTTTACATTTCCTAGGAAGTTTAAGATCCCATGATTTTAATGGGCAACCAAACAAGCCTAAGGCTATAACATGTTTACGGAATAAATCAAGAGCAACAGCTGTAAAATAAACAAGGATGGAAACTTTAGATTGTTGCCATGTTTGATGAAGATATGCAACGGCTTAAATATATACGAGTAAATACGGAGTAATAATTTACTTTGCTTCCCTTGAATTTTCCTTATTTCTAATTTCCGCATCCTTCTTTCTATGGTCTGTCTTAACAACTAAATTAAGACATTTTCGGTAGGTTATGGCGCTGTTTGGTAAACGGCATATTGGCCAATTTTTAGCATATTCAAGGGTTTTAGCATGTTTGACCAATCAATATGCTAATTTTAATGTTTGGTAAATAGCATATTGAAACAACATATTTGGGGTCAGTATGCTGTTTTACAATATGCTGCTTACCCCCAGCATATTGGTTAGTATATTGTAAAATAGGAAAATTTTCTCCATTTTACAAAGAAAACTAACAATCTACTAATCGTAATTTGCCAATTACCAAACACTCACATTAATTCTGCTAATTATAATATGCTAGTCAAACCTTCTGATAAAATCTGCCATTTATAATCTGCTTTTACAATATGCTTATGTTGAAATTAATCCGCTGTTTACCAAATAAGGCCGTAATTTTGTAAGGAACAGGATGATACAATACTGTGTCTCATCAACAAAATTCACAACCATTCAAAATGGAAGGAGCAGGATATATAAGTAATTGGACTCACGTCGTTTTAATTAGATGGCAACAACCCAACAATAATGTAGGTCGTCGTCATCGAATTAATAATTAAGGTTTAAAAATTAAAATCATACTCCGTATCATATAAATTGGGCGGCAAATTTTGAGAGATAATAATAATGTGGAGCACACATTCAGCACAACTTCATCTCATTCTTCCACCTATCTTTTCTTTTATGGTCGCACATCGAAGCATTAACAACCCCCCTATCCGTCCCATTTCTTGTAAACTCGAAATGACCTGACCTGCACTTCACTCAACCGGCCCGTTTGTCCAATCTCGGTACCTCTATGAAAATCCTACGTAAAATAATCATGCTTTCGTTGTATGGTTGAATAACAATTTCCATTGCATAAAACTAATTAATTTAATTGTGTATGGACGACACAATTACACAAAGATTAGCATGTTGATCCATTTAAAAGTCAGTGATGAGCTTCCAAGGTTAATATAAGGCTTCCATGCTTCTTCGAACCATAATTCACATACGTAAAATAATGTCTACGGTGAATTTATAGTTGTTGCTTGGTACATTAAAAAATATTCGAAATTTTGCATCAGCTAATATTAGAAGCTAACAAATTTGAGTTTCTTATAGCATCTCTCTCTCATCTTTTTTGCCTTGGTACGAGACGAAAGGTCTTGTTTGGTAAACAACATGTTTTGGAGAATTTTTAGCATACAAAATGTTGAGCTATTGTTCTTGATGATGACAAGTTCCCAATCCTTTGTTTCTTCTCAACTATTGTTTTGGCAAGATTTTTGATGTTGCAGGTCTGGACTATGTTGATCAAAGATGATGGAAGCTATCAAGTTCATATGTCCGTCTTTGTCTAGCATTAATGTAAGGTTGTGGTTCTTAAGCTCACTCGTATGTTCCGAGCGATTCTGCAGATCGTTCGATTGTAATGGTTCACAACATCGAATGAAGAACACGTGACTGATTTTATTTGGCAAAGAAGGATTTCGAATAAAATGTTTTCTGAACAAAATTTGGCTAAGATATTTTAAGAACCTTCTGGTTGCTTTGAAGAGAAAATTTATCTTTTGAAATCAGTTGGAATATTTATCTTGCAAGAAAAGTCAAATTGTTTTTTGGAAATATTTTATTCTAAAAGATTTTATTTGCTTTATCTCTTTACCAAAAATATAGGGTTTGTTACCAAACCAATCTCCTATATAATTTCAGCGAATCGATCATTTGGTAACCACCGAAATTGAGAGCTTGACATTTGACATCTACAGCTTTTTGCAAAATAATTTTCACGTACCTTTTTGACAAAATCCTTTTTGCAAAATAATTTGTGTGTCTTGTGAACCATCCTTGTGTGCTTAAGTTCTTACATTCATAAGACTATATTTGTTCTCCATCGTTCTAAATTGTTGAACCATATAAGGAGACAAAGCAAGTTGTAATCTTTCTTTTGTGAGAGAGTGTTTTTGGGGTACGGGGTTGTACTCGAGTCGCACGATCGGGGTTGATCGTGGGGTTTTCTTTGTAATCGAGTTTGGTTATAAAGGAAATAATAATAAGAGAGAGGGTGGACGTAGACCTTTAGAGAGTAGGTCGAACCACGTTAAAAATCGCGTGTCTCTTGCTTTCTTTATCTCGTTTGCTTTTGTTTTTATTTGTTTTTCCTTTTAATTCACGCATTCACTCAAACGAACAATACAAAGACAACTGATTGTTTGAACAATCCACCGAGACTGCTTCAATTAGCTTTGTGTATTGTTTCCGAAGGAAATTCGTGAACGACCTTTTGCTTTAATTTCGCTTTAATTTTTAAAAAGGGTACTTAATTCACCCCCTCCCCTCTTAAGTACCGGATCAATAAACTCAACAATTGGTATCGAGCCTCGTGCTCTTGATTGCCTTACAAAGAAAGAGTTTGATCCTTTTTGAGTTTATTCTTTTGTACTTTATTTTATCATGAATTCCAAATCATCAAATGTCCCGTCTTTGATGGCACGGACTATGGCTGGTGGAAAAATCGTATGATGCATTTCATACAAGGAACAGATTATGAATGTTGGGTAATCATCGAAAATGGTCCCCTAGCTATCACTACCACCAATGCAAATGGTGTGTCTAGTGTAAAAGCGCCCAAGGACTACACATCCGATGATTACAAAAAGGCGGAGAAGAATGCTAGGGCTATATCACTCCCGCAATCCGGAATTGGTGAATCAAACGAAACCGAATGCGGGATGTAAAACGGCTAAACAAATTTGGGATAGCCTATCATTAGCCTATGAGGGGACCGTGCAAGTAAAGAAACAACGTATTGATCTCTTAATGCAACAATATGAAAACTTTAGAATGCACGAGGATGAACCCATAAAAAGCATGTCTTCACGTTTTTCAAGTATAACTAACGAACTTTCAAATCTTGGTAGACAATTCGAAACTGAGGACATTGTCCGTAAAATTTTAAGAAGTCTTACCAGGAAATGGCGACAAAAAGTCACGGCCATTGAAGAGTGTAGAGACTTAGCCACTCTTACCTATGAAGCTCTAATGGGATCTCTTATGGCACACGAAATAACACTTGACAATGATGCCGAAGAGAAACCCAAAGCTAAGGGTCTGGCCTTGAATGCCGTCTCAAGTGATAATGAAAATGATCTTGAGGAGGAAGTTGCCTTCTTTGCTCTAAACGAATTGCCAAAATCATTAGAAAGCAAAATCAAGGAAAGTTCGAAAGTTATAAACCAAATAAATCTGTTTCCTCATCTTCCTCATCTCGTTCTACTTCTAGAATGGGATGTTTCAAGTGCGGTGAACGGGATCATCAGATCCGAAATTGCCCTAAATGGGAAGAAGAAAAAGCTAAGGATAAGCGTGAAAAGTCTAAGCAGGAGTACAAACGTGCAATGATAGCTGCTGTATGGGGTGAGTCCGACTCAGAGGACGAGGAACCCTCTGAAAATGAGAAAGAAGAGAAATTCTGCCTACGATCTACCTACAAGCCTAGATCACAACGAAGAAGAGACGACGACTCTCTAAGATGTCTAATGGCTAATTCAGAAGCATCAGATAGTGAATCAGATGATGAGGTAAGTCTTTCAAATCTTAAAGTTCAAATTAGGACCTTGTCTAGAAATCAAATTATAAAATTATTAGATGAGACTTTGGATACAAGTTATGAACAAAACAAGCGTCTTGAGGCCATACAATCTGAAATTGAAAGTATTGCGGAGGAGAATATAGAGCTAAGACAAAATCTGAAGAATATACGAAATGACAATCGATCGATCGTTTCAATCGATCTCACTCAAAAATGAGTCTCTTGTTAACAAAATCCACGTCTTAACAAATGAACTAGATGAGATTAAAAAATTGCATACTACTAGTTCAACCTCTTACTCTGAAATTTGTTCTAAGTTTGATAGACTTAATAACGACTATAATTCTCTTCTTGCTAAGAATAAAAATTTGCTCGTAGTCACAACAATCTTGAAATTGATTTAAGTAATGCAAGAAATGTAGTTGCTAAATGGGAAGGTAGTACTACCGTCCTAGATTTTCTAGTCAATCAATCTAAGAACAACAATAAACTTGGATTAGGCTATGACTCACGTTCTGATTTAAGACAGGGCGGTTCTCAATATCGCACTGTCTGGATCCCTGAACAGAAAGTAAACACTCCTCCCGACTGTTCAATTCAGACTGACGCCAGTACTGTTGAGATTAAAAGATCTAAACCCATCGAGAGAGACTTTCGCAAACCTAAGTACGTGGGTCTACCTGAATACACTATTTGCAAATTTTGTGGACACACAGGTCACGTATTTAATGCGTGTAAAAAACGCTTAGGTCATTTGGATCGAAACATAAGAGTCGTTAAGAAAATGTGGATTAGAAAAGATGTTTTGGATATCGTCGTCATAAGAAGGGACCCAAACTTGTTTGGGTTCCTAAATCATCTAACTAATTCTTCTTTGCAGGGCCATATGAGAGGAGGCAGCCGTTGGTATCTTGATAGCGGATGTTCACGACACATGACAGGTAATAGAAACCAATTCCTCTCATTATCGGCCTACGACGGTGGAAATGTGACATTTGGAGACAACAAAAAAGGTGAAGTAATTGGTATTGGTAAAGTCGGTAAGTCTCTTTCACATTCCATTGATGATGTGCTGCTTGTAAAGGGTCTCAAACACAATTTGATTAGTATTTCTCAATTATGTGACAAAGGAAATAAAGTTGAATTTCATGCAAACCTTTGTTATGTAATCAAAGAAAGTACGAATGAAATTGTTCTTCAAGGTAAGAGAGTTAATAACATTTATGTGGCTGATTTAGGAAGCATTCCTAGAGAAACCATTAAATGTTTGTCGGTACTGCAAAATGATCCTAATTTATGGCATAAGAGGTTTGGACATGTTGGCTTCTCATCTCTAAACAAACTTTGCAAACTCGATTTAGTGGAAGGTCTACCTTCGATGAAGTTTGAAATTGATGGAGTCTGTGATGTTTGTGCTCGATGCAAACATGTCCGAAGTTCTTTCAAATCTAAAAGGGTTGTTAGCACCACCCAGCCTCTAGAACTCATTCACATGGATTTGTGTGGTCCGATGAGGATTAGAAGCCGAGGTGGAAGTCTTTATGTATGTGTTCTAGTGGATGATTATTCACGGTTTGTTTGGACTTTATTTTTGCATGCTAAAAGTGAAACTTTTGAAGAATTCCAAGTTTTGATTAAGAAACTCCAAAACAAACTCGGTCACAAACTGATCTCCATTAGAACCGATCATGGAAGAGAATTTGAGAATGATTCGTTTATATCCTTTTGCAGGGAACATGGCATTGATCATAACTTTTCTGCTCCTAGAACACCGCAACAAAATGGTGTAGTGGAAAGAATGAATAGAACTTTGGAGGATATGACAAGATCCATGTTACTTTGTAGCGAGCTGCCTAGAAACTTTTGGGCCGAAGCTGTGAACACAGCTTGTTATATTCGTAATCGTGTTGCTATTAGATCTATCCACAAGAAAACGCCTTATGAGCTTCTATATGGGCGAAAGCCAAACATTTCACACTTCCGCTGTTTTGGATCAAAATGTTATGTTCACAACAATGGCAAAAATAATTTGGGTAAATTTGATCCAAGAAGCGATGAGGCGGTTTTCATTGGATATTCAAACGAAAGCAAGGCCTATAAAGTCTACAATAAAAGAACTATGTGTTTTGAGGAAAGTGTACATGTAATTTTCGATGAAACTAATGTGCTTAACGCTGAATTGCAGGATGATGATGACTTTGAGATTGGATTTATAAGAGATGATCCACCTGAACTAGAGGAGAATCCCTCGTCGTTGGAAGGAACAGGTGCAGAACAATCCACGAATCCAGGGGGAAATGAACAGAACACAGAACTGTCCAGTCCTGGAAAATCACCAAGTTCAGGCGTCTCTGAACAGACAATTGCACGGTCTAATGAGACAAATCAGGCATCCAGTAGCTCAAATACGCCGAGAAAGACAAATACAAATGTTGAGCAGAATCGAACAGGACCCAGTACCGTTCAATCTGAAGCTACGTATGACGAGCAAAATCAAACAGAACCCAGTACTGTTCAATCTACACCAGAAACAGAAACATTTGTTCCTCGACGTTGGAAGCATCAAAGTTCACATCCAATGGATAACATTTTGACTGACATTCATGAGGGAGTCAAAACTAGATCTTCTTTAAGAAATTTTTGTGCCCATTATTCATTTTTATCAGAATTAGAACCATCTAACATAAATGTTGCTTTAACTGATCCTGATTGGGTTATTGCTATGCAGGAGGAGCTTAACCAATTTGAACGAAGCAAGGTGTGGCACTTGGAACCACGTCCAAGAGATCGTTCCGTCATAGGAACGAAATGGGTATTTTGAAACAAATTGGATGATGCAGGTGTGATTGTGAGAAACAAGGCTAGACTTGTCGTGCAAGGATACAATCAACAGGAGGGGATTGATTACGATGAAACATTTGCTCCAGTGGCGAGACTTGAAGCCATTCGTCTTCTTATTGCTTTTGCCGCTCATATGGGTATCAAACTCTTTCAAATGGACGTTAAGACCGCGTTTCTTAATGGCTATTTGCAAGAGGAAGTGTATGTTGAACAACCTCCCGGTTTTTTAGATAGTAATTTTCCTAATCATGTTTATAAATTAGATAAGGCACTTTATGGTCTTAAACAAGCACCTAGGTCTTGGTATGATAGACTATCAAAGTTCCTTATTGAAAATGGTTTTCAAAGAGGTTCAGTTGACAAAACACTATTTTTAAAACCTATGAAGGAGGACTTATTAGTTGTTCAAATTTATGTAGATGATATCATTTTTGGAGCAACTAATGATGTTTTATGTGCATATTTTTCCAATCTTATGCAATCGGAGTTCGAGATGAGCATGATGGGCGAGCTAGGATTCTTTTTGGGTCTTCAGATAAAGCAAACCACACATGGCATAATGATCCATCAAAGAAAGTACATCAAGGAGATGCTAAAGAAATTTGGTATGACTACAGCTAATCCATTTCCTACACCTATGTGTTCTACACTCAAACTTGACAGAGATGAAAAAGGTAAAAGTGTAGATGAAAAGGTGTATCGAGGTATGATAGGCTCTCTTTTATATCTCACAGCTAGTCGTCCGGATATTCTTTATAGTGTATGCTTGTGTGCCCGGTTTCAATCAAATCCCAAAGAATCACACCTAACAAAATTGGTAAACGCATTCTTCGGTATTTGATTGGTACCCAGGACTTATACTTATGGTATCCTATGGACTGCAATTTCACTCTCACGGGTTATTCAGATGCAGATTATGCAGGTTGCTCAGTAGAAAGAAAGAGCACATCTGGTATTGCCACCTTTGTAGGACCGTGTCTTATCTCTTGGGCTTCCAAGAAACAAAATACGGTTGCTCTATCTACGGTACCGAGAGTGAATATGTTGTCACGCTTTGCTCAATGTTGTGCTCAAATACTATGGGTAAGACAACAGCTGCGGGATTACGGTATGTTCATTAATTGTGTACCCATTCTTTGTGATAACACTAGCGCTATTAATATTTCCAAAAATCCCGTCCAGCACTCCAAGACAAAACATATTGACATTCATCATCATTTTCTTCGCGATAATGTGGAAAAAGGGAACATAAGCTTAAAATTTTGTAAAACAGAAGATCAGTTGTCGGATATTTTCACTAAACCTTTGGCTAGAGAACAATTTGAGAAAATCCGATTAGAATTGGGTCTCTTGAATAGTAGCTCATAGTCTCTATGGTCCGTAAATTGATCCCCTAAATGATTGACTAGAATTGAGATTCAGGCGTTTTGTTTTGACAATGTATCTTACAGTTATTGAACTTAGTGCAGTCTACTTACTCTAGTTGGTGTTTTCATCTAGACTAGTAATAAGTTGATCTATTTCTGAGATGCTATTATTCGTATTCATGCAAGCAGTTTATGGCAAAATTTAAACCACAACTAAAAGCCCACCCACTTCCCACGATCAAACAAAAAAAAAGTCCAGCCCACCCACTATCCAACCCCGTCCACATAAAACCCTCAAACCGTACCCCACCTAACTCCTAAAACACAAAACCCTCAATTAATTCCCATCCTAACTCCTCCACCTTCCATCAATAAACAACCACCTCCCTTCATCAATCCTCCAAACAACCACCCACCTTCATCTCCTCAATGGCGAAAAAACCCACCAAACCCAAGCACTCGGCCACCATTGAAAAGGCCGATCCCAAACCCATCGTCCCAGCTTCCACCACCACCCGATCAAAAACCCGCCACAAAGAAACCGAACCCGAACCCGAACCCTCGCCGGAAACAACCCTATCACCCGATACCTCTCCCAAAACCACCACAAAATCACCCAATGTCAAATCTAAACCCTTGCTTCCACCCAAATCCATTCCAACCCGGTCTACAAAATCACATGCAACCGTCTCTGAGGACCTACTCGCTGCTGCGAGCGTGTTGGACGACACGGCTGTTGTCTCTGCTGCTACAACTCGAAAGGGAAAAGGGGTTTTGATTAGAAAGGGCCGGAAAAGTGTTGTTCCATCCCCAAGTCCGATTATTGAACACGATGGAGAGCAATCGGAAGATACTTGGGAAGGCGTGCATGATAAAGAGATGGAAAAGATACGGTTCTATTCTCAGGGCAAAGTTGCTGGTGTTAAAGGGACCCTAAAGCGGAAACGGGCCGGTGCGGATGTCGATGGTGATATGGGGACCGATGAGCCGAGTTCGAGTCTTAATGTATCCGTGTTTTCCACTATCAATCGTGACCGCATTTCTAGGGTTATTGATTCTCTCGGGCTCGAGGAGGATGAAGCAGCTATTTGTCACCGTCTGTTTACTTATCCGATCATGTCTGGACGGTACTACCCTACTGATTGGTTAACTGACAAGGCGTCCGTCGGGTTCTTTCTCGCTGCTCTTGAAATTCAGAATTGGGTTCCCCTATTTGGTATGACTTGTCCTGTCTATATTCCTGAAATTCTTCAATTTTATCGATGTCATGCGGCGCTTAACTCGTCTTGTAAAATGCTTACTGCCACTATTAATGGTCAAACTTTGATTCTTCACACTAAAGATCTAGCTAACATGTTCCACGTTGGGAACCGGGATTTGGTCGATTGATAAAAAAATACTTGGCCTGGACTTGATTATGTCTCTAAACCGAAGTCCCGCAATTTTTTGATAAAAGTGTCACCTCGATAATGCCGAATCCATCCCCGCAATTTGTCCGTTGAGCGTAAATTTGTGTTCAATCGTGTCCGCCGCACCATTACCCCTCGAAATGAGTCCCGCGGCGATTGCTTGCTCTCGGATCTGCTGATCATGTATCACTTGTTTCTGCAATTACCTTTAAACCTTCCGTCTATCATGTTTCATCATATTCGGTCTGTTGCTGAGTCCGTGCAAACCACCACGGAGCCGCATCCACTACCATATGGGATGTGGCTTTCGTATGTCTTTCAAGAAATGGGTCTGTTAACTGAACATAGTTTTGGGGTGGATATAAGAGATGAAATGAAAAATGGTCTGTTAAGACAAATGCAGTTGAAGGAAGTTGGTGATCACTTGGTTGCCATTGGAGGGTATCCGGCGGACGTTGATGTTAACGATCTTTGTCTTGTACGGGGTCTTGAGGTTGTGAATTCCCGTGTCAATACTCTCACGGATGCAGTGGTTAGTCACTCAGAGAAGGTTGACGGTGGTCTTGCTGCTATTGATGCCCGGGTCACTAAATTGGAAGCTAGCCATGCCTCCATTCATGCCAAACTTGACAAGATCCTCGCCTTGCTCAACCCCTAGCCGCGCCTTGCTTACCCTTTGCCTTATCCATTTTGTCATCTTTTCTTGCTGGATACGTTTTGATGCTCTCTTAGATGGTCTGTACTTGTTATCATGATGTCTTTGGACTGTGTCCGGTAGCTGCCCTAGGTTTCTCTGACTGTAGTTATGTTGTCACTACTTTTTGCGCCTCTTTCTCCTTTTGATGATGTCAAGAGGGGGAAAGATTTAGGGACATTTTGCACTAGTAGCTGCTTAGAATTAGACCTTGCTCTATGTGTGAGGATCTCTTTATGCTTTTCTAGACTTATGGTTTATGGTTTATGTTAGACTGATCTCTTTATGCTTTTCCTGTGAATGTTCTCTAATTCTACTTTGTCTTGTACTGTCAAATGTTTTTATGCTTTTGTTGAGGGGGAAATTTCTTTTAAGGAACTTGCCATCATCAAAGGGGGAATTTGTTGAGCTATTGTTCTTGATGATGACAAGTTCCCAATCCTTTGCTTCTTCTCAACTATTGTTTTGGCAAGATTTTTGATGTTGCAGGTCTGGACTATGTTGATCAAAGATGATGGAAGCTATCAAGTTCATATGTCCGTCTTTGTCTAGCATTAATGTAAGGTTGTGGTTCTTAAGCTCACTCGTATGTTCTCGAACGATTCTGTGCATCTGCTCGATTCGAAATGGTTCACAACACTGAATGAAGAACACGTGATTGATTTTATTTGGCAAAGAAGGATTTCGAATAAAATGTTTTACAACAAAATTTGGCTAAGATATTTTAAGAACCTTCTGGTTGCTTTGAAGAGAAAATTTATCTTTTGAAATCAGTTGGAATATTTATCTTGCAAGAAAAGTCAAATTGTTTTTTGGAAATATTTTATTCTAAAAGATTTTATTTGCTTTATCTCTTTACCAAAAATATAGGGTTTGTTACCAAACCAATCTCCTATATAATTTCCAGCGAATCAGTCATTGGTAACCACCGAAATTGAGAGCTTGACATTTGACATCTACAGCTTTTTGCAAAATAATTTTCACGTGCCTTTTTGACAAAATCCTTTTTGCAAAATAATTTGTGTGTCTTGTGAACCATCCTTGTGTGCTTAAGTTCTTACATTCATAAGACTATATTTGTTCTCCATCGTTCTAAATTGTTGAACCATATAAGGAGACAAAGCAAGTTGTAATCTTTCTTTTGTGAGAGAGTGTTTTTGGGGTACGGGGTTGTACTCGAGTCGCACGATCGGGGTTGATTGTGGGGGTTTTCTTTGTAATCGAGTTTGGTTATAAAGGAAATAATAATAAGAGAGAGGGTGGACGTAGACCTTTAGAGAGTAGGTCGAACCACGTTAAAAATCGCGTGTCTCTTGCTTTCTTTATCTCGTTTGCTTTTGTTTTTATTTGTTTTTCCTTTTTAATTCACGCATTCACTCAAACGAACAATACAAAGACAACTCGATTGTTTGAACAAATCACCAAACTTCTCAATTAGCTTCGTATTTGTTTCCGAAGGAAATTCGTGAACGACCTTTTGCTTTAATTTCGCTTTAATTTTTAAAAAGGGTACTTAATTCACCCCCTCCCCCTCTTAAGTACCGGATCAATAAACTCAACACAAAATTTTCGACATATTTTACTAATTAATACGAAGTATTACGTTTTGACTGATTGGTAGACTATTGCATAATGAAACAACATATTTCAGGTCATTATATTATTTACTTTTTTTTGGGCAAAAGTGGGACATTAAATTAAATTAAAGCAACAAAGTTAAGAGAGTACAAACATATGATTTACAACATATTGCTTTTACCAACATTTATTCTTTGACATTGACATATTATAATAAAAGGAAAATTTACATAATTTTACAAACAAGAGAATGATCGATCAATCTTCTCTATTGATTATCAAAAACTATTAGGAATATACTATTGGATTGTATTATGAGGCCCAACCCATATCATCGTTGTATTCTATATAAGCCGTGTTAAGGCTAGTATTCAATAACACACACAATTATATCGTTTAACATGGTATCAGAGCCTGGTGACCAAAAGGTCACGGGTTCGAATCCCACCCCCTCTATTCTAAAGTGGATAATCAGAACAGGCCAGGGAATCCCGCCTGCACCCACACTTCAAGCCCAAAAAGAAAAAAAGGGCCTTCGTGTGAGGGGGAGTGTTAGAATATAAAACGAATCAAGGAATTAACCACGGCCTTGAAGAATTTTGGGTTCGTTCACTCTTACTCTGACTACTCTTTATTCTCTTTTTCCCGTGGTTCGGTCCGTTTATTCGTGCTCATTTATGTCGACGATCTCGTTATTGCGGGTAATGATACAGCTGAAATTGCCAAATTCAAATCTTATTTGGGTGCGTGTTTTCATATGAAGGACCTCGGTAAACTCAAGTATTTTCTCGGTTTAGAGGTCTCCCGCAGCAAAGCCGGTATCTTCCTTAGTCAAAGAAAATATGCACTCGATATTATTGCTGAAACGGGTCTTCTAGGCTCTAAGCCCGTGGCCACCCCAATCGAGCAGAACCATCGCCTTGGCTTGGCTTCTGGCCCTCCATGTGATGACGCCGAGTCTTATAGACGGCTCATTGGTCGCCTAGTTTATCTTGCAGTGACACGCCCTGATTTATCCTATGCTGTGCACATCTTATCCCGCTTCTTAAGTGATCCACGCCGTGAACACATGCAGGCCGCCCATCGTGTTGTTCGTTATCTAAAGGGTAGTCCGGGGCAAGGAATTTTGCTCAGGGCTGATAGCGTGTTATCTCTTCGTGGGTGGTGTGATTCTGATTGGGGAGGATGTCCTACCTCCAGACGGTCCATTACAGGCTGGTTTGTGACACTTGGAGATTCTCCCATATCATGGAAAACCAAAAAACAGCAGACGGTATCTCTCTCCTCAGCTGAGGCAGAATATCGCTCTATGGCTCAATTAGTTTGTGAGTTGAAATGGCTCAAAGGCCTTCTTACTAGCCTCGGCGTCTCCTTCGTGGCACCCATTTCTGTTTTCTCGGACAGCAAATCCGCGTTAGATTTGGCGCGCAATCCAGTTTTTCATGAGCGCACGAAACATATCGAGATTGATTGTCACTTCATTCGGGACGCGATCACTGATGGCTTGATACGTCCAGAACATGTGTCCACTACCGAGCAGCTGGCTGATATTTTTACAAAAGCTTTGGGTGTTCCACAATTTGCTTATCTTCTCCGCAAGCTGGGCATTCTCGACCTTCATGCTCCAGCTTGAGGGGGTATTAGGAATATACTATTGGATTGTATTATGAGGCCCAACCCATATCATCGTTGTATTCTATATAAGCCGTGTTAAGGCTAGTAATCAATAACACACACAATTATATCGTTTAACAAAAACCCAAAAAAATCCACCTGGCTAAAATATGCTGGTTAAATTTATCGTTATAATTTTGCCCTTTACTATATATGCTAAATGTAGGTCGCAAAATGATACGGGATGGGATTTTTATCATCGAATTTATCGTTTTACAAACTGTTTATGCTAAAAATAGTCTGTCGATTAATTATCAAACGCGCGCGACCTTAATGTAAGGAAATGATAAGAACGAAGGAATGTATATTTCATCATCAAGTGCCAAGTAGGTTGCAAGATGATACGGGATGAGATTTATTTTTTCCTTTGTTTGACAAAACTACTAACCCAATTCAATGCAATTCAAACTGGAAAGATCATGACAAGTAATTGTATCCATGTCCTAAGAATAAAAATTGCAATAATGAGGTATGTCATCAAATAATTAATAACGCTTAAAATCAATAAATTCAGATCAAATTGGGTGGCAAATATTAATTCGAGATAATAATAATAATAATCTAATTTTTTTTTTTTTAAAAAAAAGGAACATAATAAAAATGTCCGTAGAGTTGGTGGAAAGGGTATATTTGTAGTATATATACACATGAACGTATAAACAATAAATACAACCTAAAACAAAACAAAAACAAAAGCGAAGAAGAAGAAGAAGAAGATGATGATGACGAGAACAACAAAGGGTGCAGTATTGGCAACAATGCTAATTCTTGCTTTCACAACTACTCCATCCGAATGCTTTATCGGAGGTATTTTGGACTCTATTTTTGGGAGACGTGATAATCCAGCGCCCGTAAAAGTTCAGCAGCAGCCCCAAGTTGCCTATTCTGGAGCCGTTGTCGTCGCCGACCCTTACTATCAGGGCTATCCTGGAGGCTATCCTGGAGTCGTCTATCCTGGAGTCGTCTATCCTGGAGGCTATCCTGGAGCCGTTGTTGTCGACCCCTAATATCCTTGAGCCGTTTGTCGTCGACCTCTACTATCAACATGGCCGTGTAGCCGTTGACCCCGCTTCTTCTAAACCCTAAACCCTAAACTAATACGTACGTACCAAACTACGACGTACCTTACCCTAGCTACTACTGCTCTTTATAATTTGATTTCACTTTTCAAGCTATGTACTTCGTTTTCAAGATGTTTTTTTTTTTCCAGTTGTTGCCTTAATGTGTGCGCCCAAACTAAAGGCCATAATAATTGGTGTTTATTATTCCTAAATGTACGTAAAATGTCTACTGTGAATTTATATTGTTAATTGATGTTAGTTGTTGCTTTGAAGGAATACACATTAAGTAAACTCAAGATGTTACTCATTCATTGAATGGCAAGATGCGTTCAATTTATCAATTGCTAATAAAAACTCCTCCACTAAATGAATGTATGAGAAACATTCACTTTTGGCTTTTAAGGAGGTAGAAGTTACTCTCCATCATCAGCTATAAATACAAAAACATATATTTTTTTTTTTTTTGGTTCAACGAAGCGCGCACTTAGTCGCATTATAATAGGGGGAGGGGGAATCGAACCTGAGACCTATTGTCCAGGATACCTCCGTCTTAACCACTAGACTAAGACATCTTCGGTACAAAAACATATATTATTAATCCACAATAATTAGTATTATTATTGTGAGAGTTATCCTCATTTGAGAGAGAAGAAAGCCACTATTAATAGTGAGAGATATCCATCTAATTAAGGTGACGACTTGTACGCCTACTACAATATTATAGTGGAAGAATTGGAGTACTCGTCCCGCGGTTGTTTACCTAATTGGTTTTTCCGCGTAACCAAAAATTATATTGTGTCTTTGTCTAATTATTTTATTCACTATTTATTTATTTTCCCCGTAATTACACAAAGAGGGAAATATGAGTTTTTCCCAACACTTGGTACATTAAAAAATATTCGAAATTTTGCATCAGCTAATATTAGAAGCTAACAAATTTGAGGTTCTTATAGCATCTCTCTCTCATCTTTTTTGCCTTGGTAAAACGAGACGTAAGGTCTTGTTTGGTAAACAACATGTTTTGGAAAATGTTTTGGGTGGATTCTGCGCAAGGCTGAATCGGGCCAGGGTAGAGTTTATTGCAGGGTTAACTAGCTCGGCTACCTTGTTTAAAACTGTAGGGCAGGATAAACCTTAAAATGTATGTAAAATAAAGTAAATAAAATAAGCAAGTAAGACAATAGATTTTGTACGTGGAAAACTCTTTAATTGGGAAAAAAAACCACGGACACCAAGCCAGGAGAGTTTCACTATGTGTATGGAGAATAGTAACGTAAGTAGATACAATATAGAGTATTTTGTCTAAGGATTGTAGTTGTGTTGCTTGTAAAGTGATAGTATGTCTGTTGGAATGATCTTGGCTCCTCCTTATATAGTAGTTTCGTATTTGCTGAATAATCTCCACAATTAAGGCGTAATATTTCCTCTTAATGACGCCATTAATTTCACCTTCAATGCTCTTCATTACCCGGATTAATGTTTGACCTTTATGACATAATCTCTATAATTGTCTCTTAATTGGTGTAATAAAGCCGCCGGAATATTCTCCATAATTATCTTGGCCAAATAATATCTTCTTACTTGATCGTTGCCCTCTCCTGCATGGTGCCAGCCTAGAGCTACTCTGACACTTTCATCTCAATTGTCAGGCCAGGATAGAAGTGTATCCTGAACATAGTGCGGAAATATCAGGCCCAGGGAATTTTTGGCATACAAGATTTTCGACATGTTTGACTAATTAATACGAAGTATTACATTTTGACTGGTTGGTAAACTGGATAATGAAACAACATATTTCAGTTCAATATATTATTTACAGCTAGCATATTATTCTTTGACATTGACATATTATAAAGAGGAAAATTTATTTCATTTTGCAAACAAGCACTACTACAAATCCAGGCAACTACAACGCCCCTTTAACAACGATTATTCACGAAAATCACAATAGACGTTGTAGAATGTATGGCGCGAATTTTACTAAAATCAATTACAACGGGTATGGTTATAAAAACCGTTGTTATTCGTTTTAACAACGGGTCACACATGAACAACCGTTGTTAATAATTTGGCGCAAAATTGGCGCAAAGTTAGTGTAAAGTAATCACAACGGTTACTTTTGAAACCCGTTGTTAAAACATATTTGACAACGGGTGTTTTCTACAACCGTTGTTAAAACATATTTCACAACGGTTGTTGTTTAATAACCGTTGTCAATACCTTCCATACTATAAACCACACAAACACAAGTCTGCTGCAGCCACAAAACACAAACCTTAATACACAAACACAAACCCAACAGCCAAACACAAACACAAAACACACACTTTCTCATCGTCTCTTTCTCTCTTTCTCATCGCCGCTTTATCTTCTCGCCGTCACCGTTGATTTCATCGTCTCTTTACGTACGTTCGTAATTATCGTTTTGTTTCATCGTCATTATTTTATTGTTCTAATTATTTCATTTCAATGTATGTGTTTTTATCGACCATTAGGTTCCGTTCAAAGATCTGCTAATTATTTCATTTCCATGTATGTGTTTCTAATTATTTCATTTCCATCTTCTTTGGCGTCCTTGATACGGATCGAGCATGTTTTAGCGATTAGGGTTTGGAGAATATATTGAGATAATGGAAATGCATGTTAGTTGAGATAATGCAATGTATTTATACTAATGTGTGGGTTGAGTTGTTTTTTAATTAATATATATGTTAGGAAGTTGTGCCATATATGTTAGGAAGTTGTGCCATAATCAGATCTTGATGATGACTGATAGATCTATGGAATTGAAAAAATGGAAGCAAATCAAACAAGCATAACTCAACACTTTGAAAATGATCATTTCATTTAATTTTAAACCAAATACATTACAGCAATTATCAGAAATCAAAAGATGTATAATAAGCCGGAACAACCCCGGTTAAGCGTAAAAAGCGCTTCTCAACCTGCCACCAATCACGCCACTCTGGTATACCGCGCTTCATATTTTGCAATAACAGATTGAATATATGCAAGGACACGACTTGCATGTGGAGATAAGGTTGGAAGAGTACAACTCAACATATCTCTGGCTGCGACCAAGTTGCAAACAGTCGACTAGGGTATGAAGATGATGATGATGATGAGGCTTTGTTGACAAGCCGGACCGCTTCACGCCTCTTAATCCAATAATTCCGTTGATGTTCAAGGGATGCTTTGATTAATGGGTGTTGATCGGCGGAAGCCCTACGAGAACCTTCCCATCATCTTCAATCGTTTGTGTAAGCCATTCTTCGTTGTTGATAAAATTAGGGTTCATTGCCATGTTGTTTCAATTAATGAATGTTAGTAAAGGATGCTTTAATATGTTGGTAAAGGATGCTTTAATATTTATAGCTAGTAATATTTAATTTAATTTTTTATTATTTTTTAAGAACAAACAACAACGGTTATTTACAAACAACCCGTTGTCTTTAGTTATAACAACAGTTTTGTATATTAAAACCCGTTGTTATAACTTTCCCCCCAAAATTGAGTCACACTTTCCACAACGGGTTTTTATATTTAAAACCGTTGTTAATAGTTTTAACAACGGTTTCCGTAAGAAAACTAACCGTTGTTAAAACCTTCTACAACGGACGCTTTAACAACGTCCGCTTTTTTATATAACAACGGTTTTTGACCGTTGTTATAGCCTGTATCTGTAGTAGTGAAGAGAATGATCGATCAATCTTCTCTACTGATTATCAAAAACCTAAAAAAAAAATCCAGCTGGCTAAAATATGCTGGTTAAATTTATCGTTATAATTTTGCCCTTTACTATATATACTAATTAAATGTAGGTCGCAAAATGATACGGGATGGGATTTTTATCGTCAAATTTATCGTTATAAATTTATCGTTATACAAACTGTTTATATGCTAAAAAGTAGTCTGTCGATTATCAAACGCCACCTAAATGTAAGGAAATGATAGGAACGAAGGAATGTAAATTTCCTCATCAAACGCGACCCAATGCAATTCAAAATGGAAAAAACATGATAAGTAATTGTATCCACGTCCTAAGAATAAAAATTGCAATAATGAGGTATGTCATCAAATAATCTTATCTTTATAAATACAAAAACATTTAACCCCTCCTCATTAACCCACATCATCATTTGACCTGGGACCCAAATAAATTTATCTTTATTTAATTTCTGAAAAATTAACCTTCATGTTTAATTAATGTTTAGATGCTATGAAACGTTAATCAACATTATCAACATTATATAAAATAACAAAGGAACAATTTGAATTTTAAAGGAGCAACATTATAAAATAATTTAAAAAATATGAGATTTAAAAAATATTTAAATTTTTAGAAGTATAATCGTAAATATAGTGAATTACGTAAAAATGTTGTAGATTACAAATATCAATAAATAATTTGTATAGAAATTATACCAATACCATTTATAGTAAAAACAATTGTAAACTAAATCTAAATTTATTATTACAAACCAAAAATTAAACTTCTGAGCCATACAAACACAATCTCCTTTTTGTATTAGGTTACTCGATTTCAAAAACTAAAAGATAAATAAATGGGAAAGATGGCTATGAATTTAGGGATTTAGATGATGGGTAAAGGGAGAAGGATGGATATGAAGAGCCGAGATAAGGGAAGCGAAAGTGATAAAAAAAAAGACTGAAAGAAGAAGTAGGCGAGAGGTATGGGCCAGAGCTAAGTACTTCAAGTGAAATAATGATGGACCTATGGTCCATGGACGTTATGACGTGGCTCTATTAATTTGTGAGGAGGTGTGTGTTTGCACAAATTTTCATTTAAGACGGGTCAATCTGTCTTAAGTTTAAGACGGGTCAAATAATTAGCATAAAACAAAAGAAAAGTTCATAGATACTAGCAGAATAATTATCTTATCTAGGTAAGTGATGTAATATTTTCCCTGTTTACTTTTAAGACGGATATACCCGTCGTCCTAAGGGAACCAATTGTAGTCGTATAATAGAGTTTGTTATCTTTTATTTCCTCTATTCCAATCAATTCTATACATTTGATTAAAATATAACTCACATATATTCGACAAATGTATAGAAATGATTGTAATGAAAGAAGTACAATTTACTATTTCCTTCATTTTTTTATATTCCCATTTTATTTTGCACAACATTTACGAAAAATATTAAATAATACAATATTTTCTGACAAAAAAGAAGGGTGATTGATAATCAGTTACCATCATACTTCACTCTTTTACGTAGTGAATTATATAAATCTTAATATATACAGAGTAATAACAATTTTGTTAAAAAACTAAATAAAATCACAATTTAGATAAAGCATGCCCGTGCAATTTTGCACGGGTTTAAAACTAGTTAATTAATAACGCTTAAAATCAATTGAGATCAAATATTGGGTGGCAAATATTAATTCGAGATAATAATAATAATCTAATTTTTTTAAAAAAAAGAAAATAATTAAAATGTCCATAGAGTTGGTCAAAAGGGTATATTTGTAGTATATACACATGAACGTATAAACAATAAATACAACCGAAGTGGCTTGGGTCTAGTGGTGTCCCGGGGGTACCGTAAGGTACCAACACCTCAATCCTTGAGATTCCGGGTTCGACGCCCTAGACGGGAGTACTGAGGTATTTGCACGGTGGCCCTTTGGGTCTGTTAAACGGGGTGCCGACTTGCCGTGCTGTCGCGTATTCCCGAGGTTTGGGCTCGCCGGACTCTCCTTATGATCTCTGGTGTAACGACACTCGTCATAGTTCTGACTAGGCGGATCCAATAAGGTTTGAAAGGAAGTCATTTCCCTTGCTTGCAAAAAAAATATAAAAAAAATAAATACAACCTAAAACAAAACAAAAACAAAAGCGAAAAAGAAGAAGACGACGACGACGACAATGATGATGATGAGAACAACAAAGGGTGCAGTATTGGCAACAATGCTAATTCTTGCATTCGCAACTGCTGCTTCCGAATGCTTTGATATGTTTGCCACCATTTTTGGGAAACGTGATTCATCAGCGACCGTAATAGTTCAGCAACCAGCAGACATTGTCGTCGACCCCATCAACAATCCTGGAGGCGTTATCGCCAACCAGCCCTTGCCCAAAAGGACGCTGGTTGCGATTCAACAGGGCAACTCATTCCAGGGATCAGCATCCGTAGGAGTTAATCAAAACCCCTTAAACTCCTTTCCTTTTTCCTTCCTCAACCTTTTGCCTTTCGGAGACCCTGCTCCTTCGAAACCTAAACCTTAAACCTAAACTACGTACCAAAATACTCCCTCCGTACCACACCAAAGGTAACGTAGGGAAAAATGGAGTATTTAAGAAAAGGTGGAAAAAGTAAGGGTAAAGAGGGGAAAAATAGGTGGGGTATGTAATTGTGGGTTTAATTGTGGGTTGGTAGGTGGGGTATGTAATGACATTTTGTATAAATATCAAATGGGTATAAGGATAATTTGGTAATGTTGTGGGCCAAATAAGGAATGTTACCTTTGATGTGGTACGTCCGTTTATAGTAAGTGTTACCTTTGGTGTGGTACGGAGGGAGTACTAAGTACCTTGCCCTACCTACTACTGCTCTTTATATATACTTTGATTTCACTTTATTTTCCAGCTTTTTACTTTTGTTTCTAGTTTGCTTTTTTTTTTTCAATTGTTGTTTTAATGTGCGGATGGAAATGAGAATAAAAATGGTTATCAGTGCTCCCTCCGTTCAATTTTTAATATACGCGGTAACTTTGCTATAAAGCAAGTATAATAATAATCCAAGTAGCTGATAGATTAAAAGATGAGAAGATAGTAAAATATATGGAGAAGTTTTGCTCGTAAACTATCTCATGATCTCGAATCATGGTTAGTCCTAACTAAGCTACAGGAATCACAATATATAACTACTTTATCAACCAAAAATTAGAAAACACATAAATCACAAACTAATACTCGGTAACCAGGAAGCAAACTTAACCTAATTTTGAATAATCATAATGAAACAACACATTTAAATTTAATATGTTGTTTTACAACATGCTACTTTTACCCCCATATTCGTTGACATATTCAAAAAAAGAAAAAATTACATCATTTACATAGTATAAAAGGGAATTCTTTTCTTAACTTCTTATTGGATGCTGCATTTAAGGGAATCTAAAAACAAATTAGCCCCACTATCTTAAGGGGTAAAACTAGTTTTTTACTAATAAAGAGAACGACCGATTAATCTTAGACGATGTTGGTTGGCTACTTTGGAATGGATCGGATTGAATCCATTCAAGTGTTTGGTTAGGTGATTTTGGAATGGAGTTAGAATCCATTGATATCCAATGGATTCTAACTCCACCACAACCCTTTGAAATCCCATACCCACCTCCCCCTTGGATTCAAACTTCATTTCCCCCTTCTATAAGTTGTGGTGAACCAAACAATATTAGGTAATAAGTATGGATTTAGAACCTCATACCATCATATTATCAAACTCTATTCCATTTTATTCCGACTTGTTAAACCAAACGATCCCTTAATAATCTACTGAATATCAAACACCCTGACAAATTCAGCTAACTAAAATATGACAGTTAAATCTATCGTTATAAATGTGTCATTTATAATTTGCTATATGCTTTTACAAATTGTTTATGTTAAAAGTAATTTGATGATTACCAAACATGATCTAAATGTAAAGAAATGAGAAAAATGGAGGAACGTATATTTCATCAACAAGTGCATGATTGTAATGAGGTAGGTCATCAAATAATTAATTAATTAATTAGGCTTAAAATTAATTCAGAACAAATTTGGTGGCAAATAGTTAGAGATAATATTGTGGAGCACATATTGAGCACTACTCCAAAAGTATTTCTAATCTTATCTTTATTAATTCAGAAGATAATACTCAATTCAGGACGTGCCACCTCATTAATTCAACTTTTTTTTTTTAAAATTCATATTATGGTGGGGACCGTTAGTGTGTAAAGGGGTATATTTCTTCAGAATTCCGCCAATACAAATATCCTACAAATTCCGTCGTAGAACAAATATTATGAAATAATACTATGAAATAATTGTATACATTCCGAATAAATGAAATTAATGGCATATAAGCGGTATGAATTACAAATCGGAATAAATGAAAATAATACTATGAAATAATTTTATACATTCCGAATAATTTGATAAAACTATATTTATACATATGCAATAAATTTACTGACAGCGAGTCCAAAGCGATAATAGCCCAAGCTTTACACTTTGATTTTATTTGTATACGGATTATTAATTTTATTTTAACAATTCGAAATTTTATGATAAATACGGCATCTTTGAATTTGTTAGTTAAAAATAAGAAATATTTAATTATCAAAATAAAATACGAAGTATTATTTATCGATCCATGTACTTCATTGTATATGGGCTTACTAGCACACACTAATTTCACTAACAAATCATACGGAGTATAAGCTTTGACATTCTGATGTTACACTAAGCTGTGTTAAAGTAGATTATTAAATTATATTTCTTTATTCGGGGTGTAAAGTTTTTCATGTATGCAAATTTTACTTACAATACTATATTACGTTATTTGAACACGTATTTGAAACAAGTGTAAACATTAATTATGTAGATCGCTGTTTTAGACCAACTAGATAATTACAATAGAAATTCAAAAAAAAAATCATCAAAAATCATTAATACCGACCCAAATACATACCCGTGCAATTTTGCACGGGTTTAAAACTAGTCTAATTTTTAAAAAAACGTAATTAAAGTGTATATATATATACATGAACGTACAAGGTAAGTGTATCCAAACCATTAAGGGAATTGCTAAATTCCGCACACCATTTTACTAAATCTCACACATTTTTTTCGCTTATTCCAAAAATACCCCTCTCATTCCGCACATGTGGTATATGCGAATTACAATTCGTAATTGTCGAGTTGTTAATGAATTGGTTAGGTTTGTAAGAGAGATAAGGGTGAACCCTTTTAGGGTTTTTTTTTTATGATGAAGGGTCGTTATGGAATATCAGGACAAAGTGTGTGGGATTTAGTAAAAGAATGTGCGGGATTTAGCAATTACGTAAATGGGGATAAATACAACATAAAACAAAACAAAAACAAAAGCGAAGAAAAATGTGTGTCACGAATTCAGTTAGTCTTCCTTAATACGGTCTTAACGAAAAAAAATATCACAATTTTATAATAAAAAATTACTCCCATTATTTTATCCGTCTTAGTTTCATACGAATTTATTCGTTTGAAATTGTCACATTACACACCACTTAGTCCTTATAAACCAATAATATTTTTTTTTTGGTATAAACAAGGTATTCAGTGTCGACAACAGTGATTAGTAAATAAAATACAACTTCTATTCTTCCATACATTCTAGTCCCTACAAAACCGTTAAACATTCAACAATCCCTTTTCTTCCTCATGACTCCAAAACAATAGGATCTTCACTTTCATCACACACATCACATCCTAAAACCCCCCCCTACAACTCTTGTACCTCAACTCATCAATCCCATCCCGCAAAATGCCGACTCACGAACTCGTTCTAACCGTCTTCCTCTCCTACATCCTCCTAACTTTCGCCTCCACCGACTACATCCCTAAAGCGGACGACAAGGATGTCATCGTACATCTAAAGGGAAGAAATTTCACCAATGTTGTAAACAATAACAATCACGTGGTGGTACAATTCTACGCTCCGTGGTGTAGTCATTGCAAGACGCTTGCGCCGGAATACACTTCCGCTGCAATGCAGTTGAAGGCAGACGGTGTTGACGTCGTGTTTGCCAAGGTTGATGCTACTGAGGACAGAGATCTTGCTCATCAGTACGGTGTTCAGGGGTTTCCTACGGTTTATTTCTTCGTTGATGGCGGTCATAAACGTTACAGTGGCCAACCCACTAGGTACGTACATATTAGCTGGTTTAGTTGATAAAGTAAGTATGCCATATTGCGATCTTTGTATTGGATCACAATATCGTACATACGAGTATCATATAACTCTATATGGTATTCTATTCGTGTTAATATTTCTTTCGTTCTACTCAATTGTTTACATTTATCGACGTAACTATCATATATAGGTTATTTGGTACTACATCTGGATTTTGTACTTTCTGAGTTTTATGATAATTTTTTTGAGTTTTATTTAAGAAAATATAAGTTTTTAGTATAAAGTGTTTGAGCTTATTCATTTAACAGTTTTTCTAACCTATGCGGTATGCCTATGCCCAGAGCATAGGATAAGAAATCAAAAAAATGAAAGAATTAAATGTGTTTCTTGTAAATAGAAGTAAAAGTGATGAGATATTCCAATTTCCCATAAAAATAGCATTTAATTCTTTCCTATTTTGATTTCTTATCCTATGTCCACTGGGCATATGTTAGAAAAACCTTTTATTTAAACATTAAGGGTGTGTTTGGATTGAGAGATTTGGAGAGAAAAGAAAGGGAGGGAGAGTAGGGGATTTAAAATCCCTTGTTTGGATAACAAATGAGGGAAATGGAGGGGGGAGAGATTCAATTTCCCTCCTCCAAGCCTAATCAAAATCTCTCCACAATAGGCTAGATTTGGAGAGAAATTGTATCCAAACACCCACACTCCATTACCCCTCCCCTTCTCTCCCTTTCCCTTCCCTCCTTTCCCTTCCCCTCCCTTTTCCTCCACTTTTGTTATCCAAACACACCCTAAGCGAAAAAATTTCAACATTGCTCAAAAACTATACTTATAATAAATTCAATTAATTTTGAGTTTCGCCATAAAAAAAATCTACATAGTATAAAAGCTGAGTTTTTTCTTGTTTCTGATTGGCTGTTGAGTTTTTATATGTGGGTCCCCCATGTTTTCTTATTCATTTAATTACCCTCTCTCATCAATACAATTCCTATTCTTATCTCTTATTTCTATTTTAATTACTTACTTCATGTTAAAACATAAGTTAAATTTCACAATTTACATACATCTAACGGGTCTAACATGTCAAATACTTTTAATATAATTCTAATAAAATACGGTGGCATATTATCTAATATTCAAATCTAATATTTATCAAAATCCGAATCTCCAAATATGCACTATTTATATTGTCACAGTATTGAACATTTAATCACGCTCAATTATATGTTCATGTATATAATAATAGCGCTTACTATTATGACCCGTGCATTTTTTTGCGCGGGTATAAAACTAGTTATTATAAAACTTCTAAATTTTAAATTCTCAAAAACAAAATACATATAAACTCAAAAACTAAAATAATACATCCGATACGTAAGCCTTTTCTCCTGAAATTACAGTCTGCAGGGTTCTCTTATAATTTGTGTTTTAACCGTAGTTGCTGCCATTTACAGGGATGCTATAGTAACATGGATTAAGAAAAAGACGGGATCGGGTGTATACAACCTTACGACAACAGAGGAAGCACAAAACATTCTAACTTCCTATGAAAAAGTTGTTTTAGCATTTCTCAACTCTTTCACAGTAAGCTCCTGTTTAATGGAATTGGAATTTGCTGTTGTATCAGAAGTGATTTCAGATTCCGGTTTGTTAATTATATTAGAGAATATTATATTGAAAATATTATTATTAGGAAAATATATTATCTCGAAGATATTATTATTAGGAAAATATATTATCTCATGATATTATTATTAGTGATAATATTATATCATGAGATAATATATTTTTCTAATAATAATATCTTTAATATAATATTCTCTAATAAATTACTCACTCTCTGCTGGCGTGCAGGGTCCTGAAAGTGCGGAACTAGCTTCGGCAGCTAGACTTGAGGATGATGTTAACATCTATCAGACTACAAATCCAAATATCGCGAAACTGTTTAAAATTGACGCGCAAGCTAAACGCCCTGCGTTAGTATTGCTGAAAAAGGAAGTCGAGAAAGTCACTTATTTTGGTGTGTTTTTACTCTGTCAAAAATTCTGTTTTAAGTCTGTTGATGATACGCTGAACGGTTTAATATTCGACATTTTGTAGATGGAGAATTTACGAAATCTGCAATTGCCGAGTTTGTCTTCGCAAATAAACATCCATTGATTACAGCATTTACTAAACACAATGCTGCTTTGATCTTTCAAAGTCAGATCAAGAAGCAGGTAACTATTTATTTACCGCTTATTCAACAGGTTCTTTACCTTTTCCTTTTTTTGGTATGTTCAACAGATTATTTATGTTTCCTTTTTTGGGTCTAATTAAAATTAAAAGTCACATGCGCGTCAAAAGCAAATGTAAAAAACCTGATGAACGGGAGGGACTACTTTCATCCCACATCTCGATTAACATTCAATTAAATTATTCGTTCAGCATTTTTTTTTTTTTTTATGATGACGAGGGGGTTGAATCCCCCGGGCCCATGCATTCCCGCACCACCACATGGACCATGTAAGTCAGCCCCTTCGGAGGCCGCAGTGGTCAAGTGCTAATCGCCCCAGATGGTAGTCGAACCCGGGACCTCTCAACTCCTGCATTTCTGCAAGCTTCAAGGTTTAACCCGGCTACCACTGAACTAACACCACTTGGTTTATTCGTTCAGCTCTTGCTGTTTGCTACGTCGAAAAATTCAGCACTAGTTCTTCCAATTTTTACCCAAGCTGCCAAATTTTTCAAGGGCAAGGTATAATTTCTCAATTTCTTCCTACTTGTCGCAAAGTTTTAGGTTTAAGCTGAATTTACGCGACTGCTTAGATGATAATAACTTGTTTTTTTATTGAATGTAGATCATGTTTGTTTATGTTAGACTCGACAGAGACGATGTAAGCAAAACCGTTGCTAGTTATCTCGGTGTCACAGAAAATGCGCCTAAAGTATGATGCCTATTCTTTACTCAATTGAATTTTCTGATGTATCTGCCATGATTAAGCGTCATGTTTGGTCTTCGGACAGGTGATTGCGTACACAGTACATGAAGATTCGGAAAAGTTCATACTTGACGGAGAAGTGACATTGGAAAAACTTATGGTAAACGAAAATTTATCAGCTTTTTTCACATTTTCCTCATTATCGCTTACAACTTAATATTGTTATCTAATCGTAATATAGGATTTTGGAGACGATTTCCTGAAAGATAAACTGAACCCTTTCCAAAAGTCCGACCCTGTTCCTGAAAGGGTAAGTTGAACTTCCATTTCTTTTTCTAAGCTCGCTGTCTTGTATGATGATTTGTTTATTACCCGTTTAACTGTTTTCAAAGAACAGAATGACGGTGATGTGAAGATAGTCGTTGGTGATAATTTCGATCAGATAGTCCTGGATGAGTCCAAAGATGTGCTTCTTCAGGTACTATTTACCCTAAATGTTGCGCGAGTTTATAGATCTCATATATCTTATTCGAGATCATTGTTTTGCTAGATTTATGCTCCTGGGTGTGACCATTGCCAATCACTTGAGCCAATCTACAATAAACTCGCGCAACATTTGAGAAGCATAAAGTCTATTGTCATAGCTAAAATGGACGGAACGACTAATAAGCATCCCAGAGCAAAGGTAATTAATTAGCTTTGCTAATTTTTTTTTTATCTGTTTCAGTTCAATTGCATCAGAACAACCCAAGATGCGCCATAACCCGAAACATCCCATTTATAATGACACCCAAGTATCGAGTTCAAACCATTGATCGGAAATTGACCCATTTCAAATTGACCCGACTCAAATGACCTGTTTTTAGTTGCATTAATGATTTTGTGCTATTTTTGTCAGTCCGATGAGTTCCCGACCATCTTATTCTTTCCGGCTGGGAATAAAAGTTTGGATCCTGTAAGTCTGATTATTGAATTCATACTAAAAATTCAATATCGTCGTAATTTCTCATGTTATGTACATTTCTCGTGATGTTTGCGAGATCACCATGTCGACGTAGATCACACACTGGTGGAGCTCTATAAGTTCTTAAAGAAGAATGCAGCCATTCCTTTTAAGCTCCAGAAATCGACATCATTCCCAACGACCAAAAGAAAAATCCGAAAGATGAACTATAACATTCTTAGTAAATTAGAATCATAGAGAACTAATAAAGGTGGTAGGTAGTAGGGAAACGTAGAAAATCATAGAATTTGATTAGACCAACCGGCGACCGTGACAGCGCCAGATGAACTTTGTTGTACTCTGATTTGAACTTGAAACCTAAATCATTGACAGAATATTTCTTCCATTTGCAAGTCTCAGAAGAATATGGGCTATGTTTGATAATCGGCGGATTACGTATATTTCAGTATAAATAGAATGCAAAAGCATATTATAAATAACAGATTTTATCAGAAGGTTTGACTAACATATTATACTCTCTTTATTTTCCTATTTTCACCTCATTTTCTTTCTGGAGGTCAAAGTTTTCGAACTTTGACCGTCAATAAGTTGGAGAATAAAAACTACTCCCTCCTATTCTAAATAACTCTCCCTATTTCCTTTTTCGTCTATTCACAATACTCTCTCTATTTCCTTATTTAGCAAACTTTTATACTTATTTTAATCACCCCACCCCCACAACAATACCCCACAAAACTCATACTTTATCTTATTTTAATCATCTTACCCCACAACAATACTTATTTTAATCATCTTACCCCACAACAATACTTATTTTAATCACATAATATCTTTCCTATCTCCAATCTCCTACCCCACTACAATAATTTACCATATAATACTCCCCTCCCTTAATTCTCGTGCCATCCATTAAAGGGGAGGGTTATTAAGAATAGGAGGGAGTATTTATTTTTAAAACTAAAACATTTACAATTAATATCAAGACATATTTTACGAAAAAAAAATTCAAGCAAAAAAAATAACATATAGACATCGAAAAATACGGTCAAAGTGGCATCTTGGAGACCGCAATAAAGTAAATGAGGGTGAAAATAGAAAAATGGAGGGAGTAATAAATTAGCAAAATTAGTTTGAGTGTTTGGTAATTGACAATTACAATTTGGGTTAATAGATTGTTAGTTTTCTTTGTAAAATGGGGTAAAATTTCCTATTTTAGAATATGCTAACAATATATTCCTAAAATTAGGGGTGTTCATTCGCGGTTCGGTTCATCGATCGATAATTTAATTCAGTTCGGCCAAACTCCGAACCTTAACTGCACCGTTTCTTATAAGCGGTTAAACTTAACCGCTTTGAACGGTTAGTAGCGGTTTGGTTAACGGTTAACCAATAATCATTCTTGTATACTTTTTTTCAATTTCAACGTTTACTTTTTCAAGTGCTTTAATTAAATTTTCAATATATATTACACCTAACCAACAAAATTAAGTAGATATATTTTATTAGGGTTTTTTTGTCAAAAACTACCTTACATTTAGGGGTCTTTGTAAAATAACTACCTTAATTTATTTATTTTGTCAATTGCTACCTTTTGTATTTTTGATTTGTATTTTTGGTACCTATTCTAACTTTTCGGCCAAAAAAAGTCAATACTCAGGCATTGACTTAAGTTCACACGTGAGAGCTTATGTTTATGTTTTTGTTTTCTTTATATCTCTCCTTCCCCTCCTCTTTTACCTCTTATTTCCCCTCTTTTTTTACTTTCCTTTTTCTCCCTCCTATTTTATTTTTCCTTCTTCTCTTCAAGATAGAAAAGCTTTTGAGGAGAATTTGTGAAGACTTGAATCCAAGTACAATGACACTTATAAAGACTTGGATATTGAAAAAGGAGATGAAGAACTACAAATTACTTATTGTTAAAAGTAGGGTTTTTCTTAAAAATTAGTACATGTCAAATGCTAAAAGTAAACTCGAGTAGCTGAGAACATGGATGATGATGATGATCAGGACAAATGCAAGGACTTCATGAATGATTAACAAAGGTTTATACTTGTTTTGTTGAGAGAGATGTAAGATGAGGGAAGTGTAAAAGTTAGAGGAGGCGGTAAAAGAGTGAAAGTGAAAAGGACTTGTTTAGGGTTAAAAGGTAAAAACGTAAAACAAACACATAAGCTCTCGCGTGTGGAGTAAGTCAATGCCTGAAATTTGACTTTTTTGGCCGGAAAGTTATAATAGGTACTAAAAATACAAATCAAAAATATAAAAGGTAGCATTTGACAAAAAAAATAAAGTAAGGTAGTTATTTTACAAAGACCCCTAAATGTAAGGTAGTTTTTGACAAAAAAACTCATTTTATTATTAATCAATTTATGAGTTTTTGAGTTTGAATGCACTAAGAAAATGAAACAAGGTATTTTCATTTTTTGCTTAATTTTTAATCAAACGGTTCTGTTCGGTTAACCGGTGCTTCTTCTACTCGAGGTTCTCTTGGTGCTCTTTGGTACCAAGGATTAGTAAATAACCACGAATATGCTCCAAAAGTGTCCTCTTCCACGGGGGTTGATTCACCGTGTTGTGGAGAACTAAACATAAACCTTCGCACTACACACACAAGTTAGAACTTCCAATTACTTCTAACAACAAGATGAGTAATAAAACAACTAAGCATAAATTCACAAACTCAAGTTCTAGCTATGTTGCCCTTCCCCGGCAACGGCGCCAAAAGTTGGTAGAAAATAAAACTAGGTGTCGTAATATACTAGAATTAACTACCAAATTAACAATTTATAAGCCTAACTCAACTCTACACTATGCTATTAAGGATAGTAGTAAAGGGAAGTAAGGGTCGAACCCAAGAGAAGGGATTTAAGATCAAAAACTTGAATTTGTAAACTATTGACAACTAAGTAGGTCTCTACTACTAATCAAGATCCTAATACCAACTTAAACTTAACAAAAGGCAATAATCACAAACAATGGCTATTAACAAGGATCAACTAGTGGGAAACATAGATGGAAAATGATTGGTTTTGGGAAACAAACATGGGAAAATGAGTAAAGATTAGAGATCTTCCTATTGAGACAAATCAACAAACAACTAGTATGCAAGATTCAATATAAAGGGGAGTACTTGATGTAATTCTCTCTTAGTAACCCAACAATGGTAAAGCTTGACTCTTTTTACTCTCTTACTAATTTCTACCCAATTCTATCACCTCAAGATGTTGATACATGTAAATTAGACCATCTACATATACCCTTCAAACTTAAGCAACAATCCATTAAACCATGAAAAGAGATTAAGCATGAGCAATAAGAATTCAACCAAAAGATGAAGCTAGAATCAATTCCTCATAAGATTAAACCATACAAATGAGAAAAAGACATGAACTTTCCTATTTGTTGTAAGAATCCTTTAAACCAAATCAACAAACAACAAACTTGCTTCAACAATCCCAACTAAATTAAACCATTTATTTAGGATTTGCACTAGTCAAGTAAATAACATGCAAGGATGATCAAACCAAACATTCAATTACTCAACATAGTTTTTAGCGACCTAGTTTTATTTTCTACCTAATTTTGGCGCCGTTGTCGGGGAAGGGCAATATAGCTAGAACTTGAGTTTGTGAATTTATGCTTAAAATTGGTCAATTGAAATCATTCGAGGCATAGCTAAAATGGACGGAACAAACAATAAGCATCCCAGAACAAAGGTAGTTGACTTGCTAAAAAACATTATTCAGTTAACATACAAGTTGTCATAGTGGCTTGATAGATAACGTAATTTTTTAACCTAATTTTGTTCAAGGACGTGCCATCGTGATCAGATGCACTCATGCACGTACTATATTTTTTATGGATCAAAATAATAATAATAATAATAATAATAATAATAATAATAATAATAATAACGATAATAATAATAATAATAACTGAAGTGGTTGGTCTGGAGGAATTATGGACGGAACTGTAGTTTTTTTTTTTTTTTTGATGACGAGGAGGTTGAGTCCCTCCCGGGCCCATGTATTCCCGCACCACCACATGGACCATGTAAGCCACCCCTTCCAAAGGGCTGCGGTGTCAAGTGATCATCGCCCACTAGTAGTCGAACACAGACCTCTCAACTCCCGCATTTCTGCAAGCTTCATGGTTTAACCCACCACCACTAGGACTAACACCACTTGGTTAAATGGAACTGTAGTTATATAGCCAAGTCAACCAGGTGATAATTGATGAGTGATAACGAGTCGGCGAACCCTAATAATGTTATAGTTATATAGATTGGGCGGTGAATATATATATATATATTGTCGGGAATGTATATCCTAATAATTGAACAATTCCTTTGTACTACTTCGTATATGCTAACTTGCTACGGTTGTTAATTCGTTGGGCAACGGAATAATCATAGAAAATGAATAATGTAAGCTCATAATTCATAATTCATATATATTTAATAAGCAACCAAACAGTTGTAACTATTATTGTATATAGTTTTATAAAACTATAAATAGTGGCAAAATGGGGATGAATGACATACTTAACTAAATTCATACACTCTTTTACAAAACAAATTGTAATTTTGTTACTCCTTAATTATATTACTAAATCGAAAATGGCGAGCAAACTCATTTCTTACAAAAATACTATCTTGGCAATTTTTCTCATTGCAGCATTAGGTAATTATTATTATTCTCTTTGTTACGCGCACTTTATTGTATAAGTAAATAAACTCGGGCTTTTTAAAGACGATTATATACTCCGTATAGTTTATTTATTTGCTCTTAATGATTTGAGTAGGCGGAAAAGCGTTTGGATGTTTGGATCTTGGAGAAAAGTGTGGCATCAAAGCTTTTAATCGTTGCTGTACGGGGTATATTTGTAACAATTCTGATGATCTTTTGGGAGGAGAATGCGTACGCGGTAAGCAACCAAACATTCGTATCATAATTCATTTAAATGCAAACATGTATATATATAAATCGTCTAGTATTTTTTTTTTTTTTTTTTTTTTTTTAATTATGATGTCTAATTGAATTACTTTATGTGGATATCTCGACATATCTCCACCAAAATGACAGATCCCCGTGGAAGCAATTGCCGTACAAAAGGAGAAGGATGTTCAGCATTTAATGGGCATTGTTGTGGAAAACTAAAATGCTCGAGTTTTTTCAGTGGCACATGTGGTTAATCAAAGTAGAAGAATTGAGGGCATTTTGTGAAGAAATTACATACTTACATTAACATGGAAGACCGATGTCCCTCATATTATATATGCTCGATCAACTCCGTCCTTAAAAGCTTGTTACGTTCATTTATTTACTTTTTTATATCTCTTGATTTATTGTTATTGGGACTACTCTTTTCCTTTGTTGTTGTGTTGTAGAGGCATGATTTCTTTGCCTCATTTTTATCATATTTTCGATCTGTTTTTCTTTATTTAAAGCGGCCACTCCATTAATTAAATTTTCTTGTTTCAGTTTTCAATCAAATCACTTATGTGGTAAAAGGGACTCGAACTTGGATCCCATGCAAATAAATTTAAAGTCCACACAACTACCGCTACAACAATTTCAGATCCACCAATCGTTGGTTGGCGCAGTGGTAGCATGGGGTCGCTTACGCTTGGTAGGGAGGTCTCGGATCGATCCCCACAACGATTGGGAGGGTTTAAATACTTTGTAATCCTTGGACACGTACGCCCAAAATTCGGATTTGTCGGCCAAATGTGGTTCGGATTACCGGATGGTTTAGACCAAAAAAAAAACAACAATTTTAGATCCACGTACAAATTCTCATTATAGACGGATAGTATCTGTCTATAGCTATAGACGGATAGTGTCCCTCTCACAAATGACCGTCTATAATGAGACGGATTTTTCGGATCAATGGTCACTACAACAACTTTTAATTAATACTCTCTCCTAATTTGAGTGTTGGTTCTCCTTTCTTTTTTTTTGGTAAGTTTTGTGTGGTCCAAGTTTAATTTCATGTGGGGTAGAGTGTTTTGTGTGGTCCAAATTCATTTCCTTAATTTTGCTATCTAAAAGAAAAGGAACCAACCAGAATTGGCATAAAGGGTCGCGGGTCAGTGGGCGGCACGACGGCCGTGCACTACCGACCGGTGAGAAAATCGAGGAAGCACGGGCACGACACGACTGGGCTTGAGACGGGCTCTGACGCGATTTTCTTCAAAAATTCGTGCCCAGGCACGACACGGCCCAAGCACAGTGGAGCCCGGTACGCACCAGGCACGGCCTGAAGAATATCCCGTTGATAATCATTTATTAAACAAAAAGTACACTAATGTTTAACAAAATATATATTTAAACCATTAATCATTATTTATTAAACAAAAAGTAATAAAATATATATTTAAACCATTAATCATCTTTTATTAAACAAAAAGTGCTAAAAATATATCAATTATATAACATTTTTTTAAAATAAAAAAATATTATAGCACATGGGCCGCCCACGACAAGGCACGAAAAGCCCATGTGTGGACAAGGCCCTTGGGAACTGTGTCCGCGGGATCCACACTAGGCATAATCGACTCGAGGTTCTTTCGAATCGAATTAAGACAAATTAGAGTCGCCACCAAGTTTTTTGGGAACTTGGAACCGTTCAAGTCAACTTTACACCTTTCATCGAAAACCATAAAGCCAATCGACTACGAGTGATTAAAGATAAAGACTTGTACCCTATATCACTCGATTTGAATGACTCTCGTAATCCAATGGTATTTAGACGGATCCACAAACCATAGATCTTGAGTAAGGGGTGAGGGTACGTGTTGGGAAGCCCATAAGGACACCCAACCCCGCCCGTCAATAACGGCCTCTACTAAGTCAAGTGTCGAATTTCAAACAAGGTCATAGCTACTACGATATATGATATGCAAACATCGTTTTAAAACCCTAACATGTGACAACAATTTCTATGTCGTTTTAGATGCAACTAACTAACTTTGTCAAAGTTGTAATTTAACATGCGGGTTGATTGATCTAACAACATACAAACGAAGCAAACAAGGCTTGATGGGAATGGGGGAGCCGTTGGGATCTATCCTATTACAACCCAGGCATTTCATGCCGACACAACGAGAAATTAAAGATACAACTCGATCTAAAATACAACGCTATACACAAAACCGTACATGACGCATTACACGGCCATTCAGCCTAGGAAAACGTGCACAAAGGGGTGGCCCACGGCTTACATGACTCACGGCCTTGGGTCACTCCTCGTAGTGTGTGCTTTCACTTAATCTCATCGAATTAGACATAAGGCCACGCACCAAAGCATGCATTAGCATAAATCGGGCCATGTTGCTTTAAACAACATGCGATTTACTACGCTCTTACATGCATTGGGGCACAACCATCTAACCAAACAAGACTAAGGTTTTTGGAAGAAGTTTTGACTCGATAAAAGAAAGCTAACTTGAAAATTACAACTCGATAACAAACGATAAATTACAAGCGACAAAACAAATAAAGAACGAACGATGTAAAACAAACGAAACAAGAAAGACCAAAGGACACGGCCAAGCCTCACGGCCTAAAGCCACGTCCAACCCTAGGTCCTAGGTCAGGCTCATTAGTTAGATCAATTGATTGCGAAACAAGTTCGAAAGCGGGCTAGAAAACAAGTTAGAAACGACGTTGATCGATTTGAAAAGATACCTTGCAAACGCGCATTCTACACGGCCTAAAGGGGTCAAATTAGGTCAAGTTTGCTAATTAATTTAACTCATCGAGTGTTAATAAGAAGGTGCTAATCACGCACTCTTATACTAACGAGAAATTAGGTGAAAGAGAGAGATGCGTTCAATTAAGTTCTAATCGTCGCTTGATTTTTAAAGCTATGTCGATGTACCCTAACGTGTCTAATTAGGTTATTAAATTGATCTAATGTCATCTAAACGAGTTATAGGTTAACAATCAGAGGTCAAACTAACATGTGAATGGTCCTAAGGTGGGTCGAATTACATGAAACAAAAGAGGGGTCAAAAGCGAAGAGCGAAGTCAGAATTCGTTTTATTAATGCCCTACCTTGAACACGAGGATATGTAAATGAGACGGGGGTGTACGACCGACTGATGTAGCGGTTTCTTTCCCATCTCAAGTCAACGCGGGTGTTCATGGTGGTACTTTAACTCATACTCGGACTAAACTAGTTTCGTAGTTAATGATAACAATCGATAAACAAAAAACGATAAACAAACAAAAACAAACTATAAGAAAACAAACATAAAAAACGAAATAAAAGGGAGAAAGAGGAGGATTTTCTGCACCCTCAACCTACATGTATCGTTGACACCGTCTTGGGTCGTAATCGATGGTAGATTTTATCTCGAGAGGCCGTCGTCGACGAAGAAACAAAGCAAACAACACGTTTTTTGCAAATCTGGACAGCAACTTTCAAACTGCAATTTCTCTCTCGTTTCACGGTGAAAATTCGATTCTAAAGATGTTTTGAAAACTAGAAAGAGAGGAGAACAGATATCTTAAAACAATCCCTACTCGTTTTGAGTTATTGGGCACAAAAAACGAGCACAAACAGAACTTGACAGACAGGAAAAGCCGCGAAAACAGAGTGTATAACACTCTGTTTTTCGAGGGAATTCGTGTACTCTCAAGGGCAATTTGGCTCGTAAATCTTTATCTAATGTGTAGATGGATGTTGTATGGTTAATTAGGAACAAGAAACTCGAATTTTAATGGAGGTTTGAAGGGAGAACGAACGGTTTTTTAGAAGACACACAAACTGATTCTCAGTTTGTATATCGGTTTTGTTTAGGGTTTTTGGGAGGCAATTAGGGTTTGTTTCTGGAGTTTAAAGCTTGTGAATGATGTTAGTATGTATGGAGAACTTAGAGGAATGAATGTATGGCATAAGGGGGGTATTTATAAGGAGTTAAGGTAGGGTTTTTAGAGAGGAGAGGCAGACGGGCTTCGGTTTGCACATAGCTGCTGTCCAGCAGCTTTTGTGAGGGTTTGAGAGGGTTTGTGAGGGGTTTTCTTGGGGGTTAAGCTAAGGTAATATGGTTAGGATACTAGGGTATGGGTTAGGGTTAATGGGCACGGGTTTTGGTAGCTGTTTGGAGCGGGTTTTGGGCTCGGGATTGAGCACGCAAAACAGGGGGGGCTGCTTGTGTTGCGGGCTGTTTGTGGAGTATTTGGGACGGGAATTCGACGGCTTTTGTGGTGTTCTAGGTGCTGGGTTGTTGTGGGTAATGTGGAGCATGGGTTGGTGGTGATGGGTTGCGGGTTTGGACCAAGTTTGAGTCGGTTTAGAAAGGCCTTCGATGGGCTATGCAAACACGGGTAAGGGAGAGAGTTGGGCTGTTTTGTGTATGTTTGGGACGAGATTTGGAACTTGGGTATGGGGGTTTGAACTGGGGTTGGATGAGTAGAAGCCTAGGTCGGTTAGTGAACTCGATATTCGTGCCAATTCGTAAAGAAAACGGGCTCAAAAACCGAGCTATAATGGAGCTCCAAAACGTGTGATCAAAACGAGTTTTCAACTTTCAAAATCGATCTTTCAAATCAATTAACACATTAAAATAAATGATTTTTCAAATCAAATACACTCATAAAATGATTTTTCTAATCAATTATTTATTTTATTTTCAATAAAATAAATTTGAGAAAATAAATTCAAAATAAAGCAAAATGAACTTACCTTAAAAAAGCTTTAATTTAAATATCATTTAAATTAATAAAATACTCCGTCGACAACGCTCATTCTACATCGTAAAACGAGCCCAAATAATGACAATGACAACTAAAGAATACATGTGTCCTATCATCATCCGGTGTTTGTCGGGTTCTCTATAAATTCCAATATCGACGGATACGGGTATCTACAGCGCCCCCACTTTGACCGAGGCTTGGACAAGGCGAAAGTCAAAGTATACCCCAGTCCCTCTCGACACGAGGATTCTCAAGGGTCGTTTATAGTCCATTAGACTTGCGTATGTAAGCTCGCCAGCCATAAGAAGAGATCATACCTGAAACTTCGTTGGGGATTAACTCTTGCTTCATGTTGCGTCGAATTATCATCGTTGGTCATCGACCCATAAATTGCATATATGGTGGATTGAGCCTTATCCTTAGGCGCATACGTATCCGTTTCGACGGATCAAACCCGCGTCGTAGTTCGGCCGCTGACACTTGCCCAAACTTTATCATCTGCGGCGTTTGTCCAAAATTCATCATCTCGTTGATACTTGCCCAAAGCTTATCATCTGTGGCAGTGCCCAAATGGGACGGGACTTTCCGAGGAGGTTGCCGCCGCTTTCATCATTTGCTTTCAGCTGTGGAATTCTTCCATTTCATACTCTTGTATTGAATTGAATTCTTGGTGGATGTCATCCTTTACATCTTGATAATGGTCTCTGAAGCCAACGGCTTCAGAGCCCCCAGTTTGTGATGGCTCTAAAGTCGAAGACTTTAGAGCCCCCAGTTGAAGCATATCCTGCTACATATGAAACACAAAAACGTACTAGCAATAATCATCACATAAGCATATTTGGATCATCGATCTTAAAATTGGATTATTTGAAGGATTGGGTCATCGACCCGAAAATTGAATTTGAAAACTTTGAATAATTGGGCCATCGACCCGAATTTTGAATTTGAAATGAATCATTTGGATGTTGGGCCGTCGACCCAAATTTTGATTTTGAACTTTGAGATTTGAACCTTAACTTGAAATGTACCACTACTTGGATCATCTATCCATAATTTGCAAAAAGTTTTTGAAATTTCAAAATTATGAAATATTTGGCATTTTGAAATCGAACCTTGATGGGTGAGCACGAAATACGACTCAGACACTTTGTATGACCCGTAAATAATGTGGGCGTAGCCCGCTACCGAAAAACAAAAAGGAAAATAAAACCGTAAGTGTGCACGGGTTTTAATTCAATTATTGACTTGTTGGGGGTAGAAATGTAAATTGGCCATTAAAGGCGCCAAAAGATGGCAAATAGGAATCACAAGGTTGTCGGACTTGGGACGGAGATATCGTATGTCGTGGGCGTGCTCCCGAGGGCACATGGGAATCAAGATTACTTGGCATTGACAAGGTGGATTAAACTCACAGAGCAACAACGTTGGCTTCGCCCAGACAGTAAACACAGACTGATTTTATGAAAGCACTTAGACATCACACATCACTCTTGTTGGGAACATTCCGTCACTCTTCTCCTCGCCTCCTTTCTTTTCAGCGAGTTTTCATCATTTCTTGCAACCGCCTTCTTTCTTTTCAAATGGGCTTTTACTAATTTTCTTCCACGCCTTCTTTCTTTTCAGCGGGTTTTTCATATTTTCTGTTCCCAACACAAACCCACATCTATGTGACTCAGCATCTTTGCCTAAACCATTAGAAAAAGCTCATTCCGAGACTTGACACTACTCATATGAACTTATATCCTTATCCTAGCCTACATCGAGTGCTAAGACCGACTCAAACAAAGGTGGCTTCATTTGGACTTGGTTAAGACCCGTAAGAAACCGACAAGATGACAACTTGGTTGATGAGTGGATTGAATCCCTTATTCTGAAGGACTACCTACGTATTCGCGTGGAGCGAAATCAAATCCGACGTAGTTCGATCATGGTGCATAAACATGGCATTTTGATTGTGTGTACACACTCGAAGGTTTCACCTAAGATATCATGTCGTATCCCATTCTAGCCTGTAAGGTACCGTTAAATCCCGTGTCTAGGGTTGGTACAAAAGGTTGTGGTTCTTTGGGATGTGGAGCTTGGTAAAAATAGGCTTGAATAGTGGACCGTCATTCTGAAGGTTCATTTTATGGTGCTAAGGCCAATGGGTTATGGCTTACATCGTGGTTGGAAATGGTGTCTCGGGTTTGATGAAACCCAAGTGCAAATGGGTTGGAAATTGATGTGGGTTCAAATTTCCATGTCTGGATCCTAAAGGCTTGGGTGTACTAACACAAGCTGATTGATTCTCAGAATCCCTAACTATTCCCTCATAACTGTCTCAGGAAGGACTTAGAGGGTAAAGAAGTTACTACTTACGCTTTTGGGCTTCGCCCATTGAACTTCAACTATGGGTACTTGACTTGACTTCTGGCCTCTGTAACTTCGACATTCAACCAAAAGCATTCTGCAATAACTTCAACATCTTTTTTTTCTTTTTTTCTTTTTTTCCTTTTTCTTTCATCACTTTTCTTTTTTTTCATTTTTCTTTTCTTTCATCCTTTTTTTCATCTTTTCATTCTTTTTCATCTTTTTCTCTCTTTGAAAATGATCTTCTATTCATTCTCTTAGTCACAAATGGATACACCTTGAAAACTGGGCTTCGCCAACTAAATTGGGTTAGAACTAACAATTCCTTGTTAAAATGGGTTGATCTCTTCTCTCTTCGAGAGGGGATGATTTTATGGGGAAAAAGCTTGCCTTCCATCATCGATAGGGGAAACAAGGAGCTAGTCCGGGTTCGTCATAGAATCATCTAAAAGCTTGTCATAAACATTGGTTCAGATGGAGGTTTTCTACCACCAGACATGGAATAGGTAAAGGAATCAAACACGAGATCCTAGTGTACCTTACATTTTGAAACGGGACATATTTCTACCCCAGGGATGCCTTTGAGTGTGTTGTGCATTTTATCATGCTTTCAGAATGATTGAGGATTGGAAACAAGACATATTTGGAAACGAAACTGCAAATTTTTATTGGAATGACAAATGCTTAACAGACTCGATGGAACGACTCCTAGGACACACCCTAGGTCATCGCGGAAAAAACGACTCAAATTCAAGAAGAGAAAGTCCTATACTCGACTCGACTAAGATAAGAAAACAGATCCCGACTCATAATTTTCAAATCTGGTCTTGAGCTTTCTCTTGTTCAGCTGTCAGCTTAGATGTTCGGCTCTTGTCCTTGATCCCTATGATGGTCTGGCTCCATCCCGAGGTAGTCCTCTGAGGATCTATGCCAGTGATGAAGGTTGGTGAACCGAATTGTCTTTTATTAACTTCGTTAATGAGAGGAGTACATTCTAGAGCAAGACTCCCGACTTGAATTTCATTCGTCGGGTTTGGCAAGAATTCAGAGCAATCCACAAATATTTTCCCGATAAACACTCCTTTCCAGTGACATGGGCGGATAAGATGGGAATAGTCGACACACTGTCTTCGACGAAACAAAGTTAGTGTGATCGCCAAATGGATTGGTGATGTTATTGGGTTTAACAATTGGGATCGGGAGTGTTCCACTCTCAATCATGTCTTGAATTTCGTGCTTGATCGATAACACCTTTCGATATCATGGCCTTTCCCTTGATGAAAGGCACAGTAGGCATTTGGTTTATACCATTTACCTTGTTGATCAGCGGGAGGGTCCGGAGTTGGACCAATAGGCTTCAGCTTTCCTTGGGCTATGAGCCTTTGGAGAGCATATGTATAAGTGCATCCGATATCGGTGAATGCCCTAGGTGTTTGGCGCTGCGACTTCTTCGATTGCCCTTCTAAGAGATTGATGGCTTCATCAATATGGGCCGTGGCTGGGGCCTTGGCCTTAGACGATGAGGCCCCTTGGTACCCTTTCGGCTTTTCAGCCTCTGCCCTTATGACATCATCTTCTACCTTTATCCCGATTCTTATCAAGTCTTTGAAAGAGCCAAAATTCAGTATTTCGAGCATTAGGGTAGCCGTCGTAGATTCTTTACGAACTTATCTACCATTTCAACTTCATCAGGCTTCTTGGCTAATTTCACGCTTTCACTCGCCATCTTGCAAGGAATTCAATAAAGCCTTCTTTTTCTTTTTGTGTCATTACTTCCAAAGTCCTTATGTTGGTTTGAATCTCAACATTGTCAGCATAGTGCTTACAGAACTCCACCGTAATATCTTCGAAAGTGGGGAAGTTATTAAGGTCAATATTATAGAACCACGCCTTCGGGTGTTCATCCAGAGATTGGGCAAAAATTTCAGAGAGCATGTCGGCGGTACTCCCTTCGATCTAAGTACCCTTTATAGGCCTTAACATGGTGGATGGATCTTGGTGCCCTTGAACTTTGGGATGTCAGTGAGTACCATGTTCGTGGGCAACTTATCCTGAATTGGGGCATAGGCCCTAGCATTCTCATAGTGGATGTTCTTCCCCTGGAGAGTTTCGAGACGGTCTTCGATAAACTTGAACCGTTTCTCCGGATCGATCGGTGGGGTAAATGGAGGGGAATCTTCACCCAGCTTAGATTCGATTGCATCCATTCGGGTCATCATGAGGTTCACGGTCTCAGTGAGTTTGTTAACAGCATCTTCCATTGCTTGAAGTCGGGTTTTTGGCGGCCTTTCTACAAGAAAACCCCGAACTGAGTCAATATTCGAAAGTGAGAGCCCCTGCACACTTAAGGACACGACACCAACTTGACTTAAGCAAAGACTCGACTCATGACCGACTAACCAAAAGGTTCGACTCACGGTTGGATTTAGACCTCGATTCATTTTGGACTCGACAAAACGACACGACCCAAACCATTATAAATCGGTTATAAACCGGACTCGGTGTGACTAAACCCGTGATTGGACTATCATAGCCCATAGGTTCGTATGAAACGTCCACAATGGCCTAGCTTGGACGTTTCTGTGGACTATCCTAGACCAAATGGTCGACCCACATGACTCGAAGCCCAAGAGGTGAGCTTGGGTGACCCAACAGGGTCGTGTTCTAGACTCTTAGAAACGAAACACGCCTGGCCAAACACGGCCAGGACCCGGACACGACTCGACGCATTTCATGCTTGGTTAAGGTTCGAGAAACATTTTGGATTGAATTTGAAAAAAAACGAGAGATCGATTTGAAAATGAGATTTAAAATGGGCAGCATGCCGGCTATAAAAGCTCATTTTGGGCCGAAAAATCTAGTCCTATTTGGGCAGCATTCCGCGTTTTTTAAAACCATGCTATTTTGAAACTATTGACAACTAAGTAGGTCTCTACTACTAATCAAGATCCTAATACCAACTTAAACTTAACAAAAGGCAATAATCACAAACAATGGCTATTAACAAGGATCAACTAGTGGGAAACATAGATGGAAAATGATTGGTTTTGGGAAACAAACATGGGAAAATGAGTAAAGATTAGAGATCTTCCTATTGAGACAAATCAACAAACAACTAGTATGCAAGATTCAATATAAAGGGGAGTACTTGATGTAATTCTCTCTTAGTAACCCAACAATGGTAAAGCTTGACTCTTTTTACTCTCTTACTAATTTCTACCCAATTCTATCACCTCAAGATGTTGATACATGTAAATTAGACCATCTACATATACCCTTCAAACTTAAGCAAAAATCCATTAAACCATGAAAAGAGATTAAGCATGAGCAATAAGAATTCAACCAAAAGATGAAGCTAGAATCAATTCCTCATAAGATTAAACCATACAAATGAGAAAAAGACATGAACTTTCCTATTTGTTGTAAGAATCCTTTAAACCAAATCAACAAACAACAAACTTGCTTCAACAATCCCAACTAAATTAAACCATTTATTTAGGATTTGCACTAGTCAAGTAAATAACATGCAAGGATGATCAAACCAAACATTCAATTACTCAACATAGTTTTTAGCGACCTAGTTTTATTTTCTACCTAATTTTGGCGCCGTTGTCGGGGAAGGGCAATATAGCTAGAACTTGAGTTTGTGAATTTATGCTTAAAATTGGTCAATTGAAATCATTCGAGGCATAGCTAAAATGGACGGAACAAACAATAAGCATCCCAGAACAAAGGTAGTTGACTTGCTAAAAAACATTATTCAGTTAACATACAAGTTGTCATAGTGGCTTGATAGATAACGTAATTTTTTAACCTAATTTTGTTCAAGGACGTGCCATCGTGATCAGATGCACTCATGCACGTACTATATTTTTTATGGATCAAAATAATAATAATAATAATAATAATAATAATAATAATAATAATAATAATAACGATAATAATAATAATAATAATAATAATAACTGAAGTGGTTGGTCTGGAGGAATTATGGACGGAACTGTAGTTTTTTTTTTTTTTTTGATGACGAGGAGGTTGAGTCCCTCCCGGGCCCATGTATTCCCGCACCACCACATGGACCATGTAAGCCACCCCTTCGGAGGCTGCAGTGGCCAAGTGATCATCGCCTCAGCTAGTAGTCGAACCTGGGACCTCTCAACTCCCGCATTTCTGCAAGCTTCATGGTTTAACCCAGCTACCACTAGGACTAACACCACTTGGTTAAATGGAACTGTAGTTATATAGCCAAGTCAACCAGGTGATAATTGATGAGTGATAACGAGTCGAGCCGAACCCTAATAATGTTATAGTTATATAGATTGGGCGGTGAATATATATATATATTGTCGGGAATGTATATCCTAATAATTGAACAATTCCTTTGTACTACTTCGTATATGCTAACTTGCTACGGTTGTTAATTCGTTGGGCAACGGAATAATCATAGAAAATGAATAATGTAAGCTCATAATTCATAATTCATATATATTTAATAAGCAACCAAACAGTTGTAACTATTATTGTATATAGTTTTATAAAACTATAAATAGTGGCAAAATGGGGATGAATGACATACTTAACTAAATTCATACACTCTTTTACAAAACAAATTGTAATTTTGTTACTCCTTAATTATATTACTAAATCGAAAATGGCGAGCAAACTCATTTCTTACAAAAATACTATCTTGGCAATTTTTATCATTGCAGCATTAGGTAATTATTATTATTCTCTTTGTTACGCGCACTTTATTGTATAAGTAAATAAACTCGGGCTTTTTAAAGACGATTATATACTCCGTATAGTTTATTTATTTGCTCTTAATGATTTGAGTAGGCGGAAAAGCGTTTGGATGTTTGGATCTTGGAGAAAAGTGTGGCATCAAAGCTTTTAATCGTTGCTGTACGGGGTATATTTGTAACAATTCTGATGATCTTTTGGGAGGAGAATGCGTACGCGGTAAGCAACCAAACATTCGTATCATAATTCATTTAAATGCAGACATGTATATATATAAATCGTCTAGTATTTTTTTTTTTTTTTTTTTTAATTATGATGTCTAATTGAATTACTTTATGTGGATATCTCGACATATCTCCACCAAAATGACAGATCCCCGTGGAAGCAATTGCCGTACAAAAGGAGAAGGATGTTCAGCATTTAATGGGCATTGTTGTGGAAAACTAAAATGCTCGAGTTTTTTCAGTGGCACATGTGGTTAATCAAAGTAGAAGAATTGAGGGCATTTTGTGAAGAAATTACATACTTACATTAACATGGAAGACCGATGTCCCTCATATTATATATGCTCGATCAACTCCGTCCTTAAAAGCTTGTTACGTTCATTTATTTACTTTTTTATATCTCTTCAGTTTATTGTTATTGGGACTACTCTTTTCCTTTGTTGTTGTGTTGTAGAGGCATGATTTCTTTGCCTCATTTTTATCATATTTTCGATCTGTTTTTCTTTATTTAAAGCGGCCACTCCATTAATTAAATTTTCTTGTTTCAGTTTTCAATCAAATCACTTATGTGGTAAAAGGGACTCGAACTTGGATCCCATGCAAATAAATTTAAAGTCCACACAACTACCGCTACAACAATTTCAGATCCACCAATCGTTGGTTGGCGCAGTGGTAGCATGGGGCTGCGCTTGGTAGGGAGGTCTGCGGATCGATCCCCCACAACTGCGATTGGGAGGGTTTAAATACTGTAATCCTTGGACACGTACGCCCCGAAATTCGGATTTGTCGGCCAAATGTGGTTCGGATTACCGGATGGTTTAGACCAAAAAAAAAACAACAATTTTAGATCCACGTACAAATTCTCATTATAGACGGATAGTATCTGTCTATAGCTATAGACGGATAGTGTCCCTCTCACAAATGACCGTCTATAATGAGACGGACTGTTTCAGATCAATGGTCACTACAACAACTTTTAATTAATACTCTCTCCTAATTTGAGTGTTGGTTCTCCTTTCTTTTTTTTTGGTAAGTTTTGTGTGGTCCAAGTTTAATTTCATGTGGGGTAGAGTGTTTTGTGTGGTCCAAATTCATTTCCTTAATTTTGCTATCTAAAAGAAAAGGAACCAACCAGAATTGGCATAAAGGGTCGCGGGCTGGTGGGCGGCACGGCCAGGCACGGCCGACCCGGTGAGAAAATCGAGGAAGCACGGGCACGACACGACTGGGCTTGAGACGGGCTCTGACGCGATTTTCTTCAAAAATTCGTGCCCAGGCACGACACGGCCCAAGCACAGTGGAGCCCGGTACGCACCAGGCACGGCCTGAAGAATATCCCGTTGATAATCATTTATTAAACAAAAAGTACACTAATGTTTAACAAAATATATATTTAAACCATTAATCATTATTTATTAAACAAAAAGTAATAAAATATATATTTAAACCATTAATCATCTTTTATTAAACAAAAAGTGCTAAAAATATATCAATTATATAACATTTTTTTTTAAAATAAAAAAATATTATAGCACATGGGCCGGCCCACGGACAAGGCACGAAAAGCCCATGTGTGGACAAGGCCCTTGGGAACTGTGTCCGCGGGATCCACACTAGGCATAATCGACTCGAGGTTCTTTCGAATCGAATTAAGACAAATTAGAGTCGCCACCAAGTTTTTTTGGGAACTTGGAACCGTTCAAGTCAACTTTACACCTTTCATCGAAAACCATAAAGCCAATCGACTACGAGTGATTAAAGATAAAGACTTGTACCCTATATCACTCGATTTGAATGACTCTCGTAATCCAATGGTATTTAGACGGATCCACAAACCATAGATCTTGAGTAAGGGGTGAGGGTACGTGTTGGGAAGCCCATAAGGACACCCAACCCCGCCCGTCAATAACGGCCTCTACTAAGTCAAGTGTCGAATTTCAAACAAGGTCATAGCTACTACGATATATGATATGCAAACATCGTTTTAAAACCCTAACATGTGACAACAATTTCTATGTCGTTTTAGATGCAACTAACTAACTTTGTCAAAGTTGTAATTTAACATGCGGGTTGATTGATCTAACAACATACAAACGAAGCAAACAAGGCTTGATGGGAATGGGGGAGCCGTTGGGATCTATCCTATTACAACCCAGGCATTTCATGCCGACACAACGAGAAATTAAAGATACAACTCGATCTAAAATACAACGCTATACACAAAACCGTACATGACGCATTACACGGCCATTCAGCCTAGGAAAACGTGCACAAAGGGGTGGCCCACGGCTTACATGACTCACGGCCTTGGGTCACTCCTCGTAGTGTGTGCTTTCACTTAATCTCATCGAATTAGACATAAGGCCACGCACCAAAGCATGCATTAGCATAAATCGGGCCATGTTGCTTTAAACAACATGCGATTTACTACGCTCTTACATGCATTGGGGCACAACCATCTAACCAAACAAGACTAAGGTTTTTGGAAGAAGTTTTGACTCGATAAAAGAAAGCTAACTTGAAAATTACAACTCGATAACAAACGATAAATTACAAGCGACAAAACAAATAAAGAACGAACGATGTAAAATAAACGAAACAAGAAAGACCAAAGGACACGGCCAAGCCTCACGGCCTAAAGCCACGTCCAACCCTAGGTCCTAGGTCAGGCTCATTAGTTAGATCAATTGATTGCGAAACAAGTTCGAAAGCGGGCTAGAAAACAAGTTAGAAACGACGTTGATCGATTTGAAAAGATACCTTGCAAACGCGCATTCTACACGGCCTAAAGGGGTCAAATTAGGTCAAGTTTGCTAATTAATTTAACTCATCGAGTGTTAATAAGAAGGTGCTAATCACGCACTCTTATACTAACGAGAAATTAGGTGAAAGAGAGAGATGCGTTCAATTAAGTTCTGAGAATCGTCAGTTGATTTTTAAAGCTATGTCGATGTACCCTAACGTGTCTAATTAGGTTATTAAATTGATCTAATGTCAACTAAACGAGTTATATGTTAACAATCAGAGGTCAAACTAACATGTGAATGGTCCTAAGGTGGGTCGAATTACATGAAACAAAAGAGGGGTCAAAAGCGAAGAGCGAAGTCGAATCGTTTTATTAATACCCTACCTTGAACACGAGGATATGTAAATGAGACGGGGGTGTACGACCGACTGATGTAGCGGTTTCTTTCCCATCTCAAGTCAACGCGGGTGTTCATGGTGGTACTTTAACTCATACTCGGACTAAACTAGTTTCGTAGTTAATGATAACAATCGATAAACAAAAAACGATAAACAAACAAAAACAAACTATAAGAAAACAAACATAAAAAACGAAATAAAAGGGAGAAAGAGGAGGATTTTCTGCACCCTCAACCTACATGTATCGTTGACACCGTCTTGGGTCGTAATCGATGGTAGATTTTATCTCGAGAGGCCGTCGTCGACGAAGAAACAAAGCAAACAACACGTTTTTTGCAAATCTGGACAGCAACTTTCAAACTGCAATTTCTCTCTCGTTTCACGGTGAAAATTCGATTCTAAAGATGTTTTGAAAACTAGAAAGAGAGGAGAACAGATATCTTAAAACAATCCCTACTCGTTTTGAGTTATTAAGCACAAAAACGAGCACAAACAGAACTTGACAGACAGGAAAAGCCGCGAAAACAGAGTGTATAACACTCTGTTTTTCGAGGGAATTCGTGTACTCTCAAGGGCAATTTGGCTCGTAAATCTTTGTCTAATGTGTAGATGGATGTTGTATGGTTAATTAGGAACAAGAAACTCGAATTTTAATGGAGGTTTGAAGGGAGAACGAACGGTTTTTTAGAAGACACACAAACTGATTCTCGGTTTGTATATCGATTTTGTTTAGGGTTTTTGGGAGGCAATTAGGGTTTGTTTCTGGAGTTTAAAGCTTGTGAATGATGTTAGTATGTATGGAGAACTTAGAGGAATGAATGTATGGCATAAGGGGGGTATTTATAAGGAGTTAAGGTAGGGTTTTTAGAGAGGAGAGGCAGACGGGCTTCGGTTTGCACATAGCTGCTGTCCAGCAGCTTTTGTGAGGGTTTGAGAGGGTTTGTGAGGGGTTTTCTTGGGGGTTAAGCTAAGGTAATATGGTTAGGATACTAGGGTATGGGTTAGGGTTAATGGGCACGGGTTTTGGTAGCTGTTTGGAGCGGGTTTTGGGCTCGGGATTGAGCACGCAAAACAGGGGGGGCTGCTTGTGTTGCGGGCTGTTTGTGGAGTATTTGGGACGGGAATTCGACGGCTTTTGTGGTGTTCTAGGTGCTGGGTTGTTGTGAGTAATGTGGAGCATGGGTTGGTGGTGATGGGTTGCGGGTTTGGACCAAGTTTGAGTCGGTTTAGAAAGGCCTTCGATGGGCTATGCAAACACGGGTAAGGGAGAGAGTTGGGCTGTTTTGTGTATGTTTGGGACGAGATTTGGAACTTGGGTATGGGGGTTTGAACTGGGGTTGGATGAGTAGAAGCCTAGGTCGGTTAGTGAACTCGAGATTCGTGCCAATTCGTAAAGAAAACGGGCTCAAAAACCGAGCTATAATGGAGCTCCAAAACGTGTGATCAAAACGAGTTTTCAACTTTCAAAATCGATCTTTCAAATCAATTAACACATTAAAATAAATGATTTTTCAAATCAAATACACTCATAAAATGATTTTTCTAATCAATTATTTATTTTATTTTCAATAAAATAAATTTGAGAAAATAAATTCAAAATAAAGCAAAATGAACTTACCTTAAAAAGCTTTAATTTAAATATCATTTAAATTAATAAAATACTCCGTCGACAACGCTCATTCTACATCGTAAAACGAGCCCAAATAATGACAATGACAACTAAAGAATACATGTGTCCTATCATCATCCGGTGTTTGTCGGGTTCTCTATAAATTCCAATATCGACGGATACGGGTATCTACAGAGCCCCCACTTTGACTGAGGCTTGGACAAGGCGAAAGTCAAAGTATACCCCAGGTCCCTCTCGACCGAGGATTAAGGGTCGTTTATAGTCCATTAGACTTGCGTATGTAAGCTACTTGACCATAAGAAGAGATCATACCTGAAACTTCGTTGGGGATTAACTCTTGCTTCATGTTGCGTCGAATTATCATCGTTGGTCATCGACCCATAAATTGCATATATGGTGGATTGAGCCTTATCCTTAGGCGCATACGTATCCGTTTCTGACGGAATCAAACCCGCGTCGTAGTTCGGCCGCTGCTGACACTTGCCCAAACTTTATCATCTGCTGGCGTTTGTCCAAAATTCATCATCTGTTGATACTTGCCCAAAGCTTATCATCTGCTGGCAGGTGCCCAAATGGGACGGGACTTTCCGAGGAGGTTGCCGCCGCTTTCATCATTTGCTTTCAGCTGTGGAATTCTTCCATTTCATACTCTTGTATTGAATTGAATTCTTGGTGGATGTCATCCTTTACATCTTGATAATGGTCTCTGAAGCCAACGGCTTCAGAGCCCCCCAGTTTGTGATGGCTCTAAAGTCGAAGACTTTAGAGCCCCCAGTTGAAGCATATCCTGCTACATATGAAACACAAAAACGTACTAGCAATAATCATCACATAAGCATATTTGGATCATCGATCTTAAAATTGGATTATTTGAAGGATTGGGTCATCGACCCGAAAATTGAATTTGAAAACTTTGAATAATTGGGCCATCGACCCGAATTTTGAATTTGAAATGAATCATTTGGATGTTGGGCCGTCGACCCAAATTTTGATTTTGAACTTTGAGATTTGAACCTTAACTTGAAATGTACCACTACTTGGATCATCTATCCATAATTTGCAAAAAGTTTTTGAAATTTCAAAATTATGAAATATTTGGCATTTTGAAATCGAACCTTGATGGGTGAGCACGAAATACGACTCGGACACTTTGTATGACCCGTAAATAATGTGGGCGTAGCCGCTACCGAAAAACAAAAGGAAAATAAAACCGTAAGTGTGCACGGGTTTTAATTCAATTATTGACTTGTTGGGGGTAGAAATGTAAATTGGCCATTCTGGCGCCAAAAGATGGCAAATAGGAATCACAAGGTTGTCGGACTTGGGACGGAGATATCGTATGTCGTGGGCGTGCTCCCGAGGGCACATGGGAATCAAGATTACTTGGCATTGACAAGGTGGATTAAACTCACAGAGCAACAACGTTGGCTTCGCCTGAGACAAAAAACACGGATCGATTTTATGAAAGCACTTAGACATCACACATCACTCTTGTTGGGAACATTCCGTCACTCTTCTCCTCGCCTCCTTTCTTTTCAGCGAGTTTTCATCATTTCTTGCAACCGCCTTCTTTCTTTTCAGCGGGCTTTTACTAATTTTCTTCCACGCCTTCTTTCTTTTCAGCGGGTTTTTCATATTTTCTGTTCCCAACACAAACCCACATCTATGTGACTCAGCATCTTTGCCTAAACCATTAGAAAAAGCTCATTCCGAGACTTGACACTACTCATATGAACTTATATCCTTATCCTAGCCTACATCGAGTGCTAAGACCGACTCAAACAAAGGTGGCTTCATTTGGACTTGTTTAAGACCCGTAAGAAACCGACAAGATGACAACTTGGTTGATGAGTGGATTGAATCCCTTATTCTGAAGGACTACCTACGTATTCGCGTGGAGCGAAATCAAATCCGACGTAGTTCGATCATGGTGCATAAACATGGCATTTTGATTGTGTGTACACACTCGAAGGTTTCACCTAAGATATCATGTCGTATCCCATTCTAGCCTGTAAGGTACCGTTAAATCCGTGTCTAGGGTTGGTACAAAAGGTTGTGGTTCTTTGGGATGTGGAGCTTGGTAAAAATAGGCTTGAATAGTGGACCGTCATTCTGAAGGTTCATTTTATGGTGCTAAGGCCAATGGGTTATGGCTTACATCGTGGTTGGAAATGGTGTCTCGGGTTTGATGAAACCCAAGTGCAAATGGGTTGGAAATTGATGTGGGTTCAAATTTCCATGTCTGGATCCTAAAGGCTTGGGTGTACTAACACAAGCTGATTGATTCTCAGAATCCCTAACTATTCCCTCATAACTGTCTCAGGAAGGACTTAGAGGGTAAAGAAGTTACTACTTACGCTTTTGGGCTTCGCCCATTGAACTTCAACTATGGGTACTTGACTTGACTTCCGCCTCCGTAACTTCGACATTCAACCAAAAGCATTCTGCAATAACTTCAACATCTTTTTTTTTCTTTTTTTCTTTTTTTCCTTTTTCTTTCATCACTTTTCTTTTTTTTCATTTTTCTTTTCTTTCATCCTTTTTTTCATCTTTTCATTCTTTTTCATCTTTTTCTCTCTTTGAAAATGATCTTCTATTCATTCTCTTAGTCACAAATGGATACACCTTGAAAACTGGGCTTCGCCAACTAAATTGGGTTAGAACTAACAATTCCTTGTTAAAATGGGTTGATCTCTTCTCTCTTCGAGAGGGGATGATTTTATGGGTAAAAGGCTTGCCTTCCATCATCGATAGGGGAAACAAGGAGCTAGTCCGGGTTCGTCATAGAATCATCTAAAAGCTTGTCATAAACATTGGTTCAGATGGAGGTTTTCTACCACCAGACATGGAATAGGTAAAGGAATCAAACACGAGATCCTAGTGTACCTTACATTTTGAAACGGGACATATTTCTACCCCAGGGATGCCTTTGAGTGTGTTGTGCATTTTATCATGCTTTCAGAATGATTGAGGATTGGAAACAAGACATATTTGGAAACGAAACTGCAAATTTTTATTGGAATGACAAATGCTTAACAGACTCGATGGAACGACTCCTAGGACACACCCTAGGTCATCGCGGAAAAAACGACTCAAATTCAAGAAGAGAAAGTCCTATACTCGACTCGACTAAGATAAGAAAACAGATCCCGACTCATAATTTTCAAATCTGGTCTTGAGCTTTCTCTTGTTCAGCTGTCAGCTTAGATGTTCGGCTCTTGTCCTTGATCCCTATGATGGTCTGGCTCCATCCCGAGGTAGTCCTCTGAGGATCTATGCAAGTGATGAAGGTTGGTGAACCGAATTGTCTTTTATTAACTTCGTTAATGAGAGAAGTACATTCTAGAGCAAGACTCCCGACTTGAATTTCATTCGTCGGGTTTGGCAAGAATTCAGAGCAATCCACAAATATTTTCCCGATAAACACTCCTTTCCAGTGACATGGGCGGATAAGATGGGAATAGTCGACACTGTCTTCGACAGAAACAAAGTTAGTGTGATCGCCAAATGGATTGGTGATGTTATTGGGTTTAACAATTGGGATCGGGAGTGTTCCACTCTCAATCATGTCTTGAATTTCGTGCTTGATCGATAACACCTTTCGATATCATGGCCTTTCCCTTGATGAAAGGCACAGTAGGCATTTGGTTTATACCATTTACCTTGTTGATCAGCGGGAGGGTCCGGAGTTGGACCAATAGGCTTCAGCTTTCCTTGGGCTATGAGCCTTTGGAGAGCATATGTATAAGTGCATCCGATATCGGTGAATGCCCTAGGTGTTTGGCGCTGCGACTTCTTCGATTGCCCTTCTAAGAGATTGATGGCTTCATCAATATGGGCCGTGGCTGGGGCCTTGGCCTTAGACGATGAGGCCCCTTGGTACCCTTTCGGCTTTTCAGCCTCTGCCCTTATGACATCATCTTCTACCTTTATCCCGATTCTTATCAAGTCTTTGAAAGAGCCAAAATTCTGGTATTTCAGAGCATTAGGGTAGCCAGGTCGTAGATTCTTTACGAACTTATCTACCATTTCAACTTCATCAGGCTTCTTGGCTAATTTCACGCTTTCAGCGCGCCATCTTGCAAGGAATTCAGTAAAGCCTTCTTTTTCTTTTTGTGTCATTACTTCCAAAGTCCTTATGTTGGTTTGAATCTCAACATTGTCAGCATAGTGCTTACAGAACTCCACCGTAATATCTTCGAAAGTGGGGAAGTTATTAAGGTCAATATTATAGAACCACGCCTTGGTGTTCATCCGAGATTGGGCAAAAATTTCGAGAGCATGTCGGCGGGTACTCCCTTCGATGCTAAGTACCCTTTATAGGCCTTAACATGGTGGACTGGATCTTCGGTGCCCTTGAACTTTGGGATGTCAGTGAGTACCATGTTCGTGGGCAACTTATCCTGAATTGGGGCATAGGCCCTAGCATTCTCATAGTGGATGTTCTTCCCCTGGGAGAGTTTCAGACGGTCTTCGATAAACTTGAACCGTTTCTCCAGATCAGTCAGAGGTGGGGTAAATGGAGGGGAATCTTCACCCAGCTTAGATTCGATTGCATCCATTCGGGTCATCATGAGGTTCACGGTCTCAGTGAGTTTGTTAACAGCATCTTCCATTGCTTGAAGTCGGGTTTTTGGCGGCCTTTCTACAAGAAAACCCCGAATCGAGTCAATATTCGAAAGTGAGAGCCCCTGCACACTTAAGGACACGACACCAACTTGACTTAAGCAAAGACTCGACTCATGACCGACTAACCAAAAGGTTCGACTCACGGTTGGATTTAGACCTCGATTCATTTTGGACTCGACAAAACGACACGACCCAAACCATTATAAATCGGTTATAAACCGGACTCGGTGTGACTAAACCCGTGATTGGACTATCATAGCCCATAGGTTCGTATGAAACGTCCACAATGGCCTAGCTTGGACGTTTATGTGGACTATCCTAGACCAATTGGTCGACCCACATGACTCGAAGCCCAAGAGGTGAGCTTGGGTGACCCAACAGGGTCGTGTTCTAGACTCTTAGAAACGAAACACGCCTGGCCAAACACGGCCAGGACCCGGACACGACTCGACGCATTTCATGCTTGGTTAAGGTTCGAGAAACATTTTGGATTGAATTTGAAAAAAAACGAGAGATCGATTTGAAAATGAGATTTAAAATGGGCAGCATGCCGGCTATAAAAGCTCATTTTGGGCCGAAAAATCTAGTCCTATTTGGGCAGCATTCCGCGTTTTTTAAAACCATGCTATTTTGAAACTATTGACAACTAAGTAGGTCTCTACTACTAATCAAGATCCTAATACCAACTTAAACTTAACAAAAGGCAATAATCACAAACAATGGCTATTAACAAGGATCAACTAGTGGGAAACATAGATGGAAAATGATTGGTTTTGGGAAACAAACATGGGAAAATGAGTAAAGATTAGAGATCTTCCTATTGAGACAAATCAACAAACAACTAGTATGCAAGATTCAATATAAAGGGGAGTACTTGATGTAATTCTCTCTTAGTAACCCAACAATGGTAAAGCTTGACTCTTTTTACTCTCTTACTAATTTCTACCCAATTCTATCACCTCAAGATGTTGATACATGTAAATTAGACCATCTACATATACCCTTCAAACTTAAGCAACAATCCATTAAACCATGAAAAGAGATTAAGCATGAGCAATAAGAATTCAACCAAAAGATGAAGCTAGAATCAATTCCTCATAAGATTAAACCATACAAATGAGAAAAAGACATGAACTTTCCTATTTGTTGTAAGAATCTTTTAAACCAAATCAACAAACAACAAACTTGCTTCAACAATCCCAACTAAATTAAACCATTTATTTAGGATTTGCACTAGTCAAGTAAATAACATGCAAGGATGATCAAACCAAACATTCAATTACTCAACATAGTTTTTAGCGACCTAGTTTTATTTTCTACCTAATTTTGGCGCCGTTGTCGGGGAAGGGCAATATAGCTAGAACTTGAGTTTGTGAATTTATGCTTAAAATTGGTCAATTGAAATCATTCGAGGCATAGCTAAAATGGACGGAACAAACAATAAGCATCCCAGAACAAAGGTAGTTGACTTGCTAAAAAACATTATTCAGTTAACATACAAGTTGTCATAGTGGCTTGATAGATAACGTAATTTTTTAACCTAATTTTGTTCAAGGACGTGCCATCGTGATCAGATGCACTCATGCACGTACTATATTTTTTATGGATCAAAATAATAATAATAATAATAATAATAATAATAATAATAATAATAATAATAATAACGATAATAATAATAATAATAATCAAGTGGTTGGTCCGGAGGAATTATGGACGGAATCGTAGTTTTTTTTTTTTTTTTTGATGACGAGGAGGTTGAGTCCCTCCCGGGCCCATGTATTCCCGCACCACCACATGGACCATGTAAGCCACCCCTTCGGGGGCTGCAGTGGCCAAGTGATCATCGCCCCAGCTAGTAGTCGAACCTGGGACCTCTCAACTCCCGCATTTCTGCGAAGCTTCATGGTTTAACCCAAATTCTGCCACTAGGACTAACACCACTTGGTTAAATGGAACTGTAGTTATATAGCCAAGTCAACCAGGTGATAATTGATGAGTGATAACGAGTCGAGCCGAACCCTAATAATGTTATAGTTATATAGATTGGGCGGTGAATATATATATATATTGTCGGGAATGTATATCCTAATAATTGAACAATTCCTTTGTACTACTTCGTATATGCTAACTTGCTACGGTTGTTAATTCGTTGGGCAACGGAATAATCATAGAAAATGAATAATGTAAGCTCATAATTCATAATTCATATATATTTAATAAGCAACCAAACAGTTGTAACTATTATTGTATATAGTTTTATAAAACTATAAATAGTGGCAAAATGGGGATGAATGACATACTTAACTAAATTCATACACTCTTTTACAAAACAAATTGTAATTTTGTTACTCCTTAATTATATTACTAAATCGAAAATGGCGAGCAAACTCATTTCTTACAAAAATACTATCTTGGCAATTTTTCTCATTGCAGCATTAGGTAATTATTATTATTCTCTTTGTTACGCGCACTTTATTGTATAAGTAAATAAACTCGGGCTTTTTAAAGACGATTATATACTCCGTATAGTTTATTTATTTGCTCTTAATGATTTGAGTAGGCGGAAAAGCGTTTGGATGTTTGGATCTTGGAGAAAAGTGTGGCATCAAAGCTTTTAATCGTTGCTGTACGGGGTATATTTGTAACAATTCTGATGATCTTTTGGGAGGAGAATGCGTACGCGGTAAGCAACCAAACATTCGTATCATAATTCATTTAAATGCAGACATGTATATATATAAATCGTCTAGTATTTTTTTTTTTTTTTTTTTTAATTATGATGTCTAATTGAATTACTTTATGTGGATATCTCGACATATCTCCACCAAAATGACAGATCCCCGTGGAAGCAATTGCCGTACAAAAGGAGAAGGATGTTCAGCATTTAATGGGCATTGTTGTGGAAAACTAAAATGCTCGAGTTTTTTCAGTGGCACATGTGGTTAATCAAAGTAGAAGAATTGAGGGCATTTTGTGAAGAAATTACATACTTACATTAACATGGAAGACCGATGTCCCTCATATTATATATGCTCGATCAACTCCGTCCTTAAAAGCTTGTTACGTTCATTTATTTACTTTTTTATATCTCTTCAGTTTATTGTTATTGGGACTACTCTTTTCCTTTGTTGTTGTGTTGTAGAGGCATGATTTCTTTGCCTCATTTTTATCATATTTTCGATCTGTTTTTCTTTATTTAAAGCGGCCACTCCATTAATTAAATTTTCTTGTTTCAGTTTTCAATCAAATCACTTATGTGGTAAAAGGGACTCGAACTTGGATCCCATGCAAATAAATTTAAAGTCCACACAACTACCGCTACAACAATTTCAGATCCACCAATCGTTGGTTGGCGCAGTGGTAGTATGGGACTGCGCTTGGTAGGGAGGTCTGCGGATCGATCCCCCACAACTGCGATTGGGAGGGGTTTAAATACCGTAATCCTTAGACATGCCCCGAAATTCGGATTTGTCGGCCCAATGTGGTTCGGATTACCGAATGGTTTAGACCAAAAAAAAAAACAATTTCAGATCCACTTACAAATTCTCATTATAGACGGATAGTATCTGTCTATAGCTATAGACGGATAGTGTCCCTCTCACAAATGGCCGTCTATAATGAGACGGACTGTTTCAGATCAATGGTCACTACAACAGCTTTTAATTAATACTCCCTCCTAATTTGAGTGTTGGTTCTCCTTTCTTTTTTTTTTGGTAAGTTTTGTGTGGTCCAAGTTTAATTTCATGTGGGGTAGAGTGTTTTGTGTGGTCCAAATTCATTTCCTTAATTTTGCTATCTAAAAGAAAAGGAACCAACCAGAATTGGCATAAAGGGTCGCGGGCTGGTGGGCGGCACGGCCAGGCACGGCCGACCCGGTGAGAAAATCGAGGAAGCACGGGCACGACACGACTGAGCTTGAGACGGGCTCTGACGCGATTTTCTTCAAAAATTCGTGCCCAGGCACGACACGGCCCAAGCACAGTGGAGCCCGGTACGCACCAGGCACGGCCCGAAGAATATCCCGTTGATAATCATTTATTAAACAAAAAGTACACTAATGTTTAACAAAATATATATTTAAACCATTAATCATTATTTATTAAACAAAAAGTAATAAAATATATATTTAAACCATTAATCATCTTTTATTAAACAAAAAGTGCTAAAAATATATCAATTATATAACATTTTTTTTTAAAATAAAAAAATATTATAGCACATGGGCCGGCCCACGGACAAGGCACGAAAAGCCCATGGGCCAGGCACGGTCCGAGCACGAAAATGACCGTGCCTTGAGCGGGGCGCGGCGTAGGTTTGGATCAGTGGGCCTGGCACGACACGGCCCGAGGAGCCTAATATCCGTGCCTGGACCGGACCAATTTTGGAGGAAGGCACGACGGGCCGGCCCAGCACGGCCCATTGCCTACTCTAGAACCAACACTCAAACTAGGAAGGGTATACGTATTATTAAATTTTGAGAAGTCAAGTGGGGCCCAAAATAGATAACATATACCGTTTACTCGTTTAGGGCGTTTCACCCCTAGACTCAATTCGACTCATTGATCGAGCAGCGAAACCTCCTCATCATAGTCGTTCGAAGCGGTGACTAACATATTCAATTCAAGGCACAAATCCAACAATTTAAATGAGTAAAGTACCGCATCCAATAACCCAAACCATCGCCACTCACAAATTCAAACTCGGGTTCGGGTCATTTTTCAGATCACTATTTATCAAGTTATTTGAGGATAACAGTCAGTATACGATAATAAACAATCGGGTCGAGTTGAATGGGATCGGGCCAATTCGGATTTTCGGGTTCTCAATTCGTGTTCGAATCGGGTTATTTGAGCCGGGTAAATTTTGTCAGGTTTACCGCCAACGCAGATACCTCTTTTAAATATGTTGCCTAGCTATGTGAATGAGAGTGAATTCTCTTCATTTTGCCGGCTTGGATAGTGTTATTTTCGGGTTAATGATTAGGAGAGAAAAAAAGTACAGTTTCGGGTCGAGTAGTTACGGGTGCGTGAACAAAACTCGGGTCGGGTTAATTCAGGTTTCGGCTCACATTCAGGCCGCCGGGTGCTGTAGTTCGTGTCAATTTCAAGTCTAGGGTCGAGTTGATTTTACCAGGTGTATAAGGGAGTCACAAAGATAAATGTATTACTAACGATATTTAAATTCAGGTTATAGTAGAGTTGACAAACGTTGACACCACATGAACCCAACATGAAGTTAACGGGTTTGCGTTGGGGCTTATTGACCAATTTATATAAGCATGTTGATATGAAATTTAATTTGGTCGGGTTTGGGTTGAGTTGATAAGCTTTATAAATATGAACCGACACGAATAACCTATTTATTACATTAACCCTAAATTATTTTTATCCTCTATCACATGAACATATTTACACTTTTCAAAAACTGACATGACACGAAAACACGACGTGTAATTAACGTGTTTGGGTTGAGACTTGAGACTTGATGACCAGTTATATAAGTGGGTCGATACAAACACGATATAATATTTAAATGGGTTGGATTTGGGTTGAAGAGTTCATGACCTGTTTATAGGTGCCACGACACAAGCCGGTCTGTTTACCAAGTTTAGTTATAAATACCGAGAATAAGGAACATACACCAGATATACTACCTTAGACTTTATTTGTTTTTTAGTATGTGTATTTTTTTTGAGTTTATTATCTCAAATTTTATTTGTTTTTAAGCATATGTATATTTTTTTTTCTTTAGATTTAATTTTTTTTTTCCCGTCAAAACTCAAATTTAGCTAAATTTATATGTAATGTTTTTGAATTTTATTAGAATTTTTGGGTGAATAAACTCAAAAACTTTATATTAAAATTCATAGTTTTTAAAACAACTCAAATACATACCGATAACACCGCGTCTTGCTTGTGACGGACAATATCCGTCACAAGCTGAAGACCTCTCACAATAAAGCAAGTAGGTTGGCAAGTGGGAGGGAAAATGGAGCACTCATACATATTGCCACTTGCATCTTGTGAGAGGGGCACTATCCGTCTTCAGCTTGTGACGGATAGTGCCCGTCTCCAATGAGATTTTGTGTACCGATAAGGCGATAAATACCCGTGTAGTACTCAACATAACTTTACCGGTTAGACTATATAGTCGCCTACTAAATCACAGCTCGAATGTCATAACCGTTGAACTTTGAAGCTATTAAATGCGCGAAGTTGTGCATTCGTTTCTCTAACACAAACCTCCATTAATGGCGGATCCTTCATATGGGCGCGCTAGTTTCTCTACTCAAGCAAATGCATTACTTCGCAAAAATTTAATCTTTCAGGTCTTTAATTCTTACTCATCTTACTCTCATAAATTCCATATTAATTAATGTAATAATAGTGGATTTTAATCACCATAAATCAACTGCATTTTGAGTTTAATTCAACTATTTTAAATGTTTGATTGATGGGCATCTTTAATTAACTGAAAAATTTTATGGGTATTTGATAAAGGGAAATGATAAATTAGTTGAATTTTGCATAATTGATTCCCAAATTAATAAGTTTGACTTTTTTCTCATTCGTTGACTTTAAATTTTAGAGATATTTGATCTATTTTGCAGTTAATTGTACCTTGTTTGTTCTATAATTTGGTACTGTATTATACAATGTTGATTATTGTTTTAATCAATGGCGGATTCAGGATTTGTATTTTTTTTAGCAACAAAATTCAGGAGGGAAACTAGTAATGATATAAGATAAATCCATGAAAACAAAAAAATTCGGAAATTTTAACTAAAAATTTTGCGACTTTTTTATTGTTCCGCTACTGCTAGTAATGGGTGATTCGGACTGGATTTCAGATGGGTTGATGTAAGTTGTTCTCTCCTGAATGCTGAATGCTATGAAATGTTGTTCTTTCCTGAATGCAGAATGCTATGGTAGTGATAATTTAGTTGCGTCTGTTTAATTGCAGAAACGGAACAAATGTTCGAATGTCTGTTTAATCATGTTCCCAGTTTTCCTGTGCATTCTACTATCTGCCCTACAAAGAGTGGTAAACAATGCAATGAAAGAAAAGTACAACTGTGGTTGTGCTCAGGTTAATGGGACTACAGTATGTGGTGTTCAGTATTCGACATTAGACCAAGTTATTAATTGTCCGATTCCTGAACCCTCCAAATGGCGTCCATTGCTTCAAGTCCCCGCTCCTGAGTATAGAGCAACTGAGACCGATTTCAGCAGGTTTCCAAATTTGCCTAATGAGTCTTGTAGACGGACTGGTTCCTGCCCGGTCACTATACTGATGACTGGAAATAATCAAACTCTTGGACAAAGTGTGTATCTCTTCCAAGTTCTCTAGTTACTTTTACTTCAGTTATACTCGTCATTTGTTTACCTGTTCCATTTTAGGGTGTCTCATTCATTTGTTTACCTTTCTATATTAGGTAGGCTTTTTATGGGTAATTTGATCATACACATCCATTGTGGTCCACTTGTCATCCACTAACCACTAGACCGGGCAAAAGCAACCCGACTCGATTGACCCGACCTAAAAAGGCTGACCCGAGACCGGAAGTGACCCGAAAACCCGAATTGACCCGACCATGACCCGAGCTTTCTTGACCCGTAACTGACCCGACCCAAAAATGACCCGATCCGAAACCACCAAACCCAAAAATGACCCGACAAAATATAACTCTAGTTGACTCGAAAAGACTTGAAATGACTATTTCTCTGTTATTCATTGACCCGAAAATGAGCTGACCCGAAACAACCCGACCCGCTTGACCCGAAACAGACCCGACCAACAAACCCGAAATAGACCCGAAACCCGAAATGACCCATCCCCACCCGAATTAACCCGAAATCAATGAGAGACCCGAACTGACCCGACCCAAACCCGACCCGTTGACCCGTTTGCCAGGTCTAAGTAACCACCACCACAAATGGTCCCCTTCCCTTTCCCCGGTCATTGTGCCAAAACCAAAGGTAAACAAATGACCAGGACAGAACAACAACTCTGTAAATATTTGGAGGAATTTATGCTCAAAGTTAACAACCAATGTCAAATGTGGGATGGAGGCAGTATTTTCAAAAATTATTTTCATGATTTGTTTTTCATGTCATAGGCTTGGCAAATAATCTGTATCCAACTACTTCACCCTTCGAATCCTCGGATATTTTGCGTACTTTGACAGAAAATGTCTTGGTAAGTTGTTCTGACCGGTATTTTTGTTCTTTGATAGTTCTGTTTGTTAGGTATTAAATCATAAGATGATGAAATGATTCAGGGAACAGCTTCAAAGCCAGTTATACAAAATTTTCTTGATCCGGCATACTTCTCGGGGCTTCCTCTTTATGTTGTTCGGCCAGCCTGCTCACCGGGTTTAAAATTCTCATTGCCTGTTAAGGTTGCATCAGCTACTATACAGCAAGGTCTGACTGTCCTACTAATGTTTGTAAAATGGGATCCTTGCTTTCATTTTGTAAGCGGTTCTGACTGTCCTACTAATGTTTCTGTCTAGATGTAACATGTGTTCAAGGTCTGCACCTTTGGCGCAATAGTTCCTCTGATATTAACGATGAGCTGTACACGGGTTATCAGAAAGGTAATCCGGAAAAGAAAATAGAAGAAATTGTTGCAGGTATGTATCTTAATAGTTCTAAGCTAGTTGATAATAATATACTATGGCACTGTACTCACATTGTTAATACTCCCAATTTAACAGCTTATGATTTCCTCAACTCAAACGCGAACAATTTTAACGTCAGCATATGGTACAATGCGACATATAAAAAGGACACTGGATTTTCTGTACCTGATTTGATTCGAGTAACGCGGTCAATAAATATGGTATTTTGTCCATAACCTATCAAACTTGCTTGTTTTTCTAATCTGTATGATGTCTGAGATTTTCTACATAAATTATTTTCAAACCACAGATATCAAATGCATACCTGCAGTTTCGTCTAGGACGAAAAGCCAAAATGCTTCTCGAGTTTGTCAAAGAAATGCCTAAGCCCAGAACTAACCTTAGCCTTGATATTTCATCTCTGCTCAGTGCACAGTTCTTTACTTATGTTATTATAGCACTATTTCCGGTAAGTACAGACAGGGTGCTCGCTTTTTCTCGTGGAATTCGTGCTTATCTTGTTCTGTGACGTCTGTACTATTAAAAAAATTTCTGTTTTGATATCCTGCAATTTGATGCAGATTGTGTTGACAGCTTTGGTGTATGAAAAGCAACAAAGATTAAGAATAATGATGAAAATGCACGGGCTAGGTGACGGGCCATATTGGACAATTTCATATGCTTACTTTCTTGCCATATCTGTGATCTACATGATATGTTTTGTGATATTTGGATCATTTATCGGTAACTAAACATCGTCTCTCCTAGATACAGTATGTCATATTACGAGCTTCTTTGATATGTATCGGTATTTTTCTCTGTAGGACTGAAGATTTTTACTACAAACGATTACAGCATTCAATTTGTCTTCTATTTCATATATATAAACCTGCAGATCGCCGTAGCCTTTCTTGTAGCCCCTCTTTTTTCGACTGTTTTATCTGCTAGAGGTTAGTACCCTTCCACTTTCTCGCGTTAAAATCTGTTAATCTTTCTTGGTACTGATTTCTGTTGTTAAACATCGCAGCTGTTGGTTATTTATTGACATTTGGCACTGGGTTATTAGGAGGATTTTTGTTTCAGATTTATGTTCAAGACACCTCATTTCCGAGTAAGTACTTAACTTGTTTGTCGAGAGAAGATGTGTTGATGAACGAAGCTAATCTACAGCCATTTGATTTGTTTGTTATTAGGAGTATGGGTTATGGTGATGGAACTATATCCCGGATTCTCTCTTTATCGCGGTTTATATGAACTTGGACAATATTCTTTCTTTGCGGTTCTTATGAACACCGATGGAATGAGGTGGAAAAATTTGAATGATGAGAGGAACGGAATGAAAGAGGTTCTCATCATCATGTTTCTCGAGTGGCTGATATTGCTTCCTGTCGCATTTTATATTGATCAAGCTGGATCATCGGGTAAGGGTGTGATAAAAAATCCTTTCGTCTTTCTACACAACTTCCGGAAAAAATCCATTTCTGCTTCACGGAAACCTAGTTTCCGGAAGCAAGGATCTAAAGTCTTTGTCGAGATGGAGCAGGCTGATGTTGTCCAAGAGGTCTTTTTCTTCTCTCTTACATAGTGCCTATACCATTTAGGCCCTCTTCTTTTAGACTGATACTGATCTGATCTGATCTGAACTGAACTGAACTTATAGGATCTGAAGTGAACTTATATTAAGTGACGTATAGGATCTGAACTGAACTTATAGGATCTGAAATGAACTTAAATTAAGTGACTTTTAAGTCCAAAAGAACAAGGCTTAATATTTCATCTTAGACGATGCTTGTCGCTTGATCTCTTCTTCATCATAACTCATTTGCTTACTTATCGAAATCAGAGGGACAGGGTAGAACAGATGATATTAGAATCAAGTTCGAGTAATGCCATCATTTGTGACGACCTAAGAAAGATCTACCCGGGAAGGGATGGGAATCCCCCAAAGCTTGCAGTCAAAGGATTGTCTCTTGCTGTATCCCGCGGTGAATGTTTTGGAATGCTTGGTCCCAACGGTGCAGGAAAAACCTCTTTCATAAGCATGGTAAGCGCGGCCAAACCATCATTTTCCAAAATGCATAATTTCTGAAAATCAAAATAATTAATGTCGATCATTTGTTTCCGTAGATGATTGGACTTACAGAGCCTACATCTGGAAAAGCACTTGTAGAGGGATTGGACATCGGTACTCAAATGGGTGAAATATATACCAGTATGGGAGTTTGTCCTCAACACGAGTAAGTTCCGAGATAATTACTCGCCTAGAACAGATGATTGGATTTGGACTGTAATGAAATTTTCTTGTTTCATGGGTTTTCAGCTTACTCTGGGAAACCTTAACAGGAAGAGAACACCTTCTCTTTTACGGACGCCTTAAGAATCTTAAAGGCGCAGCCTTACTACAGGTAGTCTTTCACATCTAAAACTACTGGAGAGCCGATTTTTCAATTCTTTTCTATCTGTTTCTATATTTTTTTTCCCCACAGGCAGTAGAAGATTCATTAAAAAGTGTGAATTTATATCACGGGGGTGTCGGTGATAAGTTTTCTGGAAATTACAGCGGAGGAATGAAACGTAGGTTAAGTGTTGCTATTTCCTTGATTGGCGACCCTAAGGTAACATTCAATTTCCTTTGGCTACCGGTAGGTTGTTTACATGGATATTCTGATCTGTGACGTTACTTCTTGGCTACCGGTAGGTTGTTTACATGGATGAACCAAGCACTGGACTTGATCCTGCCTCGAGAAATAACCTTTGGAATGTAGTGAAGCAAGCGAAACAAGACAGAGCAATTATTCTGACAAGTACTCTTTCTGATCCCTTATTTGTACTCGTTAACCTCGAGAAAAAAGTATATTTGTTTCCGTTTTGCCCCTTTTAAGCGCACAGAGATCCTTAAAAGGCAGTAATTTTAAAAAAAGAAGTTATAAAATGTACGAGTATGAATTATCTGCTTTTTGCAGCCCACTCTATGGAAGAGGCAGAGGTCCTCTGTGATCGGATTGGAATTTTTGTCGATGGTGGCTTGCAATGTATCGGAAACCCAAAACAGGTAACAACCGTCTCACTTGGTACCCCATTCATGCTAAAATCAGTCTACTGTGTTGCATATAGAAGGTGCATTGCTTAGTTATGTAAACAAAAGACTGCGGCCCCACCATGCAACTTGTTGCCTGTCTTATGCTTAAAGTGGGTGGATATTTGGTTCGTCTATAACTATAGACGGATATCTCCCGCCTATAATAAGAATTTGTGATATTTGTTCATTGGATGTCCGAAATTAGCTTATTTTTATGATCTAATAGATGTTGGGTTTTGTTAATAATAGCTGAAAGGAAGATACGGAGGGTCGTACGTCTTTACAATGACGACTTCATCTAAGCACGATGCAGAAGTCGAAAGAATGGTGCAAAGCCTATCTCGAAACTCCCAAAAGATATACCATATTTCAGGGACGCAGAAGTTTGAAATCCCAAAACATGAAATTCGGATTTCCAGTGTTTTTAAGGCAGTTGAGGATGCAAAGAAGAGGTTCGCGGTCCATGCATGGGGTCTAGCCGACACAACCTTGGAGGATGTATTTATCAAGGTCGCTCGCGAGGCACAGACTTCTGATGTTCTCTCATAATCGACAAGGATGTACAGCATTTTCCAAATAGTTCATTGGTTTTTCTGACGTCTGCCCTAAGGGCACACTTCTATTCTTTTAGAAAAACCAATATTCACAAATATATTTATTTATATACATCATTATACCATTTTTTTTTAGATTGTACGAGAAATAGTCTTGTATAGATTCGTGTTTTAAGTATTCTATTTCCTACAAATTCTTTTGTAATCTCTACTTTTAATATAAGTTTCATTTGCATATAATCCATGTCGGATCCATCTTCGACTATACTCTCTTTTACTTCGTATGTATATCTTAATCCCGATAAATTTCCTTAGTGATCGTACTTACTATTGTTCAATATCATCCGATTACTCCTAATTTGAGCCAGGTAGGATCAATATGGCGGTAAAGCTTTTCCTCAAGGGTTTTAACACTACTACACTCCTACGACTTGAACCCGAGACCTCTGGTTAAAAGGAAACAACCCTTACATTTAGTATGACTAGCTTTGCATTAGTTGACGCCATATAAACCGCGTAGGTGGGAACCCGGAAGAGGTAATTATTTAGTTAGTTTCATACCCAGGAAACTTGGAGGCAACTTACGAAAGTCAATATTCAAAGACGGTTACAAAGTCAAATTTTACCTGTGTCGGATTCATGTTTATGTCAGATATAAAATGCGTCACGAATTTTTTAATCCAAACTCAATCCAAATAAATCTTGTATTGTATTATTGTATATATGTTGACTCAATTACATAAATGGAACATCAAACCTCAACTCAAACCCGTAATTTCGTATCGTATCAATATTTAGAAAATATATTTATGTGATGGGGAATTAAAATAATTTAGTTAATTTAATGAATAGGTTATTCAAGCGGGTTCGTGCTTGGAGAGCTCAACCCAAAAGTACCACCCGAGTCCCGACTCCCGACACAACTTTATCCATTAAACTAACCGAGATCTACTAAATCAGGAGTCGTGCGTTGTGACGACGTATATAAACCATTTTTTTAAGAGAAGTGGTCAGAAGTAATAACCGTTGAACTTTGAAGGTATTAAATGCGCGAAATTGTGTGTTAGTTTATCTAACACAAACAAAACCCCTCCATTAATGGCGGATCCTTCATATGGGCGCGCTAGTTTCTCCACTCAAGCTGATGCTTTACTTCGCAAAAACTTAATCTATCAGGTCTTTAATTCTTACTCATCTTACTCTCATTAATTACATAAATTTCATATTAATTAATGGAATAATTACGAATTTTCATCTCAATTAATCAATTGGGTTTTGAGTTTAATTCAACTTTCTTGTGTGTTTGATTGATGGGCATCTTCAATTAACTGAAATAATTGATGGGTTAATTTTAAAAAGTCAAAAACATTGTTGGGTATTTGATAAATTAATTGGATTTTGCGTTATTGATTCCCAAATTAATAAGTTTTGACTTTTTTTCATCTGTTGACTGAAAATTTCAGAGATATTTGATTGGTTTTGCAGTTAATTGTACCTTGTTTGTTGTAATTTGTTATAATCCATTGTTGATTATTGTTTTATTCCTTGTTTTAATTGAGGAAAGTTGCATTTTTTTTGTAAATTTTTGGCTGGTAATCAGTGGCGGAACCAGGATTTGTAGTTTTGGGCAAAAAATTTCAGGGGGCAAACTAGTAATGATATACGATCAATCCGTAAAATAAAAGTTTTGAAATTTGTTTGTTGTTTGGGGTAACCGTCCCTGCTAGCCCCCCTTAGTTCCGCTACTGCTGGCAATGTGTGATTCTGACTGGATTTCAGATAGCTTGATGTAAGTTTTAGCTTAGGAATGCTATAGAATGCTGTTGAAATGTTGTTTTCTCCTGAATATAGAATGCTATGAGAGTCTGTTCTTTGCTGATATAGTTTAGTTGGGTGTCTTGTTTCATTGCAGAAACGAAACAAACGTTCGAATGTCTGTCTTATCATATTCCCGGTTATGCTGTGTGTTCTACTCTCTGTCCTACAAAGAGTGATAAACAATGAATTGGGCAAAGAAAAGTACAGATGTGGTTGTGCTCAGGTTAATGGAACTAGAGTATGTGGTGTTCAGTATTCGACATTAGACCAAGCCATAAGTTGTCCAATTCCTAGTCCCCCAAAATGGCCTCCATTGCTTCAAGTCCCAGCTCCCGAGTTTCGAGCAACTGAGACAGATTTCAACACGTTTCCAAATTTGCCTAATGAGTCATGTAGACGGACAGGTTCCTGCCCGGTCACTATACTGACGACTGGAAAAAATCTAACTTTTGGGCAAAGTGTGTATCTCTTCCAAGTTATCAAGTTACTTTTGCTTCAGTTATACTCCCTATATCCGGTTTATATGGTCCCAATTTGACTTTGTTGTTCAAATGAGAGCGCCTTTGACTGATATTTTCTCATAATATGCAAAAGCTCCGACTTTTCAAATATGATAATAGTTGTTTTGATGAATCAAATGTGACAAGTTTCACACTGCAACTCTAAATATTTGGAGGAATTTATGCTCAAAGCTGACAACCAAAGTCAAATGTGGGTAATGTTAATGGGATGGAGACAGTATTTTCAAATGTTATTTTCATGATTTGGTATTCACTTCATAGGTTTGGCAAGTAATCTGTATCCAACTTCTTCGTCCTTCGAATCCTCGGATCTTTTGCGTGTTTTTGCAGAAAATGTCTTGGTAAGTTGTTTTGACTGGCATTTTTTGTTCTTTGGTAGTTGTATTTGTTAGGTATTAAATCATAAGATGATGAAATGATTCAGGGATCCTCTTCAAATCCAGATATACAAAATTTTCTTGATCCGGCATACTTCTCGGGGCTTCCTCTTTATGTTGTTCGGCCAGCCTGCCCACCGGGTTTAAATTTGTCATTGCCTATTAAGATTGCATCAGTTACTACACAGCAAGGTATAAGTCGTATAACTGTTATCTTAATATGTAACTGAGTATTCGAGGATCAAATACTCCTATAGTTTGTTGGTCGTTAAGTCTTCACTCTTCAGTGAGTTGTATGGTCATTTGTAAAATAGGATTCTCGCTTTTATTTTCTATGCTGTTCTGACTGTCCTACTAATGTTTGTATCTAGATGTAACGTGTGTTCAAGGTCTCCACCTTTGGCGCAATAGTTCCTCCGTTGTTAACGATGAGCTGTACAAGGGTTATCGCAAAGGTACTCCGGAAAAGAAAATAGAAGAATATGTCGCAGGTATGTATCTTAATAGTTCGAAGTTAGTCGATAATATACTATGGCACTGTACTCACATTGTTAATACTCCCAATTTAACAGCGTATGATTTCCTCGACTCAGACGCCAACAGTTTTAACATCAATGTATGGTACAACGCGACATATAAAAATGACACTGGATTTTCTGTACCTGGATTGATTCGAGTAGCGCGGTCGATAAATTTGGTATTTGTCCCTAACCTATTAAACTTTTTTTTTTTTCTAAACTCTATGATGTCTGCAATATTGGTCTTTTGTTTTGTTGAGCGTGACCATTGACCTTCCACACCACACTGTCACCCAAAACTCCAAAGCCTCTACCCTACACAGGTGCATCCGTGCATATAGATAGTTGAAACCTTATCTAAGCATTGATACGTATTCTGTTTCTGTTTAACCTTCAGGTAGAGCCTAAATAGGTAACAAGGTAACCACTTTGTAGTGAGGGATAAAGTTAAGAACAATGTCGTGAGAAATATGCTATGCTGCATCATCCGCTGCTAACAAATAAATCATTTAGACTCGGTTCCATTAATTTATTACTTCCCGTCCCTTCCTTTTATTAGTCAATTCTCGCTGTAAGATTTTGTTATTGACTTGTCTTTTTCTTAGACTAATGAATGACATGACCAAAACAATGACAACAAAGCCCTAGTCCCAAAATGACATAATTACTGGTTAAATATGTGTCTAAATTACTAATGCCGCTGCCAACAGAAGGGTTTGTTCTATAACTTTACATGTGTCTGAGTTTCTATTTCCACATTACGGTTTAATGATAATTTTGCCAAGCAAATTATTAGTGATATGGAAGCCTATGTGAAATGGGGTATTGTGGCTAACCCTGCTAGTTAAAACTGACACTACATAAACTTTATACAGTATATGACGCTCTACCTAATTTCCATTTTGGCTTGGAGCTCAGCATTGATTGAAATTTTAATTTCAGCTATGTGTTTGATTATTAAAAATGGAAAAATTAATAGCTATATTGGGTGTGCATTATATGCTTTTTGTTTAACATAAATTATTTATTTTCAAACCACAGGTATCAAATGCATACCTGCAGTTTCTTCTTGGACCAAATGCCAAAATGCTTCTTGAGTATGTCAAAGAAATGCCCAAGCCTGGAACTCAACTTAGCCTTGATATCTCCTCTCTGCTCAGCGCACAGTTCTTTACATATGTCATTATAGCACTATTTCCGGTAAGTATGGCTAGCATGCTCACTTTTTCTTAGTATTTGTGGGATTCTTGCTGATCTTATTCGGTGACATCTTTACTATGGTTGGATATCTTGATGTTACTGTGACATCTGATTTTCGTCAACACTATACTATAAATGTGATATATAGATAATTTCATTCATTCATATTGATGGTGTTGCAAAAAAAAAAAAAAAAAAAAAAAGATTTGCACTGAGGAAGGAGGGGGACGAATTTGACTCTTATTTAAGTATCAATATCTTAACTACAAGGCTTAGAAGTTACTGGATGCTAGTTCTCGTTTATTTTCACATCCTACAATGAACAAAATATAATGGATATTGGATACTAGGAAATCATGGAACTGTCTGTCTTCAAGGGATTTTATAATCTAGGATTTATGTATCTTCCTCTTGACTAATTTTCGTGATGATCATTTTGAGCATGCCATACATTCACTCTCATATCATGTAGTACCTTGTCCCAAACTCTTGGTTGACAACTTTGAGTGACATTTTCTTTTATACGATTTCTTCAGTTCTTGTTGGTTCTAAGTTATCGGTAATTTTGAGTTCATAGTAGAAGTTTCAGTTTTGATATCCTGCAACTTCGTGCAGGTTGTTTTGACAGCTTTGGTCTATGAAAAGCAACAAAGATTAAGAATAATGATGAAAATGCATGGGCTTGGTGATGGGCCGTATTGGACAATTTCATATGCTTACTTTCTGGCCATATCTGTGATCTATATGATATGTTTTGTGATATTTGGATCACTTATTGGTAACTAAACGTCAACTCTATTAGATACAATATGTTGCACAACGAGCTTCTTTGATATGTAGTACTTCGTCTTATTTTTTCTCTGTAGGACTGAAGATCTTCACAACGAACGATTACACCATTCAAGTTGTCTTCTATTTCCTTTATGTAAACCTGCAGATCGCAGTAGCCTTTCTTGTGGCCCCCCTTTTTTCGAATGTTTTATCTGCTAGAGGTTTTACTTTTGGTTTATATACCCTTGCCTTTTCTCACATTGAAATTTGTTGTAGCTACTTGATACTGATTTTTTTTGCTAAACTTCACAGCTGTAGGTTATTTGTTGACATTTGGAACTGGGTTATTAGGAGGATTTTTATTTCAATATTTTGTTCAAGACACCACATTTCCAAGTAAGTACTTAACGTTTGTGTCAGGAGAAGATGCGTTTCTCTTAAAAGTCTGTAGATTTGTTGTAGTCGTCGTACTTATTTTTCTAGCTGTGGTATAGTTCTCTGAAAAACGCCAGAGTTATAAATGGTTATGTGTCACTACTGCTTCCAATCACTGGTAATGTTGATAGCATTCATAAAACCAAGGTGCATATTAGGAAAATAGTGAAAAAGTTCATGGCTATAGAATTCAGCTCCCATTATGTTTTTGCCTGATGTGATCGCTGTGAAATTTATGTCTGGAAACATAGTGGTGAATTGGTGAGATAGTCCATTGCGTTAATCCGCTATAAAGTAGTCTTTTAGTTGACAACAATGAGTTACTTGCAGTTGGTTATTGAAATAAAGCTGGTTGAGTTTCACATGCTGGAAGAGTGCAGGGAATGCAATATACTCCTTCCATCCCGATCTATTTATTACATATTCCTCTTTTAGGTGTCTTGGTCAATTGTTTACGATTCCATCTTAGGGAAGTATTTGTGATGAGAAATGATGCATTTTTTCTTTGTTTTTTCACCAAGAACATATTTAGTACCCTGTTATCTTTTCGCATGTGCAACCTTCTCTTTCAATTTAAATATCCCAAAAGCACTATCTATCTCCCCTTTTTTGTCACACTTACACACTTGACCAAGGCGGAGCGAGTAACATGGATTACAGACATAAATGATTGCAAACATTGGCAATGGCATGTCTTATCCATCTACTTAATTGTATTGGCTTGGCATTGGGCTGGGGAATGTGTCAAATGTGTCTTTCCCTGTTAGTTGTTTCATGGTTTTTAATTGTGCCTCTTCGTCCCTCTTGTTAACTCGTTCGTAGTTGTTTGTTAATAAGCAGAGCTAATCTACTGCCATTTGTTTGTTATTAGGAGCATGGGTAATAGTGATGGAACTTTATCCCGGATTCTCCCTTTTTCGCGGTTTGTATGAATTTGGACAATATTCTTTCATTGGCGCTCTTATGAACACCGATGGTATGAGATGGAAAAATTTGAGTGATGATGGGAACGGGATGAAAGAGGTTCTCATAATCATGTTTCTTGAGTGGCTGATATTGCTTCCCTTCGCATTTTATATTGATCAAGCTGGATCATCAGGAAGGGGTGTGATCAAAAATCCTTTAGTCTTTTTCCGCAACTTCCGGAAAAAGTCCGCAACTGTTTCAAGGAAACCTAGTTTGCGGAAGCAAGGATCTAAAGTCTTTGTCGAGATGGAGAAAGCTGATGTGGTCCAAGAGGTCTTTTACTTCTTTCTTGGCATATTTATTTTTTTCTCGAAGTTATTTGATTGGAAAATTTCTTTCAATTTGGGCTAGCACCCTTTCATACCGCCTAATTGCATTTATAGAATTGTTAGTGCCGGTAATTCTTCGGTATCCTGACCCGTTAGACCAGTAGCACAAATTGTCATTTCTTTTTACATGTATTATCCTATTCTTTCAGCGTCTTAATCTTATTGACAATCTTTTTTTTTGTGTGTGTGTGTTCTCCGTTCATCTTTTTCGTTATTTTACCTATCATTGACTGTTGCAAATGATGATTCATTCAGCCGACGTCAAATCATTTTGGGATTAAGGCTTTGTTGCTGTTAAGCAGCTTTTTTTTTTACTGTTTTCAACTTTTCTTTCCCCCTAATTTTATTTTCTTGTGATGAAAAGGGTGAAGGCATATCACTCACCCACTTTCGACTATACCATTTATTTCATCTTAGATGATGCTTGATGCCTTGATCTCTCTTTTCATGATAATCTTGTTTGCTTTTCCAAATCAGAGGGAGAGGGTAGAACAGATGATATTAGAATCAAGTTCGAGTAATGCCATCATTTGTGACAACCTAAGAAAGATCTACCCAGGAAGGGATGGGAATCCCCCAAAGCTTGCGGTCAAAGGATTGTCTCTTGCTGTATCCCGTGGTGAATGCTTTGGAATGCTCGGTCCCAATGGTGCAGGAAAGACCTCTTTTATAAGCATGGTAAGCATGTCCAAACCGTCATTTTCCAAAAATAATGACTTGTGAGAATTGAAGGTGTTGCTTTGTGACCGTGAGGTCACAGGTTCAAGTCCTTGGAGCGGCCTCTTGCCAAAATGGCAAGGGAAGGCTTGCCCCAATTACACCCTTGTGGTGGGACCCTTCCCCGGACCCTCGCCTAGCGGGGACGCCTTCGTGCACCGGGCTGCCCTTTAATGACTTGTGAGAATTGTATCACCCTTGGAATGTATTCGAAGAAGTATCCTGTAGATTAGGCGTATCAACAAATGTGTAATTTTTCATTTCTTTACTCCCCCGATTTCATATAAATATTTACTTATTTTGAGCAAGCTAAATGATAAGCAGTAATGTCTTCCACACGAGAAAGGACTATTAGTAAGATTAAGGTATCAGTCAGGTTATGATAATTTTTGCAAGTATTTGGGACATTCTACGATTTTGGAACAGCAGAGTCTCCTGCAATCTTCAATCTTGTTATAAAGCGCCTCTAAATGTATATAGTCCAAAAAATAGGCGAAGGTTAAGCAGTCTGTCCAAGATTTTGAGCTAGTTAATGGTTGCTCAATGAAAATCAAAATAATTAATGTCAATCATTTGTTTCCACAGATGATCGGACTAACAGAGCCTACATCTGGAAAAGCACTTGTGGAGGGATTGGACATTTGCACTCAAATGGGCGAAATATATACCAGTATGGGAGTTTGTCCTCAGCACGAGTATGTTTCTGCGATAATTACTCTGCTAATATGTGTAAACAATGTAAAGCTGGCTGTTGGAGTTTCCAAATCTAGGCTAATAAGTTTCCATGTTTCATGGATTTTCAGCTTACTCTGGGAAACCTTAACAGGAAGGGAACACCTTCTCTTTTACGGACGCCTTAAGAATCTTAAAGGCCCTGCCTTACTACAGGTTAGTCTTTCACATCTAAAACGGCTGGAGAGTCGGATTTTTCTTTCTTAATGGACAATAATGGTGTTCTGCCTTACTCTAATTTTATCTACCCTTTTCTATGTTTTTCCCCACAGGCAGTAGACGATTCATTAAAAAGTGTTAATTTATATCATGGGGGTGTTGGTGATAAGTTTGCTGGAAAATACAGTGGAGGAATGAAGCGTAGGCTAAGTGTTGCTATTTCCTTGATTGGCGACCCTAAGGTAACGTTGAAATCAGTTTTATGTCTTTCTTTCAAAGCTTTAACCCAAAATTTCCTCAACTTATGCCCGTTTGTTGTATTATTTCCGCTGTTGGCTCCTCCGAATACGTTTGGTTGACTAATTCCGGATGTTTCCTATCCCATATTTGTTGTGCCAAAGAAATGTGTGCTTTAAGGGTATCTCAACTACGTTTACTGCGTAGAACACAATTGGCCATCTTAGTGTTGATTTTTGTATTAGGGCTCCTTGTTCTCTTCTGATCTTTTAAAGATTAAATAATATTTTTTCTTCCTAGCGAAAAAATTCTAAATTCCCGTTGTATGATGTAACTTCGTTGCTATCGGAAGGTTGTTTACATGGATGAACCAAGCACTGGACTTGATCCTGCCTCAAGAAATAACCTCTGGAATGTAGTGAAGCAAGCAAAACAAGACAGAGCAATCATTCTGACAAGTACTCTTTCTGATCCCTTGTTTTTACTCCTCGGCTTCAAAAGCCAACGGTTCATTTCTAGATACCATTTTTATTATGTTTTTGCTACCTTACGTAAAATCTGGCTAATAAAAATGGAATTTACCGTTTACTTTTGAATATTCTCTCGAATATTTTTTTCCCCGCCCTTTTCTCCCCACGCAGAGAACCGTTAAAAGGTAGGAAATTTTTTCTTTTTAAAAGAATTAAAGTTGTATATTAACGTAAAATTTATCTGCTTTTTGCAGCCCACTCTATGGAAGAGGCAGAGGTCCTCTGTGATAGGATCGGAATTTTTGTTGATGGCGGCTTGCAATGTATTGGAAACCCAAAAGAGGTAACAACCTTCTCACTTGGTAGCTCATTCATGCTAAAACCAGTCTACTGTGTTGCAGGTAGTAGATGAATAGCTTAGGTATGCAAACAAAAAGAGGCCGCGGTTAGAGACTAGTCAGTTGCTAAAAAATTCCACTGATGTCTCGAAACAACTACTATACATGGCTTATGATGATGTCTTACTATCAATCTTCACTATGCATTATCAGAAGACTAGAGCCCCCTTAACTAGATCTGGAAAGCGGTAGTTCGGGTTGGGTCAGTCCAACAACGAGTATTTTGGATATGCTTACATTTTGGTCAGGTCATTCTGTATCAGGGTGTGTTCGGGAGAATAACCACTATTAATTGCCTTTAGGCTGAGTCTGTTTTGTTCGTTGGATGACCAGTCTGAATATTTGTTCGTTGGATGTCCGAAATTAGCTTATTTTTATGATATAGAGTATCATCTAATAAAATGTTGGGTTTTGTCAATAATAGCTGAAAGGAAGATACGGAGGGTCGTATGTTTTTACAATGACGACTTCAGCTGAGCATGACGCAGAAGTTGAAAAAATGGTGCAAAACCTATCCCGAAACTCCCAAAAGATATACCACATTTCAGGCACGCAGAAATTTGAGATCCCAAAACATGAAATTCGGATTTCCAACGTTTTCAAGGCTGTTGAGGATGCAAAGAAGAGGTTCACAGTCCAAGCATGGGGTCTAGCCGACACAACCCTGGAGGATGTATTTATCAAGGTTGCTCGCGAAGCACAGACTTCCGATGTTCTCTCATAATCGACAGGGATGTGCATTTGTTTTACATACTTTTATTCTTTTGGTCATTAAGCTAAATACTACACACACACACATTCACACACATCATTATACCATTTTTTTTAGATTAGACGAGAAATAGTCGTGTATAGATTCTTGTCTGTAACAACTCATGTCTCATGTTTATACGATGAATAAATTTGCTTCGTTTCAAGAGGTTAAGCGTCAAAGGTTGCAAGTATTCTATCGCCTACAAAATCTTTTGTAATCTCTCTACTTTTAAGATAAGTTGCTTGGGAATTTCGATGATGAACATAACTCGAGAGAAATTTATATACACATGATAATATGGAGTACCCGATTTTAAGATTGTACGAGGTTGAGTCTCGTCCCTTGCAAGGGCAATTTGGCTTCCCAGCATCAGCATCAGAGCCTTGATCCCAAAATGATTTGGGGTCCGCTGACAATCTGACATGAATCATCATCTGAAAGTAGCGATTTTCGCGTAATCCAGGAAACATGGAAAAAAAGTGTTAAACAATTCACTGAAATTTCTTTGATCACAAATTCTTACTTAAGACGGGCACTATCCGTCTTAAGTTGTAGACGGATACCATTTTGTGAGACAAAATGCCCAAATAGAGGATAGTGGGAGGCACATGGGGGTGTCCCCACCTTGTCCCCCCTATTTGTTTTGTGAGTGTAACTACCCGTCTTAAGATTCGACCCGTCTTAAGCAAGACCAACTATTCTTTGATTGAATTATCACTGTAGTTTATACACTGTAGAGTTGTACAATGTAAGATACATGGACCTCAAATTCCATTTCGGTCCGGATTCTCTCCATTACCTAAAAAGAAAGGTGGTGTAAGATGTTTCATCATTACTTATTAAGAAGAATATAAGAGTGTCGAAAATCCTATTTAATTTCTCGGATATCCTATTCTTCAACCGGAGGGTCAACCCATCGTCCATGCTCTTTAATAAGGTCAATCAATGCATCAGTAGCATGCTCCATTGCAATCGCTCGCTTCACCACCGTCTGCAGACAAGGCGAGGCCAATTAGTCTCAATTACGGACACAAAATTACGACATCATTTCCCAAATGCTTTGAAGTCTCCTACTTATGGGCTACGGCGGGGTAGGGGAATCAAATGAACGCTAATTGCATAACTAGAGACAAGCATATCACTAGGTTTATATGTCTGTAGAAAAAAAAAGTCGTCGTTTAGGTACGAATGCCATTCCAGGAGAAAAACCGTACCTTGCCGACATAGAGGTCAATTTTTCCAGGAGCACCACCGACATAGCCAAAGTCAGCATCAGCCATTTCTCCAGGACCGTTCACAATGCAACCCATGATTGCAATCTGCAAAGGGAACAGATAAAGCTCAATTCGACTTTGCTTTGTTAAACTAAACTAACACCCGTTGATGATTGGTTTATAGTATTACCGAAACACCAGGCAGGTGTGATGTCTTCTCACGTATTTGTGCGCTAATTTCTTGGAGGTCAAATAGTGTCCTTCCACATGACGGGCATGACACGTATTCCTGAAAAGGTGTTACTGCATTAGATACTTCTAAAAATACCAACCAAAACGGTAGTACATTACAGGTTGTCTCAAACGGTCCGCCTATGGTGGAATAACGGAGTTCGAACATACACGACTTCAAGCAAAAAAAAAAAAAAATACCGTCTTTGTATTTCTCATTCTGCAACCCTGGAGCAAATTGAAAGATGTGTCTCTAAGAAATTCAAAGTCTTGGTCAGGAGCCTCCAATAGGACGCCATCACCGAGCCCATCAACAAGAAGTGCTCCAGCACAGGTACCAGCGCGAATTACCAAGTCATCTCTGGTTTATTAGGGAAGTTCAAAAAATGAGAGACAGATACAGATGAGGAGGTATTTGAATAACATAAAATCAGACATCATGAATGCTGAGCTACCTGTGAGCCCCAGTTGGAAATTGAATATGGTGAATTACGGGAAAGTTCAGACCGTTATCTGAAAGGTACTCAAATAGCCTGCAATTCAAATGTCTAAAGTTAGTCTATGACAAAAAGAATTATGAAAGGGTGACGGAATGAGGGAAACAAGGTGTTCATGACAATAAAATTCTTACAATGTGCACATTTACCATTTAAAGCTAGCCCCTCAGAAAGTGGAGGTGAGGAGGAGTGGTTTTAAGAAGGCTTTCAAACTACATCCGCCTGCATGACATCCCGTGTTCAACACTCGATACTAGGACGTGCGTACAGATACTTCATTTCAAACACCAAACATAACATTTTTCCATAAAATGACCCAGCCTGATACTTGGACAAGCACCCAAGTGAGCTCTTGGGTGGAGGAGGGAGCATCGAGACTGAGAGCTGGGGTTGGGGCGCTGAGCAGTGCAGATGGTGGTGAGGGAGTGGGAGATAAGGAGGCCGAATATAATTGGGGACAATAAAATCGTGTCATTTTCAAATGACAAGAATTAAATGGGACACAGCCACAGAGGTAAAAGTTGGCAAACAAGTCACTCGTGTTGGTTTTAGGTCTGGTCAAGGCTGGTCGGGCTATCATATTGCATTTGGGTGTTGTCGGGAAATATCATCTTAGGGTCGAATCCGAATCAGGCGGGGTTACCATCAGAAACAATTCATCCAACATGGTTTAACCTTATGGAATGTTTCAGTCCTCTCATGCTTACATGGTATGAGGATACTTGGGAAGATTATAGACACAGGTATCAACGTCTCGTGATCAGAAATGTCAAAGGACAGAAGCTTCAAGTTGTGATTACTCGTTTAATAAAGCAAAGGACAGAAGCTTCAACTATCAGCTTTACCTTCGTGCCGCGTGAACTCTGCTAATTTTCTCCTCAGATAAAGGCAGTTCATGAAGAAGCATGGTAGCATCTATGCCTTTCAGGATGTCCAGTTCATTATAGGGTTCATCCCCCCGCACAGACACAGCCAAGCGCGTTCCTGAAATTATATATGACATCTCTCAGAACACCCAACTCAGAGTAAATATTTTTTCACCGAACACGAAGAGAGAAAAAATGAAATAAAAAAAATAGCACCACAGATCACCTTCTGGCAACAGTTTGTATGCACCAGTTGACAACTCCTTGAGATCTACCAGAGCAATGGCATGAGGCAAAGGCTTCGTGAGTTGCTCTGACAGAGGGGTTATAATTCCCATACTTATATCAATTAACCTCTTTAGAGCCAGCCGCTGATCATATAAGACACAAGAGATGCTCATTAATTTGTTTTGCAACGACTTAACATGTTAAAGTGGGGAGAAAAAACTCAATTAGACGTTTCTTACAGCATCCGTGTCATCTACTGATGGAAGCTTTCTGAGCACAATGGAATCCACAGTCGCTAGATCCTAAATTAGAAAATTGCCAGGACTCATTTAATAAATCCTGGAGTTAAGTATCATACGGTAGACTAAACCCAATAGTTCATTTTGAACAGCAATATAGTGACATACCTTAAAGGGCATACCAACGACTAGTTTTGCTCCCAGTGACTTGTATAGCAGTTCGGGACTCTGGAATTTATTCCAAAGAAGGATTAGAATACTTTGGACTATTTTCATAGAATTTGTGGACGTGGACACATCTAAAGCAATAGGGTACTATGATCACTATGGAAAAGCTAAAATCTACTCAGCTATTTCAGTCATATCATTAAGCATAGAACTAGAGAACAGCAATGTTTTTACTCTTTAGCAGTAGAGAGAATGAGTTCAGCTAGGTTAAGAGATAAGTAATACTTGATACTAACCGTACGATAATTGCAAATGAGTAAATTAGACTTAAGATATTGACATGCTTCATAAAATATCTAACAATCAGAAAATGTACACATAAATGGTCATTTGAAAGCAGATGTACAGGTAAATTTTAGAACTCTACCTTTAATTGCTCCAACGAAACACTCATGAGAACAGAACCATCACGATGAAGGACATTTCTGTAGTCCACTTCTTCTCCCTGTTCATGAACAAAGAACATTTTTCAGATTCAGATCCTTCAAACTTAAAAGCTTAAATCTCGTCTTAAGACTTGATCCGAAACCGATCATCATAGCCTGATCTTGGTCATTGCGGTATAATTGTGACTGATATCGTCTCAAAATGCAGTTGTAGTAACGTTTGAAACCTTGATAACTCGTCGTGATATGGTGTCTGGACCTAGAAATAACACTATGTTTACAGGCTTAAAGAAGCTATTATCATATACACACAGTCACAAACCTCTTTTTGAGTTGGTAATTGACCAGCTCTACGTTGGAAGTCAAAATAATGCCTATGCTTTTCTTCAAAAGGTGCCTGAATCCAGAAAGTGACAAGTACATTTGTGAGCACCATAAAAATGATATATTAACGTCAAATCAGCCAAAAGACGGTCTAAATAAATCATACCACTCCTTGCTGAAGTTCAGCTGCTCTCATGCCAAGGTTGGCCAGCCTTCTGCAGGGATCTATCTCTTCTTCCGGGGCTTCGGTAAGAGAAACCCTAATTGTATCCCCAAGACCATCCTGTACACCATATGACGTTATCGTAACAATTCTTATGGGTGTATTCTCATAAATGTATAGAATTGACTAGGATCAAGAAGAAAATGGAATACACATATCGCGAGTAAAATCATTATTGAAAGCTATGACCTTGAAAACAGCACATAAACAAAATACAGTTACAACGGCAACCACATTACTCCTGATGGCTCCAGTGCCTCAATAGTAATAAGGAGCGTCAGACGAACGCAGTTTTAGGCTAACAGATGACCCATAATAAAATTGCAAAATAAAAGGCATCTAAGATTGCTACTTCACGACAATAACCATGGTGAGTTCAGCGAACTATTTTGCTCTACTCCATCATAGTCCAAAATCAAAGAATAATGAGCCTTTGACCTCACTGGAAGTGGAAAAGAGAGTGCTTTTACCTCATTGGAAATGTAAAAGAAAGCACACTAAACAAGATGAATAGGAAATAAGTTTGTTTACAACCTTGCTTTTCAGCAAACAAAAAAAGAATCACTCAGGTACCTGAAGAAGTGTGCCTATGCCAATGGCTGATTTCATTCTCCCATCTTCACCTTCACCCGCTTCTGTGACACCTAAGTGCAAAGGATAATCCCATCCTTGGAGATACATTTCTGCTACCAGTAACCGATATGCTTCAACCATGATAACTGGATTGCTTGCTTTCATGGAAAACACAAAATTGTGGTAGTCCAATTTCCGGCATATCCGCGCAAACTCAAATGCAGACTCAACCTGTTTTCACATTCATGGGTGGTAGAAGATTTTCAAATTAATAAAAAAAAATCCTTCTTCAATCTAAAAACATAGTTCCACACTTCCACTATACCAGCATTGCAGCTATCTTTCAACGGTGTGAACAGTCACAGGAAAAAAGTACTCACCATGCCCCGAGGAGAGTCACCGTGATAGCTCATTATACGATCCGAAAGACTTCCATGGTTTGTCCCAATACGCATTGCCCTGCCATACTTCTTACATTTTTCTACCAATGGAGTAAAAACCTGGTATCGCAAAAAGAAAGGAAGCAGGCCAATTTACTTCACTAGTCCACCATCATAAAAGCATGCTTAATTAGATAATACAAGACAAGCATGGGAAAAAGCCTTGACTCCTTGAGGATGCTTAAGTGAGTTTGGTGTTTCTTTGGAATTTTTCTTGTTTTATTTCATTTGGCTTTTTTTTTTAACTCAAATTCACCTACTTTTGTTCTCCTTTTTCTATTCCCTTGTCACGTCGTTTCTTTTATCATATTTGTAATTCTCTTTATCCAGCTTTTTCTTGTTTCTGTTGCTCTCATTTTCCCCTTCGACGCTGTTTTCTCTGCTCTCTAGTTATCTCTATCCTTCAAAAATTATTCGTCATAACTCTGTCTACGGTCTAGCAATCATGGTACAAAATGTGGTATTGATCACCATATTGCTCACAGTAAGTCAGTAACGGTGTGGAGTTGATGTATCATGACAAATACCACAGTTTAATACCACGAATGTGCCTGCCACTAATATTACTTCTGAAAAGTAAGGGGTAACATAGATTATATAGCGGAAACATCAGTAAAATATTGTCCATTTTACGAGGTATATACGATCGTAAATAACTCTACAGGATCCTGACACATTATATTACGGCTCTACAATAACTTGCAACGTCACAGTGGATCCTTGTCAAGATACAATTTAGTATAAAAAGGAAAAGTCACCTTCTCAATATGCTCAAGTTCCTTTTGATAGTCGTCTTCTGTGTACTCAAGCTTCTCAAATTGGGCTCTTCGATCAGCTGTAGAAAGCCATTATACTTAAATCCAGAGAGACGAACTTACACATTAGTATTAAGCTTAAACAGCTCAAGCTGAAGATATACCAAAGTTCCCGGGATTGACACGGATTTTATCAAAGCATTCGGCAACCCGCATAGCAATCGGAGGAGCAAAATGAATATCCGCTACAAGAGGAATATTGTAGCTGCAATGGAGAATTTATAGCAATCGGTAATAAACCTAAAATATAAAATAAAAGAAGGAAAATAAGGGGTGGGTCCTAAATCGAACATTTAAGACTAGGGAAGCCTACTTTTTCTGGACAAGAGTGTTTTTAATATCAAAACAAGCATCAGCCTCTCTCTTTCCCTGAACTGTTATTCGAACAATGTCTGCTCCACTGTCAGCGATTCTCATGACCTGCCAACATAAGGTTGGAAAAAGACTGCCTTAGACAACTAAAAAATGAATATCCTGAGATGCTTTTTTGAAAATGAGTGGACATTTCTTTTAACAGAAGGTACCACAGTCCACAACGGTTTTTAGTTTAACAATCAAGATTGTAGTATCTGATTGAAATGTTCTTAATATTGAACTCATTAGAATATGAAATATAAATAAGCAACTAACCAGAGACACATAAATTGACATATCTCAATAAAGTAGTCAAAACTTATCGAAGACGTAAGTTGATTAAGTTGAAATGACAAAAGAGCAAAGCAATTTGAAACCTGTTCTACTGTTGCAGCAACGTCTTTTGTATCAGTTGTTGTCATTGTTTGTATTCTGATAGGGTGGTCACTCCCAATGGCCACATTTCCCACCATTACTGTGCATGTTTTTCTCCTCACAGTTTTATGTGGGGATTCACAGTATCTTTGCCGAGGCACTGCGTAGAAATATATGGCAAATTAGTTAGTTGAAGTTGATTAAAGAACGAAAAATTTATTGCATCCATCTAAAAATCTGTGCATTGTTCGGATACAGAAGTACGAGGGAATGGGAGGGCAAAAGATGAAGCCTGGCAAGACAGAATTTTTACACAGTAGCCTCTCACTGTTTAGCATTTGTCTCAGAATAGGAAACAGATTGTAAATTCCATGAAGGACACGTGAGAATCATACATCGTATGTCACCATTTTCTTCTCCGAAAGAAGGGAAAAAACTCACAGGAGAGCAATCCTTGGCATGACAAGTTAGATTGTTATAGACTGATACCATGAAAGTTACGCAACTACCAATACATTTAACCATTATATCTCAGTCTCAAATTTGATTTCAGAAACAGTTGTATCTCGGTTGTTACATCACAAATGTGATTGTGGATTAGTAACCTTCAAAACCTTGCGGATGGCCCAGATTTAATACGGAGTACCATACATTCAATCATTACTAAAAAAAGGGCCAAAAAAAACACTGCTATTTCAGCAATATTTAGAAGAAATTCTACTTAGATAACTACGAAAATCAATCTAATCATGTTTTCCGTATAGAATCTATGGACATATAATAGGCTACAATCAAGGAGCAATTCTTTAGAAAATATCAGGACATTACCCAGCAGACTACTTCCTTCTGATGCAGGTTGAAGTTCAGCTATATCAGAACCTGGGCTCGAATTCTTAATAACTGAGAGCCTGGTTCTTCTAGAATTAACCTTTTTGAAATTTGAAATCTGCACAAAATCTACATTTTTGGCGAATCCCAACTCGCGATTCTGGCTTCTCACATGCCAAATTGGGGCTTGAATTGTGGACGTCGCCATCTTTAACTTCAATTTATTAGAACTAAACAGAACTCAGAATTCACTGTCCACCAAACAAGAGAAAACAAAAAGGCCAGTTAAGTGAAAATTCAAGCAAATTAACTAATATCAAGTCAGATTTTCAGATCGAAAACCCTGCAGAAAATCATAGACTCGTGTATCTGATTAATTCCATTTCATCTGTCATTCATAGCAACAAAAAGATCAATCATGAAATTCCATATCCCTAGAAGTCTAGAACACACACAAATATCTACTCAACATTAGCTGATAATTACAAATTCACAACCATATAACAAGCACCATTTTCTTTATTCTATCATTTTTGGTCAGTAATCAGCCACAAAATTCAGCATAAACTGTATCAAATAATCTGTACTACAAAATTGAACATGTCAATCAATTTGACTAAAAAGTCATCTCAGTCTTATCCACATGATCTAAACCTCGTTAATAACGAACAAAATTCTGATATACCAACAGATGCAAAACTAAGAAGGGGCTAGCAAGGGCGATCACCCTCCTAAGCAATGAAAAAAATCTGTTCTTTTAGTTAAATCCTAGTTCCCCCACTGTATAACAGCAATCTAATTCCTAGTCATCTCAGTCTTATCTACATGACCAAAACCTCGTTTATAACGAACAAAATTCTGATATACCAACAGTGACAGAACTAAGGAGGGCTAGCAGAGACGGTCGACCCAGTTACCCCCTAAGCCACAAAAAAGTCGAAATTTTTAGTTAAATGTTTCGAATTTTCCTGATTTTACCCATTAGGCATGCTTAAGACCTTAATTTCAGATTTCTCACAACCCCCATTTATTTTTACCTTATTTTAATCGATTGTGAGTACTATCTAACTTAAGACGGTCTCAACCAAGAATTTTTTATTTACAATATTTCATTACTAATTCCGCGCCCCCAAACTACAAATCCTGGTTCCGCCACTGTAACACAACAAACCCAATTGACTAAAATCACTGAAAACTGTTCAGACTGATTGACAGCAACTATGAATGCAATAAAACAGCAAAACCCATCATCAAAAAACATAGAAACAATCATAAAACAGTAAAAAGAAACAATCTTTCACACTCCAATCACAAAATTAAGTAAAATTAGAGTACAATAATTTAGCTGAAGATGATAACTTACAGAGATTGATGAGTAATTAAGACAAAGGAATGATCTGGAAGAAGAAAAACTGGTGGTGGGTATGAAGTAAAAATGAGTTCTTTGAATAATATAATTCAAATATGTAAGAAAATTAATTTGATGGAAAAGGAAAGAGTGCAAAATTGGAAGAAGACTGAAAATGAGTTATTTGTAGGATTATATCTTGTCTGATTTTCCACATTTGTCCATACATCTGGCTAATGTTTAGGTAGCTGCCTACTTGTTAGTTCAGATGAGTTGTATTAATTTCTTCGAGTAGTCATGTATAAGACGGTTTTATGTCGAGATTCGGGATGTTTGGAATTCATCTACGGTGTTAGGTGTACTCGAATAATATTATAATTTGTAAAGTTTTTTCGAAAAATTCACGTAGACTTAACTTTCTTTCGCTTTTTTGACGTGACCCAACTTTTTAAGTTTGTGTACATAATACCCTCCATGTTTTGATTTTCATGTATAACACGCCCTTTTTGTCGCTATAAAAACTCAATCACAGCGCATAACTCCTAGACCGGAATTCAGAATCGAACAATTTTTTTCCTAAAATGATTATCTCTTCATAATCTACGATTTGAGAAAAAAAAATTGTCGACTGTCATTTTATAGGGTTTTTTTAAACGAAAATCTCAAATCAACCATATTTTCAATCTTTAATTTCCGAATGACCATTTTCGTTTTATCAATCTATAGATCGCGAACAGATAATCAATTTGAAAAAAAAAAAAATTAGTCAATTCTGATTTCTGGTATATGATTTATGCTCAATTGAAAATTTTAAAAACGATAAAAAGGGTACGTTGTGCTTCTAAATCAAATTTCAAGGATAACATGTGCACAAACTTAAAAAGTTGGGTACCACGTGCAAAATGGCAATGTTTGAGGGTACCACGTGAATTTTCCGAAGTTTTTTTATGAGGTGAATAAGAATTGTATTTTTTTTTTTTGGTCTAAACCATCCGGTAATCCGAACCACATTGGGTCGACTAATCCGGATTTCGGGGCGTGTCCAAGAATTACGGTATTTAAACCCCTCCCAATCGCAGTTGTGGGGGATCGATCCGCAGACCTCCCTACCAAGCGCAGCCTCATGCTACCACTGCGCCAACCAACGATTGGTAATAAGAATTGTATTTTGAGATGGCATTGAGTATTGACTATGTTCAGACTTTGAAGAGACTGTATCACTAATGTAGGAGTGTTTATGGTGTAAAGAGTGAGGTTAAGTCGTAATAATCGGTTGTTTGAGCAGGCCCTTAAAATTAAGGAAACATATCATGATGAATTTCACAAAAGAGGATATAAATCATTTTAACAAAAACATATAGAAATGTGATTTTGTTCCTAATTAAATCGATTTTTCTTTTCAAGTATTGATTTTCGCAATACTCAATGCAATGCACTTTTGACCGTTTTATCCTTCTCATTTGTCCCCCTCATTGTGTTGTATTGAAGATAAAAAGAAACGAACGTAGTTGCTCTTTCATTGACGTTTTCATGGATGTAGTTTACTCTTTCATGGACGCTCTCTCTAATTCTCTTCCTCAAAAAATTAATCAAATCCGTCAAATTACTCAATTATGGACGCTAATTCTCTTGTCGGTTAAGTAATGATTCTAACTTACTAAAAAAAAATTCTGATTAAATTAAAAAGGCAAAATCAAATTAGGGTTGAGAAATTAGAGATTTTGAAAATTGGGGTTTATGGAAGGGGTGGCAGAGGAGGCGGATTTGATGGTGGTCGTGGAGTTGAGGGAGGAGGGCGGAGGGCGGTTGGTGGTCGTCGAGCGTGCTGGTCTGGCTGGAGGTTGCACAGGAGAGGGATAGGGGTTGGGCCGCCGGATCTGGGGGGTGAGGCAGTTTTGAGCAGCGTGAGCGAGGGTGGGTTGTGGTAAGTCCAACTGTCGGTATGGTCGGTGCCTGCGACGGTGCAGGGGAGATGGCGGTGAGGGTTGTGCATGGTGGTGGTTGGTTGGTGGAGTGAGTAAGTTGAGAGTAACTGAATTGCAACAAAGGCATTAAAATGAAAGGGGTATAATGTTTTTTCTTGTACATTGATTAAGTAAATTATATCCATAAAAAAAGCACATAATTCAAGAGAAAAACAAAAAAAAAACAAAAAAAAAAAAATAACTGAAATCCATAAGCAGTACTACCACCCACCCCTTCTAACTCCGGCCACCACCACTGCCCCCTAGGGATGGCAGTGGGTCGGGGACCCGACCCAGACCCTGAGGGTCGGACCCTAACGGGTCGGGTATGGGTCTCATTTTTTCAGACCCAATGGGTATGGGTCGGGTATGGGTCTTAAGAAAATATTTCGGGTCTGGGTCCGGGTCTAAGTTATGAGACCCATACCCGACCCTTAGACCCTTTATTAAAGAAAAAAAAAATCAAAATTACAACTTTTCTGAATTCATACTGGCAGACTGTAGATACCCAACTAAAGTCTCTTTCTCTTCCCTCATCCCATCCCATAAAGTGATAAAACTCAACCAAACCCTTCTGACAATACCACCACTCCACCACTGACACAAGAAAACCACCACCACAGCACTGATACACGACTGACAACCACCTCTCTAATAGCCGGCGACCGACAACCACCATTAATTAAGGTTAATAAATTCATAATGTTAAAGTAGTATGAATTTTTTTTTTTTTTTAATATTATAGACCCCATACCGTTAATCTTTATTCTTAAAGTGGTTTGAACTCGGCCCATGGTAGACCCAGACCCTACCGTTACCCATAGGGTCCGGGTATGGGTCCTCAAATTTTAGACCCTTGCGGGTCTGGGTCGGGTACGGGTCCAAAGGAAAAATCTCGGGTCGGGTCCGGGTCTAGGCGGACCCTACCCAGACCCTACCCATTGCCATCCCTACTGCCCCCGGCTCGTGTCATAGTAAGGTACCTAGACTTTTAACCATTTAACTCGTTTATTTTGTGTAATTTAGTCTAATACAAATTTTAAATTTAAACCAAAAGTGAAAGTCAACTTATAATTAGTGAATAGAATATGTACAGCCAAGTCAGTGTTCTTTAAAATCGTTTTAAACTTATACTCCCTAATACTGTGTAATAACATACTACTGTAGTAGTTACTAATACTGTCTTAACTTAAAACCTTTCACAATTTCCTTTTGATCCGATTTTACAGGGTTTGGAACGGACTAGTTGGTAAAGAAAGGGGGTAATTTGAGTTTTTTCGTAGTTGAAACCGGACCGGATCGAACCAAAGACCAACCGCCTTCTTTTTGTGGACACAAAGACCAGACCAATATATATAACCGGTCTAAACAGGATCGGACCGGATCTGTCCAATTAGCCAGTTATGACCACTTTATAAACATATTTCACTCCGTTTTAAACTTAAAACGATCCCATATTCCGATTGGAAATTTGGAATATACGGAGTACATGTTTGTCAATTTCCGTATTGGAACATGGACGAGGTTTATGGCATCACATTTGACACAACATACTCGCACAACAACAACATTTACAACAATATCAAAACACAAACCCTTGTCTACCACACCAAAATCCCACATGACGATTGGTGTTCTTGCTTTCCAAGGATCCTTCAATGAACACATAGCAGGTTATTTTACATACATTCGTTCCTTAATTTAGCTAGGAAAGCGAGATGGCGTCACTTGGTGGTACCGAGTTTTCTGAATCCCTAAATAAATGAAATTTACTGTGTTTTACTTGTATGTAGCATTAAGGAGGATTGGAGTAAAGGGTGTTGAAATAAGGAAGCCTGAACAATTGGAAAATGTTGCTGCACTTATAATCCCAGGTGGTGAAAGTACAACCATGGCTAAGCTTGCTGAATTCCATAATATGGTCTCTTTCTTATATTATATTTGTAGTGATTTTTACCTGTTTTTATGATATGGGTTTCCCCTTTTTGCATAATACCATGATCTTTGACGGTTTTAAAGGACGATTCTTTTTAGCCCCCTAGTCATTTTGGGATTAGGGCACTGTTGTTGTTGTTGTTGTTGGTGGTGGTGGTTGTGTTGATGGGTTTTTGTTACTGACAGTTTTAAAGGATGATTCTTGTTAGCTGACCCCTAATCATTTTGGGATTAAGGCATTGTTATTGTTGTTCTGCCTGATGGTTTTTTTTGTTATTGAAGGTTTTAAAGAATGATTCTTGTCTTCCGACCCCAAATCATTATGGGATTTAGGCGCCACCGTTGTTTTTGTTGTACTAGGGCATGATTTTTAGCCGATCCCTAGTCATTTTGGGATTAGGGCACTCTTGTTGTTGTTGGTGGTGGTGGTGGTGTTGATGGGTTTTTGTTACTGACGGTTTTAAAGGATGATTCTTGTTAGCTAACCCCTAATCATTTTGGGATTAAGGCATTGTTATTGTTGTTCTGCCTGATGGGTGTTTTTGTTATTGAAGGTTTTAAAGAATGATTCTTGTCTTCCAACCCCAAATCATTATGGGATTTAGGCGCTACCGTTGTTTTTGTTGTACTAGGGCATGATTTTATGAGGTTTTGTTATTTGAGGATTGCAAAGTTGTATCATTTGATCTGGGGGGGATATATTTTCGGATTAGCAATGTGTTGTGGAGTATTTGAAGATTTGGGAAGGTGGTGTTGGTCTTTTATGAATTGGGTTCTATATTCCGATAATTTATCATATGAATGTATAAAAGTTTTGAGCTTTTAGTTTTAAATACTCCGTACCATTTTAGGGAGCAACGGGAAGTATGGAAAAATGGATCGTACCATTGGCTGTATATACCAGTGGTGAAAGGAGTTGAGCTTCTTTGTAAAGTCGTCGAGTTTAGCTACAAAGCTACCTCAGTAACTTTGTAAAGAAGAACCTCGTGTCTGTTACAAAGGAGCTCATCTCCTTCCATCAGTTGTATACTTGATATATAACCACTTAACCAGTAGTAAGATCCATTAATTGCCCAAGTATAAACTTGCATATATTTGAGCCTGTTACCTGACCAAAGGTGGGAGCTTTTAAGACACCGAGGCAATGTTGCTGTTCGGCAATATAACATCAAACCCAAAACTTATGAACTGATATTAAGTGATTTAAGTATATCATGAACATAAATAGTTTTTATTCTTTGAACATATTGTGATAGATGAACCCAAGCAAAGACGATTTGACTATTTTTTCTGAGGCAGAGGTAGTATAGTCATATTGCTTAGTGCTTTGTTAGTTGTGAATGGAAAGCAGGTTTCTTAAGTTAATTGTTTATGATTTTCAAGTCAGAAATATTGAACTGGTCCTGATGTTTACAGTTCCCTCCTTTGCGAGAGTTCGTTAAGACGGGTAAGCCAGTTTGGGGAACATGTGCAGGGCTCATTTTCTTGGCAAATAAAGCTTTTGGTACGTTCTCTTTGTGCTTTTGCACCTCTCCTTTACATTTTTTTTAGTACACTATAAAACATTGCTTATGATAGTTGCTGTTGGTATGACGGTATCTTAGTTTGTTCTTGTTAGCATTTCGTTAACAAAATTTTCAAATTAAAACAAGGAATTAGTACGCTTAGGATGGCACTCAGGCAGTTTCTGGCTTCGATTAACTCTTAGAAGTGAGTTCATGGAGGTGCTTTTAAGTTATGTTGCTCGGACTTGGGTCAAGTGTTAGATATGAATATGTATCCGAGTATTTGACTAATAGTGACTGAATGTTTAAGATAGCAGCATATGCTTCATACACTAATCTCATTCGCTACTTTTTTCATGCAAAACACCATTTGTGTTTATCCTAGGAGAAATGTTAATGGTCGGATAACTGTATGCTGTACCCACCTGCGCACCACCAAAAGGCCTAAACCCGAACATTTAACTGTAATTTGGATTGAGAACTATGTATGAGGACTGAGGGTGTGTCTTATGGCCTTCAGGTCAGAAAGCTGGTGGCCAGGAACTTGTTGGGGGCCTTGACTGCACCGTTCACAGGAATTTCTTTGGTAGCCAGGTATCGTAGTTATTTTTTCTTTTTTGACGTTTATTTAGCTTCTCGAACAAGGTGGTGGAGTAGCGTCATCAGTACCTGCTGTATCAATGTTAAACTTGTTTACATCCTTAAGCTCATGTTCCAAGCATGTTACAGAATTTAGTGATTATGTTATAAATCATGCAACGAATGAGATAGTTTATACCATTTGTTTCTACCCTTTTGGGCGTATTTGAACTCTTTTCTGGTTTTCTTGAACCTGTATAATTTTTGTGTTATTGCCTCTTGCTTTACCAAGTACATATCTCTTTTGTGGAATCTGGAGGACTAATGATCTATTGCTCCCTAGATTCAAAGTTTCGAAGCAGAGGTACCTGTACCACTACTAGCAGATCAAGAAGGTGGTCCTGGAAGTTTCCGTTGTGTCTTTATTCGTGCTCCAGCTATCCTTGAAGTAGGACCGGAAGTTGAAGTTCTTGCAGAAGTTCCAGTTCCTTCAAATTCAGTGTTCAATACAAATTTGGCAGCGTATAACCAAGAGGTTAGCATTTTCAATACTTCTATTATTTTCACATCTCGACAATGGAACATTATTTGGTTCCCGCAGAATTTTTTAACTTGCAGCCTTACGTTTCATTTACCTTGGTAGACTAATTGAGTATCCGCTCTATGGTAGAGTAGAGTCACTAAGTACTCATTATTTATCATTCTTTACAAAACAAATCCCGAATATCCTCTTTTTTAAGAAAGTATATGTGCATCTTCTGTACATGCATGTTCGGTATTTCTGTTGGTATTTGCTGTGATGAAAATAAATACTCTATTTCTGATTAATGATGGCTCGTACCATGTCTCATGTATTTGCCGTATTTCTTAGGCAAATCTTGCACCGATTGACAAAGTGGTAGTAGCTGTTAAGCAAGGAAATTTGCTTGGAACAGCTTTCCATCCGGAATTAACTGCTGACAGTCGATGGTAAGCATGGAGCTTAGTTTCCCTTTTCTCCTTTTCATTCCATAATAATTTTCTCTCATATTTGACGGTTTTAAGTGAATTGACCTCAAATAATCTTTATCTTTAGACTAAAGTTTTTATCGTTTATAGGCATTCTTACTTCGTAAAGATGGTGAATGATCTCGAAGCAACCTCAGGAAGTATCGTCAAAGCTGATATGAATGCACTGCAAGAACCCAAGATTGAACTTCCTATATATTTACCTTAGCCAAGTATTTTCTTGTACCCGGTTTCTTATTTCTGATTATTTCTTTTGACGATTTCATTAAAGTTATGGAATGAATCTCTTGCACTCTAATTCCCAACATTATGCTCGGTTACACCGACAAATGTTTCTCTCTCTGTAATGAGATTTTTGCTGTATATAAATAGTGGTCTTCCAAATTTTGACCATTTACAAGACAAATATTTATTCAATTGACATCATTATTGGAAGTTGGTGTAAAAACGTACTCTTTCCGTCTCAGTCATTTGTTTACCTTTTATATTCATTGTGAGTGTTATTTTAATCAAAGGTAAACAAATGATTGAGACGGAAGGAGTATAATACGGAGTACAAACTGCCCTTTATTCAATAAAGTGCCGAGGAATGATGCTTGAGCATCAAATCCTCGTGAATGGGGAGTTGCGCTATACTAGGACATCCTTATGCACAGGTTGCTTCAACTGCTAAACTCTTTGTCACTCCAATGCACGGATCACCAAATGTGTCGATCGACACTCCAACGCTGCAACTCCGAGATCCAACACATGCCTGTTTCAAAGTATAGAAGCTCAAGAGATGTAATTATGCTGACAAAACATACCGGACTGAATCAGACCAAAATTGACCGGAATCTCACCTTTTGCACGACGGGAAGGGATTTGATGCTCTTACACCTGCCATGAGCATAGCTCCCACAAGAGCCTTGTGGAGTGCCAAAGCTTGCAAACTTGATTGAAGAAATGACTTGATCTGGGGACGGGCACTCGAGGGAAAGTACAGGTCCGACTTTCTTTCCTGTCTTTTCCGGATTCCATGTATCTACTGGTGGTGGGTGTGATTCTGATACATGTGAGCACATGCTACCGATTTGCCTTCTGGCAAAGGAAATCTGTGTCGGGTCTCCACCGATTTCCTCGAACACCACGAGGACGTTATCGCTTTGTTTCATCCATGTACGAGGTACATGGTATCTGTAAATTTCACCGAATTTATAAGGAAGTCCGTTCAATAATCTTGTGAGTTGAAATGCTACCCACCTATTGCAAATCGGTAATTCAGAGAAATTTAACGAAAATTGATGCTTACAATTGTTGAGGCGGTTTTCCGCACTTCTTAAGACATTTGTCGGATCTATAAGTTCCGCGGTAATCGCAGTAATCAACACAACCATTCTTGGGAGAGCTTAAAGCTGGCCAATAGCGTCCGATACTTTGTCCATTCACCCAAGCTTCGCCCTTTCCCATCCCAGTGAAGTCCAAAGCGATTGGGTCGTTTCCGTCAGGAGCGTCAAATGATATCTGGATACACCCGGTTAATAAAATTAGTATCCATGAATTATCAAAGCATGTCTTATGTGAGACGGTCTTGTCATGATTCCGTCTGAGATATTCACTACCAGCATATTAAGCTGTGAAATTCGGCAGTAGGTGCGGATTTCGGATTTACCTTGTACCAGGTTAGAGGCTGGTTCTTAGGAAAGACAGGTGACTCCCAAAGTGATGAACTTCCACTGGAAAGTTCCGAGTCTTCACCTTTCAGTCCGATCTGCAATTCAAGCAAAATTTTTAATTTCATTGACGATTTCAGAAATTATTAATTTCTCGATTAAGTCATATATTCTGTAGCTGACCTGGTATGTCCAGGGTTGAGCGGAGAGATCAACGGTGAGACCACCATTTGAGCTTCGGAGTGACACGGGACCAGTAACGCCAGCACCCGTTAAATCGAAAAATGCTCCATAGTTCTACACAGTTAAAAGTGCCGATAAAAGTCAGTTAAAGCACTTGACATAATCTTAATTTGGATTCGGAGAAATGCTCAGCAGTGCGGCACTGGCCCGCTAATGACCCGACTGACCCGATTCGCCACCAGTTGATAACCCGACCCGAAGATGACCCGACCCGACCCGAAACCGTTACTGACCCGATATAACCCGAACCCGATATGACCCGACCCGCTTTGACCCGACCCGAGTGACCTGATTGCCACCTCTAGCAGTGCCGCAGTGGTAATGTTATACTAACCTGAAGTCCGACAGTCAAGCTCAAAAAATCTATTGTGTTGGCTCCGGAGTTAAGAGTTACAGGAAAATCCACTGAAATGTGATGATTTCCATTGGGAGAGTATCTGGTATCTGCAGCGGCAATTATCTGGTTTAGACTTGATTCGAGTCAGATACAACCAGAAGACGGAAAAAGGTGTATTCCTATTTTACCTGCAAGCTTCCCATTGATAAAAGTATGAAGGCCATGGCCAAGGGATGATACATGTAGAACAGTTTGAGATCCATTCTGAAGAACTTGTTCATCGCCTTTCATTACAATGCTGCAATTGACAGAAATGATGGTTATTGACGGAAACTGATAAAGGTACGTCTCAGGTTTAGATCAAACAACGACTATACGTCTATACCTGTACCACAAGTAGTCACTTTGATCAGATGTGGTATTAATTTGCTCCAATAATCCCGGTTTCACAAAGGCGGACTTCTTTGATATCCCTATTGGCTCACTAAACCAACTCCAACTCGACCCAAGTACTCCAGATGAATCGAGGTTGTACTTAAGTGGTTGAGGGGTAAACTTTGGAAGCATTGCCATTGAATTTATCTGTCACAAAAATATTTTGTGAACTGTTAAAACGTATTTTCTTCTTAGAACCGCTTTGTAGGTTACTGCAGCCATATTAGCAGCAAAAGGGCAAAAGAATCGGCCGCAGTGACTGATTCTATGACTAAAACCAATTTTTCAGAACTAATGAAAGACGCGCACCTTTGCAGTATTAAGTACGACATTTTTGCAGTCAGGCAAGATGCTAACAGACCATGCAGGCAATCTGTATGAGTTACCGTTGAAATTTACAGTAGCATCTGATTGAGTTCCCGTGTTTGCCAGAAAAGCAGAACATAAACCTGATTCTGTTTTGTACACAGATGCCTGGAACACAGATCAGATCCGAGCAACATTAAGTACAGCCGTACAGGTACAACTTTAGAACTTCCCAAACCGTGTAATTATATAAATACATTGAATTTGAACTTTTCTGACACCGCTAGCATAGGTTTTCTTACAGCAAGAAAAAATAAAACAAAAAATCAGTGTTTTAATTATCATACCTCTAAATTTGATCCAAGAGATGTGTATGTGGGATCCGTTGCAACCATTGCTGCTTCACAGAGCTTTATGGCCTTATGAACGTCTCGTAAATGGCCCCATTTCGGCTGTCTAACGATACCTACAGAAGAAAAAATGACGGATATGAGGGACATTAATATTATTATCAGAAGACAACATGCTCCATATAACTTTGCAACTTAAGGTTACCATATTCATCGATTGGAGCATCATAGTCGTAAGTCGTAGTAATGAATGGTCCACCAGCTGCGTGTCCAAAGTTAGTTCCTCCATGGTACTGTTCGACAAAAAAGAGACGCTTCAGTGCATCGTTTCTTGGCATTTTCTATCTGGTTAAAGTAGCTTTATGGCGAATATTACCATGTAATAGTTTTGCATGGTTCCCCCGCGTTGGTAAAAACGTGCAACTGCAAAAGCCAGGTCTTCAACTGGTCGATAAGGTATCGGATTGCCAAATGAAGTAAACCTGAATTGAATATAAACATCAAACTCACAAACTATGTATAGAAATTAGAAAGAGACTTATATTACGCCATTACGGATTATGATCTCACCATCCACTCCAGTTCTCAGTCCATAGTTTCGGCTTTTGATTGGAATTGGGCGTGAACTGATCGCAGTAAAATCCATTGCAAGTGTTAATCTGTAACAACAATTACATATTGAGACCACTTTTCCCAAGTCACATACGCGAGGGCATTATAGTCATTTCACACAAGTCGTTATATAGCGGTCTCAACTCTAGAAATATAGAAAATTTGTTTGAGATGACCCGTAATGAAATTGGGAATGCCCCATTTGTAAATGTCGTCGTTTTTTGTAACAGAATATTACAATTTCCCATAAAAATAGCATTTAATTTTTTTTTTTATTATTTCTTATCCTATGCCAAGTGGGCATAGGTTAGAAAAACCGTTTATATCTAATGACCCACCTAATTAACGCTCTTCATTCAGCTACTACCCTTACTAATTGTCTACCCTACCTACTCACTTCGATCTTTGTGCCAAAAATAAATGGAACGATTCCAAAAAATAGAAGGCCGGGAATACTTCAGAACAGATATAAACGGAAAAAGACGGAACAGGGAACATACAATGGGATCAGGAGCATCAGCCTGCCGGCACATGACCCACGGCACCCCGGTATCCAAAGACACTGCCATGTTTGCTGCCCATTTGATATATGACTTCGCAGCTGACCCATATGCCGAATCTATGTTCCCATACTCATTTTCTATCTGTCATTCACATAAAAATACCGTCAATGAGGCCTTAGCTACTAGCAAATCCGTCTTCATTAAACAAATACGCTCTTTGAGCTATGTAACGGGTTTTGAACCCGAGTTATAAGAATCGCCCCTTTATGACTTTACTAGTTACGCTAGTCGACATCTGCACAAATATAGCGGTGTTGACGTTTTAAGAAGAAAAAACACAACCAGAAATACTAACTCCAGTTGATTAGTTGTACCGAGTTGGAATTGTTGCCCAACTGCACACAACTACCAAAGACTTTTCGAGATTAATCAACAAGAACACTATAATTAACCTGAGATAGAATAATTGGACCGCCTTGTGAAGCGTAAAGGTTGTTCTTTTTCATCAAATCCACTATGTAGGCCGTGAATCGCTGCATTTCTTCCTGTAAAACCAATCCACAATACGGAGCATTTCTTATTAAAAACCCGCTTTAAATTTCATTAACCTCTCGATAACAGCGAGGATTAATAGTTAATAGTTAATAGTTAATACCTTAAATGGTTCATTGTCTGTCCGGAATTTGATACCGGGAATGAAATGCAACCAAAGAGGAAAGCCACTGCATTCACATCAGCTACATAAATCAAAATTCCGAAACAGGAAACCAACATTTTCGACATCTATACAAATTGTTATGCGGAATTCAAAACCGAAAACAGTAATTTACCCGTAATTCCATTCAGCACATACATACGGGCCGATCCGGAGATGAACATAAAGCCCTGCTTCCCCAACTAATTTCACAAACTTGACCAAATCTTTTCTACCAGAAAAATCATACTGCATTTAATACCAAAATTAATCACACATTAATCAAGATAATAGTAAATAAATCACTTTCCACAGCTCCACCTAGTTAACTAACTCAACACTTAATTAACACTAACACAAATTACAAGACGGTCTCACAGCATGAGACGGTCCTTTTCTATTACAATTAAGATTGAATACAATTAACTAATAATCAATCTTCCATAACTCAACACATTATTAACACTAACACAAATTATAGAATAAGACGGTCTCACAGCATAAGACGATCCTTTTCTATTACAATTAAGATTGAATACAATTAACTAATAATCAATCTTCCATAACTCCCAACACTTTATTAACACTAACACAAATTATAGAATAAGACGGTTTCACAGCATGAGACGATCCTTTTCTATTACAATTAAGATTGAATACAATTAACTAATAATCAATCTTCCATAACTCAACACTTTATTAAAACTAACACAAATTATAGAATAAGACGGTTTTGTGCTGTGAGACGGTCCTTTTACAATTAAGATTAAATACAACTAACTAATCATCAATTTTTCCATAACTCCAACATCTAAACTACTTGCTTTAAATAGCCAAATTAACTACCAATAACAACTAAAAAACCATAAAAATTAAAATTAAAATTAAATTAAATTAAATTAAATCACCTGGCCTCGAACCGGTTCATGCAAATCCCAGAAAACATAAGTCTCAATTATATCCAAACCACCATCCTTTGATTTTTGAATAAGGTCTCCCCACATCTGTCATTTTCACATATTAATATTAATGATACGATAACAATAACATTATCACAGTGCCTCAAGAATTCCCGTAAATAACAAGGTAAGACTGTCTAACATGTTATATGTACGCAGTCTTACCCATGCGTTAGAAAAACCGATATAAAAAAAACGAGTAAATTTAAGTAAATACCTCAGGAGTGCTACGAGGGTAATGAATGGAACCAGAAACAAGAACACGACGTTTGCCATTAATGACCAAAGCTCTATGATCATATGTTACAGAATTATTAGCACCAAACGACGTCGTAATTAGATCACTAATACATAACATTAACACCAAAATCAACCATTTTTGTAATATTATTTTTTCCATGATCATATGGTTAAATATAACAACAATGCAACTCAATTATGCTCAACTTTTTCTTAATTTTCAGCTATTTATTAACATTTGATTAATTAAAAAAATGTATATTATGTTTTAAGCTTAAGTTAAAATTTGGAAAAATGTTGCTTACAAAAATTATGATGAATAAAGCAAAAAAAACAAAAAAAGTTGCTTAATGAGTTTGCTTAAGAAAAGAAAACCCAGAAAAACCCAGTTTTTATAACAAGCAAACAACAAGGATTACATGAAGTGATTAATTAGGTTCAGGTACACATTAGAAAAACCGTAATAATTATAATATATAGAATTTTGAAAAGTTAAGTATAAAAAAGGAGAAATAATAGGATTTTATGTTGTATTTTTAAAGTATTAAGTGGTGTTGTTTCGATATTTAAGGGAAAAAGTGAAGATTTAAAAAGGGAAGAATGTTGCTTGGCCGCTTTGTTGAACTAAACTAGGAGTAGGGAGAACTAAAAGTTTAGAGAATCCAAGATTAAAAAATTTGAGAAAGGAAATGTGAACTCAAAGTACATTCTTCTTATATTAAGTTTGGATATAACCTTTTGTCCCGATTATTTCTTTACGGTTCGTTTTAGATTAATGTGTGCATAAGATATCCGATAAAACAAAGCCGACGCGAATGATCCGACCAGAATAACACCACTTGTACAAGAACAGGCCAAGGCTTGACTTTGACCCGCTATCCAAATTGACCCAACCGTACCCGACCAGACTCGAATGTTTATTGTCATATGCTAACCATTTTCCATAAAACTTGATAACAACGCACATGACAATAACTTGGGTAGACCCGTTCGACCCAAAATGACTCAATTTGAACTGACACGACTCGTATTTGACCTGGTTGACTCGTTTGCCAATGTTTGCATAACTGGAAATTGATAATTTCTCGCATAAATTAAAAGTCGTTTCTCTTTTATTTACTTGTTATATGTCTACACAAGCATGTTTATATTTATCGTTGTGATCTCTATACCAAAAGCAAACGTAAAGAATTGAGGTTATCGAAATGTGTTTTTATAATATATGAGAGGACACATCATTGTATCTCTCTTATCTAAAATATCGAGTACTTCGTTGTTCTTCGTCCTACTTACTAACTTCCATCAATAATTTCATGGTCCATTATATTGGTCCCATTTTATTTAATTCGTGAACAAATATATAAAAAGAAAAAAGGAAATAATTAATTAGTAAGGAGAGACGTATGAAATATTTGTTTGTTGTACGTACAAGATTTTCATGAAGATAATATTCGGTGAGTCATTGCAATTTCACCTGTTGTATTGTCACATATACTCATATATACGAAGTACTATGGTCTATGACTATGTCTTATATCACATATGATATCACAAATGTTTAATGGACGATATAAAGTTCATGTACGTGAGCTGTTAGTTACGGGGAGTGACTAATGACTAGTGACTGAGTGGATGTTGCTGGTTACGGTGGGCCGGTTCCGTCTAACCGAATAGATGGATGTATGAATGAATGAATAATGAATAAACGAACAAAAATGAAAATAATTCAAAGTAAGTGTGGCCTGGAGCCCTGGACTACGTTACGAGTGACCAAGTTACGATGACTTATTATGAATATGACTAAAATAGTTAAGAGAAAAATTGTATGTTCATTTGAATTATTACTAAGTTAATTTGTTATTAGGTTATTAACCGGGTTAGATCAAAATAAATAAATGAAAATAATTCAAAATAAATGTTGCCTAGATCACGTTACGAGTGACAAAGTTACGATGACTTATTATGAATATGGCTAAAATAGTTAATAAGAGAAAAATTGTTTGTTTGAATTATTATTAAGTTAATTTGTTATTAGGTTATTAACCGGGTTAGATCAAGATCGCGTCACCAAACAACAATAGTTTTGGTTTAGGTTCGGCTGGGAGACCTGAAGTTGAGTCGATTTCGGTTTTACTAATTTACGAGTGGTTAGAGTCGCATTATCGGACCAGGTTAGCTTCTGCCAGCTCGAATGTCTTTTTTTTTTTTACGCAAAGTTTAGGTTCAAGGATAGCCCTTACCCAATTTAAGGTCATGCATACTACCAACCTTATTGAAAACTTACAATAATATTACAGATCGTCTATCAAAAGGGTAAAATTTTAACTCAATGACAATCAAATTCTTGATTTAAAGGTTAGAAGGTGGACTCTTTTCCGGCTCGAATGTGAGAGGTGGAGAATGTCGGTTTGATTTTGTTAATTTCGAGGGACAAGAAATCCTAATTTTGTGTTTGTGGTGGGACGTGAACGTGGCGAATGACTAAAGGAATAGTCTTGGAATCACATGGTGACATGAGTATCAAATGTTGAAATTATGCGCAACCAAGAACACGATAATGGATTATTAGGTACCTACATTATCTTCTTTTCGTCCTATCTTCATCTGGACTAATACAACATAACGATTTGTATATATTATGTGAAGATAAAATTAAATATACGAGTAGGTATTTTTACGGGTTTGTTATAAAAAGACGGTCTTATAATGGAATTGCTTAATAATAACAGAAAATGTTTTTATTAGAAAGTAGGATGTAATAATAAGTGGAAAAACAAGATCAGGTTCGATGCACCCATTGATCTTCGGATGGTTCACTTCAAAACACTACAAAAACGAGATGAATATAAATTAGTCGAATAATTATAATGAATTGATCACAAATTCGCAAATAACCAAATATTGTACATTTTTGAAGCAGTAATATTGGTTGAATAATATTCCCTCCTATTTAATTAGTTATTTACGTTTTTATTTTTTAATAAAGAAGTACTATTGAATAAAATTTGTAAATATTATGTTCAGAAAATAAGCTTACTTGTATAGATAGGATGCAATGCCCAAAATTACACATAAAAGAACAATGTCAATACACATATTCCGGCTTGATCTCACCTAATCATATAAACAATAAAATTGTATTATTTCATTTCACTATGCAAAATATAACAAAAAATTAATCGAGTAAAATAATAAATAATAAATAAATAAATAGTGTGGAAATCTACGACATACTTGGTGAAGTGTATGCTTGAGCTTAACGTTGGTATTCCTTAAATCCGATCTAGCTTTATCAACCTGAAATAAAGACAATATGAAATTAATCGAATATATAATTCCTCCGACACAACAAATTGTTTACCTTTGATTAAAACAATCGTTATAGAAGAATAAAAGTGCAAAAAACATGCTTGTTGCAATGTTATTATTCTCACCTTTGTATCAATCTCATCTATTAATGGAACTTGCTTATCCAATTCCTAAAATAATAATCAAACAAAAACATAAGTAATTAGCATGGTATGATATATAATAAACGTTTAATAATCATTATTAGGTCAAAAAATAAAATAAAATAAAAAGTATATAAAATGTCTAACCTCGTTCATTTCATGAGCCAAATTCTTCAATGTCTCTAATCCTTCTGATATAACGTCTAAACCTTCATCCTTATGAAATAATTTTGTTAGTGTAAGTTATATTTTCCGCTATATTATAATCAAATATTGACGGTAATTATATATAATATGGAGTAAAATATTTTTCGAACCTGCTTCTGTTTACGCATTTCATATTCTTGCTTGAATTGACTAGACTCTTCGGAATCTTGAAAAAACTCATCAGTTAAGTGTGCTTCTGTAAATAACAAATACTGCGTAAATAATAATTCATACAATTCAAAATAACATGAATGTAACACATTTTTATTCGAGTATGTTTTATGCAAAGATTGATTCATACTCTCTCATATTCTATATTTTCTTCCCTATTTCCTAAAACGGATTATTCAGGTTTTCTTCCTCTTTCTTATTTTGTAAACTTTTACTATTATTTTATTCATCCCCCTCTCATATCACCAAACCTCAACCAACCCTTTTACTCATATTTTATTAATTTCTTTAATATTTTGGTCCCACAATTATTTATTTAACTCCTAATTATTCATCCCTCTCTCCTATCACCAAACCCACCCAACTCTTTTTCTCTTATTTTATTTGTCTCCTTAATATCCGTGTCCACTAACAAAGGGAAGAAAATATGGAATTGGAGGAAGTATTAAGATAAGTTGAGACATATTACATACAGTAACACATAAATAAATAATAATAATAAAAATAAAAAGAATAAAAGTAATAACAATAAGGTTATTATAAAACCATCTTGTATAAGAATTCGTGTACCTTGTAAATCGAACCTTATATGATTAGGATTTGAAGTAGCCTTATCACCACTTCCTCCAACATTACTTCCATCAGGAATAAGTTGAATCTTCTCTCCGATTGCGATTGCCAAATCGCTACGGGCCACCATGTCCTCCTTTGTGATGCCTTTGGCCTATTATTACAAAGTTCCGCATTTGAGATTAAGCTTGTGTAAGACCGTTGTATACATAAAGAAATAAAATCCCGCTTTTAAAATCTGTTGTGTAAGACTATTGTATACATACAAGCTAAGCAAGGTTATTAACATTGCATCATTAAACGAAGCCATAATAACATGCACCGAGACAGTTATACGTATACAACGGTCTTATATTTGGCCCGCAAGGGTGGAGTCAGGAGTCTAGTGGTTAAAACTTGGGTGAAATTCCTAGGAGACCCAGGTTCAAGCCTCCCCAAGAGCAAAATCTTGTGGAGCATTCGGGTGGTTTACCTGGTATACGTGGTTTGCAGGCTATCACGTACACCTGCGGGTTTACCCAGTGCGCACCGAAGGTAGCGGCTGCGGGTTCCCTCGTTACCAAAAAAAAAAAAAAAAAACGGTCTTATATTTGAGTTTTGTAGCTAGATTGATACTCCCTCCAATCGAATCCAAACTACCCACTCACTTTTTAAAGTCAACCTTCGAATCCAAACTACCCACTCACTTTTTAAAGTCAACCTTGTTAAATTTTGACATCGATTATATTTTATCAATTTTTTAAAATTTATACGTAAAATTGACATATTTACGTTTGTTATAAAAAGAGGTTTCGAAAAATTATAATTACGACATACCAAAATAATATATAAATAAATGAAGAAAAACGTGGTCAAAATGTCGTCTCGTAAACCGTAAAAAATCAAATGGGTAGTTTGGATTGGATTGGAGGGAGTATTCAGTATTATATAAAGTTATCTTGACCTTTTTATAAGCTAATCTTTGCAACTTTGCGACATCTTCCATCAACCTAGCCTTGGACCGCCTTAACTCCGCGTTCATCGCAACCACCTTGGCCCGGTTCATTTCCATCGCGGCCGCCTCCGATTTCTATACGTTAATAAAAATCAAACTGTTAAGATTATAAGGAGGGAGATGAATGCATAAATGGATTTGTATTATTGATATGTGACTTACATGATTACGGTGAGGGTATTTATAATACCTCTCATCCTAGAACCTTAACCCTAATTTGGCCAACCCTAATGGTAGCCGGGCCTAGTATGGCCCAATTTCCTAATACCCTCCCGCAATCGTAAAGGCAGTACGTAGTACGAACTTTACGATTGGAGAATTACAATAAAATCAAAATAAGAAAAATCAATCTTCAACGACTTCTCCGTCTTCATTTTCCGTCTTCATTTTCCGTCTTCATTTCCGCAAGGTTGGCAAGATAAACGAGTATAAACTCGTCAGAAAATTTCTTCGAACAAGAACGTTAAGTTTTTCGGACTTGTCGAATATCAAAATAATTTGTTAGGAACACTAATCGAACCTAAACAAATTTCTGTAAGACGGAAAATTATCCGTTAATTTTAAAGTTTGGAGAACGCTAAGTTTTTCGAACTCCGAATAGATCCGAACCACCATCATGGTGATTAAAATTGCGTAACTCGCCAGTCAATTTAAATACCACCTTGAACGAAATGAAGACCATAAATCAAATATCAAAGAAGATTTTTATTTTTTGAATTGAACCCCTCTTAAAAAAAATTCATCGCCATGAACACCATAGAATGATGCAAGTGGGGAAATAAGGAAATCATAATTGTTCTAAGAATTCCTAGGCAAGGATTCATGCGCCCGCACGCTTATTATAATTTGAATAAAATAAACTAAAACGAAATTATCAATTTGAAAATAGTAGTATTATTCTTTCGTAAATTCCCGCCGGAGGGCACAATAATTCATTTAGTCCCTCCGGCCGGGAAGCGGAAAATCGGTTTAGGTCTCAAGAGCGAGAGGCTCTGATACCATGTTAAGATTATAAGGAGGGAGATGAATGCATAAATGGATTTGTATTATTGATATGTGACTTACATGTATGATTACGGTGAGGGTATTTATAATACCTCTCATCCTAGAACCTTAACCCTAATTTGGCCAACCCTAATGGTAGTCGGGCCTAGTATGGCCCAATTTCCTAATACAAACTCATCATAATTAATTCAAACATATCATAGACCATGCAAAATTAAAAACCATAACAATAAGTGTACAATTTAAAATTACTCCGTAATTATATATATGCATGATCATACACGAATAGCGTTCTCGATCTCGGAGTCGATAGTGTCGTAAAGACGAGTAAACGGGTCATCGCCGGCGGCATTGAGTTCCCTAAGCTTGTCAACGTCGTATTTATCATATTTCTTGCATATTTGATCTACCCGAAAAAGGATATCAATCAAGCTCATTTTGTAAATTTAATTTGATTCTTTTTTATCTATATGTTTTGTTTAATTAGATAATAATAATGATTAGTTTTGTTGATGGTGAATTAAGATGTTAATGAATGATTTTGATTTGTTTTTTGCGTAACCTTTGCTTGATTTGTTATGGGTCATGAAATTGGCTAATTGTGTACCACGTACGTTTTGACAAAGACAAAGGTAAATGTGTGGTGTGAGTTAGTAAATTGTTATTTGATCGATAAAAGGGGTTGGAAATAAAGAATTTTAAGTAAAATATATTCATTCTAATATAAAGTTTCATAATTATGATTTTAGCTTCTATTTTTGACAAATTTCTGTCGTAAATTTCGGTTTTTCAAACAAATTTATTTGTTGTATAAATTCATAAATGAAAAAGTCCTTAAATATACACCGTATATTATTAGCAGGTACGAGTAATTTTTTTTGTCAGCTCAATACGGAGCAATCTTTAATCTCAATTTATCACATTATTATAAAGCATCAATTTATCGGAATTAATTAATGTTACGATCAATAATAAAGGGTCACGAAAAGCAGATAAATAGGTTCGAAAGACTGGTTTCTCAATAACTTAGTGAGAGACCGTCTCTACTCTCTCCCAAATTTGGTGTTAATTAAATGTAATATATGTGAGTAACCATTATTTTAGTTCTTTATAAGATAAGAAAATTAGGTTAATTTCCGAGTAGAAAACGTAACACCAACCGATTTCATCTTGTAACTCTGTAAGTGACCGTTAGTTCGTTGATGGATGGCTCTTGAATCTTGACTTCTTGAGTATCATTAGTTCATTACTATCTTACTCCAAATTTAGTGGGCTGGACCTAAACGTTGGTGCCCCATCAACAAATATCGTAACAGATAGCCCACATGGGTGGCTCGTTCAACGTGTATATAGAGGCCCAAAGCTAGCTAATCGCCTAAAATACGTTTAGGACAATTTTTACAAGTCTGGACTCAATAACTAAAGAGTAAGTCCCCTGCAGTTTGACAATATCACATCAATTATCAATATAGTGGTTTTTCAAGAGGTTATTCATTCTATGAGAAAAAGAAAAGGAAAGCAGGGCTTCATGGCTATTAAAATTGATCTAGAAAAAGCATACGACCGTCTTCGCTGGAATTTTATCCGAGACACTATGACGGACATGGGATTTCCAGTGCTCTTGGTGGATGTTGTTATGGAATGCGTTACTTCGACAAGAATGCAGGTCTTATGGAATGGGGAACCGACTGAACAATTTACCCCTACTAGAGGCGTTCGACAAGGTGACCCTTTATCGTCTTACTTATTCGTCATGTGCTTAGAAAAATTGCAACAAGCTATAGACCTCGAAGTTCGTAACAAAAATTGGCGACCTATTATCGTTGGACGAAATGGTCCTTCGGTTACTAATCTTTTCTTCGCGGATGACATGGTTATTTTTGGGGAAGCTACTGAAGAACAAGCCTTAGTTATGCGATATGTCTTGGATAATTTTTGTGAAGCTTCGGGTGAAAAAATCAGCGTGGCCAAGTCACGGGTCTTCTTCTCTGGTAATACGGCCGAGGAACACAGAGGAAGTATTAGCGCGGCATTGGGCTTTGAAGAAACAGACGATCTTGGGACTTACCTTGGCATGCCTACCATTAATGGAAGGGTAACCCGTCACACCTTTGAGCACTTAGAAGAGAAGATGAATAACAGACTAGCGGGTTGGGCAACAAAGAAGCTATCTCTAGCTGGTAGGGAGACATTGGTTAAGTCAACATTGACTACTATGGCTAATTACAGTATGCAGACAGCTAAGATTCCACGCACCATCTGCGACTCTTTAGACAGGAAATCCCGCCGTTTCCTGTGGGGAGGAGACGAAAATAAAAAATCAGTCCATTTAATTAAATGGGAAACGGTACAACAACCCAAATCTCGGGGAGGATTGGGTATTGTCTCAGCTAGACAAGCCAATGCAGCCTTCTTAACTAAGCTAGGGTGGCGGGTTCTGGCCGAACCTCATAGTCTATGGTCTAGAGTCCTCCGGGCCAAGTACTGCAATAATCGGTGTGATATTGATATATTCCAACCCAAGAGAAACATGTCTAATGTTTGGGCTGGTATTTCTTCACAATCCAAGACAATTGTTAGAGGCACAGCTACTGCAGTCGGTAATGGAAGGAGAACGCTTTTTTGGGATCACGCTTGGGTGGATGGTATTTGTTTGTCCGACCATAATATATATCCCATCCCAGAGGACATTCTAAGAGCAACGGTCAGTGATATGTGGTGTGAGTCAAGTGGATGGAAATGGGATTTATTCGCTGACTTATTGCCGCAGTCCATTCTACTTCGAATTGCCTCGATTTCTTTAGTCCATGATCCAAGCCTGGAAGACTCTTTGTATTGGCAAGGCACATCCTCAGGTAAATTTACGATTAAATCAGCTATGGGTTATTTAAAAGGATTTGAGTATGATCAATTAGCTGAGTCTCCGGTTTGGTGTACAATTTGGAGGTTACCAGTCCAACAAAGAATCCGTATGTTCCTTTGGCTAACAGTTCATGGTCGTCTTATGGTTAATGTTAATCGGGTCAGAAGAAATATGGGGATGACCCCTCTCGCCCGAGATGTAACGGCGTAAGAGACAAGAGAACACCACTGCTCCGCTCTTGTCCGATATCTAGACAGCTATGGACTTTGGTGGGCATTGATCCAAATAATAATTTTTTCTACAATCTACCCTTTGACGAATGGATAACTAAGAATGCTAGTAATGATGTTGAATCCTCTTTGGATGATTGGCCTATGAACTTTGCTATTACTTGTTGGTGGATTTGGAGATGGCGCAACAACGTGGTCTTTGGCAGAGATGGAGAGAACCCCACCGACCCTCGTACCTTTCTTTATCTACAATTTGCTACTACGAAACAAGCTCTGGATCGCCATGACCTCTTTATTCCTATTCCTCGGTCAGCTACCACCGAAATTTTCATACGATGGCTACCACCGCCTCACGGGTGGGTTATGTTGAATACAGATGGTGCGTCGAAAGGAAACCCGGGGCCAGCAGGAGGAGGAGGAATTTTCCGAGATGAGACAGGTAATTTTATTACTGCTTACTACTTTTCATGTGGGTCATGTACCTCCATGAAGGCTGAGATTCTTGCATTGTTGGCGGGACTAGAACGAGCAAGAGAGCTTCACATTCCAAAGCTTCTTATACATATGGACAATTCTCCTTGTGTCGATCTCATAAATGAAGACCAATTGGTGAGCAACAGTTTGAAGTTCCTCGTGAAAAGATGCAAAGACCTTATAAAGGGTTCTAATTGGAGGGTTAAACTAGAGCATTCATACAGAGAAGCAAACAAAGCAGCTGATTTTCTGGCCAACAAAGGAGTTAATTCGAGTACTTTAATTACGCATTTAGATATTCCTTTTAATGAACTCCGTCCGATCCTTAGGGAGGACATTTATGGAGTTACTACTCCTCGTGTAATAGCTAACAATTAATTTTTTCGGGGCTTTGCCCCTCTTACGTACCAAAAAAAAAAAAACATCAATTATCAATCAATATTATCAAGGAACTTCAACGTAATTAACTAAATATATAACTTAATTATATTATATACTTTTTAATCGATAGCACGGTGTGATGGACTCGATCAAGAGATTTCAATGTAAATATTATATAGTTTTGGTTGAAGTATAAATTTAGAAAATATCAAAATATGATGATTTTTCTTAAAATAAACATGTCTCACTTATGTTATTAATTAATATCATCATATAATTATACAATTATTTAACATACACAAATATAATATAAGTAGGTTATATTTTGGAAACTATTAAAAGGTAAATAAATCAAGTTAGATTTCCAAAAGATATACTATTCTATAATTATTTCGATTTGATTTAATGCATATGTGTAATATATTTATATAAATATATAACTTCTTAAAATTGTAGGGCTAAATAATAAAAGTAATTATCTTAGTAGTGAAAATAATTGTACTAACATTGGATATACTAATATAATAATATATTAGTAATCACTCATTTGAATAGTCAAAGTAACTATATTAGCAAGGGAAGTAGTGAAGGTAATAGAAACAACAACGGGAATAGTGAAACTATCAATATTCATAAGACACTAGTGAAAGTAACCGTAGTAATAACGAATGTAATTAAAGTAACAATGCTAACAATAAAAGAAAGCATATATGAACAATCACAAATTCTTGTTTGTGACGGCACATATCCGTCACTCTTTAGTGACGGATACCATTTTACCTCACAAAGTACCCACTTTTTCTCTCTCTGCAACACTGTTCATGTGGTCCCCTTTCTCCACTAACCCATTTTGTTACCATTTTAACTCACAAAATATCCGCCACAAATGGTAACCCGTCACAAGGGAGACCAATTGATGAACAATTAGCTAACTAACCGGTTTAAATAAAATATTAATAGCGGGAGTAGTGAATTTGTCTCATCGGTTATAGGTAGGATCTGGGTCTTAAATGAGTCTGATCTTTTTCATTTTTTTTTTATAAATTCATCTTTTAAATTTACTATTACAATTAAAAATTAAAATTACATAAAACGCAATAAAATGTTTAATAGGGTTATAGATATAAAATATATCGTCATAACTCATATCATATGATAAAGTAACACAGTACCACGTAAGTTATTATTTGGATGATGAAAAACTATTTGTTATTTCTCGAATATTTAAATTATGTTGTAAATTCGTTAATGACTATGAAATAAGTAAAATAACATAGGAGAGTTGAATAAAAGATGACTTATATAAACTTTAGTTATTCTTATATATTTAAAAATAAAATAAAAAATATGGGTCCATGGATAGGGTCCGGATCTCAGCAACCAGATCCAGACCGATATCCGCGTAAATTTTTCTAAACCCATATCCATTATGTCCATAAAAATGAGATTTTTATCCGCCCATCAAAATCCGATCCGATCCATTGTGTCCATACAAATGATATTTAAATGAAGGTTATATTATCATCGATGCACGTTTACAGGAGTATTTATAGTACAATTAGATACTGTATACCATGAGGACATAAAAGCAGGTCGCGTTACTCCTGTTGGTATGTCTACTTCTTCTTCTTTTATTCATATGATTGAGATTAACCACGCAAGTTACGGAACTTGGGTACTAGATACTGGTTGTGGTTCTCATCTGTGCAATCATGTGCAGGGGCTCCAAAACATCGAACCCTTCGTAAAGGGTGAGGTGGACCTGCGTGTCGGGAATGGAGCACGAGTGGCTGCCGTCTCGAGGGGAACATATGTGATCCAGCTTCCTAGCGGATTTGAGTTATTTTTATATAACTGCTATTATGTACCCAGTCTATCTAAAAACATTATTTCAGTTTCTGCACTTGACAAACTTGATTTTTTCATTTGTAATAGAAAATAATAGCTGCATTTTCTCATTACACGATATGATTTATGGCAAGGCAGTCTCCATGAATGGAATTTATGTTTTAGATCAGACCACCGAAATATTGCACGTAATGAATAAGAAGTTAAAGGTTGGTGACAAAGATCAAACTTATCTATGGCACTGCCGTATGGGACACATTAATGAGAAACGCGTTAAACAGCTCATACAGAATGGAGCTATCTCGGCCTTTGATTTTCAATCATTTGGCACGTGTGAATCATGTCTCATTGGTAAGATGACTCGAATTTCCTTCAAAGGTGTTGGAATGCGCGCTGCTGACCTATTAGGACTCATACATACGGATGTGTGTGGACCTATGTCAATCACCGCAAGAGAAGGCTATAGGTATTTCATCACTTTCACGGACGATTTAAGTAGATATGGCTATGTCTACTTGATGAAGCATAAAAGTGAGTCATTTGAGAAATTCAAAGAATACCAGAATCGGGTGCAGAACCAGCTGGGTAGAAAGATTAAAACACTACGTTCAGATCGTGGTGGCGAGTATCTTTCACACGAGTTTGATCAACACCTTAAGGACTGTGGGATTGTCTTACAGTTAACTCCACCGGAACACCTCGCTTGAATGGTGTGTCCGAACGGAGAAATCGAACACTACTTAATATGGTTCGATCCATGATGAGTCACACAAGATATTACGATTCATTATGGGGTTATGCTCTTCTCGTCACCGCTCTAATACTTAACCGAAGTCCGTCTAAAGCTGTTGACAAGACTCCATATGAACTATGGAAGGGAACGGTCCCTAACTTGTCCTTTATACGGGTTTGGGGCTGCGAGGCTTATGTCAAGTGGAGACACGAGGATAAGCTCGGCCCGCGATCGGTCAAGACATACTTTATAGGTTATCCTAAAGGAACATTTGGTCATTACTTCTATTCGCCAACCGAACAACGTGTATTTGTTGCGGCTAGTGCGACATTATTAGAGAAGGAGTTTCTCGAGAACGCGAAGAGTAATAGAACCTTCGAGCCGTCGGAGATTCCAAACCAAATGCCGAGCAACCATTGGAGGAACCAGTTCCTTCAATCCCGGCTGCGGTTAATATTCCTGAGGAACCTAGGAGGTCGGGTAGAGTCTCTATTCCTCCGGACAGATACATTGGTATGGTCGAGGAACATGACATAGATGACATTCTGCTCTTAATGAGTAGTGAACCCGCAACCTATAAAGGTGCCATGACTAGTTCCGACTCAAAGCTATGGCTTGAGGCCATGCAATCCGAGATGGACTCCATGTATGAGAACAACGTATGGGATCTTGTTGACTTACTCGCTAAGGTTCGTCCCCTTCAATGCAAATGGCTTTACAAGATAAAGCATTCTGTGGAAGGTCAACAAGATATCTATAAAGCACGACTAGTTGCTAAAGGTTTCACCCAAGTGCCAGGTTTGCACTACGATGAAATTTTTGCACCTGTAGTCATGCTGCGTTCCATTCGGATTATCTTAGCGATTGCCGCTTTTCATGACTATGAAATTTGGCAGATGGATGTGAAAACCGCCTTCTTAAACGGTTATTTGGAGGAAGAGTTGTACATGGTACAACCCGAAGGTTTCATCGATCCTGAACATCCTAAGAAAGTGTGCAAGCTTAAGCGTTCCATTTATGGACTTAAGCAAGCTTCTCGGAGTTGGAATCATCGTTTCGACCAAGTGATAAAAGAAAATGGATTTACTCGATCGGTCGAGGAACCATGTCTATATATCAAGTCGAGTGGGAGCAAGATTGTCTTCCTAATATTGTATGTTGATGACATACTCCTGATTGGGAATGACATACCTCTCTTAACTTCGGTAAAAGTATGGTTGAAGAACCATTTCCAGATGAAAGATCTGGGTGAGGCACAAAGAATTTTGGGCATCCGTATCTATCGAGATAGATCACGTCGGATGTTATCTCTCAGTCAGGAGTCTTATATAGACAAGATTCTAGAGAGATTCAGCATGACTAACTCCAAAAAGAGGTTTCTTCCTATGGCTCCAGGGGTGCATTTGAGGAAGTCTCAGGCACCAGAGACACTGGAAGAGAAAGAGCGCATGACCCGGATTCCTTATGCTTCGACTATAGGATCAATCATGTATGCCATGATATGCACACGTCCGGACGTGGCATATGCATTGAGTATGACAAGTCGATTCCAACAGCATCCAAGTGAATCACATTGGATGGCTGTCAAGAACATTCTTAAGTACCTACGGAGGACTAAAGATTGGGCATTGACTTATGGAGGCGATCAAAAGCTATGCGCAACCTAATTCTGTGAGATGTTAGCTTTCAAACGGATCGAGATGACTCGAAATCTCGATCTGGATTCGTTTTTTACTCTTAATGGCGCTGCATCACCGGAAGAGTTCCAAACAAAGTGTTACAATGAGATTCTACGACTGAGTCCGAGTACTATGCCGCGTCTGAAGCTGCAAAGGAAGCGATATGGATGCGTCAATTCTTACAAGGACTATCTGTAGTGCCTAGTTCGAATGACCCGATCACCATCTTTTGCGACAATAGAGGTGCCATCTTCCAGGCTAAGGAGCCTAAGTCTAGCAACAAGTCTAGACATGTACAACGGAAAGCTCATCTAATCCGAGATTACGTGGAGCAAAAGGAGGTAGTGATAGAAAAGATTGCTACAGATGATAATATAGCAGATCCTCTCACTAAACCATTACGACAAGATAAGCATGAAGGGCATGTTAATTCCATGGGAATTAAACGTGTTCCTGAGTTGTAGTACTCTTTTATGGATTAGATTCATTTTCTCGTGTACTCTATACGACATCATCGTTTTGATATTTATATATTTTGTTTTTCATGTGGATTTGTACGACAATTTTGAACACCACAAAGTGAACTGAACAAACATTATATTTTGGTCCTTAATTGCCCACGTGAGCTGATAACTCTGGCAATTATTTTGTGACGTTGGTTGATGGTGGGTTCAACGAGCCATAAGTCAAACGGTTGACTGACCAATCACAGAGGCGAGTTATACGGACATCTCGTAGGACACAATTGTAACAACGACGTGGAGTCCTAAATGTTTTATAACATTCGATGCCAGGTCGTGGATAGGACCTCCATGGTGATCCTAAGAGTCGATTCTTTTGACTATCGACTGTCTCTTGAGATTAAGGTAGATTTTGGGTGACTTTGGTTTCTTTCTCACGGTCATCCGTAACAGGGGGCCAAGTAGATTTTTTCCGGTCATTTCATGCAGTGCTTAGATCGGCAGAGTCGAGTTGAAGGAAATATTCAGCCTTTATCGGTACTCGATATTTCTCGGGCCACTCGAGGAGTCAGAATCGAAATGCATGGCCATGCTCGAATACGAATTCGTTTTATCAGTTAAGTTACTCTCTAGTCGGGGAAACCACTCTTGATACAGATCGATTGTAAAATACGACCTTTGCGGATACTGATCTGCAAATTGTTTTACATTGAGTGGGGGAAATTTTAAATGGATATGAGAATCGGTTATCGCACATACACTTGTACGACCAAGTGGGAGTTTGTTGGAGCCAGTGTCCTCCAGTAAGTGCGGATAACGTTATTGCACGTACACTTGTACGAACAAGTGGGAGCTTGTTGGGGCTGGTGTCCTCCACAGTTAGTGCAATGCCATATAAATCTCTAAAAGGATCAAAGGGTATACTTTTGTATTATTATCAGTTGGTCCACGTTTATCAATAACGGTTGGCTTGCTAGATAAGTTTGACGTTATTGTCATACAGATGGCGGTGATCAACTGGTCCCTAAAAGTCACACCTATAGGATACTGTTAAGCCCAGTTTAGCCTGGTCTGACCATAACCTGGCCTGACTCAACAAGGCTGATTGATCAAGACAAGAACCGGACAAATCTTGACTACTGTTTAGCTGCTGAAGAATATTATGGCAAGAAGACTACTAAATCCTGGAAAAGAAGCCTGATAGTCAGTAAATCATAGCTTGGCGGAGTACTAAAAACAGCCTGGATTAAGCAGATAAACAAGAAATGCGATTGTATAAGCCAGATAACCATGCCCTATTCTCAAGGAAGACCAAGTCCAAACCTAAAACTATTTAATCCATGAATCTGGACGGAAAGAAGAGAAAAAGCTAAGGATTGGTTAAATTAAGAACGGGTCAAGCGAGCTAATAGGAGGCATGCCCTATAATTCCGGCAACAGCTCCTACAATTAGGGAGGAGGTTGCTCATTATAACGTTACTCATTGTAACGTTGGGAAGATCATTGGTAGAACTATAAATAGTAGAATTTAGCAATTGTAAAGGCATTGGTGATTAATCAATTTGATCTATACTTTATCTTTTTTCATTCTTGAACATACAAATATACGTACAATATTGTGCCCAGTTTATTAATACAATAAAAACATTATTCTTTATACTTATTTCTTTCTTTGTTATTAGTTCATACCATTCTAATCTTATAGAACTAGATACCCTGATCACTATATAACCAAGCCGGATCCATTCAGGAAAATCCCGCTAAAACAATTGGCGCCCACCGTGGGGCATCTAGTTCTTCAACCAATAAAATTCTCCTTATTATCTCTCAATTAATATTCACACACAAAAATGGTGGAACTCACCGCTGAACAACAATTAGCGGCTGCTCTGGCCAAAATCAAGGAATTGGAAACAATCCAAGAGAAAGCAAAACTCAGTGAAGCAAAATCAATAGGCTGAAGGAATCTGAGTCTAGCCTGAAGAAGAAATTGGAAAATCAGGCTTCGGGCTCCAAGACCAGATTCGAACCAGGAACCCCATTCTCATCCATCATCAAAAACATAGACTTCTCTAATTTTGGAACCCCGGAGAAGGATACATTATCCGGCACTCCAACCATTCCCAATGATGAGTCAAACAAAACTGAAGCCGCAATAATGATGGCTATGCTTCAGGAAATCCAAAAACTCCACAACAAAATAGAAAATATACCCGGAGTACCAGACCCTGTGGCTGAAGTAGAAATTGACAGCTTTGCGGATTCACCCTTTGCAGATGAAATTGCAAAGATTGATCTACCCAAGAAATTTACTGTCCCATCCATGAGAACTTATGATGGAACTTCTGATTCACAAAATCATGTCGCCATATTTAAACAAAAAATGTTGGCTGCCTCAATACCCAAAGTGAACTCGGCAAGTCTCGCATGTGCAAAGGCTTTGGCACAACCCCCTGACCGGAGCAAATTACAGTGGTTCATCAATCTACCAAATGGAGGTATCAAGAATTTTGCAGAATTGATCAATGCATTCAACCAACAATTCGCAAGTAGCAGAGATATGGCCAAGAGACCCAGTAACCTGTTCAGGGTAAAACAACTTCCTGAAGAATCTCTCAAAGAATTCCTGGCCAGATTTGTCAAAGAAAAGGTGGCCATTCCCGGATGCGATGAAGAAACAAAGCAGAGAAGCATTCGAGACAAGGAGTCCTGCTTGATAGTGACATCTACGCAGACCTGACCAAGAAAGCATGTCCAACCTTTGCCACTGTTCAATCCATTGCCTTAGAGCATGTCAGATTAGAAGAAGATCTCAGCTTCAGAACGAACTCATCCGGAGGAAAGCAAGGCTATGGACACACCAACAGGAAAAGTTCATACCAGAAAGGAGGCAATCCTAGATCAGCACCCTATTCTAGGCCTGAACGATCTGAAGTCAATATGGCACAAGAACATAAAGGTAACCTCTCTAGCCTCCCAACTATTCCTGATTATAACTTCTCTATTAATACTGCAGGATTAATCAAACGCCTAGAAAACTTGGGAGATACAGTCAGATGGCCAAAGAAATCCGACAACCCCAGGAAAGATCCAACAAGATGGTGTGACTTCCATCAGGACATCGGACACACCACAGAAGAATGCATTCAGCTCAGGAAACAAGTGGCATATCTCCTAAAGAAAGGCTACTTGAAAGATATAATCCAGCAGCCAAAGAATAAAGATGAAGGACAAAATAAGAGAGATCCAGGAAGCAGCAGAGATCCTCCTCCTCCTCCTCCTCCCATCTATGAAGTCAAATTCATAAATGGAGGATCAGAAATTTGTGGTCTGACCAGCTCTGCAGCCAAAAGAATATCCAGGGAATCCAGACTTCAACCTCCTTCCAGGCCCGAGTCATTGCCCGCTATTACCTTTGATGACTCGGATCTGCAAGGAATATCAGGTCTACACCATGACAGCCTGGTAATCACAATGCAAATCGGCACAGCCAAAGTATCAAGAATCCTGATAGACGGAGGCAGCTCAATCAACCTGGTGATGCTTGACGTCCTTAAAGCTATGAAGATAGACGAAGGAAAGATCATCAAAAAATCCAGCGTCCTGGTTGGATTCAGTGGAGAAACAAAGAACACCCTGGGAGAAATCAGCTTGCCTACCTATGTGGAAGGCGTGGCTTCATATGAGAGGTTTGGAGTAATGGATTGCCTATCCTCGTATAATGTAATCCTGGGCAGACCATGGATCCACAATGTCAAAGCAATCCCATCAACATACCATCAATGCGTGAAAATTCCAACTGAATGGGGATAACCACCATCGAGGAGAACAAAGGACGGCTCAGAATGTGGTACACTCGAGGCTTTGAAACCCTCAAAGTCAGGTAAGTCCCTTGCATAGCAATTAAAGTCACCTGTCAGGGAAGAATACATAGCACAAACACGGAGATGGAAACAGAGAAGTCATATTAGACCCACAATTCCCCGACAGAAAGTACTTGTAGGGTCGATGATGCCCGACTCAATCGGACCAAATCAATCGCTTTCTTAAAACTAAAATGTCTTGTTTTGCTTGGTCACATTTTGATATGACTGGTATAGATGCTGATGTTATTACTCATAAGCTGAACATTGACAAATCCTTTAAGCCTGTACAGCAAAAGAGAAGAAAATTTGCTGCAGAAAGGCACGAAATTATCAACCAAGAAGTTGACAAGCTATTGGACATGGGAATGATCAGGGAGGTAATGTACCCTGACTGGCTTGCAAACGTGGTAGTCGTCCAAAAGAAAAATGGCAAATGGAGAGTCTGCGTAGATTATACTGATTTAAACAAAGCCTGCCCAAAAGATCCATTTCCCCTACCACACATCGATGCAATGGTAGATGCCACTGCAGGCCACGAAATATTGACATTCATGGATGCCTCCAGCGGATTCAATCAGATAAAAATGCATCCAGCAGACCAAGAAAGCACAGCTTTCATCACTGAAAGAGGTATATATTGTTATACTGCTATGCCCTTTGGATTAAAAAATGCAGGTGCAACCTACCAAAGGCTAGTCAATATGATGTTCAAAGATCAAATAGGAGACACCATGGAAGTCTATATAGATGACATGGTAGTCAAATCAAAAAAGGCAGAAGACCATGTCAAAGACCTGGAAGTAGCCTTTCAAATATTGGAAAAATTCAATATGAAGCTCAACCCACAAAAATGCCACTTGAGTCTCAAAGAGGCAAATTCTTGGGCTACATGGTGACAAAGAGAGGAATAGAAGCCAGCCCTGAGCAGATCAAAGCTATCCTGGAGCTAGAACCACCAAAGACAGTCAAAGATATACAAAAAGCGACTGAAGGATAGCAGCCCCTTCAATGGTTCATTTCAAGATCATCAGAAAGATGCAAATCGTTTTATAACCTGCTAAGGAAAAACAAAGACTTCCAATGGACCCCCGATCATCAGCTGCCTTTGAAGACTTGAAAATATATCTATCCTCACCCCCTTTATCGGCAAAACCAGTCAAAGATGAACCCTGACAAGATACCTTCGCTACATGTCCAAACACTTTGTCGGTGCGGTCCGTCAAAGAAGCGATTTGGACAACAAAGACTGTCTACTATGTAAGTAAAAGTCTACCGGATGCGAAAATCGGTATGGATTACTAGAAAAATATGTTTTAGCTTTAATAATGAGTTGCACAAAATTACGACCATATTTTGAAAGTCACCCTATAATAGTTAGAACAAATCTTCCTATTAAGTCCGTACTTAGGAGACCGAATTGTCCTGACGAATGTGCAAATGGTCACCCAAATAAGCACATACAATATAACGTTTGAACCAAGGACAGCAATTAAGTCACAAGCACTAGCAGATTTTGTGGCTGATTTTAGTCCAACTCTAGAACCTGACCTAATAAAAGAAGTAAATAAACTAACCAGCGACAAAACAGACCTAGAATGGACCCTATTTGTCGATGGGGCAGCCAACACAAGGGGCACAGGCCTAGGAGTAGTACTAAAATCACCACAGGGGGATAAGATAGTACAGGCTATAAGTTGTGCATTTGAGGCCACCAACAATGAGGCAGAATATGAAGCCCTGATAGCCGGGTTAAAGGTATGTATTGATCTTGGTGTGCAAAATTTAAAGGTACGCACTGATTCCCTTCTCGTCTCCAACCAGGTAAATGGCATATATACTGCAAAAGACCCCAAAATGATGCTTTATCTAGATGTTGTTCAAATGCTAAAATCAAAGTTTAAAAACTTTAATATTGACCAAATTTCCAGGGACTTAAATACCCAGGCCGATGCCTTAGCCGGCCTAGGGTCCAACTTTAGTCCCCTTGATTTTGACAAAATACCCATTGTGCATTTATTAGAACCTGCAATAAACAAACAAGATGAAAGTTTCCCAATCTACATTGCTAATTCTTGGACGAAACCTTACTATGATCACTCAACAGGGAATCCTACCCTTAAATAAGCAAGATGCCGAGCACCGAAAATAAAAGTCGCCGTATACTATTATTGACAACGTGCTTTTTAAGAAATCGCAGGCGGACCTTACCTCGGATGCCTGGAACCACGGGAAGTCGAGCAGATATTATCCGAAATCCATGAAGGATACTGTGGAAATCACAAAGGTGGAAGAAGCCTGGCAAGCAAAGTACTCGGAATCAGGATATTATTGGCCCACCTTAAGAGCCGATTGCCTGGATTTTAGCTCTAAATGCAAAGCCCGTCGATTCACGGACCATATATCCATCAGCCATCTGAGGAACTACATTCCATATCCGCACCACGGCCATTTATGAAGTGGGGCATGGATATAGTAGGAAAACTACCTCAAGCACCGGACGAGAAAGTTTTCATGCTAGCAATGACTGATTACTTCTCCAAATGGATAGAAGCTGAATCATACAGGCAAGTCAAGGAGAAAGATGTCATAGCATTCATCAAACATAATATCATATGTAGATATGGCATCCCCTCCGAAATAGTATGCGACAATGGCACACAATTTGTGGGAAAAAGAACAAAGAAACCTTCCGTGCTCAATGGAACATCAATCTGGTAACATCCACACCAGGATATCCAAAAGCCAACGGTCAAAGTGAATCCAAAAGAACAAAGTGGTGATCAGCTGCATAAAGAAAAAGCTGGAAAGAAGAAAAGGTAGATGGGTCAAGAGCTTCCCTGGTCCTTTGGGGTGACAAACCACGCCTAAAACATCCACCGCCAAACCCCTACTCCTTGGTCTATGGATGTGAAGCGATATCTGGCCGAGGTGGACATTCCATCAGCCAGATGTAGCCTGAACACAACAACAAACAACATACCTCTAATGGAGGATAGCCTGGACTTAACAAAGAGCTAAGAGATGCAAAGAAGCATCGATTAGCGAGATACCAAAGAAAGAGTTGCGAGAAGCTACAACAAGACCACAAAGCCAGGGTGTTCGGGTAGAGACCTCGTTCTCAGGAAAGTATTCCAAAACACAAAAGAGAAGAATGCTGGCAAATTGGCCCCAACCTGGGAAGGTCCCTATCCGATTGATTCAATAGTCGGCCAGGGAGCTTATAGACTACAAACCCTGGACGGAGAAATGATCCCAAGAGCTTGGAATATTACACACTTAAAACTATTTCACATATAGAATATATTTGCACAATCCAGGTATAACTTTTTACTTTAAACACTTCTTGCCTGAAAACTACATGTATGATACTTGCAATTATATGAATAAATGCCGTATATGATTTCTTCAAATTATGTGCCCAAGTACTTACCTATACTCTCATAATTACTTAGTGAAATCTTCAACACTTGTTTTACATATTGCATCTTATTTAAAAACAAATCTTAAAGATTGGGGCCACCCCCACCAAATATCCAACTGATATCCAAAATTCAGTTGCAAAATAGGCCTTTAAATATTGAGCTCAACATAACATACAAACCTGGAAAATCTATTCCTGGGATCAGTATGACATAAATGGGTCATAAGCCCTCCCAGGCAGGCAAGGGACATAAGCCCTCCAGGCACAGTGCAACAACCCCACCCATAACACATTAAATGGCCGATCCAGTGAATAATCGGCCTGATCCAATCGAAAAAAGCTCGCGATCCAAGACACGTCTAACATCACAAAAGTACTTTGTCAAAACACAAAAAGAAGCAAAACAAAGACCAAATATTTATTCACCCAAAATAATTGGCCCTACCTAATAACCATCCATTCCAGGACATCCCCCCTGGATGAGCCAAAAAGTTTCGATACACTCTAAATATTCATTCCAGGGACATTCCCCCTGGATAGACCAAAACCCAAAAGAAAAACAAAACTAAGCTACTTTTGAGCCGTGACCGACTCACAACCATCCGCCATTTCCGATCATCGACTTTGCCTTGGAAGGAGGAGAATCCACTTCTTCTTCTTGACCCATACCGCCAAATCGGATATTGAGTGTCCAAAGCCATCTCATCTCGATCCGGATTCCAATTAGCCCGGTCGATTCTGGATCCCTCATAGCATCAACCCGCCTTTCCCGAAGAAGTACGAGCATCACCAACCGCGCTTCCACCAACTCCTTTTCACCGCAAGCTCCTCGTTCTTTCTTAACCGATCTTGCATTGCCTCGCCTCTCCCTCCAACTCTTGCCTCGACAACCTTCTCGATTTTTGCAGCCACCTCACAAACTATAGCAGCCCGACCGACTCCTTGTCAGTCCCAACCGAGATTGAGTACCACTTCATTACCCCGGATGTGTGCAGTCACGGTTCACCTATCCACTTTTCCTCCAAATTAGCAACCTTGGCTCCATGCATCCCTAAGCCAAGCGAGCTGCCCGGCATCCAACCCCTGCATACATACGAAATCAATCAGCCAAACACAAGATAAAACAAAAAGCACATAAACAATTAAAAATATCCCTTTACAACTTACCTCCCTGGCCTGGGAAGCAAGAAAAGTCAGAATAGAAACCACCCTGGTAGACGACTCAAGGGTACTAGCAGACAATAGCTGGTCGCTCATCTTTGCAGAAAACTCATCTATCCGAGCCCGGCATCATCCATGTCATCAACCCTAGCAGCACTCGCCTTATACTCCCGAGAGGCCGAGCTTGAATAGGCTCTTTGCCTCCCTCTTCCTCTTCCAGGATCACATCTTCCCTCTTCCTTTTTTGAGCCTGGACGACCTCAGGCGACACTATCCTAGGCAAATCTTGGGTAGGCTGGGTATTGGAGACCGAGAATATCAAGTGTCTTGTCACTCCCACTAGCCTCCCCGGCTCTTGGACTGCTTCAAAGAATCCTAGCCACCCCACCCTTCAATTCTTTTGCAGAAAAACTGGCCAGCCTAGCAGAAGACCTAAATACTGAATACATAAAAATACATATATATGAGTGTCAAAGAAGAAAACGACAAGAAGATAACAGATAAACATAAAAATATATAGAAGACATACAGGAAAGAGCAGTAGAACTAGGCTTGCCTTTGGGTACTTTAACCCCAGTCAACTTGGTCTTCATATACCGGGGCAACAATTCCCTGCCCAAGCAAGCTGGCCAGGTCCTCTCTTCCTCGGGAATAGCAAGGAAAGCATCTATCCTTGCAACAGCCTCTTCATCTAGAGGATCATGATTCCAATCAGGAGCTACAAACATTACAGGAACAGGTAAGACTTATATACCTCACTCCCATTCAATATAGCTACAAATTAAAAGTACAGGAAACCTACCACTCTCCAAAGGAGGATATCTCAGGTAATCAAAGCCTGATCCCAGAGTCTCAGTCCGGATAAACAGGAAAGTCTTTGCCCAACTCTTGTCATCTCCAGAGTCCAGGTTAGTAATTAATGGAGTCATCTTTGACTTAATTCTCAAATTAAAACGACCAACAGAAGGATTTTTAAAGTGATATACTGCCTTGATATCGTTGAGAGTAATCACAAGATTGTGTTTAGCACACAAATTTTCTATGGAATGAACAAGTTTCCAAACCATCGGCATAATCTGAAAAGGTGACACTTCCATAGCACGGATGGTGTCAATCATTAAAGGAGTAAAAGGTAACTTACAGCCTGCTTTGAATGCCCATTCGAAAATACAGAACCAACCAGGTGATACCCAGTTAGCCCTAATCGGACAAAATTCAGAATCCATACCTCGCGATTCAGAATTATTTTCTTCTCCCTTAATATTTTGTCATAATTTGTTTTCAACCGTTCTCTTCAGAAAGTAAGGATCCAAAGATTGAAGGGCGGTGAAAACAGAATCCTGGTACTTAAAAGCCACAAAGACGAGCGGTGGATCAATCTCCATCACTTCTTCTTCCGGACGTTTATAGATTCAGGCTCGGCAAAGCAGCAGCTTTCTCGGGATGCGGGCGTTTCTTTGCTCCCATGTTTTCAAATGTTTGATTTATTATTGAAATTGTCGAGATAACGAATGGATTACTAAGAAGAAGGGAAGAATTTGAAGAATTTCAAGAATTTTAGAAGAATATTTAGCAAAGAAAGTGGAGGAAATTTGGTGAAAGATAATCTTGCCCTAAATACCGTATTTATAGAAAATCTATAACGGTGTGAAAACCCTAGGGATTGCAAAACTCTCAGCATGACATCACCTAGCCGTTATAGTGTCCAACGGTAACTAGGAGTCTAAGAGTCATTGATTAAGTGTAAGTCTCTTTATTGTTTAGCCCGGTAAAAATTGACATTTCACCCCTGGCCTGACCCAGCACGGGTAAAATGTCAAGGGGCAATTGTTAGGCCCAGTTTAGCCTGGTCTGACCATAACCTGGCCTGACTCAACAAGGCTGATTGATCAAGACAAGAACCGGACAAATCGACTCATTGTTTAGCTGTCAAGAATATTATGGCAAGAAGACTACTAAATCCTGGAAAAGAAGCCTGATAGTCAGTAAATCATAGCTTGGCGGAGTACTAAAAACAGCCTGGATTAAGCAGATAAACAAGAAATGCGATTGTATAAGCCAGATAACCATGCCCTATTCTCAAGGAAGACCAAGTCCAAACCTAAAACTATTTAATCCATGAATCTGGACGGAAAGAAGAGAAAAAGCTAAGGATTGGTTAAATTAAGAACGGGTCAAGCGAGCTAATAGGAGGCATGCCCTATAATTCCGGCAACAGCTCCTACAATTAGGGAGGAGGTTGCTCATTATAACGTTACTCATTGTAACGTTGGGAAGATCATTGGTAGAACTATAAATAGTAGAATTTAGCAATTGTAAAGGCATTGGTGATTAATCAATTTGATCTATACTTTATCTTTTTTCATTCTTGAACATACAAATATACGTACAATATTGTGCCCAGTTTATTAATACAATAAAAACATTATTCTTTATACTTATTTCTTTCTTTGTTATTAGTTCATACCATTCTAATCTTATAGAACTAGATACCCTGATCACTATATAACCAAGCCGGATCCATTCAGGAAAATCCCGCTAAAACAGATACGTTTGAGAGATGTGACGGTATGAAAATACAGTCATGTTGATGCCTTATATGACTAAGCAGTTAGTCGGAGTTATTGACTAATAATTAGTCAAACGCGATGTTGAGATAATTATTTAATACGGATTAAATAATACTGGCAAATGTGAATTAAGCGGTTAATTCGTAAATTGAATATAAACGATTATATTTAATCAATGTATATTGAATTAATTAATTATACAATATTGTCATCGTCGGACAAGTATTAATATGTCGACTAATTCATGTTACTAGTTGATTTTTAATATCCGATAACAGATGACGATTTATAATTAAAACCCGTCATATACATTTAGCAAAATCGAGTCGGACCACGAGTTAAATAAGGAGAAAGTGGAAAGCCCACTCCCTCCCCTTGTACACGGTTTGGCCGAGAATAACAAAAGGAGAGGCCTTCTCTCCTTTTGACCTAATCATTGTCATTTGCACAAAAATTAGGGTTTTGGAGGCATTCTCTCTGAAATCCTAGATCTCACATCAGAAAACCTCACAAAAGCTCTCTCAATATTGCAAGGCAATTAGAGAGTAATTTCTAGCACAAGGGGCATAGTCTCAGACGATCTTGGGTGCAACAATTAGGAGGAAATCTACATTGATTTCTGTTCATTAGGCCGAATTGCACAGGACCCGAGGTTGATTCTTATTCTTTTATCGTTTCTCTTGTTTTTCGTTTATGACAATTAATCACATGATAAATTGCGTTATAGTCCTTAATTTTAAGGGGTATTATACGGATATTTCCCCACAACTATTGAGGTTGTAAGGTTGTTGGCACGTCAAGGATGTTCTTTTAGAGGTCATGATGAATCGGTTACTTCTCTCAATGGTGGAAATTTTGATGCAGTATTGGATGCTTTCAGAGGCTTGAATAATGAGATTAAAATAGTAACAGACAATGGTCCAGGAAATGCCAAGTATACTTGTCCAACGATTCAAAAGAAAATTGCCAATATTCTTGCCAACAAAGTTCGAGCTATGATTCGTGATGAAATAAGAGATGCTAAATTTGCAATTCTTGTTGATGAAGCTCTTGACGTGTCAAATAAGGAGCAGATGGCAATAATTCTCCGGTTTGTTGATCGTGGAGGATTACTTAGAGAACGATTTTTCAAGGTTGTTAAGGTTACTGACACTTGTTCTCAAACTCTAATGAATGAAATAGTAAAGGCTTTTACTCAATATAACCTTCAATTAGAAAATATACGAGGCCAAGGATATGATGGTGCAAATAATATGCGTGGTCAATTTAATGGCTTGCAAGCTTTGTTTCAAAGAGAATGTCCATATGCGTATTATGTGCACTGTTTTGCTCATCGGTTACAATTGTCTTTAATTGCTGTGGCTAAAGGCGTGCCTGAATTGTGGCAATTTTTTTCTACTCTCACTATGATTGTGAACTTTGTCATTTCTTCCGCTAAAAGACATTCTATGTTAAAAGCTCTTCGAGAAGAAGAAATCTCGGAATTAGTGGCTGCTGGTACTCTTAAGACGGGGTCGGGAAAAAATCAAGCAACCACTTTGCAAAGGGCAGGAGCTACTCGTTGGGGTTCACATTTACGCTCTATTTCAAGTCTTATTAAGTTGTTTACCGCTACCCGATCAACTATTGATGATTTTGTATTTGAATGGAATAGACAAAGTGCGAGGAGAAGCTAAGGCGGTCGGTAAGGCTCTGACAAAATTTGATTTTGTGTTTTGTTTACATATGATTCATGATATCATGAAAACTACCGATTTTTTATGTCAAGCACTGCAAAGAAAAGACACTGATATATTGAATGCGCTACACTCTCTTGTGATTACGAAAGAGAAACTTAAAGATATGAGAGAAAATGGTTGGGATAAGCTGATTGGGAAGGTTAAAGCATTTTGTTCTGAGCATGATATTTGTATGCCAGATATGTCGGCTCCTTACAAGAAAAGGATGAGAAGTCAGAAAAGGATATAACAAATGAACATTATTATCGTTTTGACATACTTAATGCTTTGTGATAGACTTTCGGTGGAAGAACTTGATACCGTTTACGGATAGTTCTAAGGAGATTCTGACTCTTGGCGCTTCATTTGATCCACGCCACAATTTCCGAGCATTCAAAAGTGAAGATGTGTGCAAACTCGCTCTGAAATATTATCCTTCAGACTTTTCATCAAATGACATGCGTGCTCTAGATCTTGTGTGTGGGTTCTTTGTAGCGGATATTCAAAAAGATCTAAGATTTGAAAATACGACTTCAGTATCAGATTTGTGTCGACGGATGGTTGAGTTTGATAAAAGTTGGCTTTATCCTATGATTTATCGATTGATTTGTCTTCTCTTGACTCTTCCTGTTTCAACCGCAACAACGGAGAGAGCATTTTCAAGTATGAACATCATCAAAAACAAACTACGAAATAAGATGAATGATGAATTTCTCGATGATTTAATGGTTCTTTATATTGAGAGGACATTTGCAGGAACTATCAACAATGATGACGTAATTGCTGAATTTGAGCTTAGTGGAACCCGTAGGGTAAAGTTTAGTTAGTTGTGTAATTTACATGGCGTAAGGCGTGTGTGCCCCGTGTATTTTTTTGGACGCTAATATATAAGAGTAGTTAAAAGTTTTATATAAAACGTCAAATATTTATTATTTTAATTTTAGCCCCAGGTACTTGCGATTCCTGGATCCGCCCCTGGCGGAGGGGATGTAAGGTGAGAAATACCCGTGTCAAGCAATGAGGGCGTGAGTTTCAGAAATTATCCGCCATTATCGGAGTAAAATTATTTTATAGGACGATTAAAGTAGTTTTCAACAATGGCACGAAAGCGTTTGAAAATTGTTTCGGTGTCAGATTTCTTTTTGAGCGGGTAAAGCCAGATATAATGTGTAAAGTGATCGATAAATAACACATAATATTTGTGAAGTTCGGTGGAGTGAATTGGGGCGGTCCAAACATCCGAAAAGATTAAATCGAGTGGGTCGGGCATGTGAGACAAGAGTAGACGAGTGAAACGGAAGCTTATGACTTTTATTAATTAAGCAAGGAGTACAATGCGGATAATCGTAAATATTAAACTTAAAACGAGAATTTAAAAGCTTGAGTGTGGCGGATGACGGATGTCCTAATCGGTGGTGCCAAGTGTTGGAGGAGACGGATGCAGTGTTAGCACGTGGGGTTGACGGTGTCCACTCATATGCTCCGTTGTTAAGCGGGCCTTGAAGGAGAGTTAGTCCTGTTGTGCGTGCCTTTATAAGAAAAGAAGTGGGTGAGAAAACAGCGATAGCGTCGTTGTCACGACAAAATTGATTGACGGAAAACAGATTTTTGGAAATACGTGGAACACAAAGTACATTATTAAAAAGTAAAGGAGTTGAAGGATGAGGAGTAGTAAAAGAACCTATATGTGTGATCGGAAGAGACGAGCCATCACCCATTACCAAATCATCGGGACCTTCATACGGGCTGTGAAGTGCTAAAGTATTCAGGTCATGGGTAATATGGTGAGACGCGCCAGTGTCAACGGTCCAAGTGTGGGGGTCGGATGGGGAGGCGTGACTAGCCGTGTTAGCATGGGGTGGAGGAGCACGGTATTGGCGGGTTGGAAAGACAACCATGGGAAAGTCAGCCTTCAATTTGTGACAGTCGGATGCAACATGGCCTTTGATGTCACAGTAGTGACAACGGCCTTTGCATGAGGGGGGGGGTTGTAGTCGTTGGTTGGAGGTGTGGAGGACGGGTATGACGTTTTGGGTGGGTAAGTGTTAGGGCGAGGGGAGTAGTTGGGACGGTTATAGTTGGAACGGTTTTGAGCAACTTGGGCAGCAAGTGAGAAATTGGTCGGGACAGTAACTTTGTTGCGAACAGTTAGTTCGTGTTGAATACGCTTTTCATGTAGGTCTTCGAAGGAAATCGGGTTGTCACGAGCCTTGACGGACTCGATGACAGGGCCATAAAGGTCGTAGTTGAGTCCATCGAAGATAACAGTTAAGATATCTTCGATGTCCATAGGTCGGTCAAGTTGAGCGATGTCGTCAGTGCAAGATTTGACGGCTTGAATGAACTCAGTGATAGTACCGTCACCAAGTTTAAGGGTTTGAAGGCGAGCTTTGAGTTGAAGTTTGCGTCCACGGGATTTGTTAGCGAAGGTGCGGGATAGGGTGGTCCATGCCTCGTGGGCAATTGTGGCATGGACGATGAGTGGGGCCACGGTTGAGGAAAGAGTGCCGGTGAGAGCACCGAGGATGAATTGGTCTTGGCGGTACCAAGTCGTATAGGCCGGATTCGGTTTGGTTTCGGGTTTGTCACCATCTTTGATGGGTGCCGTGGTAATGGTTTGAGGAGGGGGGGGGGGGGGGGGTAATGTGCCATCGAGGTAAGGGAAAAGGCAGTGGTCGTTCATGGTGGCTCGTATTTGGAAGCTCCATTGTTTGTAGGTGAGGGTGTCAGTGAGTTGAATACAATTTTGGAAATTGATGACGGAGATGGGTTTGGAAGGTTAATCGGGGTTAGGTATTTGAAGGATATTGGACGACATGGTGTTCGAAACAAGAAGACGGATGAGACGATTTAGGATGACTCTATTGATACCATGTAAGATTTGTGAATGATGATTGAATGTATGAATATTATTGCAAAGAATACATGGGTTTATATACTAATACAAGACACGAGATATGGAAAGCGATGACCTAATTACAAGACGAAGAATAAGGAAAAGAGATTACAATTTCCTAAATACAAGACACAATATTATTTACTTGGAGAGCAAGAAGACGATATATTATTGACAAATAGGTGGTTAACATTACAACTCAAAGACATATGATCACGACTTTCTTAGACTTCTAACTCCTGAATCTCGAGTATTACAAATTGTTGTATAAGACGGTCTCATGGTATGAGACCAGCCCATTTAGAAACAAGCCCAAACTCTATTCACCTCTTTCAACCTTTATTACTTCGCCCTCTTATTACGTACAACCATTATTACCGTAAATCTCTCCTAAGAGTCTAAGACAAACTAGCACCACCTATATAATAAACGACCTCCACACCGTCCCCATACGACGGACACGCCCTACAACTCTGCAAACAAAAAGCAAACTCTCGTAAATTATTGACTTAAGACGCTAAGTTTCAAAGGCAAAAGTACAAGTTGTTAAGCTAAAACCTTAACAAATACTCCCTCTGTCCCGGTCATTTGTTGTCCTTTTCCATATTTGGGTGTCTCAGTGAGTTGTTGTCCTTTCTATTTTAAGAATGAACTTAATGAACAATTTGATTATTCACACTCAATTTGTTCCACTTGTCATTTAGTAATTGGCACGTTCCTCTTTCTTTGGTCTTTGTGCCAAAACCAAAGGACAACAATTGACCGGGACGGAGGGAGTATTAATCAAACCTCTGAGCCAAAAATAAAAAGAGAACAAAAATTAAACCACAAGAGTTCACTATGCTTATTCAAAGTTTTCAAGCTAAAATAGTGTGTATTCAAGCTTAAAATTTTAAATATGAAAGTTATAACTCCTTGAACAAGTTCAATAAAATCTCATGATTTCAATTTAACTTAAAGTTCTCAATGTAAAAGCATGACTATTCAAGGTATTGTGTTGACTTAGAAAGATTAGACTTTTAGAAATCAAATTTTAGAATCTGAAATTTTGAAGATAAAACAATGTAGCTGCTTTGTGGTGGTTGCCTTCGAAAACGGCGATCGACGTTCTTCTTGTCATAGTTTAAAAAGAGACGAACGAAGGTGACTGGATGCACAATTGCATGGTGAGGATACAGGCCCAAAGCTAATTAACCTAAAATAAATTTGTTAAATATTTTTATTTTATTTAACCATTTAATTAATATTTTATGTTGATTGATAAATGACATATGTAAATACATAATAAAGTATTTCAAAAATCAAACTTTAAGATAACACAATTAAAATATTATTATATGTTCGACTATCTTGTATTGGACACCTCTTATGTAAGATGGTTTTATAAGAGAGTCGTCGTATTCAGTATTAGTGTGGACGATATCCTTACACTTCAAAGATTTTTATCAACCAATGGATCATGTTGATTGCTAAATGAGAAACGTTACATGTTTATTAATTTAACTTAACAAATAATATGGAGTACAAAATAATTCCAACACCAATACATTAAAAATTACAAACAAAAAAATCAAATGATATTCAAAACATTTGCAAGAATTATTTTATTAGAACCCTTAATAATTGACAGCACCACAAGTCTTCCTAACTTGCCCTTGAGAACCAGTAAGAACACCAATCTCAATCATTTTAGTCATGGACTCAGCAAAATCCTTAGCAAAAGTTGATCCATATGAGGTAACTTGTGACTCAAGGTAGGTTTTCGTCTCAGAATCATCCAAAAGCGCGGCATCAGACTGGAAGAGCCCTCTATGTTGTGTCACCATTGTGAAGTACTTCTCGTCAAAGACCTTAGGGGTAATTCGGTCCATAAAAACGAATGATTTAGAGTCGCCGACCAATTTAGGGCACCTGGTTTTTAACCATGCAGCGTAGGATGGTGATAGGGTGGGGTCGGTGTCACCTTTTCCGGTGAAATTGTATAATCGGCCTTGGATGATGAAGCAATGGCCAATTCCAATGGTGTGTGCACCTGCATGCATGCATACACGATATCTTTATTTTAACCACGGTATTAAAATAAATCTCGATTAATTAGTTAATCATTGCAACTAATAAAAATAACAACCGTCAAATTTTGGCACCTTATATACAGTGATGCATATGCATGTTGAATGAATTGACATGTGGGGAGTATCAATTAGTTGATCATCGATAATATATTACGTAATTATTTGGATAGACATTATGAATAAACGAGGTTAATTTGTCATGCACATTTATATTTCCGGTATATATGGATTAATAATTAGAATTTTAATTAAAAAAATAAGAACATAATAATACAAGTAAAAACAGAACAGATAATGATAAGACGTTATCAGTAATATTATCGAGACTCAGTACAATGTTGTCTCATACAGTCACATCTTTATATACGATCCATTCACTTTAAAATACGTAATATATTATATATGACTATGTGAGAGAGTGGTAGCAAGGCTCGGTATTACCAGTGACGCCATCTCATTTTCCAAAAATAGTAAGGTTACCTGAGAGGACGACCAAGTCCTTTTTGGTTAATCCAACAGCTGCAAAGTTTTGTGTAAGGGTAGTAATGTTTGCAAATGGTGATGGAATATTCGCCAATGCTTCGGAAGCTAGTGAAATTTTTCCATCTTTTCTACCAAGAGGCACTTTCCACCATGGTCCTTTAATCTGCATTTCATATATAAGTTTGATTTAGTTAATTAATAGGCTATGTTAGGCGAAATTGACTAAAAATTTAGCTGAAATCTGAAAAGTTAGTTGTGTCAGACGTTAAGCAAGCTGAAAATTAGAATTGATATTATCAAAACAGTTAAACAAACTAGCTGAAAATTTAGCTGATATCTGATACTCCGTATAAAATAGAGTGTATACCGTGACAACTGCATCCCGAGCAGCCAAGCTTAACACATCAGCACACGAAACCACGCCGGGGCACTCCTTTTCTAAGGCTCCTTTGATGGCATCAACGACCTCAAATCCCCTTAGTGTTACGTTTGGGACAGCATCTTTCTCTGTTTGATTGTTCGAAGGTGTAGGATCCAACAAAAGCGAAGCATCGCAACCCTACAAAGTTCAATAGAATAACCGTTAGTCTAACATGTATCTGAAGAGCACATATTAAAGATACCGAAAAAAAAGTAAGGAAAATCGGACACATACCCTAACAATGCAATCATGGAAATTCATTCGGAGCAAGCCGGGAGCTAGATTTGGAGTATGGCCAACATATTGCTCAGTAATCCTCTTAGAAATTTTCTCGACGTTAGGGCACGTATACTTGTAATAATCCGTCTTTAACCCGGTCGCACTTGTAATAGCTATAAACATGGCAAAAATAGCCATGAATGAGGATAACTTTTGAAGCATCATTTTGGAAGAATGTTTGCTCTCTCTGACAAAAATGACAGAAATTATTAATGTGTGTTTCGTACGTTTTGTTTGTTGATTGTGTGACTAAAAACCTAAGAATTACAATGATTTTATAGTAAAGAGGTAGTAGTACATAAGTGCCTTAATCATGGGTTAGAAACTTAGAATGTCAACGTACAATGTTAGGGAATATAATTAATTAGGGTTTTCACATGCAAAATAATGTTAACTCGTACGTAATGCACGTTAATTCATATGGCAATTATTATTGCCAACTCTTACATCTTTTTAATATTATCGTTTACATGTAATATTTTTGACGACTTTCGATCTTACAAATATTTCAAAATGAAGAAGTAATAAGATTATCAAAATATACTATTCGATCAAAGAAACTTTGGTTAATGGTTAAGGATAGAAATATGTAATTATATACGGAGTAGTACTCAATAACTATCTTTGACGATAACTTACGAGAACAGGTACCGCAATGCAGTTGCTTACTCTATGGCAAAATTCTCGTTGACTGTCTATTGCTGCGGGTGGTTTTAGCTGGAGCTACCTTAGCACCTCCTTTTGTAACCGATTTATGTAATATTGAAATATAATTGATATACCTATAATTTGGAGTTGGTATATGATATACTCGTATTATCGTATGTATACCGTGTTATCATATATTCCATACTAAATTACTGAATAATTAATTAAACCAAAATGTATGTTTAGAAGCAGGGGCGGATTTGGGGGGGGGGAAGTGAGGGCACGTGCCCTCACGTGACAAAAAAAAAAAAAAAAAAAAAAAAAATTTAAAAAAAAAAGACGATATTTGAATTTTAATGAATAAATGTTGTCCGTAAATTTTTTTTTTCTTATTGTGCCCCCCCTTTACTCAAATCCTGGATACGCCACTGTTTAGAAGTATACCATAGCGTTACTCACGCCGGCGTCTGTTCCTGGATAGCGTGTTACGCGGCGTCTACCACTTTAAGTGACTGCCGAAGCGTCTACTATTTGGGGTGACTGCCACAGCGCTACATTTCTTGATGGAGACTGCCGCTCTTGTCGGGAGGACAGTGTGAGCCGCATCTTCTTCAATTGGCAAACCAGCAGCTTTCCTAGCAGCCTCAGCTTTGGCCTCGGCGGCATCAGCTGCCCTCATTCTCTCGGCTTCCTCCTTGGCCGCCTTAGCCTTCTCAGCAAGAGCTGCTTTCTCCGCGGCCGCCTCTTTCTCCATCTTCGCCCTCACCGCCTCCTTGGCCTTCTCCGCCACGGCTTTCTCCTTAGCCTCGAGCTTGTCATCAAGCAGCTCGTCAAATTTGCCCCACGGAAAGGAACCATCAAGAGGGAAAAGCTCCCCGATCACTTCCCTAGCAGCTCCTTCGGCCAAGTCCCGGAATTCGGCGCACAGGTTGGGGAGCATGACGGTTTGGAGCATCTCAATGTCCTCCTCCTTTTGCTTGATGATGGCCTCCTTGCTCCGAATCACCTCCGCCTGGGCCTTAAACAGGTCCCTGGATTCGTTCCTCTGCTGGAGATAGAGGTCGGCACGCCCCTGAACAAGGTCACACTTCCCAAAGAAATTCGCGGCCTTGGCTGCCGCAGCCTCGGCCTTGGCTCTCTCAGCAAGGACCTCCTTTTCAGCGTCCTCCCTGAGTTTTCTCTCAGCCAAGAGCGCCTTCTCAGCATCTCCCCTGAGCGTCCGCTCATTGAGGAGTTCCAGCTTCGCCGACGCAGCCACCTGCTTAGTGGCATTACGCTCAGAAACAGCTCGAGCCACGGCCCTCTCCTGCTCCATGAGACGAGCACCGATAACCACGTTCCACCTCGCCAGCTCCTTAATCAGCTTCGTGCCTTCCTCTATAAGCTGGGAGACGGAAGCCTTCTGGGATGAAGGAACGGTGGTGACAGTTTGACCACCAGCCTGCAGCTGGGAGAGGGAAGCCTTCTGGGATGAAGAGTTGACGGTGACGCCTTGATCACCGACCTGCGCAGAGATCCCCTCCCCTTGCTGCCCAATAAGAGCGAAACCCGACAGCGACTGGTCTACAAAATTTAATAAAAACATTAGCATCAACATGTATCGACATATCAGAAAGCCTGTTATCAGGCGCACCTAATGGCCACAGGATAGATAGATACCATGCTTGGCCTTCTTGGCCGGAGGAGGCACTTCCATGCCAGCGGCAGAGGCTGTCTTTTTCCTCTTTCGGATAAGAGGAGATCCCTCCGCATCAGAGTCCCCCTCAGAAGGAATATCAACAATCTCCACCTCCTTAGGGGGGGGGAATGGGAGATGGAGCCGGTGTCGACGCCGTCGCCGCCAAAGACTTTGTCTTCCGCGTTCGACGCACTACGCCGCTAACAACCTTCGCCTGAGCCTCCTCCACGCTCAAACCCTTCAGCCGTTGTTCCATGAGATCATTCGGCGACGTCCTGCGGTCATGAGCTAGAGCCTTGGGATGCAAGTTAGCAACGGTTTTATCTTTGTGCAGCCCCATTCTCCGGAGTATATCCTCAGACAGGTCCGGTCCAAAGTGGTCTGCGAAAGAATCAAAGCAAGAGTTAAGTAAGGAAATAAATCGAAGTTCGAGAAACAGGAACATTGAGAGCGGTGATGGGCCTCACACCGACCCCACTCACCCTGTGCTAGGGCCGGTATGAGGCCGACATGGCAGAGTGGCTCATCCTGAAGAATGATCTGCGTCGGGGGAATCCATCTTTTCGGCACCCCACTCTTGTCCACCTCAAACAGCCTCATTGCCAGCCTCTCATCCTCCTTAAGAGGGACCTTGCTGGCATCCATCTTGAGCTTCTTCCGGGTGACCCATCTGTCGTGCTCCGCCTTAGTCTCGCACCGCAAATTAACTTAGTCTTTGGAAAGAGCGAGGGGCGGGATAGTCATCCCAAGACCTTAACGTACACCCACCGACCTTGCCAGTCCTTGCAAGAAGAAAGTTTATCAACAGAGACATAACCCTGCTCCATTTGCACACTGTACCATCCGACGCGGCCAGAGAATGGTTTGAGGTGGTGAAGCCGGCGGAATAAATTCACCGTTGGGGCCTCTCCCTTGAAAAGACAAAGCCAGACAAAACCGATTATGGTCCTCATAGCCAACGGGTGCAGTTGGGCAACGGCAACGTTCATGGCTCTAATTATGGCCATAACGTATCCATTTAGCGGAAACCGGAGCCCGTACTCCAAATGCCGCATATATACGCCGGTGTAGCCCGGTGGAGGGCAACAGACGGCCTGACCTTCCGCAGGGATAACAATTTTGTATCCCCTACCAAAGAAAAAATGACCCTCGAAGAATTTATCACCGGAACAACTGGCGAGCTTATGACTCCAAGTACGGTCAAGACGGACCTTACAGGCGTCGCCGTGATCCATAACGTACTGCCTCCCCTCATTAGGACGAGGCCTTTCCACATCATCACCAAAATCACCATAGGAATCATCATCCTCCCATTCCTCCAAAATTTGAGGATCAACTTCAGGAGAAGGAGACCTAGGGCCCCCCGATGCAGGTTTACTGGGCCCAGCATCAGCAGAAGACATGTTCGCAACAATTACTAACAAAATAAAAGAAAATTTGTTTGTTTACCTTAAAGAAAAGCACTCGCCGGATCAGAAACTCGGAAGATTAGAAGAAAAGGAAGCCCTTGAAAGTTTAGAGAGATGAAGATCTTGAAGAAAAATTTGAGAAAATGAAATTGGTGGCCAAAATCACGGAATAACTGCCCTATTTATAGGGAAAAGCCCATGAAGAAGGACCAATCAGGGCACAGCCCATGAAGCGTCAACCAATCAGCGAACAGACACGTGTCAGACATGCAACCACGGAATGTCAATCGTTGCAACAGTTAAATGTCAATCAATGCAACAGTGACCAAGCGTCTTCAACACGCCCTTTCACATCTCTTCGTCTACTTATCTTCCTCAACAAATTCCTAGGCACCTGCTCTCCGCCGGCCACATGATCGACCAAGCTAGGAAGCACCGGCCGGGGGCAATCAAAAACAACCGGCACTCTCAGCTCTGGTCTCGGCCAGCGTCACATTCTTTTCCACATCGGATACCCTTTACGCATCCATGTGGAGGGGGGATATGGTACGGCCTAACAAGAACCACGCCGATACATCAGAAGAAGCCGATACCAGAAATTTTGCAAAAAATACTTACGCAGAATATACGCTCAACATACATCGGAGCCCATACCACGGCATAGACTACGCTGGGGGCAAATTGATGGGGCATATTCTGCACCGCTGACCAAGTCAACATATTGAGCAAGGTCAAGGTTATCCACAGCAAAATCAACGACTTAGACAGTCTAGCCGATGCATCCCATCGGCCTGTCACCTGGGTCTCGGCCTGACACCTAGCCAGCCGGGGCACATATCCGCGTACTCATATCCAAGACCCCTCGGCCGGCCTGCCATAGGTCCGTCGGCCGAGGGTAGAACGGTCTTTCCACCTGCTAGCCACTTGGCCACTACGTGACAAAAGGTAAAAGCCTATAAATACTCCTCAACCTTCATTGAGGAAAGGATCCACAAAATTGACCTAATAACCACTATTCATCTGGTAATATCTTCCTTATCTCTCTACAATACACTCTTAGCCAAGTTACGACAACTTCTCTCTAAGTTTACTGACTTGAGCGTCGGAGTGAGTACGCTCGGCCAAAGCCGAGCCCTCAGTTTGTTCATCGTTTCAGGAGACCGCAAGGAGGATTCAAGCAAGGACATCATTCTACGAGCTACGAGTGGTAACAAATATCTGCTCTGGAATTACACCCGGAACAGTTACAAATGGCGAAAAACTCTTATAATTTTAATTATTAGCAATAAAATAAAATCTATTCTATTACTCGTATAGCATATTATGATCTGCATATAGGAGTAAGGATGTCAATTTCACCCGCATCCGATCGAAATCCGATCCACCCGATCCTAAAAGATGGATGAAAACCCGACTTAAATGGATGATGGATGGACGACGGATGAAACAGATGACGGATGACAGATGGGCTGGATGAAGAAATTTCACCCGCCATCCATCCATTATCACCCGATTTTACTACTTTTTATTTAATGTTTTTACACATATAACACATTATTAAGATATAAAATATTCAAATTTTCATATTTTTATACTCTTAATATAGATATTTTTTGAACATACCCACTAGAAAATTAAACTAAAATAATAAACTAACTTTATTTTTATAGAGAATAAAAAATCATCATTTTTTTAACTTGAAACATATAAATACACAACACCCGTTTATCACCCGATCCACCCGTTTCATCCATGGATGATGGATGGATGGATGATGGATGATATGTTTCACGGATGACGGACGGGTTGGATGAGATTTTAGAAGGACGGATGGATGACGGATGAGGCTTCACCCGACCCGAACCCGATCCATTGACATACCTATATAGGAGACATGCCCAAATGAAAAGACTTAAGCTAGCCTTTATTTTTTTTATTTAAGCCTAATATTTTATAATGACAATAATGATAATAAGCTTACTCCGTATTTAGTATTTTCTCCATCATTGTAAAATATTCGGTAGTGAAAATAAAATTTAGACCAATTTTTTTTTCACATATGTAAGCTTTACCTTATAAAAATTAAACTAGTTTTACTCATGGTCATCTTAACTCGAATTGTTACATATGATGATTTTAGTTTGGACAAGTAATGCTTCACTTTCAATATTTTTTTTTTTTTTTTTTGTATTTTGATAGAAATTGATATTTTTAATAGGTCGGTTATAAAATAGGGTTATTTCATAACAATAATCCATCCTATTGGTGGTCTGCAATAATCATTCCATCATATCAATAATCCCAATTAAATCCAACCTAAGCACCATACCTTCTAATAACGAACCAGATGATATTTTTTTAAGTTTATGTTGAAATATTTGATAGTTTTTGGACAACCTAGCTTGTATATGTGATGTTTATGTGTAATATTTTCAAGTGATGAATCAAGTACTTGGTTTATTTGATACACATAAACATAAAAAAATACCAGCTGGTTCGTTATTAGAAGGTATGATGCTTAAGTTGGATTTAATTGAGATTATTGATAGGATGGAGTGATTATTGCATACTACCAATATGATGGATTATTATTATGAAATAACCCTATAAAATATGCTATTCTTAAAATAAATTGAGCCACCTCTTACTCTGGTCGTCTTACTGTTAGACGGTCTTATATTACAGAGAAGAATTGTCATAATGATTCATGAATAATTTAATTTGTTATTTTATATGCCTTTTGATTTATTTATATAATATTGATAGAATTTAAACCTAGTTTATGAGTATCACCCATCATAACTTATCGATTGAGCTAGTTGTTGTCATCTTCATTATATATGTCACTTGATGAGACAAAATGTCTCCCTAGTCCTTACCTCAGCCAAATGCCGTCATGGAAGTCCATAGTAATAAGATTAAGCAAGCCCTAATTATTAAGGGCGGCTCCAATAGTCTATATGCTCAACTTGTCAACAACAACAACAACAACATCGGAGCCTTAATCCTAAAATGATTTGGGGTCGGCTGACATGAATCATCCTTTCGAACCGTCCATGGGTGAACGCACGCCTCAAAATGCGAATAAAAAAAGGGAAGATGAAAAACAAAAGGAAGAACGAAAATGTAATGGAAAGTCAAGATAAACTTAGGGGTTTTAAAATCGAATTCCGTCTTTCTTTTATAAAAACTTAAAATTTAAATCGAGAGAAAAGATTAAAACGATTTTTAAAAACCGAAATAGAGTTAAGGATCCGGAATGAACCAGGTAAAATCTATAAGAAAGGTAAAATCTATAAGAAAGTGGTTTGTAAAAAAGTGTAATAAAGGAGAGAAGAATAAAATCTGTCAAAAAAACAAAAAAATTCCTTCAACCTAATAATAACTTACGATTAATAATACCATCATTATATTTATATTAGATTATTTTATTAATATATAATTGTGTTTATTAATAAATTTAAAATATTTAACGTGAGTATAATGGTACTAAAACATCCTTAAAAAAGTAAAGCTTTCTTTCTAGGGTTTCCTATGAAAGCTTTCTTCTTGGCCAAGTCTTTGTCAATTCCTTTGATTTTCGGGGCTATTTCTCTCGTGGGTATACGTGCAAGGAGCTATTAGTCTGCTACTTCATCAATCATCTGGTACGTTGTTGTGATTTCGTTATTTTTAGGGTTTGGGCGGGTAGTGGTATTGCATAGAATGGCGAGTTCGAGTAGGGATAAGGGGAAAGGCATTATGGGACAGGTTGACGATGGAGTTCCTGGTGTTTTCGAATGGGAGGTTGAGAGCGAGGTAGGTCAAGTTGATGATACACCTTTCTTGCTCATAGGGAAGATCTGGTCTTCAAGGGCTGTTAACGCAAAAGCTACTATTGAGACGATGGTTAAAGTTTGGAATCCGAAGGGCCGTATTACTGGTAATATATTGGATGTTAAAGGCAGAATCTTTGTTTTTCGTTTTGAGTTCGAGCGGGATAAGCTGAAGGTAATGGATAGTCAGCCATGGCACTTTGATAAGTTTGTTTGGTGTCTTAATGAGCCAATTCTTGAGGGGAAGATGATCGATACGCCGTTACACAACTTGCCTCTGTGGGCATGGATTTATGACCTTCCTTTAAAGGGAAGGGCGAATGAGACGAACCTCCGTCGCATTGGGGCACAGTTAGGGGAATACATTGGCCATGACGAGGTGTCCTTGACGGTTGTTGATAAGGTGGTTAGGGTTAGGATTCTTCATGATGTTCGGGTGCCTTTGAAGAAGGAGGTGAGTATTCGGCTTCCGTCTGAAAGGAGTCAAATATGAAAAATTACCAATTTTTTGTTATGGGTGTGGAATATTAGGCCATGGGGAGAAGGATTGTGACCATGGTCCTTATGAGCCTAGCGAGTTGGGGTTTGGGGAGGAGCTGAGAGCTCCAAATAGGAGGATAGTGAAGCCGGCTGTTCAGAATGTGGGTCGTGGTGAGGAGGCTCAGTGTAGGGTGGCTACGAAGGATGGTAGGGTGCGTGAAAAGTTGAGCATTGATCTGATGGTAGAGCGATTGCAGGCCATTGCATTATCTCATCGCGTGAATAAGCAGTTGGCTAATAATGTGAAGTCTTCGGTGCAGTTGAGGGAGGTTGGTGCGGGAGTTGTGGTTGAACAGTGTGCGGGAGGGTTGAGTTTGTTGGGTGGACTGGGCCATGACGGGGGTATGGAGGATGTGGGTCGGGGTTGTATGGAGAATGTAGCTGGGGTTTGTGTTATTGTGCCGAGTGAGGAGGCGGAGTTGGAAGAGCAGGCTGATGGTATGTGCAGGCAGGATGGTTTGCAGGGGCATAAGGTGTATGAGGGGAGTTTGAATGGAGTTAGTGTTGAAACAGGGGAGGGTGAGAAGTGGAGGAGGCAGATGCGTGTAGTGGGGGGGGGGGGGGTAGTTGTTTGAATGTGCAGGAGATTGTTGTGGGGTCTATTAATGATAATAAAAAAGAGCGAGAGAGGTAGATGAGATGGGGGAGAGTAGGGATGAGTGTGCAGGTATAGTGTTGGGTCGGAAAAGACGAAAAGATGGGGGTTTAGGAGAGGATACGGGTGTGTCGAGCATGGAGGAGATTCATAGGGATGTGACTATGATGGTATCTGAGGCGGAGGTTGATTCAATTCAACCCCGCCGGGCCCAATGAATTGTTTGAGCCTTAACTGCAGGGGGCTGGGCAACCCCGAAGCAGTAGGCGGTCTTCAAAATTTGTTTCGAAGGGAGGCCCCGGCTTTGGTATTTTTATGTGAAACAAAGCTGAGTTGTAGTGAGATGAGACGGGTTACAGCTAGTCTGACGGGGCATTGTAGTATGGAGGTAGATAGTGTGGGCAGGTCAGGAGGACTTGCTTTTTTTGTGGCGTGAGGATGTTAGTGTGAAGTTTCGGTCGGCTTCCGTCCATTATATGGACTTCGATATTGGTGAGGTAGGATTGGAGTGGCGTTTGACTGGATTCTATGGTTGGCCGTCAGTGCAGGATAGACATTTGTCTTGGCAATTATTAAAACAGCTGGCTGAAGAAGATCATTCTTCGTGGTTGTGTATAGGTGATTTTAACGAGATTTTATATGCTAATGAGATGCCGGGTGGGTCAAGGGCCCAGTGGCAGATGAATAATTTTAGGGAGGCCGTGGATGTTTGTGGGTTATGTGATTAATTATCTTTCGTGGGCTACGAATTTACTTGTGATAATGGTCAAGCTGGAGTGGATAATAGACAGTGTCAGTTGGATAGGGCTATGAAGACGGAGGCTTGGAGTGACCAATTTCCCTATGCTAGACTCTATCACTTGAATAGAGAATGGTCTGATCATGCACCCATTATGGTGAAGTTGGATGGCCGAAGGGAAGAGGGGGGTGATGGGGAAGCGGTTCCGTTTTGAGCAGATGTGGGTGGAGGAGGAGGGGTGTGAAGATACTATTCGGCGTGTATGGGAGGTTGATGATTTTGATGTTCTAGAGACTATTTCTCGTTGCGCAGTTGAACTGCAAAAATGGAAGGGAGTGAGTATTGAGAATATAGTGAGGGACTTGTCACGTAAAAGGAAGAGATTGGCATGGCTGAATGAGAATGAGCGGACTGTTGGTAATGTTAAGGAGAGGAAAAAGCTGTTGGGGGAAATAACAAATCTACTTCGCCAGGAGGAGGTTTTTTAGAGACAGAGGTCAAGGGCTCTTTGGCTTAGGGAAGGGGACCGTAATACTAAATACTTTCATAGGAAGGCTCGGCAGAGGAAGAAGAAGAAGACAATTAGTCGTATTGTGGGGAGGAATGGTGCGGTTTGTGAGGGTAGGGAGGCGGTGACGGAGGAGGCGGAAGGTTTTTTCTCGACACTGTTTGAGTCGTCTAGGCCAGAGCAGGTTGATGGGATGTTTGATGGGGTACGGGGTCGCGTGACGGCGGTTATGAATGAGCACTTTGGGGCGGCATATAGGGGAGAGGAGGTGATCGAGGCTCTAAATCAGATGCATCCTTTGAAGGCCCCGGGGCCGGATGGGATGAATGATTTATTCTATCAAACATATTGGCATATTGTTGATCCTTCTGTTACGAGAATGGTGTTGGGTGTCCTAAATGGAGGTGAGTTCCCTTGCTTGGTAAATCATACTCATATTGTGTTAATTCCAAAAAACAAGGCGCCGGATAAACTTGCGGATTATCGTCCGATAAGCTTGTGTAATGTGTTATATAAACTTACTTCTAAAGTCTTAGCTAATAGACTTAAGTTATTTCTTGGTATGCTGGTTTCAGAGAATCAAAGTGCTTTTACTCCGGGGAGGTTGATTTCTGATAATATTTTAGTTGCTTTTGAGCTGTTTCACTATATGAAAAATTCTTGGACAAGTGGGGGTCATTTGGCCTTAAAGCTGGATATGGTAAAAGCATATGATAAGAGTGGAGTGGGTTTTTTTGCATAAGGTTCTCCTGGCTATGGGTTTTGACAATGGGTGGGTAAGTAATGTGATCATGCGGTGTGTTAGTTCTGTTACATATGGAGTTTTAATTAACCGGATACCTTCACGGGAAGTGATTCCGACGCGTGGGCTCCGTCAAGGCGATCCCATCTCGCCATATTTATTTATTCTTTGTGCTGAAGTCCTATCAAGTTTGTTGCGTAGGGAATGTGAAAGAGGGGCTATACATGGGATACAGGTTGCGCCTCAAGCACCGGTGGTTACGCATCTTTTCTTTGCAGACGATAGTATAATTTTTGTCAAAGCTAATGTGAGGGAGGCACAACGTGTTATGGAAGTTCTTCATAGGTATGAGATGACATCGGGTCAATTAGTGAGTAAGGAAAAGACAACTGTGTCTTTTAGTAAAGGTACTGAGGAGCGCAGACGGCTAGCTGTTGAGGCTGTCCTTGGTGTGCGTGTGGTTGCCGAACATGACAGGTATTTGGGGTTGCCCACGGTGATTGGGCATTCGAAGCAGGTTCTCACTAGGGTGGTGCGTGATAAGCTGAATAATTAATAAGTTGCAGGGTTGGCGGGGTATGCTATTTAGCCGAGCTGGTAGGGAGACTCTGATAAAGGTAGTGGCCCAATCTATTCCTACTTATGCGATGAGTGTTTTTAGACTACCTGCCAATTTCTGTGATGAGTTACGTTCTATGGTGTCGAGATTCTGGTGGGGTTCGAATAATGGTAAGAGGAAAATGTCATGGGTAGCTTGGAGGTATTTGTGTCGGCCTAAGGCGAGAGGAGGGCTCGGTTTTCGTGATTTTGAAGATTTTAATAGGGCTTTGTTAGCTAAGCAAGCTTGGAGATTAATATGTGAGGATGGAAGTTTAATGGGGAGGATTTTGAAAGGTAAGTATTTTCCCAATTGTTCTTTTATGGAAGCTGAGATTGGAAATAATCCGAGTTATACGTGGAGAAGCATTTTTGGTGCGAAGGAGGTTATGGGTCTTGGAGTCCGTCGTCGTATTGGTTCGGGTGTTGATATTAGGGTTTGGACGGATCCATGGGTCCCGGGAACGAAATCAAGGTGTGTCATCTCTCCACGGGAACATGCCGATATTGATATGCGAGTAGCTGAGTTGATGGTTGATGGTGAGAACCGGTGGGATGAGGCAAAGATTGATAGTTTGTTCTTGCCTTTCGAAGCAGTGAGAATTAAAGGCATTCGACTTGGGGAGGTGGGAGCTGTGGATAGTTGGGCGTGGGATCATACGCGCGATGGGGAGTACTCTGTGAAGACCGGGTATAAGTTGCTTGTAGAGGATGGTGAGTCGGAGGTTGGGCATTCTGATTTTGCGAATGAAGTTTGGTTATGGAAGGTGATTTGGAAGGTACATGTTCTCCCACGGATTAAAGTTTTTATGTGGCAACTATGCCATGATGCGATTCCTACGAAGGTTAATATAGCTCGTCGGCTGGGTAGTGGTGATGTAGCATGTCCTCGTTGTCATAGTGAACGGGAGTCTTGTTTTCATGCTATAAGGGGTTGTGGTTGGGGTGATGAAGTTTGGGAGGAGGTGGGGGTTGATAAGGGGGTATGGCGGGGTGATATGTTGGTGAGGGATTGGTTGGAGGCTGCATTAAGGGAGCTGGGGGAGAAGGAGAGGGTTTTGTTCCTTGTCACATGTTGGGTTTTATGGGAAAGGAGAAATAAGCTGGTTTTTGAGGGGGAAAGGTGGGATGTGGGTGGGATTATGCGGAGGATTTGGGGTGTTATCTGGGAAATGGAGTCGGTGCAAGGTGAAAGTGTGCCGAGTGGTGTGGAGGGGTTTCGGCTAGGGAGCTGGGAGCCGCCGGAATTGGGGGTGTCTAAGATAAATACGGATGCAGGGGTCATGGAGGGGGTAGGTGTGGGGCTGGGTGCGGTTTGTCGGGATTCGGCGGGCGGAGTTGAGTGGGCGGTGGTGTTGCAGCGAGGTATAGGGGGTGATGTAGCAATGGCGGAGGCTGAAGCGATATTGTTGGGTCTGCAAGAAGCTAGAAGGATGCAGTCCCGGAAAGTCATTGTTGAGAGCGATTGTCTGATCGTGGTTGAAGACTTGATGAAGCATAGAACTGGTAGGAGTGAATTATTTGTGATTTATGAGGAAATTAGACAGATTAGTATATTTTTTGAGTCGATTGTTTTTAAGCACATTAGTAGGAATTTAAATAAGTTAGCACATGCTATGCCATGGACTCATGGTAGACGATTTTAGACGACTGATTTGCCGGCAGAGTTTGGTAATGTAGCCGTTGCAGATATTAGTAATATAATTTAAAGCCTTTATGGTTTTTTACAAAAAAAAAAAAAAAAAAAAAAAAAAACATCCTTAATACAAGAAACGTTACATGTTTATCAACTTAAAGAATACGGATTACAAAAAAATACAAACTAATCACCAACATCAATAAAAATTACAAAAAACAAAAATCAAATGATATTAAAAACTTTTGCAATAATATTTTTCGAAATCTTAATAATTGACAGCACCACAAGTCTTCCGAACTTGCCCTTGAGAACCAGTAAGAACACCAATCTCAATCATTTTAGTCATGGACTCAGCAAAATCCTTAGCAAAAGTTGACCCATATGAGGTAACTTGTGACTCAAGGTAGGTTTTCGTCTCAGAATCATCCAAAAGCGCGGCGTCAGACTGGAAGAGTCCTCTATGTTGTGTCACCATGGTGAAGTACTTCTCGTCGAAGACCTTAGGGGTAATTCGGTCCATAAAAACGAATGATTTAGAGTCGCCGACCACTTTAGGGCACTTGGCTTTTAAAAATGCAGCGTAGGATGGCGATAGGGTGGGGTCGGTGTCACCTTTTCCGGTGAAATTGTATAATCGGCCTTGGATGATGAAGCAGTGTCCAATTCCAATAGTGTGTGCACCTGTATGCATGCATACATGATATCTTTATCTTAACCATTGTACTAAAAAAACTCTCGATTAATTAGTTGATCATTGTCAAGTTTTGGCACCTAGTACACTGTACATACATATGTTGAATAGTATACGATCAATTAGTTGATCATTGATAATATATAAATTAATTATTTGGATAGACATGAATAAACGAGGCTAATTGTCACATGCAAGTTTCCGTTATTTATGGATCAATAATTAATAATTAGAATTTTAATTAAAAGAAAAATAAGAACCTAATAATACAAGTATAAAAAGAAACGACAATGATAGGACGTCCCCAGTGTCATATTCTTATGTAGGGTATCTTACTTTAAGAAAACGTTATATGTGACTATGTGAGATAGTGGTAATAAGACTCGGTATTGTCAGTAATGTAGTCTTAATTTCCGAGAAATAATAAGGTTACCTGAGAGGACGACCAAGTCCTTTTTGGTTAATCCAACAGCTGCGAAGTTTTGTGTAAGGGTAGTAATGTTTGAAAATGGTGAAGGAATATTCGCCAATGCTTCGGAAGCTAGTGATATTTTTCCATCTTTTCTACCAAGAGGCACTTTCCACCATGGTCCTTTAATCTGCATTTCATATATAGGTTGTTTCGTTTAACAGGCAATGTTAGGTGAAACTGACTGAAAATTTAGCTGAAGTCTGAAAAGTTAGCTTAGTTTGATGTTAAACTAGCTGAAAATTAGAGCTGATATTATTAAAACATTTCAGACAAATTAGTTGAAAATGTAGCTGATATCTGATAAAATGAAGTAAAAGAAAATGATTTATTATTATTGTAACAATTGAAGGAGTAAAATCGAAAGATAAAATAGAGTGTATACCGTGACAACTGCATCCCGAGCTGCTAAGGATAACACATCAGCACACGAAACCACGCCGGGGCACTCCTTTTCTAAGGCTCCTTTGATGGCATCAACGACTTCAAATCCTCTAAGTGTTACGTTTGGAACAGCATCTTTCTCTGTTTGATTGTTCGATGGTGTAGGATCCAACAAAAGCGAAGCATCACAACCCTACAAAGTTCAATAGAATCACAGTTATAGTCTAACATGTATCTGAAGTGCACATAATACAGATACTCGAAAGAAAAGCCTGCCAATAAAAATCTCACTAGAAAATGAAAAAGCGATTTTATATAGGAAAATCGGACACATACCCTAACAATGCAATCATGGAAATTCATTCGGAGCAAGCCGGGAGCTAGATTTGGAGTATGGCCAACATATTGCTCAGTAATTCTCTTAGAAATTTTCTCGACATTAGGGCACGAGTACTTGTAATAATCCGTCTTTAACCCGGTTGCACTCGAAATAGCTATGAACATGGCAAAAATAGCCATGAATGAGGTTAATTTTTGAAGCATCATTTTTGGAAGAATGTTTGCTATCTCTGACAAAAAATGACAGAAATTAATGTGTGTTTCGTAGTTTGTACTTTTGTTTGTTGATTGTGTGACTATAAACTTGTGAATTACAATGATTTTATAGTAGAGACGTAGAGCATAAGTGCCTTGATTAACGGTTAGAATGTCAACGTACAATGTTAGAGAATATAATTAATTAGGGTTTTCACATGCAAAATCATGTTAATTTGTACATAATGCACGTTAACTCATATGGGATTATTGTGACAATGCATGCCAATTATTATTGCCAACTCTTATGTCTTTTTAATATTATCGTTTACATATAATTGGGGTTCTCATATTTTGACGCTCCACGATATAATAAAAAATATCAAAATGTAGAAGTAATACGTACTATTATCAAAATATAATATTTGATCATAACAACTTAATTTGGTTATGGATATAACAAGGGATGGTGCTAAGCACACGCCAGCCAGATGACTATAGTCCAGGTAAACTTCCTGAAAAATTATTGTCTAGTATGATATTTTCTCATATACTTGTTACATTTTAAAGAAATAAAGTCCAAACTCCAAATATGTAAGTAAATTAATCAACTTACTGTAAATGAAACTTTTCCAACGCAGAAATTGATATGTCCTAAATTATTTACAGTTTTGAGATAACATATATAGTCAAATATTTTTTCAAAAAAACAAAATAAAATAGATACAACACAAAATTGATATATGAGAAATTGATATTTTTTTTTGTATTTTAATAGAAATTGATATTTTTAATAGGTCGGTTGTCTTTATAAAATAGGGTTATTTCATAACAATAATCCATCTATTGGTGGTCTGCAATAATCACTCCATCATATCAATAATCCCAATTAAATCCAACTTAAGCACCATACCTTCTAATAACGAACCAGATGATATTTTTTTTAAGTAAAATAAGCATAAGTTTTTGTATGTATACCGTGTTATCATATACGTAGTATTCCATACTAAATTACTGAATCAATTAAACAAAAATCTATGTTTAGAAGTATACCATAGCATAGGGTTACAAATGGCGAAGAACTCTTATAATTTTAATTATTAGCAATAAAATAAAATATATTCTACTACTCGTATAGTCGTATAGCATATTATGATCTGCAAATAGGAGACATGCCCAAATGAAAAGACTTAAGCTAACCTTTATTTTTTATTTAAGCCTAATACTCCATATTTAGTATTTTCTCCATCATTGTAAAATATTACGTAGTGAAAATAAAATTTAGACAAAAAAAATTTCACATATGTAAGCTTTACCTTATAAAAATTAAACTAGTTTTACTCATGGTCATCCTAACTCAAATTGTTACATAGGATGATTTTAGTTTGAAATTAGCTCAATTACAAAAACTCAAAACTAAAAAGACAAGTTATGCTTCACTTTCATTTTTTTTTTTTGTATTTTGATAGAAATTGATATTTTTAATAGGTCGGTTGTCTTTATAAAATATGCTATTCTTAAAATAAATTGAGCCACCTCTTACTGTAGTCGTCTTAATTACTGTCAATTAGACGGTCTTATATTACAGAGAAGAATTGTCATAATGAATAATTTAATTTGTTATTTTATATGCCTTTTAATTTATTTATTTTTGGTGTAAATAGAGTTACAAGGACGAATATAATATTGATAGAATTTAAACCCACTTCATGAGTATCACCTATCATAACTTATCGATTATGCTAATTGTCGTCTTCATTATATACGGAGTATGTGACTTGATGAGACAAAATGTCTCCCTAGTCCTTACCCCAGCCAAATGCCGTCATGGAAGTCCATATTAATAAGTAAGCAAACCCATATTATTAAGGGCGGCTCCAATAGTCTATATGCTCAACTTGTCAAGTGTAAATAATTAACATGGTATTTAAACAAAAAACATTCCTTCAACCTAATAATAACTTACGATTAATGATACCATTTTTATATTTATATTAGATTATTTTATTAATATATAATTGTGTTTAACAATAAATTTAAAATATTTAATGTGAGTATAATGGTACTAAAACATCCTTAATACAAGAAACGGGACATGTTTATTAACTTAAAGAATACGGATTACAAAAAATACAAATTAATTACCAACACCAATAAAAATTACAAAAAACAAAAATCAAATGATATTCAAAACATTTGCAAGAATATTTTTAGAAACTTTAATAATTAACAGCACCACAAGTCTTCCGAACTTGCCCTTGTGAACCAGTAAGAACACCAATCTCAATCATTTTAGTCATGGACTCGGCGAAATCCTTAGCAAAAGTTGATCCATATGAGCTAACTTGTGTCTCAAGGTAGGTTTTCGTCTCAGAATCATCCAAAAGCGCGGCATCAGACTGGAAGAGTCCTCTATGTTGTGTCACCATGGTGAAGTACTTCTTGTCAAAGACCTTAGGGGTAATTCGGTCCATAAAAACGAATGATTTAGAGTCGCCGACCACTTTAGGGCACCTGGATTTTAAAAATGCAGCGTAGGATGGCGATAGGGTGGGGTCAGTGTCACCTTTTCCGGTGAAATTGTATAATCGGCCTTGGATGATGAAGCAGTGTCCAATTCCAATAGTGTGTGCACCTGCATGCATGCATCCGATATCTTTATCTTAACCACTATACTAAAACATTCTCGATTAATTAGTTAAATCATTGTCAAGTTTTGGCACCTAGTACATACATATGTTGAATTGTATATGATCAATATCATTGATAATATATAAATTAATTATTTGGATAGACATGAATAAACGAGGCTAATTGTCACATGCAAGTTTCCGTTATATATGGATCAATAATTACTAATTAGAATTTTAATTAAAAGAAAAATAAGAACCTAATAAAACAAGTATATAAAAAGAAACGAAAATGATAGGACGTCCCCAGTGTCATCGAAATTTGGTATCATCCTCTCTCAAGTCTTATACATTATATAGTCATATTCTTATGTAGGGTCTCTTACATTAAGAAATGTTATATGTGAATATGTGAGATAGTGGTAATAAGACTCGGAATTGTCAGTAACGTAGTTGTCTTAGTCTTAATTTACGAGAAATAATAAGGTTACCTGAGAGGACCACCAAGTCCTTTTTGGTTAATCCAACAGCTGCGAAATTTTGTGTAAGTGTAGTAATGTTTGAGAATGGTGATGGAATATTCGCCAATGCTTCGGAAGCTAGTGATATTTTTCCATCTTTTCTACCAAGAGTCACTTTCCACCATGGTCCTTTAATCTGCATTTCATATATAAGTTGTTTCGGTAAATAGGCTATGTTTATTAGGCGAAACTGACTGAAAATTTAGCTGAAATCTAAAAAGTTAGCAAAGCTGAAAACTAGAGGTGATATTATTAAAATATGTCAGACAAACTAGCTGAAAATATAATGTAGCTGATATTGATAAAATGAAGTAAAAGAAAATTATTTTATTAGTCTTGTAGCAATTGAAGGAGTAAAAACGAAAGATAAATTAAAATAGAGTGTATACCGTGACAACTGCATCCCGAGCTGCTAAGGATAACACATCAGCACACGAAACCACGCCGGGGCACTCCTTTTCTAAGGCTCCTTTGATGGCATCAACGACTTCAAATCCTCTAAGTGTTACGTTTGGAACAGCATCTTTCTCTGTTTGATTGTTCGATGGTGTAGGATCCAACAAAAGCGAAGCATCACAACCCTACAAAATTCAATAGACTAACAGTTAGAGTCTAACATGTATCTGAAGTGCACATAATACAGATACTCGAAAGAAAAGCCTGCCAATAAAAATCTCACTAGAAAATGAATGAAAAAGCGATTTTATATAGGAAAATCGGACACATACCCTAACAATGCAATCATGGAAATTCATTCTGAGCAAGCCGGGAGCTAGATTCGGAGTATGGCCAACATATTGCTCAGTAATTCTCTTAGAAATTTTCTCGACATTAGGGCACGAGTACTTGTAATAATCCGTCTTTAACCCGGTTGCACTCGAAATAGCTATGAACATGGCAAAAATAGCCATGAATGAGGATAATTTTTGAAGCATCATTTTGGAAGAATGTTTGTTAGCTATCTCTGACAAAAAATGACAGAAATTAATGTTTGTTTCGTAGTTTGTACTTTTGTTTGTTGATTGTGTGACTATAAACTTGTGAATTACAATGATTTTATAGTAGAGACGTAGTGCATAAGTGCCTTGATTAACGGTTAGAATGTCAACGTACAATGTTAGAGAATATAATTAATTAGGGTTTTCACATGCAAAATAATGTTAATTTGTACATAATGCACGTTAACTCATTTGTACATAATGCACGTTAACTCATATGGGATTGTGACAATTCATGGCAATTATTATTGCCAACTCTTATGTATTTTTACTATTATCGTTATGCATATAATTGGGGTTCTCATATTTTGACGCTCCATGATAGTTGAAATATACTCGCTTTAATTTGTTACGGTTGGTTATTAACCTTTATTTTTTTTAAACATGATATTACTCCTATATAATGATAACGACATGTAAGTTTATTGAGTCTGTTCAGTATTATTATGTACTACTTCGTATTAAGCTGTGAAAATAAAATTAGGTTAAAGATTATTATGTAATCTTTGCCTTATTCAATTAAACTATAGTCTAACTCATAAATTTATCTTAAAGTAATTTATTACTCCTATATATACGACAATTTAACTTTGATATATATTAGCGCAATTTGTTACAAGTGCATGCTAGAGAGATCAATGACTTTTCAATTAGGTTATGTTTTTAGCCTTTTAGGACTTAATTTTTAGTTCATTTCAGATAATTTCAGTTCTATTCAGTTCATTTAGTTAAGTTTAACTTCATTTAGTTCAGTTCATATTTTCACAAATTAACTCTTATTTTAGTTCAGTTTAACTCAGCTCCATTAAATTCAGTTTAATTCAGTTCAATTTTTTTTAGGCAAAAAACAAAGCCTTACTTTTATTTTATTTTATTTAACCTGGTATGTATTTTATGATGGGACTTTTCAATTCAAAATTAGTTAGGCTATCTATTAGCAGAATGAATTGTTTTTATTGTAAGGCGGTTTTATAGAACGAAAAGTTGCTAATACTAAGAAAGTGAATATTTTGTCTATGTCCTTTGATGAGACAAAATGTCTGCTAATACCTTTGCCAAATGGCATCTTAGAATAAGTCCATAGCAATAAGTTTAAGCAACCCCAAATTATTAAGGGCAGCTCTATTTGTCCATTTGCTCAACTTGTTATTAAGTGTAAAAAATTAATGATGTCTTTATCGATTTATATAAGATTTCTGCTCAACCACTTAATAACTTGTGATTAATTTGGTGTCTAAGTGTGCTATCAACGTCAAATCCAGTGCTTCATGCCTTGTACGAATCTGATAAGATTATAATACCGAGCCTGAGCCACACTCATATATACGAAGGAGAGAGTCCAACTGATAAGTTTAAGCAGGTTCATTTTGTGTATATATATAATTGTATTATCATTGATATATTCCAAGTGAGTGGAGCTATTCATGAACGGGTTGACCCATTAGGCTCGCCTTGTCCGCCCCCTAACAAAGCAGGCTTGAACAATGTAATTTTCAAAATTTACAAAAACCCGGCCCACAAATCCGCCCGAAATTCGCTAACCCACATGTCCGTAGGCCCAAGAAATCATAGATACTTCATACTTGTATAGCCGTGGCCCTAGACCCCTAGGCTATTGGACTACATACATCATTGAATTTATCTAAACAAAAGCCCATTTCAACAAAGAATCATCATGGGCTCCCATTTTAAATTTTGTTATCCATCGTATGTTCTTGGACAGCCCAGTTGGATAATGCATATGTCATCTACCATAATCATCAGATTCATCACAAATTATTGTTATCATTTTATAAGAAGACTGACTAGCCCATAATATAAAAACATAATTATACCGAAGATGTTTTAGTGTAGTGATTAAGAAGGGGGTATTGTGGATAATAGGTCTCAAGTTCGAATACTCCTCCCCTATTGTAATGCTACTAAGTTCGTATTGTGTTGGACAAAAAAAAAGCACAATTAAATTATTTAATATATTTGTAAAGAATATTTTATTTTGAATACCTAATATTTTATTTTGAAAACTTGCATATTTAAATATGTCAGTATTCATTTTGACAAGAACCCCTTGTCACTCTTGAATTACTCTCTTGAGTCTCAACAGGAGTTGCCTTATCTTTAGGGATATATACCCCTTTCCTCACAGCTGTTGTTCTAGGAATTTTAAACTTTGAAACCTTAGATGAAGAAGCTTCAACAGTTGGAGGTGGTTTAAACCTGGGAGATGTCCTCCTAGTAGTAGTGGCTAGGGATGTCACAATAGGTGAAGCAGGCTCATTGGATTGAACAGATCCCACAATAGGTGAAATAGGTGAAGTGGCCTGGGTTGACTCACTTGCCTTGTATTCAACCTACCACTTCTTCTTGGTGAAATAACAACAGTAGCATTGGACAATGGAATACACAACTCAGCATCTTCTATTGTTTGAATAGGTTCAACAAACACAACATCTTCTAATTTATCAGGTTCAAGAACAGGTTTAGGAATAGGCTTTAACACACTTCTCTTACAAGGTATTTTTTCCCTTGATGTCCCCTGTTTTTTATTCTCTAAAGTCACCTCAACCTCATCAACATTGTCCTTTTTCTTATAAGACCTAACTTGTCTTGCCATAAGAAGAACATGACAAGGTTTAACCTCAGACCCAACCCATATATCAATTACTTTCTTCCCCTTTAACCTATTGAACATTTGCATAAAATCAGTGTCATCCCTTAACCACACTAATCTCATTTTATAGGAATATGCCAATGAAGGGTTTGTAGGCCATTCAATCTTTTCTGCTTCCACCTCATCAAACATGTCGTTATAAACATCAATGAGCAAGTCCTATAAGTATCTTCAACTAAAACCTCAACAAAATTAGCCCTATAATGCAGTTTCAAGACAATATTCTCCATACTGCATTTAAAATTCAACATTTACAAAGTTTCAGTTCAGAAAACATCATCAATAACAATAAATTTTGAACTAAGCTAAGTTTTGAACTTAAAAGATTGCAACTTTGCTAAATTAAAGCATAATTAAACACAAAAATTAAACACCATCAATAACAATAAATTAAACCCAAAACATAGGGGAAACATTTGATATTTATTTTTGAAAGACAGAAAGAAAGATCATGCGATAGATTATTAAGAGTTTGGACAGAAACATCTTACCTTGTTTAATATTAATATGTTTATTAAGTAATTTTGTTGATCCAATTATTATTTATCTAATCTTAGTCTTATACTCCTATAAATATACGGTACATTTTATATGAGCGTATGTACTCCACACGACCACACCTATAAACCTATTATAACAACACATAACAAAGGTGAACTAAACCGAGCTTAACGTACTAACACAAATCGAAAACAATTAAATTAAATAATGTTTATATCCTAGACATACAAGTGGAGTGTTATAATAAGTAAAGCCACCCTTGCCTGTAATTTAGTCTTGCTTAGTCTTATTGGTGTGAACTTTCAAAATGGCAGTTGTCAAGACCTGTACAATACGACCTAGTACTCCATATCAACAAAATCATATGTTTAACTCCTTAATTGGGTAATTAGTCTATTATTTGAATCAATATGAGAAAGGGTCTATTTCTAGTTTGATTGATAAATGATAAATGATAAATCCCTCAAGTAGTCATGTTTAATACTCCTAGCTAATTGTAGTTGCATACATGTTATGTTTTTAGTTTGTGAATTTAGCAAATTGCCATTTTAAGATTCCAATAAACGAAGTCACCCATTTACATTAGGTGGGTAGCTGATATTCAAATAATCGAAGTCATACTTTGGACCAACGACGTAGGTCTATATGTTATAAATTGATGAGGTACAGTAGTGTTTTTTTTTATAAATAAAGGAACAGACGCGTTGATTTTAGGGTTTAATTAGCCTCCTTTGATAATTTCGGTTTTTTAAGTGGAACTCTCTTGACATAATTCGTCAAATTTTAATCGTAATTTCAGACAGACTAAAATCATAGCGAGACTAAAATTCGTAACTCGTCTTACTTATTTTTTTTTTTCTCATGACGGAATTTGAAGCATGATGAGTCGATGACGAGCTTACATTTTCAATTCGTAAACTATTTCAAATTGGGTTAAATTAAAACTTTTGATTGGCTAAAGTTAGTTAGGTAAGAAGACCATATCATCCAGATGGCTATATTCATTGACAATTGACAAGTTATTTTCAATATTACTAAGCATTATTTATATAAACTAGTTAATCAAAACAATACTTTATTACAAAGAATTAAGGTTGACAATATTAAATAAGGTGATGCATGCACGTATGTTCAAAGTCCTTTGCTATAAAATCCTAATAATTTGCATGCTTCAGGGCACAAATCAAAAAAACAAAAATTAAGAAACATAAAAACATTAATACTTTTCTTTGTAAAAGAGAGAAGTAGGATCATTAGAGTCGAAGAATGACGTCGTTTTTGAAGGTATTGACATTGTTTGCTATATTCGGCATGATGGCCAATGTAGGCCATTCTTATCCTCCATGCCCCAATGTCGAGGCTATATCCAAGCGGATCACGGAGTACTTTGTTTACCGTGATCCGACTCTGGCAGCTGGCTTGATCAGAATGCTCTTCCATGACTGCATTGTTAGGGTATGTACTATATTTATATATACTACATACCTTTATAGATAATTCACGTACTATATGTATTTTACATATTATATTCATTATATATATATGCAGGGTTGTGATGCTTCAGTTCTTTTGGATCCTACGCCTTCTAACAATGCAACGGAGAAAACCGCAACCCCAAACTTAACACTTAGAGGGTATGAGGTGGTTAATGCCGTCAAAGCAGCACTGGAAGAGGAGTGCCCTGGTAAAATATCATGCGCTGATGTACTATCATTAGTTGCTCGAGATGCCATTGTTGCGGTAATACATACAGTTGTCGTTCATATTAACCAATAATTCATCTAATATTTCAATTATACATTATTTGTTATTATGGAGTTAATTAAATATTTCTAATAATTAAAATGAAATGCAGATTAAGGGGCCATACTGGTTTGTGAACCTTGGACGAAAGGACGGGAAAATATCCCTGGCAACAGACGCGTTGAGAGACATTCCATCACCTTTCTCAAACATTACAACCCTCATTAAGAACTTCGCAGCAGTCGGACTAACACCAAAGGACTTAACGGTGTTATCAGGTGCACACACCATTGGAATCGGACACTGCAACATCATCCAAAGGAGGTTGTACAACTTCACCGGAAAGGGAGACACTGACCCCAAGATAGCACCAGGATACGCAACGTTCTTGAAGTCAAAGTGCCCCCAAAGAGTGGGTGACTTGATATCAGTAGTGCCCATGGACGCCTACACACCAAAGGCATTCGACGTTAAGTACTTCACAACGGTGTCCCAAAAAGCAGGACTATTCTCGTCTGACGCCGCTCTTTTGGATGACTCCGCCACAAAATCATACCTACTTTCTCAAGTGTACTCTGGTGGAGCTTCCTTTGGCAAAGATTTCGCTGTCTCGATGACTAAACTCATTAAGATTGGCGGCACTCAGGGTGAAATCAGGAAGACTTGTGGTGCTGTTAATTCATACTACTAACTTCCCGAGTACCCTTATTATTCATGGTTTCGACATTGATTTATTCATTTGTTATTGCAAAGTTTGATTTTTGAGAAGTTTTGTATTCTTTATTATACTGTAATGCATTTCTATTTTTCGTTTGCTTGTTGTATTTCTGATCTATAAGGTCAGTGAAGTTACTCAACATCATATTATTTATAAAATTTAATTTCAAAAAATTTCGTTTGTTAAGTGGTTTGGGAAATTGAACCGATGGTGAACTACCTTAATGATAGTGTAAATAAGACCAAATTGACATTCAGGAGTTGTGGTGGTTACAAAAGGTTTTTTTTTTTTTTTTTTTTTTGATGACGAGGGGGTTGAGTCCCCCCGGGCCCATGCATTCCCGCACCACCACATGGACCATGTAAGCCACCCCCTTCCCCCCGGGCTGCGGTGGTGATGATCATCGCCCCAGGTGGTAGTCGAACCCAGGACCTCTCAACTCCTGCGTTTTAAGCAGTTTAAGCATTTAACCCAGCTACCACTGGACTAACACCACTTGGTTATTAAAGGTTTAGCTCGGTGAGCACGGTTGGTGCAGGAGTTGTGGTGGCTAGAAGATGGTGTTTCATGGGGAATGAGGTTGAAAATGAATGAGGTGTAGATCAAGTGAAACTGACTCGATTTGATTCGATAAGCCGGATCCCAATCCATAAAAAATGGTATAAGTCCTGAATATGAACTCAAACTAACCCTACTCGACCTAAACCTTGACGAACGATGATAATTAGTAATTTAGCGTAATTTTACTCATGCTTTTATCTTGTATTTGACTTGATTTTGTGTGCTTTAAATGTTAAAAAGCTCATTTTGTTAATTAATTTGAAGTAATTAGTTTTGTTACATTTACCGGGAATAATTATTTTATATGGTACTACTCTCGTATTTTTGTAATTATAGGTACCGAGCAAGTGAGAGTGGGTAAATAAGACGGAGTCAAACGATATTAAAAGAAGATTGAGATCAATAGTTGACCGTTCCCAATTAATTCACTTGGCAAATTCATGGCACTTTGTTCATTCTCAAAAGTTTTACTCAAACAACTCCCCTGCTACCTTTGTTTTGTCATCATCATCAACAATGGCAATTACCATCACCATTTCATTCCCAAACCAACATCACCATTTTTTAACCACCTTCAACAATTCATTTACCCGACAACCATCTTTATACATCCAACCACCACCATCCATTTCACCCTCCTCCTCTGACCCACGATCACCATTAATTCAATACAGCCCAGAAACCCGACTCCATTGTCGTCCTTAGCCACCTTTCATTCTCACCATTACACACCCACTTCAACACCATCCGTCACCAACATTGCCGCTCACCTCAACAATCACCATTTTCACTCCCCTGCAATTCAACCATCATCATATTCAGTCATCATCAACTCGCATCATCGGGTATGAACTCGGAATCAAAGCAACAACAGAATTGAAGACGAGAATGAAGAATGTTGGCCCACTCAAATCGATGAAAACTGATGAAGCTTTGCCCTGCCGGTCAACCGGCAGCCGACATCCTCTACCGGCAGAACACACCCATTTTTCCTCCTTTTTGTGAAGGTCTCGCTGCCGGTATAGGGACCGGCAGCCGGCCTACCGGCATAACGCTCCCTTTCAACTACCTCGCATCATTTTTGTGATCTTCTACCGGTGCCCCGGCAGTCGACTGACCGGCAGAACACACACCCCACTTGATTTCTGCTCTTTCTCAATGGCCTCGCTACCGGTGACACGGCCGGCGGCCGGTGGACCGGCAAAGAACCCCTGATCGTCCTTTTTCCTTATTTTGTCCTTTTTGTCTACTTTTTGTTCAAGTTTTTGGGAAGGCGTCATTTGTTTTGCTTCTTAGGATTATTATTATTATTATTACTTTAATATTATTATAATTATGAGTAGTAATTAGTATAAGGAGTATATAAAGACTACTTTAGACTACACTAACACATTACCACCACCTTAGAATTACACAAGAAATTAGACTAGTCTTTCATTCTCTCTCAATATTGTAAAACCCTCATATTTCTTCTCTCATTTTCATTCAATAAAAAGTTGTTATCTTTCTTTAATTATTAGTTTAATTCTTCTTTTGTTCATTCAAGTTCTTCTCTTTCCATTAGTTTACAATTGGTAATTTTGGGTTGTATTTGGAGAATTGAAGAATCCTTCCATATTTCAATCCAAGTTCCTTTCTTTGCTATTGAGTTGGTATAATTTCTCTTCCTAATTTCATTTGTTTACATTTGTTTTTTTTCTTTCAAGTTTAATCTTAATTGTTTATGTTAGGTGGTTGTTATTCTCTCTCTTGTTCATCTTTTCTCTATTCACCATTGTTGTTTACAAGATTGAATCTTTGAATTTCTCATGTTAAAGATTGAGTCTTTGAGTTTATTGAGTTAAAGTTTGTGCCTTTAGTTTAATCTTCATTGTCTCTTGAATTAAATTGTCTTTCCTTATAATTTAAGTTGGATTATTGCATGATTAGTAGTAGAATTTATTCTTCCATTATGATTATGCATAAAGATTCCATCTTTATTCATTGTCTTGCCTTAAAAACCATGATTAGTGAGTAGTTTTTCACTAGGACTCGGTTTGACCCGACATGAGTAACTTCACTAATTGATTCTCATATGGGCTAATTGTTTGGGGAAATTGGTGAGGGTAGTTTAGAGGAATTTGCATGTTTAAGGTTTGGCTTTTGGGTAGTGTCGACTTGTGACCCTTGTCCACCAACGGGAGTTGGTTAGGTTGTAAATTGGATACCCGAAATTTGATCTTGTCACCAACTAAGGTTGAGACCGGAAGGGAGAACCGAGGGAGGGTGCCTCTAGACTAGCGTTTGAAATCGACCTCCGGAAGGAGGAGTGGGATGACCCGGAATACGATGAGTACTTAATGATCTTGACCAAATTCTTGACCTCCTTGGAAAAATGCATGTTTTCGTGGTTGTTGGGTTTTGAGTTAGGAATACCAACTTTCGAACCCGGGAGGGGGGTTAGTTGGAGTAGCTAGTGTCCTTTTGCGAACCCGGAAGGGAGGTTCTAGGCGAATTAGAGCCATCTCCTCCTTGCCCGTCTACCCGAATAATTAGCCTAGGCAATTAATTGTGTGAAGTTCTGAATTGTTGAGGAGAACCGAGTTCTAGGCCTTTTAATCATTTGAATTACAACTTGTCTTTCTTTCTTGCTCATTTACCTTTCTTTTGTTAAGTTTGCATTTCATTTTGTTTTAGGTAGCATTAGTATAACAACCTCATCTTTTATTGTCGACTTAGCTAAGCATAAGAATTTAAACAATTAGTAATCACCCTTGCTCCTTGTGGTTCGACCTCGACTACCCTACTACATTAGTTGAGTTATTTGTTTGATTTGGGGAGTGCGACAAGCCCCACTATCAAACGACCTGCAATTGACTCAACTTTCTTGATTAGTTTTGCAAACTGATTTTTTTTCTCAAATCAAAATACACTGACATGAAATATGAAAATTAATAAGGTCTCAATTTACCTATAGTTAATAGGCTAAAAAGTAAAAACTCTAAATATACCGAGCTAGCATGCATTGCGCGAATCTAAGGAGATGAATTAGGTTATAACATAAGTCAAGTCGCAAAAATCTACGACTGTTAAGTATTGTTGTGGATCTCCCTCGATAAGTCCTATGTCTAGCCACGCGGGATCCATGCGCGACCATGCCTAGGTGGAGTTCTTGATTCCCCGAGGCTAGACCTGCTTGGTCATGTCGTGAGAGATCCATAAATAACAAAGTTTATGGTATATATGTTAAATCTTTTATAATTGTTCCCAACCTTTTCTAATCATTCCCAACTCATTCTAAAACAATATAATTTTCTTAAAACATACAATTAACCATAAAATTATACACGTACAAAAGGTTAAAGAAATTGGGAAAAAAAAACAATTGTTGTTATTAATAACGTTAAGGGTTTTTCTAAAATGTGCCCTAAGGGCACATGACAATAAGCTAATTAGGGAAATTTTGTTGAGATTATATCACTAATTATGGTAAATATGAGTTTCAAGTCTAATTTATCATGATATATTCTCAACAAAATTTCCCTAATTAGATTATTATCATGTGCCCTTAGGGCACATTTTAGAAAAACCCTAATGTTAATTTGTCGAATATGAAATTGTTGTCGATATGGTTATTATTGTCAATGTTGTAGCATCGAGTTTTGTTAAAAGTGATCATAGGAATAATTATAATAGTTGGGCTGCAATCATAACCTTAAAGTTTTGGTTGAGTTGGTTCATCTATCATGGTATCAGAGCCAGGTTCGAGTCTTGACAACCTCAATAAGTCATCAAAAACTCACGAAGTGGAATCTCAGCACACAGTATGGGAGAGCCTGTGCACTAATCACTCTTCAAGCCTCAGCCATTACTTTAAGGTTTTGGTTGAGTTGGTTCATTTATCAAGTGAAAGGTATAAGATGAAAGGAAGGAAAAGATAAAATGAAAAAGTCGATGACGCGATTTAATTTGTCCAATAGGTAAACAATTGAGATTTGAATATAGGCATTTGGCAAGGCCGGCATAATGTGACCTAGTGCTCGGTAGCATTTGATTTACTCCGTAATATGAAGGACTTTTGTTTCTCGTTTGATGAATACCTCAAACAGGCGTGTGTTTAGTTTGTATAATTTGCAAATTGGCATTTATAATTGGATTAATATCCAAATAATGGGAAACACGGTTTCGATCGATTTCAATTTCGAATACGACTTGGTCAGAGGTATGACAATATAATCCAAATAAGATTGCCCTTCGAAATTCGAATATTAAAAGAGGAGGGTTTAATACAAAATCTTATCTAAACTACTTGAAAAATAATTAACTAGCCTAGATTCTGCGCAATGTACGCGCGGTATATAGTTTTTTATTTTTTTCATTGTATTACATATAGATTAAATTTTTATCTTATTAATTTTCATATTCACCGCAAAATGTATTTTGATTTGAAAGATAAATAAATCAACAAAATTAACCAAGAAAAATGAGTAATGTCATGAAATGTTTGTTTTAAAGAAAATGTGTTTTTTTTTAATTCGAAACTAATGAATTCATGTTATAACTTTTTTCAATTCTTTTTTAATAAATTTTTTATCACGAAATTAATAGCAATTTATAGTTTTATTTTACACAGGAATGTATGCGTTAAATCATCAATAAAAAAACTATGTACTATATATTTCAATTTGAAATAACAAACTAGGAGTAAAATTTATGTATATCGATCTATGGTAGTTAGGTTAAATGATCATATAATTTTGATGGCTTTAATCGTTGACAATTGACGTCTTCATACACTCGTGCTCGCATGTATACGAGTTAATAATGTTTCCTATATATACTAGTGGTTATTTTTTTATTACTTCAACTATAAGTTAATACAAAGAATATAAAGTTGACAATAATGTTGAACTATACGTGTGCATGGTGAATGCACGTATGTTCAAAGTTCTCTGCTATAAAATCCTCATAATCTACAATGCTTCAGGGCACAACTCAAAAAACAAAAATAACTTTACATTTATACATTCTTTTACTTGGTTAAAAAGTTAGAAAAATGACAACATTTTTGAAGGTATTGACATTGTTTGCCGTATTCGGCATGATGGCCAATGTAGGCCATTCTTATCCTCCATGCCCCAATGTCGAGGCTATATCCAAGCGGATCACGGAGTACTTTGTTTACCGTGATCCGACTCTGGCAGCAGGCTTGATCAGAATGCTCTTCCATGACTGCATTGTTAGGGTATGTACTATATTTATATATACTACATACCTTTATAGATAATTCACGTACTGTATGTATTTTACATATTATATTCATTATATATGCAGGGTTGTGATGCTTCAGTTCTTTTGGATCCTACGCCTTCTAACAATGCAACGGAGAAAACCGCAACCCCAAACTTAACACTTAGAGGGTATGAGGTGGTTAATGCCGTCAAAGCAGCACTGGAAAAGGAGTGCCCTGGTAAAATATCATGCGCTGATGTACTATCATTAGTTGCTCGTGACGCCATTGTCGCGGTATGTATTTATACATCAGTATATTTCAATTATACATTATTTGTTATTATGGAATTAATTAAATATTTCTAATAATTAAAATGAAATGCAGATTAAGGGGCCATACTGGTTTGTGAACCTTGGACGAAAGGACGGGAAAATATCACTGGCAACAGACGCGTTGAGAGACATTCCATCACCCTTCTCAAACATAACAACCTTGATTAAAAACTTCGCAGCAGTGGGGCTAACACCAAAGGACCTAACGGTGTTATCAGGCGCACACACCATTGGAATCGGACACTGCAACATCATCCAAAGGAGGTTGTACAACTTCACCGGAAAGGGAGACACTGACCCCAAGATAGCACCAGGATACGCAACATTCTTGAAGTCAAAGTGCCCCCAAAGGGTGGGTGACGTGACATCAGTAGTGCCCATGGACGCCTATACACCAAAGGCATTCGACGTTAAGTACTTTACAACGGTGTCCCAAAAAGCAGGACTATTCTCGTCTGACGCTGCTCTTTTGGATGACTCCGCCACAAAATCATACCTACTTTCTCAAGTGTACTCTGGTGGAGCTTCCTTTGGCAAAGATTTCGCTGTCTCGATGACTAAACTCATTAAGATTGGTGGCACTCAGGGTGAAATCAGGAAGACTTGTGGTGCTGTTAATTCTTATTATTAACTTCCCGTTTCGACATGGATTTATTTATTTGTTATTGCAATGTTTGATTTTTTGAGAAATTTTGTATTCTTTAATTACCTTATAATGTATTCTGTATTTCTTTTGTTTGGTGTGCACTTATATTTAGAGTAATAGGTAAGACAAGACTTATACTTTGAATAGTTTTCCAGTTAAGGACCCAAACATTCAAATTATTTAGTTAAGGACTTGAAAGCATGTTTGAATTTATTTCTTGACTCATCTTATTTGCATTCAAATAGAAACAATTCTCCTTGTTTTGCAGTCAATTTGACTTCAACAGCTACGTTGTCAACATCTTTAATCAAAATTATTTTTAAGGAAAAGATCAATTTATTAATAAAACGCCAAACGGAACTTACAAAAGATATGTATAATCGAAAACAATTCTAATAGAAACCAGAGTACAAATTCGTTCTGTAAAACTATAGATCTCAAAACATGATATGTCAATTCGGCTCGTCCTTGTATCGCTCTTTTCATATAGTTTTTAACGGGATCCTTCGTTTGATTCATTGATACAGAAAATTTAACTTCTACTGGCACCATAGATCGATTGCGGAAGAATAACGCATATCCATTGTAGTGTCGTATGACGAATCATCAACAAACCGCTCTTATCTATATTTCCAATAATAATAGTAAACCCCAGAAAGATAAGGACTGAAAAAACTCCGAAAATAGAGACGGACAAATGGAACTCACCAAAAGGGAGACTTTCATTGATTAATTCATAATTTTTCATACTAATAAATTATAAATAAAGCTATTTGGGGGGCCTTACCATCGATTAATGGTCGATGGAAGCCCCACATTTGAATAATGGAGGTTAGGAATTTTCTTAATCACAAATATTTATCTTCATTGAGGTTAATTTTAGAGTTTTACACAAATTTTGTTAAAGGATTTTTCTCATTTTGTCACCTAGGGTTGTAAACGATTCGATTTTAGCTCGAGTGGGCTCGGCTCGAAATTTTTAGCTCGAGCTTGGGATCGGCTCGAAACTCGTCAAGCCTAAAAAATTGAAACGTGAGCTCGGTTCGGAAAAAAGCTCGAGTTCGGCTCGAGTTCGAATCGAGCTCGTTTTGTCATTATATTATTTTAACATTCTCACTTATTGAATTTAACAAAATATAAATATTTTTAGAAAACAAATAAAGATTATAAAATACTAAAATATTAAACATTATAATATACTTATAAATGCATAAATAGCATATAATTTGAAATAAAATTAATATTACATAAGAAAAATTATACAAAAAATAAATGATAAACGAGTTCAAGCGAGCTTCCGAGTCGAGCCTTGCTGGGCACGGGTTCGGTTCGAGTTCGTTTTGACCGAGCATGAGCTGAGCTTTGACCTAGCCGATTTCGAGGGCTAGACAAGTCTGCTCATATTATTTACAACCCTATTATATCACCTTACAAGACTTAGTTTCTAAATTACACCCTCTTATTTAATTGTGTCAAAAAAAACTTTAACTCTCCAAAATACACGACAAGAAGTTTGGAAAGTGGTGATTTTTTCAAATAAGATCCCTTGTTGGAGAACTTTGACTTACGATAATTCTCAACTAATTAGTTTAGATCAAGCGCAATGAATGCGCGGAATTTGTAGAGCTTTTATTTTTGTATTACCTAATCATGCTAAATTAATACCTCATTAATTTTTCATATTTCACATCATAATATTTTGATATGAGAAAAATAAATTGAACTGTAAAATTATTCAAGAAAAATGAGTAATATTAAACTGTAAAATAATAGTGGTATCTCATTAATTGATCATTTTTTTCGTTATCGTATTTTGTTTCAAGCAAAAAAAAAAATTAAACTGAATATTAATGAAAGAGAATTGAGTAATGTGCTTAAATGTATTTTTTTTAGAAAAGTATTTTTTATATCACAAAGCTAATGATTCTAATTTATAAATTCTCTCATTTTTTTTGTTATGAAAGTAATCAAAGCGATTTATAATTTTGTTTATACATAGTATAAATAGTATGCGTCAAGTCATTCTCAAATAATAACATCAATAAGAGATTTAATAGTTTATAGTTTTATACTATGTATACTTTAATTAAAATATTATAGTTTAGTATTTAGTGAAAATTATATAATTTGATGAAAAGATTAATTTTAATGAAAAGAATTATATAATGAAATAATATGATGTTGAGCAACTGAGTTACATCAATAACTTCACTGACCTTATAGATCAGATGAAACACAACAAACAAAAGAAAAATAGAAATGCATTACAGAATAAAGAATACAAAATTTCTCAAGAAAAACAATAAATAAATCCATGTCGAAACCATGAAAACGAAGACTTGGGAAGTTAATAGTAAGAATTAACAGCACCACAAGTCTTCCTGATTTCACCCTGAGTGCCACCGATCTTGATGAGTTTAGTCATGGAGACTGCAAAATCTTTGCCAAAGGTAGCTCCACCGGAGTACACTTGAGAAAGTAGATAGGATTTTGTGGAGGAGTCATCCAAAAGAGCTGCGTCAGACGAGAATAGTCCTGCTTTTTGGGACACCGTTGTGAAGTACTTAACGTCGAATGCCTTTGGTGTGTAGGCGTCCATGGGCACTACTGATATCAAGTCACCCACTCTTTGGGGGCACTTTGACTTCAAGAACGTTGCGTATCCTGGTGCTATCTTGGGGTCGGTGTCTTCCTTTCCGGTGAAGTTGTACAACCTCCTTTGGATGATGTTGCAGTGTCCGATTCCAATGGTGTGTGCGCCTGATAACACCGTTAGGTCTTTTGGTGTTAGCCCGACTGCTGCGAAGTTTTTAATTAAGGTTGTTATGTTTGAGAAGGGTGATGGAATGTCTCTCAACGCGTCTGTAGCCAGTGATATTTTCCCATCCTTTCGTCCTAGATTCACAAACCAGTATGGCCCCTTAATCTACATTTCATTTTATTCGTTAGAAAGATATAATTAATTCCATAATAACAAGCAATATACACATGCCGCGAGGATTGGTTAATATGAGAGACTGATGTATAAATACATACCGCAACAATGGCATCTCGAGCAACTAATGATAGTACATCAGCGCATGATATTTTACCAGGGCACTCCTTTTCCAGTGCTGCTTTGACGGCATTAACCACCTCATACCCTCTTAGTGTTAAGTTTGGGGTTGCGGTTTTCTCCGTTGCATTGTTAGAAGGCGTAGGATCCAAAAGAACTGAAGCATCACAACCCTGCATATATATATAATGAATATAATATGTAAAATACATATAGTACGTGAATTATCTATAAAGGTATGTAGTATATATAAATATAGTACATACCCTAACAATGCAGTCATGGAAGAGCATTCTGATCAAGCCAGCTGCCAGAGTCGGATCACGGTAAACAAAGTACTCCGTGATCCGCTTGGATATAGCCTCGACATTGGGGCATGGAGGATAAGAATGGCCTACATTGGCCATCATGCCGAATACGGCAAACAATGTGAATACCTTCAAAAATGTTGTCATTTTTCCAACTTTTTAACCAAGTAAAAGAATGTATAAATGTAAAGTTATTTTTGTTTTTTGAGTTGTGTCCTGAAGCATTGTAGATTATGAGGAATTTATAGCAGGGAACTTTGAAGTTACGTGCAATCACCACACGTATAGTTCAACATTATTATTGTCAACTTTATATTCTTTGTATTAACTTATAGTTGAAGTAATAAAAAAATAACCACTAGCTAGTATATATAGGAAACATTATTAACTCGTATACATGCGAGCACGAGTGTATGAAGACGTCAATTGTCAACGATTAAAGCCATCACGATTGTAGGAACCTCTAACCTAACTACCAGGCTATCATAAATATAAAAAATCATTTTCGTTTATTATTTCAAATTTAAATATATATGGAGTACACAATATCGGAATATGTTAAGAATTCCTTAAGTTTTCCAATAAGGGAACAAGTATGGTGTAGATGAGTCAAGAAATTCATATAATAATGCGATCAAACAAATCTAGATAAAAGTAAAAAAATTTAAATTCATAAGTTCAAATGTTTAAAGAATGTTAAATATAAAAACAATTAATATATGCCCTAATCTATTTAAGTAATTTTTATTTAAGTAATTTATAGAAGTACTTTGTATTAAACTCTCCTCTTAATATGGCAATTACTTTTTCACATACATTTGTTCATTATTTTTCCATCTAATACCCTTCTGACCTAAAAAGCAAATGAACTCTTAATAGAGTACATTTTCCCGTAAAATAGATAAAAGTAAAAAAAATTAAATTCATAACTTCAAATGTTTAAAGAAGGTTAAATATAAAAACAATTAATATATGCCTAATGCCCTAATCTATATAAGTACTGTAATTTTTATTTAACTAGTTTATAGAAGTGCTTTGTATTAAACTCTCCTCTTTTAATATACGAGGGACAATAATATTTCGAGTTATATTGTCATACCTCATAACAGGTCGTATTCGAAAACCATATTAGTCAAAACTATGTTTCCTATTATTTGGATATTAAATCCAATTATAAACAAAATAATATACTCCGTATATGTTTGTGACTACAGGCAATAAAACAGAAGTCCATATTTAATTTTTGGAGCGAGCACTAGGTCACATGTTGGACAAATTCGATCGCCTCGTCGACTTCCATTTTATCTTTTCCTCCCTCTCACCTTGATTCTATCAACTTATAAAAAATCGATACAATCAACAACAATGACAATAATAACCATATCGACAACAATTTTATATTCGACAAATTAAAACATAATCAATAACAACAATTTTTCTCATATCTCATTTAACTCTTTGTATATGTATAATTGTATGGTTAATTATATGTTTCAGAAAACTATATTGTTTTAAAATGACCTAGGAATAATTAGAAAAGATTGGTAAGGACATAACCAGAAACGATTACGACTTACCTAGCTAGGTCCTAGATAGCCTAAATTATCTACCGGAGTTGGACCTCAAAATCATTTATTGTTGAAAGTGTATGTGAATAATTTTCGTTGATTTAGTTGCCGTCACCCAGTGGTATCGAATCTCGACGTCACTGCCGCACACCAATGATTCCATGAACTAAACTATGATACCAATGAATCGGGTGTTTTTTTCTTATTTACTAGTATGAACTACATATCTAGGATCTATTATTCAAAAAGATGGGGAGTTAAACGGAGATGTGGCCCACAAAATTAAAGCGGGATGGTTGAAATGGAAGAGTGCTTCAGGGTTTTTATGCGATAAAGATATGCCCCAAAGATTAAAGGGAAAATTTTATCGCACGACAATTAGGCATGCCTTACTTTACGGTTCCGAGTGTTGGGCCGTGAAACATTGTCACATTCAAAAGATGAATGTGGCGGAGATGCGTATGTTGAGGTGGATGTGCGGACATACGAGGAAAGATCGATTAAGGAATGAGGTGATTAGGGAAAAGGTAAAAGTGGCGCCAATAGAGGACAAGATGATGGAAATTGACTAAGATGGTTTGGCCATGTGAGAAGGAGACCTATGGACGCACTAGTTAGGAGACTGGATACTTGGAGAACAGAAAAGGTCCCTAGAGGTAGAGGAAGACCGAGGCAGACATGGTTGAGACTTGAGAGTGATAGAGCACGATATGAGATTTTTGGGGCTTGAGGAGAGTATGGTGACGGAGAGGGCACAATGGAGGGAAATGATACATGTGGATTTTTGGTATTTGATGTTTTTTTTGACATATTTAGTGTTTTTATTTAATTTTAAAAAAATTAATTTATTGGTTCTTCTCTCCTTTATTACACTTTTTTACCAACCACTTTCTTATATATTTTACTTGGTTTACTTTTAAGGCATTCCGGATCCTTAATTCTATTTCGGTTTTCAAAATCGCGTTTTAATCTTTTCTCCCGATTTAAATTTTAAGTTTTTATAAAAGAAATCCGGAATTCGATTTTAAAACCTCTAAGTTTACCTTAACTTTCCATTACATTTTCGTTCTTCCTTTTGTTTTTCATTTTCCCTTTTCTATTCGCATTTTGAGGTGTGCGTTCACCCATAGACGGTTATAAAGGATGATTCATGTCAGCCGACCCCAAATCATTTTGGGATTAAAGCTCTGATGTTGTTGTTGTTGTACTTGTATGAATTACAGTATAATTAATTATGCAATTTTAAATACCTAAACTATACCCCTTTCTACTAATTAGTTTGAAATTTAAATCTTAAAAGAGGGAAGTGAAAATAACTAGGTAAATCAAGTGGTGTTAGTCCAGTGGTAGCCGGGTTAAACCTTGAAGCTTGCAGAAATGCAGGAGTTGAGAGGCCCCGGGTTCGACTACCAGCTGGGGCGATGATCACTTGGCCACTGCAGCCCTCGAAAGGGGTGGCTTACATGGTTCATGTGGTGGTGCGGGAATGCATGGGCCCGGGGGGGATTCAACCCCCTCGTCATAAAAAAAAATCAAAAAAAAAAGAAAATAACTAGGTAAGTTACTATAATATCGTCCCCGATGGGAGCACAATTTGGATACCACCTGGTGACGCTATCTCATTTTCATATGGGATTTCTAAAATTGTGATTTTTGAAGCTTGTTTGGTTACCCAATAGTTTATAAAATATAGGAGTTTCATACTTGAGTTTTCAACTCCTACATGCTGTCATGTTGGGGGAATTACTACCTACCCCTCATGGTTGGTCATTGAAAATTCCTAGGAAAATAAAACTTCGAGATGGCAACCAAACGGCACCACATGTCTTCCTGTTTGGTTACCCCGTATTTTGCCATTGACATCCACAATACCTCCTCCCTCGAGCAACACCTTCACACCTCCATGGACTGCCCTTCCTTGAAATCATCACAAGAAGATGATGGTGTTGTAATGACCAGAGTTATAGCATTAGCATTATCCTTTAGACTAACAGGTAACAACTTCTTGAATTCTATCAAATATCCTTATAATAATATTTAGATTTCTTTAGACAAAGTTTTTAACTTAATCAAAAGAGCGTAAACGATAATTTTTAATATTAAATTATATACTAAATAATACTCCATCCTATTCTATATATTCTTCCCTATTTCCTAAAACGGATTATTCAAGTTTTCTTCCCCTTTCTTATTTTAGAAACTTTTACTCTTATTTTATTCATTTCTCTCTCCTATCACCAAACCCCACCCAACTCTTTTACTCATATTTTATTACTTTCCTTAATATTTTGGCCCCACCATTTCTTATTTAACTCATAATTATTCATCCCTCTCTTCTACTACCAAACCCCACCCAACTTTTTACTCTTATTTTATTCTTCTCCTTAATTCTCGTGCCCACAAACAAAGGGAAGAATACATAGAATTGGAGGGAGTATGATGTTTTTTTTCGTAAAATAATAAATAATACTCCTTCCGTGCCGATCAATTGTTGTCCTTTGGTTTTGACACAAAGACCGAGGAAAGAGGAGATGACAAATAACTAAATGACAAGTGGAACAAATTGAATGAGAATGATCAAATTACTCATCAAGTTCATTCTTAAAATAGAAACACCTCAATATAAAAAAGGACAACAAATGACCAGAACAATGGGAGTAAATAATATGAAGTTGAGCAACTGAGTTACATCAATAACTTCACTGACCTAATAGATAAGAGATAAAACAAACAAAAGAAAAATAGAAATGCATTACAGAATAAAGAATACAAAATTTTTCAAGAAAATCAATAAATAAATCCATGTCGAAACCATGAAAACGAAGACTTGGGAAGTTAATAGTAAGAATTAACAGCACCACAAGTCTTCCTGATTTCACCCTGAGTGCCACCAATCTTAATGAGTTTAGTCATCGAGACAGCGAAATCTTTGCCAAAAGAAGCTCCACCAGAGTACACTTGAGAAAGTAGGTATGATTTGGTGGCGGAGTCATCCAGAAGAGCAGCGTCAGACGAGAATAGTCCCGCTTTTTGGGACACCGTTGTGAAGTACTTAACGTCGAATGCCTTTGGTGTGTAGGCGTCCATGGGAACTACTGATATCAAGTCACCCACCCTTTGGGGGCACTTTGACTTCAAGAATGTTGCGTATCCCGGTGCTATCTTGGGGTCGGTGTCTCCCTTTCCGGTGAAGTTGTACAACCTCCTTTGGATGATGTTGCAGTGTCCGATTCCAATGGTGTGTGCGCCTGATAACACCGTTAAGTCCTTTGGTGTTAGTCCGACTGCTGCGAAGTTTTTAATCAAGGTTGTTATGTTTGAGAAGGGTGATGGAATGTCTCTCAACGCGTCTGTTGCCAGTGATATTTTCCCGTCCTTTCGTCCTAGATTCACAAACCAGTATGGCCCCTTAATCTGCATTTCATTTTAATCGTTAGAAATATTAAATTAATTCCATAATAACAAATAATGTATAATTGAAATATTAGATGAATTATTGGTTAATAATATGAACGACTGATGTATAAATATATACCGCGACAATGGCATCTCGAGCAACTAATGATAGTACATCAGCGCATGATATTTTACCAGGGCACTCCTTTTCCAGTGCTGCTTTGACGGCATTAACGACCTCATACCCTCTAAGTGTTAAGTTTGGGGTTGCGGTTTTCTCTGTTGCATTGTTAGAAGGCGTAGGATCCAAAAGAACTGAAGCATCACAACCCTGCATATATAATGAATATAATATGTAAAATACATACAATACGTGAATTATCTATAAAAGTATGTAGTATATGTAAATATATTGTCAAAAAAAAATGTAAATATAGTACATACCCTAACAATGCAGTCATGGAAGAGCATTCTGATCAAGCCAGCAGCAAGAGTCGGATCACGGTAAACAAAGTATTCCGTGATCCGCTTGGATATAGCCTCGACATTGGGGCATGGAGGATAAGAATGGCCCACATTGGCCATCATGCCGAATACGGCAAACAATGTCAATACCTTCAAAAATGTTGTCATTCTTGTCACTTTTTAAACAATTTAAAGAATGTATAAATGTAAAGTTATTTTTGTTTTTTGAGTTGTGCCCTGAAGCATTGTAGATTATGAGGATTTTATAGCAGAGAACTTTGAACATACGTGCATTCACCACACGTATAGTTCAACATTATTGTCAACTTTATATTCTTTGTATTAACTTATAGTTGAAGTAATAAAAAAATAACCACTAGTATATATAGGAAACATTATTAACTCGTATACATGCGAGCACGAGTGTATGAAGACGTCAATTGTCAACGATTTAAACCATTACAATTTTATGAACCTCTAACCTACCTACCAGGCTACCATATAAATATAAAAAATCATTTTAGTTTATTATTTCAAATTGAAATATATATGGAGTACACAATATCGGAATATGTTAAGAAATCCTTAATGATGTGTTTGGGAAAAACGATTGTATTCTCAAATTTAGATTGGACCAATTTATATGTTTGGCAAACCTAATAGATTTGGATTTCCAAATCCCTACCAAATTCAAGTAAGGCTAAAATAAACTCATTTGAAATCCACTCTCTAACCCCCTCATTTCAAATCTTTATTTCACTTTGCTAAATTTAAAATGAGACATTTCAAATTAAATTCTTGTTGCCAAACACTCTCTAACGGTTTTCCAATATGTCTTATCACTCATACCCATCGCATAAGGGAACAAGTATGGAGTAGATCAGTCAAGAAATTTAGTCGTGCCTAAAAGCATTGATTATATCAGTCCTTGTGAAATCGTATATAATAATGCGATCAAACAAATCTAGATAAAAGGAAACAAATTTAAATTCATAATTTCAAATGTTTAAAGAAGGTTAAAGATAAAACAATTAATATATGCCCTAGTCTATATAAGTAATTTTTATGTAAGTAGTTTGTAGAAGTACTTTATATTAAACTCTCCTCTTTTAATATACGAGGGACAATAATATTTCGAGTTATATTGTCAAGCCCATTTTTTTTTTTTGAGCGAGCACTAGGTCAAATCCTAATTGTTTACATGTTGGACAAATTAGATCGCCTCGTCGACTTCCGTTTTACCTTTTCCTCCCTCTCACCTTGATTCTATCAACTTAAAAAAAAAAAACTATACAATCAACAACAATGACAATAATAACCATATCGAGAACAATTTCATATTCGATAAATTAAAACATTATCAATAACAACTATTTTTCTTCTCATATCTCATTTAACTTGTTGTATATGTATAATTTTATGGTTAATTATATGTTTCAGAATACTATAGTGTTTTAAAATGACCTAGGAATAATTAGAAAAGATTGGTAAGGTCATAACCAGAAACTTCGTTTCCATGGATCTCTCACGATATGACCTAGGTCTAGCCTAAGAGGGATCTAGAACAGCACCTAGGGATGGCCACGGATTTCCCGTGGCTAGACCTAGGTCCGACCGGGAGAGATCCACAACAATTCCTTAACGGAGTCATAGATTTATTACGGTTTAACCTAGCTAGGTCCTAGATAGCCTAAATTATCTACCGGAGTTGGACCTCAAAATCCTTTATTGTTGAAAGTGTGTGTAAATAATTTTCGTTGATTTAGTTGCCGTCTCCCAGTGGTACCGAATCTCGGCGCCACTGCCACACACCCATGATTCCATGAACTAAACTGTGATACCCATGAATCGAGTGATTTTTTTCTTATTTACTAGTATGAACTACAATTATAATTAATTATGCAATTTTAAATACCTAAACTATACCCCTTTTATACTTAATTAGTTTGAAATTTAAATCTTAAAAGAAGGAAGTGAAAATACCTAGGTAATTTACTATAATATCGTCCCCGATGCAAGCACAATTTGGGTACCACCACGTGACGCCATCTCATTTTCATGGGATTTCTAAAATTATGATTTTTGAAGATTGTTTGGTTACCCCATAATTTGTAAAATATGGGAGTTTCATACTTTGAGTTTTCAACTCCTACATGTTGGGGGAATTACTACCTACCCCCCTTATGGTTGGTCATTGAAAACTCCTAGGAAAATAAAACTCTGACATAGCAACTAAACGGCACCACACGTCTTCCTGTTTGGTTACCCCGTATTTTGCCATTGACATCCACAATACCTCCTCCCTCGAGCAACACCTTCACACCTCCATGGACTGCCTTTCATTGAAATCATCACAAGAAGATGTCATCTTCACTACCATCATAAGATGTTCAACTTCATTGACTTCCTTCTTCCTAGATCTCCCTTTTCTCGACCTTCTACTTTTGTCTGTGTGCGGATTCAGGAAGATGGTGTGCTTAATGTTGCGCGAAAGTGGTGAGGTCTTCGGTTATTAAAGATGATGGTGTTGTAATGACCAGAGTTATAGCATTATCCTTTAGACTAAGGCTCTATTCTTTTGGACTTAATTTCAGTTCTAATAAGTTCGATTCGACTTCATTCATTCGATTCGATTCGATTCGATTCAGTTCATTCGACTCATTCAGATTGATTGAATCGATTCGATTCGATTCAATTGATTCGATTGATTCATTTAGTTTATTTCAACATTACTATTACTATTCTTATTGATATCATTTTTATTATTATTATATTAATTTATTTACTATTGTTATTGATGGGGCATATTCTGCACCCGCTGACCGAGTCAACATATTGAGCAAGGTCAAAGATATCCAAAGCAAGTCAACACCTTGGACAGCCTAACCGACGCAACCTGTCGGCCTGTCACTTGGGTCTCGGCCAGGCAACTAGCTTGGTAAGGGCACATATCCGCGTACTCATATCCAAGACCCCTCGGCCGGCCCGCCATGGGTCCATCGGCCAAGGGTAGATCAGTCTTTCCACCTTCTAGCCACTTGGCCACTACGTGACAAAAGGTGAAAGTCTATAAATACTCCTCAACCCTCATTGAGGAAAGGATCCACAATTCATCTAAATATCACACATAAACTGGTATTATCTTCCTTATCTCTCTACAATATATTGCGTTAAGTAACACACAACTTAATCACTTTAAGTTTACTGACTTGAGCGTCGGAGTGAGTACGCTCGGCCAAAGCCGAGCCCTCAGTTTGTTCACTGTTTCAGGAGAGACCGAAAGGAAGTCAGGCAAAGACATCATTCTACGAGCCACGAGTGGTAACAAATATCTGCTCCGGAATTACACCCGGAACAATTGGCGCCGTCTGTGGGAAAAGATACTAGAAGCTAGTCACTTATATTCCCTTACAAAAAAAAAAACTCAAAACAAAACCCACTCACCAAGCTAAGAAGATGTCAAAGCAACAAGAAGTAATGGTGACCGACGAAACCGCATTCTACCAGGATGACACGGTCCCTAATTCTGAGATTAGGCAGACCCCCACCGGCCAAGTCACTGACATGGCGTACGGGATGCCAACAGAGCAAGCAACACCGCTGCCAACCGACCAAGTCACCATCATGGGACATGTGGTTGATGCAGCGAAACTGAAGTTATTCCTGGACTTGATTGGTAATACGCCGATCACCCCCGCCGCAGCGACGGTGACGACAGCACACCCACAAGTGAACAGGGCCCAGAGGGTGACTCCGAATAACCTGACCGGAGCAATGCAAGAGGTCGGGCGCACCAAAACGCCAGCGGTGCCCGTGTTGTCAGTGAGTGACCAAAGTCCTTCCCACACTCATGGGAGGACAGTGTCGCCGCGGCACCAACGAGGACACCCCCGGAGAGATGAAGAAAGAAGCCCGACTTCCCAAAGTCGGAGAACAAGAAACCTTTCCCGCCATAGGGAGAGAAGCCGCAGTAGGACTGCGAGGAGCCGATCGCCGCGGGCCATTCGGCATGTGGTCAGACAGCCCCTCAACGCCTTTGTCCTCGAAGTCCCGGTGCCACCCAAGCTTAAGCTGCCGGCCATATCATACAAAGGGGATAGCGATCCCACCGACCACGTCGAGGCTTTCGAGTCGTACATGTCGGTGTGGGAGCAACCCGATGAGGTATGGTGCAGAGTCTTCCCAACGACCCTCCACGGCATGGCCCAGAGTTGGTACAAGGGGCTACCCAATGGCTCGGTATTATGCTATGCCGACCTGAGAGATAACTTCATAGCCCAGTACTCTTGCAACAAGCGAAGGGCCGTGGAGACCTCAGATCTCCTGACTATCCGACAGGGGGATGACGAGTCCCTCCGGAGCTACGTCAAGAGATTTGATGCTAAAGTTCAGCAGATCCGAGAACTGAACACTGAACTAGCGGCCTTCGCACTGATGAAAGGCCTGCCAAGAGGCGATTTCAAAAATGACCTCATCAAGTGTGAAGACCTCAACCTGGACACCGCCAGGAATATGGCCGACCAAGCCATGAAGGTGGAGGACTATCATAAGACTTGGGTAAGCGACCGCGAAGTCGGGCACCCAGAGAGGAGCAGCCGCCGGGACAACAGAGATGAAGGACGCCGTGACGATAATAGGTCACGGCCTGAGAAAGATAATAGAAAGCAGAACTCGGCGGGCGCCGGGGAGAGTTCGGGACCATACACCACGAGACGGTACAACAGTCTCACCCCCTGGTTAAATCAGCGGCCGAGGTCTTCGCCCTAAGCAAAAATGAAGGGCAGAAGTGGGCAAGACCCCCCAAGACAAAGGCGGAAGGCGACACGAGCCAATTTTGCGATTACCACGGCCAGCCCGGCCATAAGACCGACGACTGTCGGCATCTGAAGAACGCCATCGAGGAGCTAATCCGAAAGGGGAGCCTCAGCAAGTATGTAGCTGGAGACCCAGGACAAAGCTCCGACGGGACAGATAGAAAATCCGTTTTTCAACGGATAGGAGTAATCCAGTAACACCCATCCGGCCCCAGATTCTAATAAACATCCCGGACTGGGGGGGAGCACAAAAGACATGAAGGATACCATTGGAACACGGAGTTTCTAAGGAAATACTTTGTATGGCGGCGGAGGTGTCCAAAACCATTGTGGGCACCCCGACGCATGTTTAGCCCTTATAAAAATGATCCAAGCTTTCCATCAAAGTGTTTATCCCCTCCGTGGTCATATCGAGGTAGACGCCACGGCCCAAGCCGGGCAGTCACCCCAAGAAGTAGACGCCGCGGCAGTCACTACCTGCGCAGTTGATACTCGCGAAAGCGACCAACATGCCTTAGGAACGTATAAGTACAGTTGAGACGCAATTCTAGCCGCCTCGGCCAACCGAAGGCCTGGCAGAGGAAGCGATCAATATGTCTACAGATACGAACGCTGTCGCGCCGTAACCCCTAGCCGCCTCGGCCAACCGAAGGCCTGGCAGGGGACACAACGGTCGATACGCTAACATGTTCACAACGGCGGTTGGGAAGCGCAAATCGGACGCCTCGGCTTGACCGAGAATGAAAGAGGAAGCGGCCAACATGCCAACATGTTTAAAAATACGTATACTCAGTACAGTTGAGACGCAATTCTAGCCGCCTCGGCCAACCGAAGGCCTGGCAGAGGAAGCGATCAATATGTCTCTGATCTGACGCGCTCGCGCCGTAACCCCTAGCCGCCTCGGCCAACCGAAGGCCTGGCAGGGGACACAACGGTCGATACGCTAACATGTTCACAACGGCGGTTGGGAAGCGTAAATCGGACGCCTCGGCCAGACCGAGAGTGAAAGAGGAAGCGACCAACATGCCAACATGTTTAAAAGACGTTAAACACAGTTGAGATACGCATTCTAACTGCCTCGGCTAGGCCGAAGGTAAAAACGAAAAAGCGCTCAATTAATAACGCAAGAAGACAAGTGAAGGATTGTGATCAAAGCCCCGGCCAAGCCGAGGGCCAATAAACAAGCTTTATTAAAAAAGATTACAAGTAAGGAGAATACAGACGACGGCCGTCCCCATAGGGATAAGCCAAAACACAACCTACCAAAGTTTTACAAAAAACAAAGAAAAGAGAAGCAAAAGGTTACAGACATATCACTTGAAACGCCAAAAGATGGCAGGGAGGAAAGGCTTAATAATTGGCCCCCGAACAGCTGAAGCTATCCGAGATGCCGGGGGAACCTGGTGACAACCGCCCGTCTCCCTATGCATGTTGCTGCTGCTGCTCGCCATCAGCGACGTTAGCAGCATCATCCTTGGTAGGCGACCCAGAAACTGTCTTGGCAGCTTCAGCCTCAGCAGCCTCAGCTGCCCTCATTCTGTCGGCTTCCTCATGGGCCGCCTTCGCCTTCTCAGCAAGGGCCGCCTTCTCCGCGGCCTCCTCTTCTTCCTTCTTCACCCTTGCCTCCTCAGCAGCCTTCGCCTCCGCGGCCTTCTCTTTAGCTTCGAGCCTATCATCCAACAGCTCGTCAAATTTTTGCCACGGAAAGGAGCCAACAGGAAAAAGCTCCCCTATCACCTCCCTGGCGGCCTCTTCGGTCAGGTCCCGGTACTGAGCGCACATGTTAGGAAGGACAACGCTTTGAAGCGACTCGATGTCCGCCTCCCTCTGGGCTATGATAGCCTCTTTATTCCGAACCACCTTCCCCTGGGCCTGGAACAGGGATTTCCATTCGTCCCTCCTTTTGGCAGTGAAGTCAGCCTGAGCCTGAAGCTGGTCGCGCTCCTCCAGCAACTTAGCGGCACCAGCGTCCGCGGCCTCGACCTTGGCTCTCTCGGCAAGGACCGCCTTTTCAGCATCCTCCCTGAGTTTCCGCTCAGCAAGGACCGCCTTTTTAGCCTCAGCCTTGGCTGCCTCAGCTTCCTTCTTCGCAGCAGCGACCTCGAGCCTGAGCCGCTCAAGCCGTGGGGCAGCTTCAGCCATGACCTTTTCTTGCTCAACAATATGAGCACCGGCCACCTCAGCCCACTTCGACAGCATCCTGCACAAACTCAGGCCCTCCGACCTAATCTGGGCGGGGGTAGGCTTTGGGAATGAGGAAACGATGGTGGCATCTTTACCGCCTGCCTGCGCAGCTCGCTTCTCAGCGCGCCGTTCAACAGTGTGTCCGGTAGACGGCGGTGGATCTACAAAAAATTCAATCAAGGCATCTGTGTCAACATATGTAGACATGCCAGAGAGACTGTCATCAGGAACGCCTAATGAACCGGCTAAGTCTGAACCACAGGTTAGATCCGTACCAGTCTTGGCCTTCTTGGCCGGAGGATCTATTTCTTTGCCGGCCTCGGCATCAGCAGCAACGGCAGCAGCAGCCCCTTTTCTCTTGCGTAAGAGAGGAGATTCCTCTGCCACAGTGACGTCATCCTCGGCGGTGATATCGACGATCTCCACAGTCTCCTTTTGGACTGAAGGGAGTGGAGGCGGAACTGACGTTGACGCCGCCGCCGCCGAAGACTTTGTTTTCCGCGTTCGGCGCGGTATATTACCAGCAACCTTCGCCTGGGCCGTCGTCGTATTTAGGCCCTTCAACTCCTGGTCCATAAGGTCGTTCGGCGCCGGTCTGCGATCACTTTTATCGACCTTCGGATGCTTCTCAAGAACGTTCTTGCCTTTGTCAAGCCCCATCTTCAAGAGAAATTCCTCAGACAGATCTGGGCCAAAACGATCTGCAAAGGAAACGAAGCAAGAGTTAAGTAAAAGAAATAAATCAAAGTTCAAGAAACAGAAACATTAAAAGCAGAGATAGGCCTCACACCGACCCCACTCACCCTGTGCTAGGGCCGGTATGAGGCCGACGTGGCAGAGCGGCTCGTCTTGAAGAATGATCTGAGTCGGGGGCATCCATCCCTTCGGCGGCCCACTCTTCTCAGTCTCAAACAGCCTCATCGCCCGCTTCTCGTCCGCATTAAGAGGGACCATGCTGGCGTCCATCTTAAGCTTACCCCGGGAGACCCATTTGTCATGCTCCCCCTTACTCTCGCACCGCAAATTGACTTGGTGCTGGAAGGACCGGGGCAGTGGATAATCATCCGGCACCTCGACGTATACCCACCGCGCCTTCCAGTCCTTGCAGGAATAAAGCTTATCAACGGAGACATATCCCGCCTCCGTCTGCACGCTATACCATCCCCTGCCACCGGCGACGTTCAGTCGAAGGTGATGAAGCCGGCGGAATAGGTTCACCGTCGGAATCTCCCCCTTGAACTGGCATAGCCACACAAAACCAATGATCGTCCTAACGGCCAACGGATGCAGCTGTGCCACAGCGACGTTCATGGCTTTAATAATGTTAGCAACGTATACATTGAGAGGAAACCGGAGCCCATACTCCAGGTGTCTCATGTACACGCCGATGCAGCCCGGAGGAGGGCAACAGACATCCTGACCCTCTTTGGGAATAACAATACTATACTCCCTGCCGAAGGAGAAGTGACGTTCAAAAAAGTCGGGACCAGAACAACTAGCAAGCTTGTGGGTCCAAACACGGTCAGGGCAGATCTTACAGGCCTCGCCGTGATCCATGACGTACTGTCTCCCGTCATCAGAATGAGCCCTTTCCTCATCATCACCGTCATCATCAACATCATCATCATCCTCCCAATCCTCCAGAGCTTTTGGATCAACTTCGGGAGAAGGAGACCTAGGGCCCCCAGACCTTATCGGGATGGCGGCCAACGCCTCCTCCTCATCAAGACGCAACGGGGAACCCCCCGGCGCACGATTACTAGGTCCGGCACCAGCAGAAGACATGTTCACAACAAAAAACTTAACAATTAAAAGTTGGAAAATTCGTTTGTTTACCTTGAAGAAAAGTGCTACGCCGAAGTGACGATTCTGAAGATTTGAAGAGAAGGAAGCCCTTGAAAGTTTAGAGAGAAGAAAATTTTAGAGAAAATGAAATTGGTGGCCAATTTCAGGGATTAACTGCCCTATTTATAGAGGAAAGCCCATGAAGAAGGACCAATCAGGGCACAGCCCATGAAACGTCAGCCAATCAGTGAATGTACACGTGCGGACATGCAACCACGGAATGTCAATCGTTGCAACAGTTGAACGTCAATCAACGCAACAGTGACCAAGCGTCTCCAACACGCCCCTTCATATCTCTTTGCCTATTCATCTTCCTCAACAAACTCCTAAGTATCTGTTCTCCGCCGGCCACATGATCAACCAAGCTAGGTAGCACCGGCCGGGGGCAATCAGAAACAACCGGCACTCTCAACCCTGGTCTCGGCCAGCGTCACTTTCTTTTCCACATCGGACGCCCTTTACACATCCATGTGGAGGGGGGATATGGTACGGCCTAAACAGAACCAAGCCGAGATAGAAGAAGCCGGGGCAGAACAATTTTAAACTTGCGCAGAATATACGCTCAACACACATCGGAGCCCATACCACGGCATAGACTACGCTGGGGGCAAATTGATGGGGCATATTCTGCACCCGCTGACCGAGTCAACATATTGAGCAAGGTCAAAGATATCCAAACAAGTCAACACCTTGGACAGCCTAACCGACGCAACCTGTCGGCCTGTCACTTGGGTCTCGGCCAGGCAACTAGCCAGCCGGGGCACATATCCGCGTACTCATATCCAAGACCCCTCGGCCGGCCCGCCATGGGTCCATCGGCCAAGGGTAGATCAGTCTTTCCACCTTCTAGCCACTTGGCCACTATGTGACAAAAGGTGAAAGTCTATAAATACTCCTCAACCCTCATTGAGAAAAGGATCCACAATTCATCTAAATATCACACATAAACTGGTATTATCTTCCTTATCTCTCTACAATATATTGCGCTAAGTAACACACAACTTAATCACTTTAAGTTTACTGACTTGAGCGTCGGAGTGAGTACGCTCGGCCAAAGCCGAGCCCTCAGTTTGTTCACTGTTTCAGGAGAGACCGAAAGGAAGTCAGGCAAAGACATCATTCTACGAGCCACGAGTGGTAACAAATATCTGCTCCGGAATTACACCCGAAACAGTTATTATTATTTTTATATTTATTATATTACTATTATATTTATTAATAATTAATTCGTATTGTTTATATTATTATATTTATATTTAATACATTTATTATTATTATTATTATTATTATATTATATTATATTATATTATATTTATTATTTTATTAATATATTCATTATTATTAATATTATTCATAACATATTTATTATTATTATTATATTTAATATTATTATATTAATAATTTATTATTTTATATTTATTATATTATTAATATACTCATTATTATTAATATTATTAATTACATATTTATTATTATTATTATTATTTATTTTTTAGTTATTATTATTAATATATTATATTATTATTAATAATGTTATCATTTATATTACTAATATATTATTATTATTATTATTACTATATTTATTATTATTTATTTTTTAGTTCTTATTATTAATATATTATATTATTATTAATAATGTTATCATTTATATTACTAATATATTATTATTATTATTATTACTATATTTATTATTATATTAATATTTTATTTTTTATATATCTTATTAGATTATTATTATTATTAGATTATATTAATATATTATTATTTTTAATGAATAATATTATAATAATATTTATTATTATTGGTATTATTTTTATTATAATATTAATAAAAATATAATCTTTTTATTATTATTTCAGTTCAATTCAGTTCAGATCAGTTCGATTCGATTCAGATTGATTCGAAACTCCATTAAGTTGATTCATTCATTCATTCAGCTCCATTAAGTTGATTCATTCGATTCGGACAATTTCAAATTCAAAAGAACAGGGCCTAACATGTAACAACTTCTTGAATTCTATCAAATATCCTTATAATTTATATCTATATATAAAAGAGAGTTTTTTCGAGCGATTCTAGAGCGTCCACATCATCAAAAATTAATTTAGGAAAGTGTAATAAATAATATTTTCCACATAAAAAATAAAGTGGAGAATCTTTTAATTATTATAATATCTATATTTCCTATTTTATATTCATGAGAAGTTTCTAATTTTTATATAAAAACTTTGACATTTCATTTGGCAAAAAAATATCATTATAAAAATTATGAAGAAAATATAATTAGATTCGTGATAAAAAATGTTTTCATTAGAGTATAGATTTCATATGATTTGTACATATTAAAGATGGTGTAATTCTTAATATGTTATATGTCTCACATTGAAAAACAATGTTAGTGTTGTGATTATAATACACATAAATTATAGAATTGTCCCACATCGAAAGATGAACATAAGGTGGGTGATCTTATGACTATAAATAAGAGTCGTAAGAGTTTATATCATTATTTTCACAGTATGATATATATATTTTCTATATTATATATTATATTCAAGTGATGTTTATAAACTTTGTATAAAAGCTTATACATTTCATTTCCCAAAATTTAATTGAAAAAATTATGGAAATTATATTATAATAGATTCTTGGTAAAAGAAATGCTAGCATTAGAAGATATTGTCATATTATTTGCATATATTTTTAATTATGATAAAAAAATAAAAAACAAACGTACTAACATTAATAAATAGCACTCCCTCCATTCAAGGCCAAATACAACATTTTCATTTACATACTTGCCAAGACACAAATTACAACGTCAATATCTTTAAGTTTACATTAAAAAAAAATTAAAAATTTGATATTCTCATTGTACTTTATAGGTAAATCAAATAAGATCTCACATGACCATATTTTGTCTTACATATTGCAAGGAATCGTAAAGATTCTATTCGTTCATGGATAGTGTAAAAAAAAAGAATGTTGTATTTGATCTTGAATCGAGGGAGTATAGTATTTGCTCATTATTATTAACCCGGGTTAGATGTCGAATTATGTGCGAAAAAGATGGTGTATTTCTAAGTATGTTATTTGTCCTACATTGAAAAATATGTTGGTGTGGTGAATATATTACGTATAAATAATAGAATTGTCCCACATCCAAAGTTTAGAATAAGGTGGTTGAGCATATGATTATAAATAGAAGGCATCCTTAGAACCTAAATACCAAACCAAAACCTTCCGAGTCTCTTAAGCATTATCTTTGAGAGCTCTTAAGAGTTAATATCATTATCTCCACGGTATGATATATATATTTTTTATATTATGTCCAAGTGATGTTTATAATTTTTATATAAAAACTTATACATCTCATTTAACAAAAAAGTAACATAATTTTTTTTTTGAAAAAATATATAATTAGATTCGTGGTAAATAAATGCTAGCATTAAAATATAGTATTATATTATTTGCACATATTTTAATTATGATAAGAAGTTAAAAAAATATACTATACAAATATTAATAAATAGTACAGTATAATATTAGTATTTGCTTATTATTATCACTACAAGAAATCCTGTTTTGCGCGACTGAAAATGGCGACAGAAAAAAATAGTCGCCAAATTGGCGACTGAAAAAAAATTCGGGCGACTACTAACTGTCGCTAATTTGGCGACTACCAAATTCCTCCAAATAATTGAAGCGGGTGACTGATTTTCAGAAAGGGCGACTGAAATCAGTCGCCAATTTGGCGACTACCCCTCTGTCAGTCGCCCAGTCACTTATTATACGCAACAACACGGGACTCTTTCTCCCCTCTTTCTTACTTTACTAAAACATAAACACACAAAAATCGTCCCAACCGCAACACCTATTCCGACCACCTAAGTCGACCACCACTCCGACCACTACTCCAACCACCATCACACCGACCACCTCGACGCCGGGAAGAAGAGTTGGTGCCTTATTTCGGTTCATTCTAAGCTATTTGAAGGTATAATTTCTTTATTTGTTTTAAATTTCAATTACTTTGTTTAATTTTAGATTATTTTTGTTATTGTAATTAGTATTAGGATGATTTGATATGTTTATATAAACATTTGTGTTGATTATTAGTGTAGACACCTCGTTTCTGCACCCCTCGCAAACCACCCGGTGATGATTGGGCCGCATGTTTGATTCGCGGAACGATTAGTGACAGTTCGTAAGATTATCGTCAAGTGATTGCTCAAAAATTAATGTCAACCTCTTAGTTGTCATCTACGTCCCGATACGGTCGTTTTGGCAGTAATTAGAGTACATTCGGAGTCCGGGTCAAAAACCGTCTCCATTTTCTCGATAAATCGTAAAATCCCGAGTCGAATGTTCGGAATGTTCCGGATATTTCTATTCCATATTTCTCAAATTTTATCTTTTGGCAAATAATATCCCGTAATATTCAAAAGATAATCGAATTAAATCCGTCCTACCATAACTTAAACACGGAAATCTTTCTTAAACAGGAGGAAACCTCCTGGGAATAGACGCAAAGAAAGGCAGTTGCTGCGCCTCTTCCAAGAGACGCAGTGGCTGCTGCGCCTCTTCCCAGGCCCTTCTTTGCATGATTTACGTATCTTTTTTTATATCTTTCCGAGATTCACTTCCAAAGAGTCTCCGAAACCCTATTCCTCCGTGTGATTAGTATAAATAGGAGCCTTCGTTCCTCATATTTCTCACGCGAGTGTCCGCCCTTCTCTTCTCCCTTTGCATTCTAGACTTTGTTCTTACTAATTGGCGCCTACGTGCTTGAACCTTCGACCACGTAAGCTCGGATCTTTCCGGGTACCAGCCTCTCCGTTGCATGACCGACCAATTTGACCACTACACAATAATCAATCTAATTAATCAATTTGTTAAATCGTTTTCCTCTTACGAGGGCACTCTTTCCTTGCATTCGCGTCGAGCATCACTAATCGATTTTCTTAGTTCTTCTCGTTCCGTCAACATGTAAGTCTGAGGGTGTATAATTCCTCCTTTATTTATTGTATTTTATTTTATCGTATCACCATTGTAAGATTTATGTCGAAAACATCTAATTAAAACCGATTTCTAAAACCGTCTTTAAAACCTTTTTTACGGATTTCCAGTAGACAGACGAAGAGAAAGGACGCAAGAATCGCCGCTCTTGAAGGAGCGCGGCACTTCTGCGCCTCTTCGTGAGGCTGCCAGCGATTCTGCTTCTTTTCTTCTTCCTCGTCCTCTGAAATTCGTTCTTGTTTTGTTTATATTCGTTTGTTCTGTATTTCTTCGCCATGTTAGCATATAATTCACATGTATGTTGTATATCATTCGTTCACATGTTTTAATCGTCATTGTTCCGACTTAAATCCCAAATAATCCAATATTTGCGGGTTTTCGTCATTAATATTCAATCCGAGTTTTAGAAGTTCAATTTCATCATATTGAGTTTCTGGGATTTATCGTTGATATATTTGCATCCATGTTCATAATCCGTCATATTCATCATGTTTAGTTATTAATTAGTTCGTTTAGTTTTATTAATTGTTTCTTAACATCGTCCCTTCATGTAATTAATCCGTCTTTAATCCGTCTCATCCATGTTTTACTGTTTTTATGACTTTAATCATATGTAAATAATCTGCTAATCACTTCCATCCGAGTCAAATATTTAATCAATCCCTAAATTAACAATCAACATTAACGGTTTGCAGTTCCGGCTTCACAGCCAGAACTCACCCTTGGAACAGACGCGGCAACTGCTGCGCCTCTTCCAAAGGGCGCAGTGCCTGCTGCGCCTGTTCCAGGGTGAATTCTGCCTCTGAACTCCTTTTCTGCTTTGACCTAGTTTAATTAGTTTACGTATTAATCCACTAATACTCGTATTATCACCTTCTGACTTGTTCCTATTTCTTTTATTTCTTTTATTTCTTTTATTCCTTTTTCTTAAATCATCCGTTTTAAAGGTATTTTCGACATAAATCGCCTTTTCCGTTGTAATTATTGTAATTTATAATTATTGTATTCCATTTATCATTTGTATGTTTTCACATGTAAATGAGCATTAAATCCTACTTCGACCAAATTGTTTGCTAACTAGTTGTCAACCGACTTAGTTAAATTCTTCACATGCTAGGATTAATCTAATGGATGTTGCATTGCATGCATATAGCCGACGATATATCAAGTACGAATAAACTCCCTAATCATTAGTAGAGGCCGCTATCGAGGCGGGCGGGATTAGGTGTTCGATCAAAAGAGCTTCCTAATACGTACCCTCACCCCTTACTCCGATCTCCGTGAGCACCCGTGTTCATTGGCATCCACGCGAGTCATTCTAGACATAGAATGCTAAGGGTAACGATTGCTTAGTGTTCATGTCACTACTTTGTGTCTTGACATGACACGAGGTACTCGAACGGTTCCAATTTCCCATAAAAATTGGTGGCGACTCCTTACAAAATGCAAACGCTTGTTGTTTCCGAGCTCCCCTCGTCCCAAGCGTCCCGTGGCGCCCCCGCTGTCCACGGTTTGGCGACTCCTTGGGAACATACACTTACGTGTAGCTAGGGTGAAACTTGAACAAGGTTAGGGAACAAGTTTGTACAAGACAATTGTCGGTTTTCATAACTCGGTCTTCCTAGACCGTTTAATTCGGCCTTCCTAGGCCCAACCCAACCCATTCGACCAATCGTCCCGTCTAAACGGTCCTAATTCTTATTTGGGCCTAAGGATGGATAGCGATTGACGTCATCCATACCATGATGCTTACTCTTGTTTGTATCAAGGGCCTTCACTACTTGAGGAAATGGACTAGGAATCGGCCTTACTCTTGTTTGGCACGAGCCTCTCCACAGACTTCGGGTTTGATGGTTCGGTATGGCAACCCACCCTTTAAACCAAAACCCTTCTAAATGCACTCAGCATCCCGTTATAATGCTTGTATAAATATGCAAAACCTTATGTGATCACCATTTCAAAACAAATCATGACGAATTTTCAAAAAATCAAAACCCGTTTTCAATCAAGAATTTCGAAAATAGGGCCTTTAATTAGTACAAAGTCCGGTCAAAACTCTGTCCGTTTGTCAAGTCAAAATTCGGGCCACAAGCCCATTTCAAAACCTCACTTCGAGTCCACTCCTACAACTACACTACAGTTGGCTAGGACACACATTTTCAAAGACCTTGTCTTTCTTCAAAAAACTCACTCAACACAAGTGGCACACACCCACTTCACGAGTCAAAACTTTTCCTCTTTTAGCAAATGTGATAAGAATGGTCGATCGTGTTTTGATTCGTCGCCGGTCTTTTATCCAGTTTCCAAGATGCCTGGGTCAAGTGATGATACAAACCTCCAGCAAATTCAAGAGAGTAATGATCGAATCCTAGCCGCGATAACCCAAATGCAACTCACTCAAGAACAAACCTATGACCGCCTTGAGCTTATCGAAGGCCGCATCTTTGATGTAGAAGGAAAGCTACCTCCCATTAAAAGTGAAGTACTAGGTTTTTCCGATGACGAGTCCAAAGATGAGAATCCTCTCATGGGGACAACTGCAGCTGAGAAAAGACTCCAATACCTAGAGGAGCAATTGATGTACCTTAAGGGGGATGACATTTACAGGGAGAACAATCGAAAGTATGAGGCCGTCAATTCCAAATTGCCCACTAACTTTAGCATGACGGATATCCCTAAGTTTAAAGGACATGAGAACCCTTTGAACCACATCCGCGCCTTCAAGGACTACATGTCTATCAAAGGCATCAAACCCGAGATGTTCTTAAGGATCTTTCCTTCATCTCTTGACACCATCCCAAAGCAATGGTTCTACACTTTAGATCACAAAAAGGTCGCTACTTGGGAAGACGCCGCCATTGAGTTCTCGAAACAATACGCGGATAATGCCGAGATCCAAGTCAACATGCGCACTCTAGAGGTTCTTACCCAAAATGACAAAGAAGGATTCACCGACTTCCTAAGCAGGTGGAGGAAGACTAGTACTCAACTAGTAGAACGTCCAGATGAGGCCACTCTTGTGGAGAAGTTCGTGGACAATCTCAAACCCATATATGCCAACCATTTGAGATATCAAAACATCAAGACTTTCAAAGATTTAACCGTGTTGGGGACACGAATTGAAGATGACATCCGCAAAGGGCTCTTGTCCAAAACGGTAGGTCGAGGATATCAAGGGTCCACAAGTCGTTCATACGGCTCTACCAGCAAGACCGACGAAGTTAACCTTCTCGAGCCATCCAAGAAAACTAGCCCACCAAGGAAGTTCACAAACCTTGGGGACACATACTCCAATGCTCTGAAAAGGTTAATGAAGCAAGGCAAACTCCAACCCATTGGACCTACTCCCGAACCCGAAAGGAAGTCCAAATTTTGGGATGAAAACTCTTACTGTGAATACCATAGGGGCAAGGGGCACGACACAGAAAAATGCTACAAGTTGAAACACGTGCTTCAGGATATGATCGAAGATGGTCGGCTTCCAATTCCACCAGGAGGTAAACCCAACAACACTCAGAATCCTCTTGGAGTTCTAGTGATTACAAGTGACGAATCTACCTTAGATTGCTCACATCTCATTTCTCCCGCCGAAAATGAAATTCATGCAATTGAGAAGGAAAGACTCTACTCTACCATCTCCCCTACCATTTCCGACTTCATCGCGTGGGCAAGGAGTGTAGATAGACAAGTGTGGGAATTAGAAAACATGGTAATGATCTTACGCGATCCCAAGGCAACGCCTAAAGAACGCATACCATTGACCTTCTCTCAAAATGCCACTATGCAAGAAGTAGTCGCCTTGGTCGATAGACTAGTTGATCAAATCATACAACTAGAAAGTGACATCATGAGGATGAAGGAACTAGCCGCAATCAATGGGGTTTGGGCCGATGACGATGAGGACGAGTATCTCATCGAAAACTCCTTAGTAAAAGAGATAGTCCAAAATGGCGAAGACCAAGATGTGGATCACCTAACTCGCTCGGGCCGTCCATACCAAAGTACTACTCAAAACGGTCCAACCAATGTCATCACACCAAATGACAACGAAGACGATCCCACCGATCATTTGCTCAAGCAATTACAAAGAACCAAGGCTGATCTTTCAGTCTGGCAACTAGTGGCAAGCTCATTTCCACACCGCCAAGCTTTACTGCAAGCTTTGGCCAAATTGAATGTGGCACATAACTCTACTCCCGAAGATGTAGTCAACTTGGTCTTCCAAGAATCACCGAAGTTAAGTAATCCTATTACTTTCTCAGACGAAGACTTGCCACCTTTTGGCGCTAGTCACAACCTCGCTCTATACATCACTGTCATCTGTCTAAAGAAGAATGTGCCAATGACCTTGGTAGATGATGGCTCCGCGGTCAACGTCATACCCCTCAAAACGGCATATAAACTAGGCATGAAAGAGTCAGATTGGACCCCTACAAGTCAAGGTGTACGCGCATATGACGGTACGCGACGAAAAGTGGTTGGACTTGCTAGCCTAACCATAGCCACAGGACCAATCGAGCGAAAGGTCAACTTCCAAATAGTGGACATCGAAGCTTCATTCAACATACTTCTGGGAAGGCCTTGGATTCATGCTTCCAAAGCAGTAACATCCACCCTTCACCAAAAGATCAAGATCCCACTCAATGGCAAAGTTGTGACAATCACTTCGTCGCCTATCAAGGCAATAATTGAGAAACAATCAAGCAATCAAGTCCTTGCAGATCCCATATACGAACTTGGGGGTTTCCAAAGTGTAAGTGTCATAGAAAGCGAGTTGGCACCCTTGTACTATAATCCCTACTCTAACTTAGTGGTCAATCACATACTCAAGAATCAGGGATACTTCCCTGGAATGCCTTTGAACCCAATTCGGAAGAACACCTTCGCGCCATACAAGAAAGGCAACTCATCAAAAATACCACTTGGATTAGGGTACAAACCCACAGCTGAAGAAGTTCTCGAAATGCTTGCTCAAGTCCAAAATCGCAAGTATGTAGGAGTCCAAATGAGGCCATATCTCCCCACCCTGAATGGGTACTTCGTTCAAGAAGGAAGTTCGGAACTCTATCACGGATTTCCCGAACCTTGACATTACCTTGAGAAGAAGTTAGCCGGAATCGAGATCTTTCACGATTGCTACTTTATCCCTCCAGAAACGGTTCCTACCGTCAAAACCCGTCAAGCACCTTGCTTAGACGAACAAGCTGTTAGCCTCCTATTTGGAGAGGACCGATTTGTTAGGGCCGCGCAGGATGAGATCATTACTACAATACTTCAAGACGATCGCTTCAACCCCACCGCGTTAATCACGAAAATCGATACAAAGCGGCGAAAGGATGGAGAAAATCAATCAAATGGACCAACAATCAAGGAAGACTCTTCAAGTTCACCACTGGAGAAGGAGAGATGTTCAAGGAAGAGCCGGAAGACGACGAGTTCGAATCAGAGTCGGAGTCGGAGTCGGTCGAGTCAGAGAAGTCATTAGAGAGTCTACTCCTGTCGTCACCCCCACTCCTTTCGTTTCTCCTAGCTTACTTTCAAGTAGTCACGAGTAGTTCGGAAATGCCCCAACTCGTTCCTTTGCCGCCACGGACCATGGATCAGTTGGCTTCTTTGTTTCAACTTTACTCAAATCTTAATATGAATAAATCGGGTTACGCTTACTCTTTGCGTTATCTTGAGTGCAATTCTGTTTATGATGATACTGAGGATGACCAAAACCCGGACTTGACCGAAATACCTCCCTACGTAGCCAAAGAAATACTACGGGAAAGGGAAGGGGGACCGATGAATGAAGACACCGAACCCATCAATGTAGGAACCGAACTAGAACCCAAAGAACTTAGGATAGGGACTACCTTGAGCTCTACCGAACGGGCCGACTTCATAGACCTCCTAAATGAATTCAAAGACGTTTTCGCTTGGTCCTACAAAGACATGCCGAGGATCGACAGGGGATATTGCAAACATAGAATTCCGATTAAGCCGGGTTTCAAGCACAGAAATGCAGAAGCTTCGACGGATGAGAACAGAATGGGCCCTAAAGATCAAGGAAGAAGTTGATAAGCAATTCAAAGCCGGGTTCATCAAAGTTTCCGAGTATTACATGGGTGGCTAACATAGTACCCGTGCCCAAAAAGGATGGGAGAATCCGAGTTTGTGTTGACTTTAGAGATTTGAACAAAGCAAGTCCGAAAGATGACTTTCCTCTACCTCACATCGACATATTGGTGGACAATCTGCGACCACGCATTACTATCCTTCATGGATGGATATGCGGGTTATAACCAAATCAAAATGGCCATGGAAGACATGCACAAGACCGCGTTCGTCACCCAATGGGGAACCTATTGCTATCTGATAATGCCGTTCGGATTGATCAACGCTGGAGCTACATACCAACGCACCGCAACTACACTCTTACATGACATGATGCACAAAGAAGTTGAGGTATACGTAGATGACATGATCGTCAAATCCAAGGAGAGAGAGGGACATATTGCGAACCTTCGCAAGTTCTTCGCAAGGCTACGAAAGTACAACATGAGACTCAATCCTCAAAAATGCACATTTGGGGTAACATCCGGCAAACTCCTAGGATACGTCGTTAGCCAACGAGGTATAGAAATAGATCCCTCGAAAATCAAAGCTCGATTGAAATGCCACAACCTCAAACAGAGAAAGAAGTCGGAGGATTCACGGGAAAAGTTCAATACATAAGTCGATTCATATCGAAACTTACAATGATTTGCGAGCCTATCTTCAAGAAGCTCAAGAAGACAGACCACACCATGTGGGATGATGATTGTCAAAAGGCGTTCGACAGAATCAAGGAGATATTGGCTAAACCACCAGTGCTCATGCCACCACAACAAGATCAACCTCTTGGTTTGTATCTCACAAGAATCAAAACCGCCATGGGTGCCATGCTAGCTCAAACCGTAGGAAGTGAAGAAAGAGCTATTTACTATCTAAGTAAGAAGTTCTTGGAATACGAGTGCAAATACTCACAACTCGAAAAGACATGCCTCGCTCTTGTGTGGGCAACAAAGAAGCTACGCCACTACATGCTTAGCTACTCCGTCAAAATATTCTCCAAAATGGATCCAGTCAAATACCTCTTCGAGAAACCCGTCCTCAATGGACGCCTAGCAAGATGGACCATGATGCTCTCAGAATTTGACCTCAAATACGTGCCACTAAAAGTAATAAAGGGTCGCGCCGTCGCCGAATTCTTCGCAGAAAATCCCATCAACGACGCACAAGTCATAGATACTTGGTCATTTCCCGACGAGGATATACTTCAAACAGATGTAGACTCTTGGGACCTATACTTTGATGGAGCATCAAACCTAAGAGGATTTGGGATAGGAGTGTTGCTCATTTCTCCTGAAGGTGAGCATACACCGATCGCTGTCAAACTCGACTTCGAGGTGACAAACAACGCCGCAGATATGAGGCTTGTTTAATTGGACTACAAGCGCGATAAGCTTAGGCATCAAAAACCTCCGAGTGCATGGAGATTCGTCACTAATCATCAACCAAGTTACAGGATCCTGGAAAATCCGAAGCGAAAGCCTAGCACCCTATCAAGCTAGGATTGACCAAGTCGCTCAATTCTTTGATCACGTAACCTACTTGCACCTACCTCGAGAGGAAAATCAATTTGCAGACGCTCTTGCGAAACTTGCATCTTTGATAAGTATACCAGATTACATGATGGAAATGCCTTTGTGTATCGAACGACGGTCGAGCGGCTTATGTCCATCAAATTACCGATGAAGAAGAAATCGCACAGGAACCCTGGTTCCAAGCAATCCTGAACTTCAAGCTCAATGGTACCTATCCACCGGATATGGATAAAAGGGGACAACGAGCTATACGCCTACTAGCTTCACAATACGTCCTCATGCAAGGAGAATTATACAAAAGAACACCTCTTGGTGTAGTCCTGCGTTGCCTTGATCATTCACAGGCACGAAAGGTGATGGAAGAAGTCCACGATGGAGAGTGCGGTCCTCATATGAGTGGACCTATGATGGCAAAGAAAATCACACGTCTAGGGTACTATTGGACCACAATGGAATCCGATTGCATCAAATATGTGAGGCATTGCCACAACTGTCAAATCTTCGGGAATGTACTGCATGTCCCTCCTTCATTGCTTGGCCATTCTCCGCGTGGGGAATCGACATAATTGGGAAAATAACCCCAGCAGGAACAGGAGGTCACTGTTTCATCCTAGTAGCAATTGACTACTTCACCAAATGGGTAGAAGCGGCTTCCTACACCGCTCTTACGGCCAAAAATGTAGCCAAATTCATACAAAATAACATCATCTGCCGATATGGTTGCCCACATGAGATCATCAGCGATAATGGGTCCCACTTCCAAGCCGAAACCGAACAATTGCTAGCCAAGTACAAGATCAAGCACCATCACTCATCGCCCTATAGACCACAGACTAACGGCGCAGTAGAAGCGGCTAACAAGAATGTCGTCACAATCCTCAAGAAAATGACTGACAATTACAGAGATTGGCCAAGCAAAATACCCTTCGCTTTGTGGGGGTATCGAACATCCGTCAGGACGCCCACTGGGGCTACTCCTTTCTATTTGACTTACGGCATGGAAGCCGTACAACCAGTCGAGCTAGAAATACCATCCTTGCGCATTCTACTCGAAAGTCAAATCCCCGAAGCCGATTGGAAGAGGGATAGGTATGAAGAACTCATCCTCCTGGATGAACGCAGGCTTCGTGCCTTACATAATGTCCAAACATATCAAGCACGTATCAAACGAGCTTTCAACAAAAGGGTTAGGCCAAGAAGCATCAAAGAAGGAGATTTAGTTCTCAAATCGGTCAGAGCTCTTTTACCTGTCGACCCAAGGGGAAAATTCAAACCTAACTCGGCCGGACCATATCTAGTCAAATCAATACTCCCAGGGGGTGCGGTTAGAATCACAGACCTAGATGGGAATGAGTTTTCAAACCCCACAAATCTCGACCAACTGAAACGGTACTATGCCTAGGATAGAAAGAAAAACGCGCCTCGCGTAAACCTACGTGTCGCTCTTGCGGCACTAAATAAAGACCCCGGCCCTTTTGAATGTCCTTTGTGCTCTTGCATCTTGGCAAACTTGTCATCCTCATATCATCAAACAAACTAAATTCGCACCTCCCGAGTAAGCAAAAGCTCATGCTTATTTTCTATGTTCATTACGAGCTCTTGCTTCGAACAATTATTCTTTTACATTTACTCGAACTACGCGCAAGGGTTTGATTTCGCTTTTTTAAGTGAATACGTAGGCAATCCTTCACGGGATTCAACCCACCATTTTATTTAAAATGTAAATAGAAGGACATCTGCATTGCATTTGAAATTCGACAAGAATAATTAAAGAAAATAACAACGGTTTCATAACCACTTAACCTTTTTATTTCATTCAATTTCTAATAATAATAATACGGCAAATAATAAAAGTAGACTAGGCTAGGATTCTAAAAATCCCTCCTTTTATTACAACAATGATAATAATAATCAAATAATAAATAAGACTTGGGCTATTCCTCCATCTTTCCCTTGCCCTTGTCGTTCTTGTCATATTTCTTGTCACGACCTCGAGCCGGGCGCTCCTGCACCACTTCAGACCTAATCACCAACGGTCTTTCTCGAGGCCTGACTCTTCCGTTCTTGCCAACCACCGTCTCTGCGACAGGAGTAGTCTTCGATTTCTTCGAAGGATGAATGACTTGGAACCCGGCTTCCTCTTCTCCTTCAGTCAGATGCTTCTCCTTCTCTTTCTCTCCTTCGCGCACCTTGTAGTCAACGGGCTCACGCTTCCTCAGTCCTTCACGCTCTTCCGAAGTTGCGGCCTTCCTCCACCTCAGATAAGAATCCGACACCCACAAGGCATTGGAGGAGAAACTCAGGAACCACATATTCCTTTGGGCCCATTTCATAGCCCACTCTCTTCGGCTCTCTGTAGTAAGCGCCATAGCAGTCTGCGGAACGGTGTCAAGCCTGGGAATCATCTGCTTCAACCCGACTTGCCTCATCAACCTCTCAGGAAAGATGCATACCATAAACTCCAATCCAGGGATGCGCACGGACCTAGTAGGATCCAAAGAAGACACTCCAGTGACAGACTTGAGATGCCACCACGGTACAACCCACCTGATCAAAGGGCCATCGTCATTCTTCAGCTTGTTCTTCCAATAGTCACAGACCCGGGTGAAGTCCACCATGTACAACCTCGTCCTCATCGAAATCATACGGGCATGATAGGAAAGTGCATGAACTGGGGGCTCGAGCAATCGGAGCCGTTCCATAAGCCAAACCTACCAAAACAGGTATTAGACACCCAAAAAAAAAAAAAAAAAAAAAAAAAAAAAAAAAAAAAAAAAAACGAAAAAAGAAAAAGGAGGGTGTCTTTTACCTGTAAGATGACGGGACTCCCCAAGAATGGAAGATCGCGGTTGGACTTCCTATTATCCAAACCCAAGATAATCTCCCCTAAGCACAAGCAAGCTGGGCTCCTGCGCAGCTCCATTTGCTCAACAAGACCCAATAGGCGGGGATCACCTCTCAAATCTTCATCAACATGTCCCTGAAAGACGTAAACGTGAAGCAAACAGAAACCGAATGCTCTCCTCCTAGCAACGTAAGAGACAGTAGGGTCGGCCCTGTTGATGAATCGATCCATAAAATCCAACATCCGCACGCCTTTTGAAGTAACAAGACGATCTACCTCAAGCCTAGTAAGTCCAAGCAAGTCTCTAAACTTGCCCTTATACCCTTGTGAAGTGGAGGGGATGGCAGGTAAATGTTCAGGGTCCCACCCGCCAATAGCAGCAATTTCCTCCGGAAAAGGACAAATATCACCTCCTGGGAACGCGAAAACATGATAATTTGGATCCCAATAATCAAGACAAGCATCCAAGAACGGCTTTACTACCTTAATGAGCTTCAAACTCAACAGAGACCCAAGGTTGTAAGCACCCATGTCATGTTTCTCAATATTCGAAAACTCATTAGTCCATTCCTTCAAGCGAATTTCTAGGGTATTCATGATGATAATTTTCTCTTGAAAATTTATGGGGCGTTTTTTTATGTGAATCAACGAAGAAGAGACGGAAGAATCGTATGATTTAAAGCTTCATCGACGCTTCTATTTATACTAATTGCTGTTTCCAAAAATCTGTCAGAACCGACCTGCTTGGGAACAGGCGCGGCACTGCTTTGCGCCTCTTCAAAGGGACGACTCTTGCTGCGCCTCTTCCCTAGCATCACTTCTGTGATTTCCGTGTTTGGATCTTTCCTAATTCTATAAACGGATAATTTCCTATTCCTACGGGATTTTATTTTGGTAAATCCGCGAAATTTACCAGGCTTCAGGTTTCCTTGATCCAGGAACGCGCATTTCGAGGCGACGTCAACATTTTCGGCCATTTTTATATTTAGTTCTCATTTTAATTTTTTTTTTTAAATTCTTGCTTTTTTCATTTTCACTTTTATTTAGTCATTTCATTTCTACTTTCTTCATTTTCTAACTTATATATTTCTATTTTTCTTTTTTTGCGGGGGTAACCCTCCCTACCGTCCGGTCATTTCCGACAAAATTTTTGCATTTTCGCGTTCTTTTCGAGTCTCTTTTTTGCACCAATTAAAGGCCTTATGTGTGTATAAAAATGTAAATGAATGTGTTTTTTTTCTATGTAAATTTCGGCAGCATGACGGTACAAACCGTTGTCTACCAAACTTGTCCAAAAGCTAACCTGCAGGTACAAACAACACAACCCAGCAGCAAAAGGCACTCAGGCCGTCGTATATACAACAAAAAGCAAATGTACAAGCAAACTGGGGGCTTCGCCCCAAACAAGTCCAGATGTGCAACTGGGGGCTTCGCCCCAAACAAATCCAAGTCTAAATAAACTGGGGGCTTCGCCCCAAACAAAATCCAAAAATGTTCAAAATCAAAAACCACGCAGACTACTGCTGAGCACCCTCCAACTCGGCAACCCTCGCCATAAGAGCAGCGATCTCGGCATCCCGAAACTCGAGCTCCCTCGACAAACGAGCCGTCTCCTCCCGGGACTGGGCTAACTCTCGCTCCAGCTCACGATCGGCCTGAGAACAGCAGCAAATTGGCTCATGTCAATCGATTCAAACAAAAACAAAATAAAAAAAAGAACAAAATAAAAAAAAATCAATCAAAAGAGATCAAATAAGGTTCATACCTGACGACCTCGACCACCGACGAGTGCCTCGATGGCGGTAGCTCGCAACCGGTTGGCCACCCTCCATAGTGCCACGAACCGAGATGGCGCGACCTGCGTTTTCAAAAGAAATTCTCAGCAAATTGAACAAGTTTAATCCAATGTGTTCTTACGCAAAGGTGAATAAGCCGAGGCTCACCCTCCGAATCGGGATCTTGCCCGATCGTCGAGGCCGGCATCCGTCACAGCCACGTCAAAATCACGCAACTCGGAGATCGTCGTCCTCCCGGTCGCGTCGGTGTACTCGAAAGTCTCGGGATACACTGGGGGCTCGATGCCCGCCGCCTCAACCTCCTGCAAAGACAAACGACTCTCATTAATCGGTGATCTTTCATCGAAATTCCCAAAGTCAATCAAAGAGAAATAAAAGGATACTCACCACTCGGCGATCCAACCTCCCGTAAAGGAATGCCGAGTAGTCCTCACCAGCGAAGGAGGTCGTCACCACTGCGCACACCGGCCAAGTCCGCCTCCCTCTCGGCCTCGGAAGGCTCCCTAAACATCGTCCTGGGAGGATCAACGGAACCGTCAACGCGCCCCAGAGCACCGACGAGCCAAACGCTCGCCTAAGTACCACAGGACCCATCGACGTCCACAACAACGGACGACTCGGGCTCCTAGGTCGAAGGACCTCGAACAAAAGGAGGTGCCTCGGCATACTCCGCCCAGTCCGGGCACCCACCGAACAAGATAAAGACAGAGATCATTCCTATGAACAGATGAAGGGAAAGAAGTATAAATACATACAAACGGGATACTCACGCTTTTTGCTCGGTGAAGGCGTTCACATCCCGCCGGTAGACATTGTGAGAAGAACGCTTGCTCTTCGTCCGGCACATGACCCAATCCCAACGCCCTAGGGAGCTCGAGTCGGCAAGAAATGGAAGAAGCTTCGTCGACAGCCTCTCACCCTTGTCTCCGAGGTAAATCGAAGACAAGAACCACCAAAGCCACAAGCGAGCCCTCTGCGCTCGGTGTACAAGGAGGAGGAGCCGTCTCCCTCCCGTCGATCACCACCGATCTTGGGGTCTTCCCATGGTAATCTCGAACATAGGTGCTGGGTACCAAACCCGAAGACCGCAACAGCCTTCGGCGACAAGTTCCAGCCGATCAATCTCCTCGCCTCGGCCGAATCCGCTCTCATGCCGGTCTCGGCCACACCATCTCCTCGATCCCGCACGGCGGACCGAAAATCATGCCGTAGTCCTCCAAGGTGACTCCCACCTCACCAAAAGGCGGGTGAAACGTGGAAGTCGTATCCCAAAATCGATCCAAGAAAGCGTGGACCAGGCTAAGGTTGGCCCGCAACTTCCTCTTCACGATATCCCTCCAGGACCGAACCGGAGGGACCGAACGCTCCACGCTCAATCATGGCCCTCTCCTCCTCCGAAACTGACCGCTCGTAGTGCTCCATCGCCGTCGTGTACCCCGAGAACGACCGGATATTCCCGGCCTCCTATTATGATTCGAAATAAAGCTATCTTTAGTTTTGAAGTAAATTTGAAGGAAATTCGAGCAAAAAACAGAAAGAGGATAAGTAATGAGTTAGGGAATTCCTATTTACCAAGCTCTTCACCGTCCTGTAGGACAAGTGACCCTCTGCAGCCCACACAAGGTGCCTACTCTCTCAGGTCTCAGCCCACGCGGGAGCTCCTCTCAGCTGACGACCCCCTCGTCCAAGGTGGGCCCGTCGCGGAATCTCCTCCTCCTCAGCAGCCTCCTCCTCAGGAACCTCGTCTGCAGCAGCCATCACCGCGTCGGTAAAAGCCTGCTCCAAAGCCTCCTCAATAGTAACAGCGTCTATGTCCATGGGAGTCCTCCCGGAAGTGGAAGCATCATCACCTGCAACATTAAAACAAGTTTAGGCCGCGTCACGTAACGGCGAGCCTTTGATTAAGAAGTTTTCGAGCCTCCGGGGCCCGGGAATTCCCCGTTTCTGGCCATCCTTGGCCATGTTCTCACCAACTCAATCACTCACGTGACAAATTGGGTCAAGTCAAGTCCAAATCAAAGCCTAGTTCCGGGTTCGAGTCGAAAATTCGGCAGCATTTCGCTATAATGGCGGTTATGCCCTAGAAAGGTGCCCTGCAAAAGTTGTCACCAACCAAAATTCCGAGATGACAGGAAGTTTACCCATCACCCAAGGGTCCCAAATATCAAATTTCATCACGAATGGGCAATCCTAAGGCCATTTTCGAAGCCATTTTCGATCTAGGTTTGTGAAACTTAGTCTCAAAATTCGCTCAAGGGCTCAAAACTCGATGAAAATTCAAAGTGAATACATGGTTATGTTCCTAACATTGCCTACTATCCATTTCTAGCATCAATTTGGCAAGACAAATCCATTTGGGGGAAAAGCCCCAAATTTTCGAGTAAATGGGTCGAAAACCCTAATGTTTGCGGCTCAAAATTCGACAAATACGGATGATTAATGCAAGATTAAAACACATACCTCGATTAGTCATATTTCAAGCAAGCTTTTGAATCCAACCTTGACGGAAATGGTGAAGATTTGAGAGAGAAATTGAAAGATTTGTGTTTGAAATAATGAATTAAAACCCTTCGATTTCGCGTTTTTCGCGGGAATTGTCAAATTGGGGAAAGGACGCAGCAGGCGCTGCGCCTCTTCCAAGAGACGCAGCTCTTGCTGCGCCTCTTCCTTTTGTTCCCTCCTTACGAATTTTCGAAAATTCGTTATGAGTTCGTTATTTGTGGGCCCATCTTTGGTGCGCCTCTTCCTCGATGACATTTGTATCATTTTGGTCCGTTTCGACGATTTCTTCGTTCCGGCCCACATTTTATCCAGCGCGACAATATTTTGCGATATCGTCCAAATTCATTTTATCCCTCGCGCAGTATTTTGCGGTATTGCTCAATTTATTCTATCCAGTAGCGTGGTATTTTGCGATCTTGCTCACTTGGAGTTTCTCCCATGACGATCAAGATGCTCCTAATCGTCAAAATAATCACCCAACGAGAGTTTGCTTGAGGACGAGAGACAAGCGATTCCCTCCAAAATCGATATATTCCCCAACAAGAGTTTGTTTGAGACCAACGCAAGCAAATTCAGCCTCTAAATTTCGCCAAAGTTCGCTTGAGACCGACGCAAGACGGACTTCCCAGCAGTTTCTACCGACGTCCTGCTGTTATTTTTTTATATATCTCTTGTTCCCCGCAGAGTTCGACCAAAGTTCCACTGTGACCCCCTAATGCCTTGGACACCAAGTTATCTTCGGACCAATGAATTTTTTTTTCTTTCGAAGCGTCTTGATCCCGCTTCACCCGGGGTGTCTCGGGTATGATCTCTTCTTATGGCTGGCGAGCTTCCTTACGTAGTCTAATGGACTTTAAACGACCCTCCCCGATAGTCGACTGACTCTAAAATGTTCCCGACGACAGGTCCTTGGCTCAGACCCCTTGAGCCGCCTCGCGTCGCCATAGTCGTGAGGTTGTAATCTTCGATTGACCTGATGGCTATACTTTGACTTTCGCCTTGTCCAAGCCTCAGTCAAAGTGGGGGCTCTGTAGACACCTCGTTTCTGCACCCCTCGCAAACCACCCGGTGATGATTGGGCCGCATGTTTGATTCGCGGAACGATTAGTGACAATTCGTAAGATTATCGTCAAGTGATTGCTCAAAAATTAATGTCAACCTCTTAGTTGTCATCTACGTACCGATACGGTCGTTTTGGCAGTAATTAGAGTACATTCGGAGTCCGGGTCAAAAACCGTCTCCATTTTCGATAATCGTAAAATCCAGTCGAAATGTTGGAATGTTCCGGATATTTCTATTCCATATTTCTCAAATTTTATCTTTTGGCAAATAATATCCCGTAATATTCAAAAGATAATCGAATTAAATCCGTCCTACCATAACTTAAACACGGAAATCTTTCTTAAACAGGAGGAAACCTCCACAGGAATAGACGCAACGGCCAGTCTTTGCGCCTCTTCCAAGAGACGCATGGTGCTGCTGCGCCTCTTCCCAAGCCCTTCTTTGCATGATTTACGTATCTTTTTTTATATCTTTCCGAGATTCACTTCCAAAGAGTCTCCGAAACCCTATTCCTCCGTGTGATTAGTATAAATAGGAGCCTTCGTTCCTCATATTTCTCACGCCAGTGTCCGCCCTTCTCTTCTCCCTTTGCATTCTAGACTTTGTTCTTACTAATTGGCGCCTACGTGCTTGAACCTTCGACCACGTAAGCTCGGATCTTTCCGGGTACCAGCCTCTCCGTTGCATGACCGACCAATTTGACCACTACACAATAATCAATCTAATTAATCAATTTGTTAAATCGTTTTCCTCTTACGAGGGCACTCTTTCCTTGCATTCGCGTCGAGCATCACTAATCGATTTTCTTAGTTCTTCTCGTTCCGTCAACATGTAAGTCTGAGGGTGTATAATTCCTCCTTTATTTATTGTATTTTATTTTATCGTATCACCATTGTAAGATTTATGTCGAAAACATCTAATTAAAACCGATTTCTAAAACCGTCTTTAAAACCTTTTTTACGGATTTCCAGTAGACAGACGAAGAGAAAGGACGCAGCAACTGCTGCGCCTCTTCGAAGGAGCGCGGCACTTTTCTTTGCGCCTCTTCGTGAGGCTGCCGCAGTTCCTGCTTCTTTTCTTCTTCCTCGTCCTCTGAAATTCGTTCTTGTTTTGTTTATATTCGTTTGTTCTGTATTTCTTCGCCATGTTAGCATATAATTCACATGTATGTTGTATATCATTCGTTCACATGTTTTAATCGTCATTGTTCCGACTTAAATCCCAAATAATCCAATATTTGCGGGTTTTCGTCATTAATATTCAATCCGAGTTTTAGAAGTTCAATTTCATCATATTGAGTTTCTGGGATTTATCGTTGATATATTTGCATCCATGTTCATAATCCGTCATATTCATCATGTTTAGTTATTAATTAGTTCGTTTAGTTTTATTAATTGTTTCTTAACATCGTCCCTTCATGTAATTAATCCGTCTTTAATCCGTCTCATCCATGTTTCTTGTTTTTATGACTTTAATCATATGTAAATAATCTGCTAATCACTTCCATCCGAGTCAAATATTTAATCAATCCCTAAATTAACAATCAACATTAACGGTTTGCAGTTCCGGCTTCACAGCCAGAACTCACCCTTGGAACAGACGCGGCAACTGCTGCGCCTCTTCCAAAGGGCGCGATTACTGCTGCGCTGTTTCGAGGTGAATTCTGCCTCTGAACTCCTTTTCTGCTTTGACCTAGTTTAATTAGTTTACGTATTAATCCACTAATACTCGTATTATCACCTTCTGACTTGTTCCTATTTCTTTTATTTCTTTTATTTCTTTTATTCCTTTTTCTTAAATCATCCGTTTTAAAGGTATTTTCGACATAAATCGCCTTTTCCGTTGTAATTATTGTAATTTATAATTATTGTATTCCATTTATCATTTGTATGTTTTCACATGTAAATGAGCATTAAATCCTACTTCGACCAAATTGTTTGCTAACTAGTTGTCAACCGACTTAGTTAAATTCTTCACATGCTAGGATTAATCTAATGGATGTTGCATTGCATGCATATAGCCGACGATATATCAAGTACGAATAAACTCCCTAATCATTAGTAGAGGCCGCTATCGAGGCGGGCGGGATTAGGTGTTCGATCAAAAGAGCTTCCTAATACGTACCCTCACCCCTTACTCCAGATCTCCGTGAGCACCCGTGTTCATTGGCATCCACGAGAGTCATTCTAGACATAGAATGCTAAGGGTAACGATTGCTTAGTGTTCATGTCACTACTTTGTGTCTTGACATGACACGAGGTACTCGAACGGTTCCAATTTCCCATAAAAATTGGTGGCGACTCCTTACAAAATGCAAACGCTTGTTGTTTCCGAGCTCCCCTCGTCCCAAGCGTCCCCGTGGGCGGCCCGCTGTCCACAATTAGGTTTTTAAATGTAATTTAATTAGGTTTTGGTGAAATTGGGATTAATTTGTGATGATTGTAGTTATAGTAGTGTTGTTGATTTTGTTTAATATTAGTTTTGTTAGTGTTGTTAGTGTTGTTGATTTTGTTTATTGGTTATATTGTTTAGTGAATTAGTATATTGGTTTTTTAAAGGTAGTAAATTATTTTAATTAGTTTGATAAGGAGTATTCTAAAAGTAGTAATAAATTAGTATAGTTAGTATAATTTTATTTAATTAGTATAATTTTATTTAATTAGTATAATTTTAGTATAATTACTATAAATTAGTATAATTTTAGTTGGTTAGTATAAATTAGTATAATATGAGTTAATTAATATAATTTTAGTTAATTAGTATAGTTAATTAGTTTGTATGGATTATTGTTAAAGATGGTTCTATGTTTTATTGTTAAAATTATGGTTTATATATTATTTAGATTAAAATGAAGAGATTGGAACGTGGATGGATGTACGAAGAAATGGTAGATAAGAAGAGACGTCCTACCGCTAGATTTATAAAGGGGGTTCGTGGATTTATTGAATTTGCTAAACAAAATGATGAATATGATTTGGTAGAAAATAAACTTAGATGTCCTTGTACTAAATGAAAAAACGTGAAATATCTACATGACATAGAGGTAGAAGAACATCTTTATACAAATGGGTTTTGTCCAAACTATTACAATTGGATTTCTCATGGGGAAGCATATTCTCCCGAACAACCTCAAATCCAACAAAATGAGAACCCATATAGAGATATGGTTGTTGATGCCTTTGAGTCTAATGTTTTCAATAATGACGATCATCTTGCAATGAATGAAGAAGAACCACCAAATCCACAAGCAAAGGTTTTTTTTGACATGTTAAAAGCTTCTGAACAACCATTATATGAAGGGAGCAAAATGTCATTGTTACAAGCCGCCTCTAGGATAGTAACGGTGAATTGTGAGTTTAATATGCCATTTAATGCCGTTGATGCCATTGCTTCTTTGCTTGAGGATGCTCTCCCCGAAAATAATGTCATGACTCGAAGTTTCTACAATACCAAAAAAATAGTTAAAGGTCTTCAACTTCCGCATCAAAAGATTGATGCATGTCCCGAATGATGTATGCTCTTTTGGAAAGATGATGCTTTCCTTGACAAGTGCAAGAAATGTCAAAGAGATAGATATGAGACAAGGGAGGGAGATATTGTTTTGAGGGGAAAAAAAGGCAACAAGGGTTGTAAGAGAGGTGGAAAGAGTAAGAAACCAATATCAATAAACCCGCCATTAATTTACTTTCCAATCGCTCCAAGACTTCAAAGAATGTATGCAACCAAAAATATTGCCGAACAAATGAGATGGCACAAGGAAAATCCTTATGAAGCCAAAGTTGGAGGACCCGTCCAATATAGGTGGATGTATCCATTTGAAAGGTAATAAAAGTTAACTAGTATTATTGGCATTATAACTATTATTCTTTTATACACTTTAATTTTCTAACTTTATTAACTTTTAATTAAGCTCTATAATTATATTATAGGTTTCTTAAACACATGAAGAAGAAAATTGGTAACAAAGCTCGGGTAGAAGGTTCTATATGCAATGCATATTTAACAGAAGAGATTGCAAATTTTTGCTCGCTTTACTTTGAAAAACATATAGAAACCAAGGCAAAATACTTGAACATTGACAAAGAGGATGAAATTGATGCAAGTTTACCCGAGTTTTTTCAAACTCATGATGATGAAGGTTGCTCAACAATTGGGGGAACAAGATATTTGGATGACAACGAATATAATCGTGCTCACCTTTACGTTCTATCTAATTGTGAAATCTTAGAACCATATGAAATGCAGTTTGTGACTGATTTCATGAAAGAGCATCCTAATGTGAGGAGGGATGATGTTTGGAATAAACACGAGGAGCAATTTCCATCATGGTTTAAGAAGCATGTTATTGAGTTGAATATCGAAGATGATTTGATAAGGAGTTTAGCCTCTGGTCCTTCACGAATGGTTAGAACTTGGAATCGATACCTAGTTAATGGATTCAATTTTCATACATTCAACTATGGTAAAAATAAGGCTAGATGCAATTATGGTGTCACTATTTCTTCTCTTGATGACAATGACTATTATGGTATAGTAGAGGAAATATTTGAGATGTGCTATAATGGGCGTGAACGTGCTTATAAGACTGTCTTATTCAAGGTTGAATGGAAGGACAATTCTATAGCCGGAACAAGAGTACATGAACGTTACAAACTCGTAGAAGTGAATCATACTAAAACATATTCTAAGTATGACCCTTTTATACTCGCACATCAAGCTCATCAAGTGTATTTCTCTTCTTATCCATGCACGAGGAATGATAGAAATCAAAAGCAAAATGGTGGGCGATCTTTAAGACAAAGGCAAGATCAAAAATAGATACCTCTTTTTTCCAAGAAGAAGTAGTATCAAGTAGCACCATTTTGTCTCCAATTGAAGAAATCAGTTACGAGAATGGGAATGAAGAGGGTGAAGAGTTGGAAGATGAGGAAGACGAGGAAGAGAATGGAGAAGATATAGAGTTGGAGGAGTGGGAAGAGGAAATAGATAATGATAATGATGATGATGATGATGAAGAAGTTGATGATGATGATGAGGAGGAGGAGGATGAAAATGAGGATGAGGATGAGGATGATGAGGATAAACTGATGAAGAAGATGATGAGGATTAGTGTTAGTTATTTTGGTAAATTTACTAACAACATTGTTTAATTTTATTTTATATTTTATTGCAATTATGTTTTTATTTTACTAACAACATTGTTTAATATTTTTCTTTTTTTGCAATTGTAGATGGCAGGAGGTCGCTCAGGACGAGGTAGACAGCGAGGCGGGGGTAGTCAGCGTCGTAGTACGTCTTCTTTAGAGGAAGAGGAGACGGAGGTTGAGCAGGCGTCGGTCGAGGATTCGACCAATGATGACTCATCAGATCACGGACCCGAGATTCAGTGAACTAATGATGGGAAGATGATACTTGATCCGGCTGGTCTTTGGTAAGATATTGTAGACACCTCGTTTCTGCACCCCTCGCAAACCACCCGGTGATGATTGGGCCGCATGTTTGATACGCGGAACGATTTGTGACAGTTCGTAAGATTATCGTCAAGTGATTGCTCAAACATTAATGTCTACCTCTTAGTTGTCATCTACGTGCCGATATGGTCGTTTTGGCAGTAATTAGAGTACATTTGGAGTCCGGGTCAAAAACCGTCTTCATTTCCTAAAACCGTCAAATCCCGAGTCAAAGCAATGTGCTTGTCTACCTAAGGTTAGGATGTCATAAAATGTTTAGATTATGTCTCATTTTGAGTCCCATGTCACTTCATTAGGCTAAACTAAAAGTTTACATTACAAAATGTGCATTTCATTTAGTTAAAATGACAACCCGACCTTTAGGCCCGTTTTACGAGGTGATAACAACTTTTTTGGGTCAGGCCTATTTCACAGAAAGTTCTAGATATTTCTTTTAGCTTTCCAACGCCACCGAAATCACCTAAATACGAGTCTTGTAGAGAAAGTTATGCCTAAAATACGACAGTGTCAAACGCGTTTTCTACGCGCGAGAAACCTACCCGAGGAAAGGACGCGGCAAGAGCGCCTCTTCCAAGGGACGCAGCACCTGCTGCGCCTTTTCCTCAAGGTTTTCTTTTTTTCCAAGTTTCCGCGTTTAACCTAAGTCGGTTGTTTCCGGATCTTTCCTTCCGTATCCAACTCTTACCATAATTCCGTCGCGTGATTAGTATAAATAGGAGCCTTCGTTCCTCATATTTCTCACGCGAGTGTCCGCCCTTCTCTTCTCCCTTTGCATTCTAGACTTCGTTCTTACTAATTGGCGCCTACGTGCTTGGACTTCCGACCACGTAAGCTCGGATCCTTCCGGGTACCAGCCTCTCCGTTGCATGACCGACCAATTTGACCAACTACACTCAATCAACTTAAATTAATCAATCGTTTTCCTCTTACGAGGGCACTCTCTTTACATTCGCGTCGAGCATCACTAGTCGATATCTTAGTTCTTCTCGTTAAAATCAACATGTAAGTCTGAGGGTGTAAATCTCTTTTTATTTATTGTACTTTTATTTATAATCATCAATTGTAAGGTTTATGTCGAAAGTACCATTAAAATCGATTTCTAAAACCCGTGCTTTAAAACTACGTTTTGCGGATTTCCGATGAGAGCAGACGAAGAGAAAGGACGCAGAATCGCTGCGCCCTCTTGAAGGAGCGCGATTCTGCTGCGCCTCTTCGTGAGGTTGCCGCAGTTCCTGCTTCCTTTCTTCTTCCTTCGTCCTCTGTGTTTCCGTCTTTCTTATTTGTTTTCGTATGTTTGTTTGTTAATTCGTCATCATAGCATATAATTCATATTGTATTATCATCATTTATTAATATGTTTTAATCATCATAAATCCGACTTAGATCCCAAGTAATTCATATTTGCGGGTTTTCGTCATTAAATTCAACTCGGGTTTTGGAGGTTCAATTCACTCATATTGGATCCCTGGAATTCGTCATTGATACATTCTAATTTGTTTATTATCACATTCATTGTTAATTCGTCACTAATTCGTCATGTTTAGTTTATTTAATTAATCTAATCAATTTGTGTAATTTGTTAATATTTTTCACTACGTAATTATCTCATGTAATTAATTCGTTTACATCCGTCTCATTCATGTTTATCGCTTTTATGACCATCATTGACATGTAATAAAAGTATTAATCACTTTCATCCGAGTCAAATAATCTAATCAATCCTTAAATTAACCCACGAATATTAACGGTTTGCGATTCCGCTTCACGCCGAACTCACCCTTGAATGACGCGAAGAATCGCTGCGCCTCTTCCAGGGCGCACGCGATCTCTTCTTTGCTTCCAGAGATGAGTTCTGTCCTGAACTCCTTTTACGCTTGACATAGTTTAATTAGTTTACGTATTAATTAACTAATATCCGTAATATCACCTAATCCCTGTTCGTTAATTTATTTCTTTTATTCTTTTATTTCTTTTTCTCAAATCATCCGTTTTAAAGGTATTTTCGACATAAATCGCCTATCCCAATGTAATTAATGTAATTTTCATTATTGTAATTTATTGTATTTTCATTTATTGTTTGTATGCTTTCACATGACAATCAAACTTAAATCCTACTTCGACCCAATTGTTTGCTAATTACGTGTCAACCGACTTAGTTAAATCTTCACATGCTAGGATTAATCTAATGGATGTTGCATTGCATGCATATAGCCGACGGTATATCGAGTACGAATGAACTTCCCTAATCATTAGTAGAGGCCGCTATCGAGGCGGGCGGGATTAGGTGTTCGATCAAAAGAGCTTCCTAATACGTACCCTCACCCCTTACTCCAGATCTCCGTGAGCACCCGTGTTCATTGGCATCCGCGAGAGTCATTCTAGACATAGAATGCTAAGGGTAACGATTGCTTAGTGTTCATGTCACTGCTTTGTGTCTTGACATGACACGAGGTATTCGAACGGTTCCAATTTCCCATAAAAATTGGTGGCGACTCCATACAAAATGCAAACGCTTGTCCCCGTTTCTCACCAAAAGCGCCCCGTGGGCGGCCCGCTCCACACGTTTGGCGACTCATTGGGATCATACACTTACGTGTAGCAAGGGTGAAACTTGAACAAGGTTAGGGAATAAATTTGTACAAGACAATTGTTGGTTTTCATAACTCGGTCTTCCTAGACCGTTTTATTCGGCCTTCCTAGGCCCAACCCAACCCATTCGACCAATCGTCCCGTCTAAACGGTCCTAATTCTTATTCGGGCCTAAGGATGGATAGCGATTGACGTCATCCATACCATGATGCTTACTCTTGTTTGTATCAAGGGCCTTCACTACTTGAGGAAATGGACTAGGAATCGGCCTTACTCTTGTTTGGCACGAGCCTCTCCACAGACTTCGGGTTTGATGGTTCGGTATGGCAACCCACCCTTTAAACCAAAACCCTTTTAAATGCACTCAGCATCCCGTTATAATGCTTGTATAAATGTGTAAACCTTATGTGATCACCATTTCTAAACAAAACCATGACGAATTTTCAAAAAATCAAAACCCGTTTTCAAACAAGAATTTCGAAATAGGGCTTCCAATTAGCGCAAAATCCGGTCAAAACTCTGTCCGTTTGTCGTGTCAAAATTCGGGCCACAAACCCATTTCAAAATTAAACCCAAAACAAAAAAAAAACGTTTTTTTTTTAAAAAAAAAAAAAAAAAAAAAAAAAAAAAAAAAAAAAAACCCAAAAACGTTTTATTCAAAATATTTTCAAACCGTGTAAATGTAAATATGTAAATTCAATTGGGCTAAGTTAGAGTCAAAGTTCAAACCGATTATGTCCTAGTCGGAACTCTGTCAAGTCATGAACCCGTCTTCCTTTACATTTTGGGTCTTTTCAAAATTCAAGTCAAGTCCTAAGGCGTCACGCCGTCATTATGGACCCCCCCTACCCCAATTCAGTTAGGATCTAAACACTCGAGTCACACGTTCCGAGGCTTAACACACGAGTCTCAATGGGCCTCATATTTGAGTCTAAACTACAACAGTCTTCTTAACACCTATAAGCAAACCTCGAGTCCAGAATCAACATGTGTCATCAATCCCGTCAATAGGGTCAATCATATAAGGGTCACTCCGTCAAAGTCAACACTCGAGTCTAAATTAAAGTCAAGCACCGTGAATCAAAACACGAGAAGTCGCTCACGACATTTCATGAATTCACAAGTCAAGTCTAGATTTGCCATCTTGTCCCTTCCTTTGTTTGTTGCCTTAGTATGCGTGATCCCATGTCGAATCGAGTTGTAATGCGCGTCATTTCTGTCGAATAGGAATCCAGCAAGTTCCGTCAATCAACAAGGTCACGAAGCAGATCAAGCGACAATCACCATGTCTCCCCAGGACGTTTATGCCATGGTCCTGCAAGTTCAAGCTACAGTGGAAAATTTGAGCATTCGCGTCCTCTCCCTCGAAAATGGAATGGTGGAAAAGAACACACCACCTAGAGAAACCTCTAGTCTAGGTCGTCCAAAGTTTATCTCTTGTAATAACCATCGTCCTAGAAAGCCGAAAACAGCTGAAAGGAAACCTGGGAGGCATCAAAGGGTGCTTACCAATTTAGGCATGTCTTATGCCGATGCTTTGAAGAGACTTTCTGCCCAAGGCAAGCTACATCCAATAGGTCCGACTCCAGATCCACCTTTGGAGAAACAGGTGAACCTCTGGAAGGGCAACAAATACTGCTTATATCACCAAGGTAGAGGTCATGATATCGAAGAGTGTTTTCTCTTGAAACACACCATCCAAGATATGATCGAAGAGGGCAAGCTTCCTAAGCCACCTTCTGTCGGCCAATCCAAGAAGACCGACCCTCTTGGGTCAAATATCATTCAACATGATGAAGAATCGTTCCTGGATTGTTCTCATCTCCTCAATCCTCGTAACGATGAAGAGATCAATGTCCTCGAAGACGAAGATATCCAAAATGGAATGCTCATGCTTTCCATTGCCTTCAACAACAAATTTTCCAAAATAGAGGGAGCTATTGATAGTCTAAACTCTCGGCTTTCCAACATGGAGAACCAGTTTGCTGAAATGGGTAAGAAGCTTGATGCCCAACCTCTCAAAATGAAAAGTGTCCACGCAAACCCTCGACTTGACAGTCCTAAGGAGAAAGCAACAAATGGACAATCCATTCTTAGTTCCTCTCATCCGGGAGTCAAAATCAATAAAGGCATCCTCATGGATCCTTCGTCAAAGAAACCTAACAACCCTTCAAGGTCATTTACAAAGGCTTCCGAAAATAAGGGCACACCTCCTAGGAAATTTACCAACATTGGTATTAGATACGCCGATGCCCTTCAGAGACTCATGGAACAACGAATGTTGAAGCCTATAGGACCTACACCCGAACCCGAAAGGAAATCCAAATTCTGGGATGAGGATGCCTACTGCAAATACCATAGAGGTAAAGGGCATGATACAGAGAAATGTTACAAATTAAAACATGTCATTCAGGATATGATCGAAAGCGGGAGGTTGTCCCTCTCAACCTTTAACCCACAAGGTAGCTTGGACAATCCTCATGGATATACCACTTATCAAGAAACTCTTCTTGACTGTTATCCTTCCAATGTTCCCAATGATGAGGACGAGGTGCTCAAATGGGTGAATGCTCAAAGCCGGATGTCGAAGCCAATTGCTGGAAGAGAAAACGTTCAAGCGTGGGCCGATGATTACGAGTCTAGATCTAAGATCGCGTCAAAGTCCGAGTCCGAGCCCGAGTCTTAGGCTTTCTATCCCATAATTTTGTCATAGTATCTTTCTCCATTTTCATTTCTAGTGACAACCTGGGGGCTGTCCCACGAGTCACATGTCTTCTCAAGTCTATGTTTATTCATTCTCCATTTCAATAAAAGCACACTTTTCAATCCACATATTCTATCCTATCTCTTCCTTTACTCTTTTCCTGTGACAACAAGAATTGGTTTGAGACATTTTTTAAAATGAACAACAACCACACGTTCCAAATCGTTGTGAGTGCACTTATATGATGTTCCGTTCTAAGTTGTAGAGGACCTGAAACTCCGTGTTCTTTCCTTACCTATTCCATGTCTGGCAATAGAAACCACAATATAACTCTAGTTTAGGACGAGCATATCTCAAGAGATTCTAGGACGAATCCAGACCATCTCCCTTGTTGACGATCCGTGACGGAAGGCAAGCCCATTCCCCACAATAAACAACCCGTGTTACTAAAAAGACCAACCCGATTCACATCAAAAAATGCTAGTCTGACCCAAGAAAATCCAAGACGATACGAGCCACGAACAAAGATAAAGGCTCAATCAAGATAAGTACCCAAGATCAATATCCAACACAAAAGAGTCAAAATAAGAACAAGGTTCAATCAAGCAAGTCATTGTCAATATCAAAAGTCAATGTTATCCTCAAAGAACCGAATCAAAAATCTGAGCAAAAAGTCGAGATATACCCTAGACCAAGAATCTGAGTCTGAATCAAGAACAAGCCTGGAATCAAATGCTATATAGAATACTGCTGAAGTCTATACAATCAAGACATCAATCAAGATGGTCAGTTAGCACTCTCACTTAGCCTTTCACACATCATACACCCTAAGTCCTTCTCGAGACCGTTACGGGGAGATAGTTAGGAATTTTGAGAATCCTCTCAAACTCGTCAAATATACCTATCCTTTAGGGCCAAGACATGGAAACTTGAACCCACGTCATTTTAACCTTCCTTTATGTGCTCAGGCCACATCAAGCCAAGAGACTCCATTTCCAAGCCACATTACAAGCCATAACCCCATAAAGCCTTAACTCCACAAAATCAAAGCTCCAGAGATTTGTTTATCAAAGCCTCTTATTTCCGAGCTCCACATTCCAAATATCCAATCCAGTTTCACCTTGACCCATACACGGAGTCTTCAAATACTTTGCTACCTAGAACGGGACATACCCATATTCATCCTTAGGGTCCACTAAGTGTGCTCATATGACAAGGAAATTTTTACAAAATTAGTTATACCTCTTTGGTCTATGATCGGAGGGAGTCATCTCAAATCGATTCTTCGAGTCACCAAAGGATATTACCCTTGTGACCCCTGCACTTTAAGGTCCTAACAACATAGCTTAGGCACACACTTGAACTACGATCTGGTTTGATTTCACCTTTTCAGGTGGATACGTAGGCAGTCCTTTCTTACACAAGAAGGATACAACCACAACACCCAAACAAAATTAACCAAACCTCAGAACTACGAGCATGGTTTGATTTCACTTCACGTGAATACGTGGCGATCCTCATGGACACAACCATTCCAACTTTCAATCTCAATTATCAACCATCCTCAACCATCAATTTTCAACCTTCCAATCTCAATTAAACATCCCTTCCGCAACCAACACCTCTATACTGGGGGCTCCTTATTGTCGCCCAACCTTTTTTTACCAAAGTCCAGAGTCATCCTCTCATCCTGGGGGCTTCTCTTCCGAGATGCCACCCTTCTTTTATTCCTCTAAGTCTAGCTAGTACTCGGTCCGGACAATGACAAAGATCTTAGATCAATTCTCCAAGTCATCGTGCCTCAAGAGGGGTCTCTTTTACAGCAAACGGTGGTGAAAGAAGTCCTAGTAGACAGCTGATCCATGGTTCATGCCTTGCTTTTATGTGTCCCCATCATTCTTGCAATTCTTATGCCTTTGGATCTGATACGCATTGTCACCCCTACTAGGCTAGGGGTCGCGCATACTTAAGCAAAGTCTGTCAAAGTCATCCTTGTGTCGCGTCAGTCAAACCTAAGTCTATATTTCACGTCATGACAAGTCCTATGTCTAAAGCCCATTTGAATATGCATAACGCTTTACAAACGACAAACTTCTTTGAACAAGTTTTAAACGACTTTTATAAAGAAACAACTTTTGCAAAACCTATGTGTTTCCTCATTCGAGGTCCATGTGATGATTGCTTACGTGCATATGTGTTTATGTTCTATTTGCATATTGGATTGCATTCTTGTGTGGCTACTAACCATGCAGGTAAGTATCAGAAGCAGTGCTCGCTCCGACTAGAGGCTTCACCCAAGTCTTCATCCTCCCCAGCGCAGCAGTATTTTGCAGTATTGCTCACTCAAGATTTCTTCCATGACGATCAAGATGTTCCTAGTCGTCAAAATATTTGTCCCCAACGCAGCAGTATTTTGTAGTATTGCTCACTCAAGATTTTTCCCATGACGATCAAGATGTTCCCAGTCGTCAATATATTCCCCAGCGAGAGTTCATGACAGCCGATTGCACTTCTCGAGAGACGGAGTTTGTTTGAAAACAGATACAAGCAGATTTTCCAGAAATGATTCAATCCAGACAGAGTCATTCCCCAAGCAAGAGTTTGTTTGAGACCGACGCAAGCAGATTCAACCTCAAGTTTCGCCAGAGTTCGCTTGAGACCGACGCAAGCAGATTCAACCTCAAGTTTTTGCCAGAGTTCGCTTGAGACCGACGCAAGCAGATTCCCCAGCAATTTCTACCGACGTCCTGCTACTCACAATATTTTTTTTGTTTCCTCACAGAGTCCGGCAAAGGTGTCGTTCTCCAGAAGTTCCCAAGCCAAGGCCTCATTCCTTAGGTTCGTAGACCCAAAGTTAGGATTCTTACCCCTAGATTCTTAGATCCCAAAATGGCTTCCTTTAGGTTCATAAACCTTTAAGCTCCCACACCAATATCTTTAGGTTCATAAACCCATAAATCCTTTTGGAGTTCTCATACCTCAGAAAGCTTAAGTGCACAAGTTTAAAACAAGAATTAGTAACCCAGTAGTTCCTAAACTTAACCCTAGAATCCCAAATCTTCTTAGGTTCATAAGCCTTTAAGTTCTCATACCAGCCGTCCTTTTAGGTTCATATACCCAGGTTCGCACACCTAGCTTCTTTTAAGTTCCCAAACTCCCTAGAGTTCATACACTTCTACCCTTAGGATCATATTCCTTAGGATCACCTTCTACCCTTAGGATCATATTCCTTAGGATCACCTTATACCTTTTAGGATCATATTCCTTAGGATCGCCTTTCCCTTTTAGGATCATATTCCTTTAGGATCACCTTTCCTTAGAGTTCCTACACCCAAACCTTAGCCACCTTTAAGTTGATCTTATCGTTAGGCCTCCTTCCCGTCAATGCTTTCCTTTAGGGTCCCACACCCTAGCACCAATCCTTATATATCTTCTTAGGTCTTACCCTTAGCTCCTACGCTTAACCTTAGCTCCTATGCACCTCCGGAAGCATCTCGAGAAAGAAGTCTCAGGTATGATCTCTTCTTATGGCTGGCGAGCTTCCTTACGTAGTCTAATGGACTTTAAACGACCCTCCCCGATAGTCGACAGACTCTAAAATGTTCCCGACGACAGGTCCTTGGTTCAGACCCCTTGAGCCGCCTCGCGTCGCCATAGTCGTCAGGTTGTAATCTTCGATTGACCTGATGGCTATACTTTGACTTTCGCCTTGTCCAAGCCTCAGTCAAAGTGGGGGCTCTGTAGACACCTCGTTTACGCACCCCTCGCAAACCACCCTAAGTGATGATTGGGCCGCATGTTTGATACGCGGAACGATTTGTGACAGATTAAAGATTATCGTCAAGTGATTGCTCAAACATTAATGTCTACCTCTTAGTTGTCATCTACGTGCCGATATGGTCGTTTTGGCAGTAATTAGAGTACATTTGGAGTCCGGGTCAAAAACCGTCTTCATTTCCTAAAACCGTCAAATCCCGAGTCAAAGCAATGTGCTTGTCTACCTAAGGTTAGGATGTCATAAAATGTTTAGATTATGTCTCATTTTGAGTCCCATGTCACTTCATTAGGCTAAACTAAAAGTTTACATTACAAAATGTGCATTTCATTTAGTTAAAATGACAACCCGACCTTTAGGCCCGTTTTACGAGGTGATAACAACTTTTTTGGGTCAGGCCTATTTCACAGAAAGTTCTAGATATTTCTTTTAGCTTTCCAACGCCACCGAAATCACCTAAATACGAGTCTTGTAGAGAAAGTTATGCCTAAAATACGACAGGCTGTCAAACGCGTTTTCTACGCGCAGAGAAACCTACCCAGGAAAGGACGCAGCAAGAGCTGCGCCTCTTCCAAGGGACGCAGCACCTGCTGCGCCTTTTCCTCAAGGTTTTCTTTTTTTCCAAGTTTCCGCGTTTAACCTAAGTCGGTTGTTTCCGGATCTTTCCTTCCGTATCCAACTCTTACCATAATTCCGTCGCGTGATTAGTATAAATAGGAGCCTTCGTTCCTCATATTTCTCACGCGAGTGTCCGCCCTTCTCTTCTCCCTTTGCATTCTAGACTTCGTTCTTACTAATTGGCGCCTACGTGCTTGGACTTCCGACCACGTAAGCTCGGATCCTTCCGGGTACCAGCCTCTCCGTTGCATGACCGACCAATTTGACCAACTACACTCAATCAACTTAAATTAATCAATCGTTTTCCTCTTACGAGGGCACTCTCTTTACATTCGCGTCGAGCATCACTAGTCGATATCTTAGTTCTTCTCGTTCCGTCAACATGTAAGTCTGAGGGTGTAAATCTCTTTTTATTTATTGTACTTTTATTTATAATCATCAATTGTAAGGTTTATGTCGAAAGTACCATTAAAATCGATTTCTAAAACCCGTGCTTTAAAACTCTGTTTTGCGGATTTCCAGTAGACAGACGAAGAGAAAGGACGCAGCAACTGCTGCGCCTCTTCGAAGGAGCGCAGTTCCTGCTGCGCCTCTTCGTGAGGTTGCCGCAGTTCCTGCTTCCTTTCTTCTTCCTTCGTCCTCTGTGTTTCCGTCTTTCTTATTTGTTTTCGTATGTTTGTTTGTTAATTCGTCATCATAGCATATAATTCATATTGTATTATCATCATTTATTAATATGTTTTAATCATCATAAATCCGACTTAGATCCCAAGTAATTCATATTTGCGGGTTTTCGTCATTAAATTCAACTCGGGTTTTGGAGGTTCAATTCACTCATATTGGATCCCTGGAATTCGTCATTGATACATTCTAATTTGTTTATTATCACATTCATTGTTAATTCGTCACTAATTCGTCATGTTTAGTTTATTTAATTAATCTAATCAATTTGTGTAATTTGTTAATATTTTTCATACGTAATTATCTCATGTAATTAATTCGTTTACATCCGTCTCATTCATGTTTATCGCTTTTATGACCATCATTGACATGTAATAAAAGTATTAATCACTTTCATCCGAGTCAAATAATCTAATCAATCCTTAAATTAACCCACGAATATTAACGGTTTTGCGATTCGGCTTCACGGCCCGGAGAACTCACCCTTGGAATGACGCAAGAATCGCTGCGCGCCTCTTCCAGGGGCGCGATCTGCTTTGCTTTGTTCGAGATGAGTTCTGTCCCGAACTCCTTTTTCGCTTGACATAGTTTAATTAGTTTACGTATTAATTAACTAATATCCGTAATATCACCTAATCCCTGTTCGTTAATTTATTTCTTTTATTCTTTTATTTCTTTTTCTCAAATCATCCGTTTTAAAGGTATTTTCGACATAAATCGCCTATCCCAATGTAATTAATGTAATTTTCATTATTGTAATTTATTGTATTTTCATTTATTGTTTGTATGCTTTCACATGACAATCAAACTTAAATCCTACTTCGACCCAATTGTTTGCTAATTACGTGTCAACCGACTTAGTTAAATCTTCACATGCTAGGATTAATCTAATGGATGTTGCATTGCATGCATATAGCCGACGGTATATCGAGTACGAATGAACTTCCCTAATCATTAGTAGAGGCCGCTATCGAGGCGGGCGGGATTAGGTGTTCGATCAAAAGAGCTTCCTAATACGTACCCTCACCCCTTACTCCAGATCTCCGTGAGCACCCGTGTTCATTGGCATCCGCGAGAGTCATTCTAGACATAGAATGCTAAGGGTAACGATTGCTTAGTGTTCATGTCACTACTTTGTGTCTTGACATGACACGAGGTATTCGAACGGTTCCAATTTCCCATAAAAATTGGTGGCGACTCCATACAAAATGCAAACGCTTGTCCCCGTTTCTCACCAAGCGCCCCCGTGGGCGGCCCGCTGTCCACAGATATATGTTACTCATATGTTCATTTCATATACTCCATTAAAGTTACAATATTCATTCTTTGTTTAATATAAAACTCGTATTTGTATTTAACATATTGTATTTCAGGTTTAACTGCAGAACGGTTGTTAGTGGTTGTTCGGCAAGTCTGAAATGAAGATGACGGGGATGTTCCTACTTGTTGGACTGACGCTACGCCCCAACAAAAAGAAGAATGGTTCAACATCTTTCGGGTATATTTTTGTATATAATTAATTTGTTAATTTATATCTAAATTTCAATTTGTAATTTATACTAATAAAAACTTTTTATAGAAATCCTTTGATTGGCCGGCGGGATTGGAGTATATTGTCCGTGAAAGGTACAATCATATTTGTACTAAAAGATACAGAGATGTCATCTATAAGACCGTGAAGAGGAAAAAGGAGCCCGAGCATTTGAAAGGTGTGTATTATTTTATTAGTTTGATTACTTGTATTTAGTTATAATAAATTTACGTAACCATTTTATTTTTTCTAACACTATTTTGAATTTTAGGTGACGCATATGAAGGTCTAATGAAGAAACGTGATACCCCGGAATTTAAGATAAAGTCGGAGCGAGGTTCACTCAACAAAAGAGGAGGAAAGAAAGAAGGCATTGTTGAGGCTACTCACTACGGGGGATCTCGTTCTTTCTTGGATCGTGTTTTGGGAGTAAGTATACATAACAACACCTTAGATTATTATTAAAAAAAATTTAACCGTGAAAACCATGAATTTATGCTTTGTTTGTTTTTAGAAGGGGAAGAGAAAAGGTAAGGTAGAGATGACGGCTCCCGAGCTCTTTGTAGACACGCATAGCAAGGTTGATGATAAGGGTACTAGGCATTGGACTAAGGCGAAAGATAAGGAACTACATGTATGTTTCGTTTAATTAGTCAATTTCCTTTGATAACATTATATATTATTGGTAAATTTTTCATGAAAAAATAACCTTTAATGATATTTGGTTTCACTTGTAGGATGCTTATTTGCGTGAAAAAGAGAACACCCCCGATAGGCCCGATAATGATATTTGGTTTGACTTGGTTGAGGGGTACAAAAAGGGCTCGGTGTATGGAACCGGAGAAGCTCATGGAGTTTTCTTCAAGGCGCCAAAAGCAAGGACTTATTCAAAGTCCAAACAAAGTTATGAGCCGGGAATTGTAAGTGTCTTACAATCACAACTTGATGAAGAAAGGCGCCAAAATGCCCAAAGGGATGCCCAAAGGGATCAACAAATGAGGGAAATGAAAGAAAAGTTCGATCAAATGCAAGCCTTCTTCAGTTCGTGCAACTCCGGTCCCCGTCCCCATTGGCAAGATCCTAATGATCCATCCGGAGGAGGTGGATTTGGCGCGGGTGCTTTTTTTCCTGTTTCTTGACTTATGTGCCCCTTTCCCAAAACTTAAGAACATGGTAGTGGGTAGTGTTAGTTAGACTTGTGACGGATTTGGTTTGTTGAGGATTTGTTGGTAACTTGTTAACTTGGTTTATTCTCAATTTATATATGAGATTTGGTTATTGGTGTTCCATTTGTGTTGTGTTGTGAGTTTGGTTTGCTCAAGTTAGTGCTGTAGTAATAGAAATGCAGGTACGAGCAATGAAAAGGATAGGGTAGTATGAAAAACCGAATTTTCATACCAAAATTACAGTGGAATTGGCGACTGAAATGTAATTTTGGCGACTACTTTCAGTCGCCAAAACAGAGTACCCAAAACAAAACCTCCTGATATGCCAGTGCCAAAGGCGACTACTGGGCGACTGAAAGTAGTCGCCAATTTGGCGACTGAAGGGAAAGTAGTCGCCAATTTGGCGACTGAAAATTAAAAATGGCGACCGCTTTCAGTCGCCAATTTGGCGACTACTTCACCTTTCAGTCGCCAATTTGGCGACTACTCTCAGTCGCCAATTTGGCTATTTGGCGACTACTTTGTCAGTCGCCAATTTTAGCGACTGACTTCAGTCGCCCGATTTCCAATTGGCGACTTAGGGTTGCTACTGTGCTCTGGCGACTGATTTCAGTCGCCATTTACCTTTTAGCGACTGATTTTAGTCGCCAAACGAAGTCGCCCGAAACAGGATTTCTTGTAGTGTATCAAACTGGGTTAGATGTCGAATTAGGTGCGAAAAAGATGGTGTATTTCTAAATATATTGTTTGCCCCACATTGAAAAATAATGTAGCTATGGTAAATATACTACATATAAATAGTTGAATTGTCCCACATCAGAAAATTATCATAAGGTGGGGTGATCCTAAAAATTAATTTAGGAAAGTATCATAAATAATATTTTTTTATGTAAAAAATAAAGTGGAGAATCTTTTAATTATTATAATATTTATTTCCTATATTATTTTCAAGTGATGTTTCTAATTTTTATATAAAAACATTTACATTTCATTAGATAAAAAAATATCGTTAATAAAATTATGAAAATAACATAATTTGATTCGTGGTAAAAATGATATCATTAGAGTATATATTTCATATAATTTGTACATATATAAAATTGTGTACTTTTTAGTATGTTATATGTCTCACATTGAAAAATTATGTAGGATTATATAAAAATAATAGAATTGTCCAGATCGAAAGATTAACATAAGATGAGATGGTCAATATGAGACATCCTTGGAACTTAGATATCAACCTAACATCTTTTCCGTCTCTTCCTAACATCTTTCCCGTCTCTTAAATAAGATGTTTTGACTTTTGATCATATCTAAGTAAATGATTAGACATAAGATGTAAATATTAAGACCTTATAACCATTTTTTTGTTACTAAGCTAATTACCCCATTGCAACGCACGGGCATCCAAACTAGTAAATAATATTTAGATTTCTTTAGACAAAGTTTTTAACTTAATCAAAAGAGCACAAACGATAATTTTTAATATTAAATTATATACTAAATAATGTGATGTTTTTTTTTTTGGGTTATTTTATAATAATAATCCATCTTATCGATGGTCTGCAAAAATCACTCCATCCTATCAATAATCCGATTAAATCCAACATAAGCCCCTTACCTTCTAATAACGAACTCACTTAAATTGATTACCTGTTGAATCAGGTTACTGAACATCTATTCCTTCACTCCTCCTTCCCCATATCCACATTCACCATTAAAACACTTAAACACCTTTCTTCTTCCCCAAATCCACCACCAAAAAAGGCCACTCAAACTTCTCTCCTCCATTACCTCACCCGCCATCTCTTTGAATACTCTGACGCCGCCCTTTTGCCATCTCTTGTCGAGCCTCTGATATGGGTAGAACCTAATAATCAAAGAGAAGGACTCCACCCAGAAATGAATTATGCGAGGAGGTTAGATTAAGTAAGTTGGTTTATTTTTTAACCAAGTGGTGTTAGTCCAGTGGTAGCTGGGTTAAACCTTGAAGCTTGCAGAAATGCAGGAGTTGAGAGGTCCCAGGTTCGACTACCAGCTGGGGCGATGATCACTTGGCCACTGCAGCCCTCGAAGGGGGTGGCTTACATGGTCCATGTGGTGGTGCGGGAATGCATGGGCCCGGGGGGACTCAACCCCTCGTCATCAAAAAAAAAAGTTGTTTTATTTTTGAGAAGTCGGCTAGATCAGACGAGATGTTCCGCGGTTTCCTCCTCACTTCACCTACCACCACAGTGTTTAAATGTTCAATTTCAATCGATTTCACCGCTGAGATTGGTTGGATGTTCAAATTTTTTTTGCTAACTCCGGCCATGGTAGTCGGACCTGGGAATGGCCAAGGTGTGGAGTGTTTGTGGTGGTTCATTTGGTGGCGTTAACGGAGGTAAAGACCCCATAATTTGATGGTGTTGAATCCCAGAATTTGTGAATTAATAAAATAAAGGTTGAATTGATTATTATGAGTAAACACCTTCATTCACCAACCACCAGCTCCCTCCTTCAATCACCAATCCAGCACCCGATTCGACAACAACCATCTGCATCACCATCCACGAGCAGCACGCCACCAACAGCAGCCTGCTCCGTCAATTCGCAAAATCACCTCATGTCTTGACCAGCCCATCACCATGGTCAGCCACCACATACCCCTGACGAGTCCACCACCCCCGAGTCCACCACACCTATTCGACAACAACCCAGCACCACGATCGAGCCACCATGGCTCCAACACTTCTGGTGTTTTTAAAGGGTTTTAAACTAAACTTAAGATGGGTGATCTGTTGTTCAGGTTGCCCGTCTCCTTAGTTCATTATTAGAAGGTAGAGTGCTTAGGTTGGATTTAATTGGGATTGTTGATAGGATGAAGTGATTTTTGCAGACCAGCGATATGATGGATTAATATTATGAAATAACCCTTTTTTTTGGTAAAATAATAAATAATAATATGATGTTGAGCAACTGAGTTACATAAATAACTTCACTGACCTTATAGATCAGAGATACAACAAACAAAAGAAAATAGAAATGCATTACAGAATAAAGAATACTAAATTTCTCAAGAAAAACAATAAATAAATCCATGTCGAAATCATGAAAACGAAGACTTGGGAAGTTAATAGTAAGAATTAACAGCACCACAAGTCTTCCTGATTTCACCCTGAGTGCCACCAATCTTAATGAGTTTAGTCATGGAGACAGCGAAATCTTTGCCAAAGGAAGCTCCACCAGAGTACACCTGAGAAAGTAGGTATGATTTGGTGGCGGAGTCATCCAAAAGAGCAGCGTCAGACGAGAATAGTCCTGCTTTTTGGGACACTGTTGTGAAGTACTTAACGTCGAATGCCTTTGGTGTGTAGGCGTCCATGGGCACTACTGATGTCACATCACCTACCCTTTGGGGGCACTTTGACTTCAAGAATGTTGCGTATCCTGGTGCTATCTTGGGGTCGGTGTCTCCCTTTCCGGTGAAGTTGTACAACCTCCTTTGGATGATGTTGCAGTGTCCGATTCCAATGGTGTGTGCGCCTGATAATACCGTTAAGTCCTTTGGTGTTAGTCCGACTGCTGCGAAGTTTTTAATCAAGGTTGTTATGTTTGAGAAGGGTGATGGAATGTCTCTCAACGCGTCTGTTGCCAGTGATATTTTCCCATCCTTTCGTCCTAGATTCACAAACCAGTATGGCCCCTTAATCTGCATTTCATTTTAAATGTTAGAAATATTTAATTAATTCCATAATAACAAATAATGTATAATTGAAATATTAGATGAATGATTGGTTAATAATATGAACGACCGATGTATAAATACATACCGCGACAATGGCATCTCGAGCAACTAATGATAGTACATCAGCGCATGATATTTTACCAGGGCACTCCTTTTCCAGTGCTGCTTTGACGGCATTAACCACCTCATACCCTCTTAGTGTTAAGTTTGGGGTTGCGGTTTTCTCTGTTGCATTGTTGGAAGGCGTAGGATCCAAAAGAACTGAAGCATCACAACCCTGCATATATAATGAATATAATCTGTAAAATACATACAATACCTGAATTATCTGTAAAGGTAGTATATATAAGTATAGTACATACCCTAACAATGCAGTCATGGAAGAGCATTCTGATCAAGCCAGCAGCAAGAGTTGGATCACGGTAAACAAATTGCTCCGTGATTCGTTTTGATATAGCCTCTACATTAGGGCATGGAGGATAAGAATGGCCTACATTAGCCATCATGCCCAATATGGCAAACAATGTGAATACTTTCAAAAATGTTGTCATTCTTGTCACTTTTTAACCAGGTAATAGAATGTAAAAATGTATTAAGTTATTTTTGTTTTTTGAGTTGTGCTCTGAAGCCTTGTAGATTATGAGGGTTTTATAGCAGAGAACTTTGAACATACGTGCATTCATCATAACATTCAACATTGTCAACTTTATATTCTTTGTATTAACTTAATGTTGTAGTAATTGTTTATATAAACAGTACTATCTACTTGTCTAATAGTAGAAACTAACTCTCGTATACATGCGAGCACGAGTGTATGAAAATGTCAATTGTCAACGATTAAAGCCTTCGAATGATATGGTCCTCTAACCTAACTACTTTAGAAATACATAATTTTTAATGTTATTTAAATTGAAATATATAGTACTGATGAGGGAAAGGGTCGGGTCGTTATCGAGTCGAGTCATTTCGGGCCAATTAATGTGTTGAGTTTGGGTCGGTCTTTATCAGGTCTAATTATTTTATCGTGTTACTTCAAATTTTACAAATACGCTTATTTTTCGATCATTATTTTGATTTATTTACTTTTTTATTAGGTCAAACATATCAAGGTCCTTCATATTACGTAGTAAATCAAATGCTACGTGTTGCACAATTAAATCGGGTCGTACCAGTTTATCTTTTTCCCTTGAGACGTGGCGTATGGTGACTTAGGGCTTGTTTGGATAATAAAAATAGGAGGAAAAGAGAGGGGGAAGGGAATGTGTTGTGCGGAAGCGTGAATATCCTATGTGGGGCCTCTATTTCGTCGATGTCTGCTATCTATAATAATACGACATTGTCTCTTTTGGGGCAAGCTAAGCCCTAACGGATTTACTTTTGAGCTCTTTTGAAAAAAGGCCTTTTACTATACTCCGTATTATATTTTGTGGCACTAATAAATAGGAGTTTTCACCATTACACTACCGATGTGAGGGACATGAGTTTGCACCTTATATAATCCTCCATTCAAATCAAGGACCATCATCTTCACTCGGATCTTGACCTCCATGAAGAACTCCCACACTGTGCAAGGCGCAAGCCCACCTTCTAGACACCCTTTGCATCACTAAGTATTGATAACCTTCCCTTAAATGACACACGTGTATGTATCACTGGACTTGTGCTATACTTGGGTATCAAACTCCTCTGCATCCAATATATTACCTTAGACTCGGTCAGTATGCAGTGCCTTAGCACGCCACGCCAGATCGCTTTTGAACTTACCATGGACCGCTTTTGTTGCCTCCATTAAGCCTCAACCCACCTCGCCGAGCCGGGTCGCTGACGGTCTTCTATACATGTCATAAAAAGTTTTTTTAATGGTTTTCGTTACGCCGAATTTCTTCTACTCTTTGCCATATACATGGTATAAATTTTAGTAACATTTGAATAATTTAATATTATATTAATTAAAATAAATGCATTCGAATAATGTTACCATCAACATTAGGTACTTAAATTAGATCATTTTGAGATACGTTATTTTTCAAATTTATTAATATTTGTTCAAAAGGACGTGAATATTATTTTATGCACTTCTTTTTTTTTCATTTTTTTTATGAATAACGTATGGTGCTTACGTTTTTGTTTTTTTATCAAAATCCTTTTTAAAATAAATATAGAATCAAATAACCGTACTTATTTAATGTAATGTAATTTAATAAATATCGTAACATTTATTAATGTATAATTAATATTTTACTGAGATTTATGCAGTATTTATTATGTAAAATATTTAATGATTAGCTGTAATTAATGACCGAATTAAGGCTGAATATGCCACGTAACGCATCCACGGTGTTTCAATCCAGTTTTATATATATAAGATTTTATTTTGTTGCAATAGTTTACTTACGGTTTCTAGGTTTCATAACCCAAACGGAAATTAGAAAAACCCTAATCAAATATTCTAAAGCCCAACACCAACCTTGATTAAATTGGCTCGTTAGTTTCTCTTCAAATAAATGTGGCCACCGGATAATTTGAGCCAGTTCAGTTTGGGTCAGGTCACTACGTACGGGTTTTGGATTAAATTCAAATGTGTTGTTCACTTGTTCTCGTGTCATTTTGGGTCGGGTCACTATGGGTTCTACAGGCCCATCAAAGTTAAGGTCGAGTAGGGTTAATTCAAGTTTGGGGTCATATTCCGGTTTTATAGAGTTTTTGATCAATTTCGAGTCTTAGACCAGCCTTATAGAATTGGGTGGATCAATTCTGCTCGGTGTACGATACGCCTCCTTCATTTTCAGCCTCATTCCCCATGAAGGCATGAAACACCATCTTCTAGCCTCCCACAAGTTCCTGCACAAACCGTCCCTATGACCAACGTTAACCTCCTTCCCGCATCATTGACAACCACAATACCTCCTTCCCTCAGTAACACCTTCACGTACGAAATGACCAGAGTTAAAATGAAACACGAAGCGACACAATGAAGTTATAAAATATCTTGATAACAAACAAAAACTTTTAAAATTAAATTTTATAAATAATATGATGTTGAACAACTGAGTTAGTTACTTCAGTAACTTCACTGACCTTATAGATCAGAGATACAACAAACAAATAAAAGAAAATAGAAATGCATTACAGTATAAAGAATACAAAACTTCTCAAAAAAACAAACTTTGCAAAAACAAATAAACAAATCAATGTCGAAGCCATGAATATGGGTACTCGGGAAGTTAGTAGTATGAATTAACAGCACCACAAGTCTTCCTGATTTCACCCTGAGTGCCGCCAATCTTGATAAGTTTAGTCATGGAGACCGCAAAATCTTTGCCAAAGGAAGCTCCACCAGAGTACACTTGAGAAAGTAGGTATGATTTTGTGGAGGAGTCATCCAGAAGAGCAGCATCAGACGAGAATAGTCCTGCTTTTTGGGACACTGTTGTGAAGTACTTAACGTCGAATGCCTTTGGTGTGTAGGCGTCCATGGGCACTACTGATGTCACGTCACCTACCCTTTGGGGGCACTTTGACTTCAAGAATGTTGCGTATCCTGGTGCTATCTTGGGGTCGGTGTCTCCCTTTCCGGTGAAGTTGTACAACCTCCTTTGGATGATGTTGCAGTGTCCGATTCCAATGGTGTGTGCGCCTGATAACACCGTTAGGTCCTTTGGTGTTAGCCCGACTGCTGCGAAGTTCTTAATGAGGGTTGTAATGTTTGAGAAGGGTGATGGAATGTCTCTCAACGCGTCTGTTGCCAGTGATATTTTCCCGTCCTTTCGTCCAAGGTTCACATACCAGTATGGCCCCTTAATCTGCATTTCATTTTAATTGTTAGAAATATTTAATTAATTCTATAATAACAAATTATGTATAATTGAAATACGGCGTATTAGATGAATTGGTTAATATGAACGACGACTGATGTATAAATACATACCGCAACAATGGCATCTCGAGCAACTAAGGATAGTACATCAGCGCATGATATTTTACCAGGGCACTCCTTTTCCAGTGCTGCTTTGACGGCATTAACCACCTCATACCCTCTAAGTGTTAAGTTTGGGGTTGCGGTTTTCTCTGTTGCATTGTTGTAAGGCGTAGGATCCAAAAGAACTGAAGCATCACAACCCTGCATATATAATGAATATAATATGTAAAATACATACAGTACGTGAATTATCTATAAAGATAGGTAGTATATATAAATATAGTACATACCCTAACAATGCAGTCATGGAAGAGCATTCTGATCAAGCCAGCAGCCAGAGTCGGATCACGGTAAACAAAGTACTCCGTGATCCGCTTGGATATAGCCTCGACATTGGGGCATGGAGGATAAGAATGGCCTACATTAGCCATCATGCCGAATACTGCAACCAATGTCAATACCTTCAAAAACGACGTCATTTTTCCACTCCGATGATTTTACTTCTCTCTTTGATAAAGAAAAGTAATAATAATGTAATTATATGTTTCTTAATATTTTGTTTTTTTTGAGTTGTGCCCTAAAGCATGCAGATTATGAGGATTTTATAGCAAGAGGAATTTGAACATACGTGCATACATTATCTATTTATCCCGTTCATCTTTATTTGTCAACGTTATTCTTTGTAATAAATAATTGTTCAAGTAGTTGTTTATATAATTATTGGCTAGTTTAATTCGTCAATTGTCAATGTCTCAATGAACATAACCAGCTAGATAATATGATCTTACCTAACCAACATAGCCAAACAAATGTCTTAATATGTTTCAAGTTGAAATATAAAATGACTAGTACTCTCTTTATTCATATCTAAATACATTATTTAGTTTTTTGACCCCATTCATGATTGAATAGAATTTTAAGGATTCATCGCAATATAACTCATCCGTCGTGTTCATTTGTTTACCTATTCCATTATCAAGGGCGTCTTAAAATAAATGTAAGCCCTGTGCAGCATAAAAAAATGAGGCCCTAAATGAGGTTAATTGACTTTTTTTTGACAACATAATTTAGTTAAATCCCAAAATAATTGTCTATAGGAATACCTCTTTAGTTATAAACTACGCTTTATTTTCTTTCAGAACTCTCGAATATACATCCAAATAATGAATTATGTTAAATAATGCCTTGAGTCTGATAGTTGCACTTCGTAGGACTATCATAGGGTTCTTGCTGCCCGGTCATCGAGTCTGGGTCCAAGGGTGAAACACATATGCATATCGTAACTTCTTTAATCTGAATCCAAAACCTGTATCTGTTATAACAAGTTATGTTACTTGTTGAATCTTGGAATCAACTAATACATGCCAATTTGCCAAAACAAATTAATTAAACCCATAATAACATGCATGCTACTACAAGGTTTAAACATGACTTTTCAAGAGATTCATCAAACAAGACTAAGCAAAACATATGCCATTTGTTGAAATGGAACACTAGCTAGGTCAAATATTTTGCGGGCCTTGACATTTGTCATCTTCAAAGATCATAGGCTCATTGTTATACGACTAAGCTCATGCCAAGATTATCAAGGCCGGCTTTACTTATTTATTACACTCAACTTGTCTAGTGTACAAGGCCAATAAGAATATAGGATTGTGTTCGATTTGTCTTACTAAATTAAGCTCGGTTTAAATCAGTTTAGCTATTTACGTTAAATTGAGTTTATATGAATTTTGTTTTGTTTAGTCTAAAGTAACTAAACTAAACAAAATTAATCCATGAAGTATCTTTGTGTTGCTAACGAGACAAATTAATCGAAACTCGACATATATATAGTATATTAGTATCAGAGTCTCTGAATATGATCATGTTGAATTACCATTTATGTATGTAACTCAATATTAATAATAAAATTACTCTCTTTATGAATTATAATCTTTTACTCCTAAATCTTATCATCATATAGTATGTAGTATATTAGGATCAGAGTCTCTCGATTTTTGAGGCACAATCTGCAATTTAAGCCTAAAAAACACAAAAGTCCTAACAAATAACATATTCTGTTTCTTCTTTGAGGGACAGCCTTGGAAAAAAAAAATTATTTTTGATTAAGGTGTGTACCCCAAATTGACTAGCGAGTTACGGACCAAATTGTCTAACTGAGGAGTTAGACACAAAATTGTCTGGCTAGTCCAATACTCTTCCGCCCAAACGAATCAAAAATTTGTATAGCGATTTCTAATATTAATGTATGTAGTCGATGGTGGGGGGATCGAGAGAAGTAGAGAGCAAGAGGAAGATTGACACGCATGAGCGACCAATTGTATTATTGCCCGCTGCCATGAATTTTTTTTATTCCATACTATAATTTGAAGTTGAAAAAATTGGATCTTGTGATTTTCTTTCAATTCATGATGCTTTTAGGCGTTGTTCTTGAAATTGTATAGAACCTGAATTGAAATGAATGAACTGAAATAGCTGGATTGAACTGAAATGAAGTAAAGAACAAAAAGGAACTTAGAGGACCAGACCTTTATTTTTGAGTTGTAATTGCAGTGAATTTATAAGACCTAAAGTGAACTGAAATTAAGTTTTAAAAAAAAAAATTCATGTTAAATTATTAAAGAAAAAAATGATCATTTTTTATCACAAAAATAGGTGCTAACATAACTTTCTCAACAAAAAAAACACAAACAACAAGCTCATTATAAATTAAACATTGTAATAATATAGTATATTTTTTAATTTGTTGAGCAACAATCAACTCAACCAACAATCATTCATCATCAATTAATTCAAAAACAATGAAAATAAATAAATGCATTACAACATAAACAATTCAAATTTCTCAACAATTAAACAAACAAAATAAATCCAAATTACAATAATATTAGAAATATATTTAGTAACCATTAACTGCACCACAAATCTTCCTGACTTCACCTTGATCACCAGTAAGAATACCAATTTGAATAAGTTTTTCCATAGACTCAGCAAAATCTTTACCAATAAAACTTGCACCTTGTGTGTAAATTTGAGTATAAATATAGTTTTTCGTCGTCTCATCGTTCAAAAGAGCAGCATCAGATTGAAATAGCCCTTTGTTTTTCGCCACAATTCCAAAATAGTTCTCGTCGAAAGTCGTGGGGGTGATAAAGTCCATAGGCACAAATGTTTTAAAGTCACCAACCACTTTAGGGCATTTTTCCTTTAGTTCTGCGGCGTAAGAGGGGTCAATAGACGGGTCAGTGTCACCCTTTCCGGTGAAATTGTATAGACGCCTTTGGATGAGGAAACAGTGTCCGATTCCAATGGTGTGCGCGGCTGATAGCACTACCAAGTCCTTTGGGGTTAGCCCGACTGCTGCGAAGTTTTGTTTAAGGACGGTAATGTTTGAGAATGGTGATGGAATGTTGGCTAGGGCTTCTGATGCTAGTGATATTTTGCCATCTTTTCGTCCTAGTGGTACGTTCCACCATGGTCCGTTAATCTGCATTTTGATTCACTTGTCATTTTAAGCATTATAAATGTCAATGTGTGCTGACTGACACTTCCATGATAATATTATCATGAGATCTCGTCTATATAATTAAGATATTTTAATTGTAACGAATTGACCAATCTCACATTGAAATAGTATAATACTCCCTCCTATTAGGTGAAATTGCAAAATTTCAACAGACGCATAATAGGAGGGAGTATTAGATAGTTTGTCAAAGGACGCGTTATTTTAACCTATTGTGTAACAGTTCTTGTACTAAAATAATAAGAGACAATTATTAACTAGGTAATATATATTTGCATACCGCGACAATTGCATCACGAGCGGCCAAAGATAAAACATCGGCGCATGAAACAACACCGGGGCACTCTTGTTCCAACTCTGCTTTAATGGCATCAACAACCTGGAACCCTCTTAGGGTTGAGTTTGGGACGGTATCTTTCTCTGTTGCATTGTTGGAAGGTGTTGGGTCTATTAGGACCGATGCATCACAACCCTGCAAGTAAATTGTACATTACGATCACATTTTCAGACACACACTTCTTTGATTTTCAATATACAACTAGTATAGAACCCGTGCAATGCATGCACGGTATTTATAGAGTTTTACTTATTAATATATTATTTATAAATTGTAAATTGACAATTTATTAATTTTTTAACGTTTCTCATCATTATATTTTCATTTGGGGGGAAAAATTGAAAGAGCAAAACTGATCAAGAATTTAAGTAACACCATGAATAGTGCACATTTTAATGAAAATATTTTTTACACAAAAATAATGATATTATTTATAATTTTTTTAATATGATAGATTTTAGCTACGACTTATCTTACAAAGTTAACGAAATTTTTATAACAAAAAACATAGAGACAAATTTTCTACACCTCAAATAAGAAAGTATATAGGGGATTATATCAGAATAGGAAAGTATATAGGGGATTATCTAAATAGGGAATGTGTTTTAGGCGGGAAAAATTGGAGCTTTTCTTATTCTTTTAGGAGATTCTCAAAAAATATATAAGAATTTTATACGATATACTTCTTATATACGGAATAGCTCATTTTCAAATTCTTTCTCGTAGTATAAGTTTCCTTATTTTACTCCCTCTCATTAAACATATTTTTGACGTTTCATTAAAATAATTCTTACAAAAGAATAAATACGTAAAGAACCTGTTAAACGGACGGAGTATAATACAATTAAGCAAGTACATACCCTAACAATACAATCGTGAAAGAGAATCCTGAGCAATCCAGGAGCCAAAGTTGGATCATCTTTAATAAATTTCTCGGTAATTTTCTTAGAAATTTTCTCGACTTTAGGGCATGTATGCGAATAACAGGTTGAATCGTCGTACTCGCTTGCATTCACCATGGCCAAAATGGCCAATATTGAGAATAACCTCAAAAATGCCATTTTCTTAGAGAGAGTTTATTTTTGATGACTTTGTAAGGGAATGTCCTAAAGTCTACCAACTATTATGAGGGTTTTATAGCATAAAAGTTGAGCTTACGTGCCTTGATCACCACTATTTACAATGTCAACTTAATTCATTGTAATATAAAACTAACAAGTAGGATATATAATATTGTTCTCCTTATATTACTATGCACTTATGCAGCGCGTTTTAAAACAAATAGAGGTCATTACTCAAAAAAAAAAAAATGAGACGTTAAAACCCTATTTTTTTAAACTTAATTTCAGCTCATTTCACTTCAGTTCCGGTCTATTTAGGTCATTTCAGTAATTTCAATTTAGTTCAATTCAATTCATCTCTTACTTCACTGAAGTAAAACTTCATTAAGTTCAATTCAGCTCTTTTCAACCAAAAAAACAAGGCCTAAATATTAATACACAAGTATTATAAGGTCTCAAATATGCATGCACAAATGTAATTATACTTTAAGGTTTAGATCGAATTTACATTAATAAAGCTTGTAAATTTAATACTCAAAATCGGAGGTCCAATACCCACCCCCATGGCTGAACAAAGTCTTAGCCACCCTTTACTACGTCATAAAAAACGATTATATATATACTTTGTGTTAGAAAATAATTTATTTAGGGTTATATTACAGGCGGTAATGATTTACAGTATCGACATAAGTATTTTTATCATCGTAATAATAATTTTTTATGATTGGTTGAATAGTAGTACATTTTTTTATTTTTACGCCGCGTCCAAACAATTGGTTGTGACATTGTCAACGAATTTTGACAACTGGCTGATATGATCATCTAACCTAACGAACCTTGTCAAACGAAATTTTTAATTACTTCCAAATCAATGTCATAGATATATATAGTGTAATATAAATATGAATAACTCCTTAACGTGCTTACACTATATTGGAAGGGAAGTGTCTTTTTTTTTCGGGTGTTAGAGAAGTCATAAGAGCGATTTTCAGCAACGCCTCTCATGAATTTATTAACACCTTAATTTTTGACGATCAACATAATTGGGTGTCACCTGATGACGCCCTTTCATTTTCCATAATTCAAGCTGAATAGTGAATAGTGTTTAAACCTTAAATTAAACTTGCCGATAAATCGAGTTAGGGAAAGCCACTCCGGGCGGATTGGGATCTTAAGGACAAGCCTTGAACCAGCCTGTCCAGGGGCGAGTTGTACACAATGGGTCGGGCTGGCTCAACTTGGTTGTAAGTCGTAAGTCGTAACCCAACCCATTGTGCTATGTGTTAATTTTTTTTGTTTCTCTACGGGCTTGGGCGGGCCAAGCCCAACTCTTTGGGCTCTAAGCCAGTTCGGAGATCTGACAAATCGAGGCTGGCCTGGGGCAGGCAGCTGAAATATGGACCTGATAGCACAAGTTGGCCAAGCCATGACATTGGACCAGCCCTGTTCAAGAACAAATGAGGTGGGCCATCCCACTGGTGACCTAATCTCCGGGCCAGACCGACGACAAGCTACATGTACCCATACCCGAAAGACCTACTTGGCCTAATAATCAAATTAAACGAACCGCAGGACCGGCCATTATAGTCAACAAAAGGCTAAAATAAATCGTTTGAACCGTTCACCGGAATATGTGATGTGACTAGCAACTTGTCTCAAAAGAGGACACAAAAGACAATTATATATGTATACCGTCCTTAATTTTATTCTCTTAACGAGTTAATGACATCATCTAATAGTTTAAATAAGGAGAATGTTAAATATATATGGGCTATATTTAATCAGTAAGTGGATTATCAAATGGTATAGTTTTTTTAGATTCAATTTAAAAAAATTGAGTTTTATTATAAAGTTTTTGAATTTATTTACTTAAATAATAATCTCAAAAAATTATATTATAACTCAAAAAAATTATATATAAGGTCGAAAAATTTTGATTTTTGACGTTATAAAACCAAAATGTAATTTATAAGCTCAAAAAAAAAAAAAAAAAAAAAAAAAACTCCTCAAGAACTCATTAAATAGTAGTATAAGGTAGTACATTTGATGTACAATTTTTTTTATCTGTATTTAAGGTGACAAAAAAGAAAAGAAAAACTTAAATCAAACATTAATGGCATCAATTTACGTGTAATTATGTCATAAATTCCTAATTTAATTTCATTTTAATGCACCGATCCATATTGTCCAATGAGCTGGGCTAAAAACGGATACAAGTATTTTATTTTATTTTACGAATTTTACGTCGCAAAAATAATCAAACATCATATGAGAAAATATATTGTATAGAAATACTTCTTAGTATGCTCATATAATCAGGTGACGCTTTCTTTTTTCTACTCGACATGGCTAAGTTTTTGGACGTAACATTTGACATTGTCAAGAAATAACGACATAGGAACCGACACTTTTGATGCCGAATATGTATCATAATATACAAATTGTCCATTTTAAATTCTATGATACAAGTATGTATGACACCAAATGAAAATCACTTTAAAATCATAGTATGAGAGTTGAGCATACCTGCCTTGGTTTCAACATTATTTAGGGTAATAAAAAATGCACTTAAATCATATAATAATATCGCAATTGCATATTGGTTACTCCCTTCGTCCCGGTCAATTGTTGTCCTTTGTTTTTGGCACAGAGACCAAGAAAAGAGGAATAAGCCAATTATTAAATGACAAATGGAACAAATTTAGTGTGAATGATCAAATTGCTTATGAAGTTCATTCTTAAAATAGAAAAAACTACAAATGACTGAAACACCCAAATATGAAAAAAAGACAACAAATGACCGGGACAGAGGAGTACTAATTAAATTGACATGAAACATATTTTAATTTAACTCATACGCAATGAGCTTGGATTATATAAGAAATTATGACGATAATGTCTCAACGAACATTGCCAACGCGAATATGTGATCACCCGTCCGACCAACGTAGTCAACCACAACCGAAACGTCTCTCCAAATTAATTTACAGTAAATTCTTAAATATATACCCGTTTTACAATAAAAATAACAAGAATCCAATTACAAATTAAGGTTAACGTATTTTTGGTCGATATATTTATATTATGGATATTTGTGTAAGGCCGATTTACACAGAAGTGTGTGCAGAATGATTCTTTATAACACGAAAGAAAATACGATAAAAAAACACTTTTTATTCATAAATCATTAAATAGCAACAAAATAACCAATACAAAGAATATCAATCACGCCATATTAAAAGTACAACGTAGTACATAGTTGTTAACAAATTTCTAAAATAAAATACAATTAAAAATAATTAAATGTTACAAGAACGAATAAAATGCCTGGTTCAAATCGTGTAAGACACTGTCTCCGTCATTTGCTTACCCTTTGTTTGAAATTTGTCTCTCACGAAAAGTAAAGGTAAATAAATGACTGACAACTGAACGAGTACTCAATAATTATAACGAACAGCACCACAAGTCTTCCTGACTTCGCCCTCGTTGTCAGTAAGAACACCAATTTGAATGAGCCTTGTCATGGCGGCGCCAAAATCTTGTGCAAATGTTGATCCACCGGAGTAAGCTTGAAAATGAACGTAAAAACTCGTCTCGGGATCATTCAAAAGAGCAGCATCAGATTGAAAGAGCCCTTTGCGTTGAGTGACCATGCCGTAATAAACCTCGTCGAACTTGCCAGGGGTGAAGAAATCCATGCCCACAGAAGATTGTAAGTTGCCAGTGTTTGGAGGGCACTTCGTTTTCAAATAATCAGCGTAGGATTTCTCGATTGCAGGGTCAGTATCGCCTTTTCCTGTGAAATTGTACAGTCGGTTTTGGATGATGAAACAATGTCCATCTCCAATGGTGTGAGCACCTGTGTATAGTCATGATGACAATTTTAGTTCATGTTCGCTGAAATTGAATAGAGCTGGTAAAAGCTGACCTGGTCCCAGAAACTCAGTCCCATGTGACCAGTTAATAACTCGACTTATAACTGGTTACAAACTTTAAAAGTCACTACAAGGATACAAGTTTCGGGCGAGCCAAAAAAATATTGGCCACTCGCAGCCTTTAGTCGCCTAATGGAATTCGGGCGGCTGATTTCAATAGCCAAACTAATTAAGAAAATGGCGACCACGTGTAGATGCCAAAATTGCGACTGAAAGTCAAAGTAGTCGTCAAATTGGCGACTGAAATCAGTCGACATACGTTGACTATTCAGTCGTCAAACTAGTCCTCCATTGTGGAGGGTATTGCCGTATTGGGTTTGTCAAAATAAGAACTACATTCTTATTTAAAAACCAAGATCTTATATTAGTGTAAAAGGGTAAAATAGATTAAATGAGAAAAATTAATTAGTAGTCGGTCCAGTTAAGAACAAGGTAAAATGTTCTTTCACGCCTCACGGGCGGGGGTAAAAGGTTTTTATACTTATATATAAAGTTCTTCAATTGCACTTTGTTTAAGTACCTGAGAGGATTGCCAACTCCTTAGGTGTTAGACCCACATCGGCGAAATTTTTCTTAAGGGTAGTGATATTTGCGAATGGTGACGGGATCTTAGCCAGTGCTTCGGATGCAAGTGAGATTTTCCCGTCCTTACGTCCCAAAGGCACGTCCCAGTTGGGTCCATTAATCTGCATTTTATGTAATTTGTCAATTATTTTTCACATGTTTATGGTAATTCCATCAAAATTGGAGAAGACTAAGTATAATTTATAAAAATGGATAAAAATGATTGAAATAGTGATCATACCGCGACTACTGCATCGCGAGAAGCTAAAGCTAGCACATCGGCACATGAGACCACATCAGGGCACTTCTCTTCTAACTTTGCTTTGATGGCATTAATGACCTCGAATCCTCTGAGTGTCGAGTTTGGGACCGTATCTTTCTCTGTTTGATTGTTCGAAGGTGTTGGATCCAAAAGTAGTGAAGCGTCACAACCCTATAAACGTAAATAGTTAAAACGATCAATTCAACTAAATTCGAGTATATGGATGGATTGGTCTAATTAATATGTAACTAGTTTAGATCCCGCGCAATAAATGCGCGGTATTTATAGAGTTCTTATTTTTGTATTACTAAATCATATTAAATTAACACCTCATTAATTTTTTATATTTATGTACAAAAAAAAATCATATCTCACGTCATTATATTTTGATATGAGGAAAAAAAAAATTGAGCCGTAAAATTATTCAAGAAAATTGAGTAAAATTGAATTGTAAAATAATAGTGATATCTCATTAATTGTTCATTTTTCTCGTTTTACTTGTTTCGAGCAAAAAAAATTAAAACTGAAAATTAATCAAAGTGAATTGAGTATTTTACTTAAATATTTTTTTTTAAAAAAGTTTTTTTTATACCACAAAACTAATGGTTTATAGTTTTATATTGTGTACACTTTAATTAAAATATTATAGTTTAGTATATAGTGAAAATTATATATACTGATGAAGATTAATTTTAATGAAAAGAAATATATAATAAAATACATTATAATTATTAATTTTCTAATTTAGTGAATACAATTAAATTATCAATAACTTCCTTAATTAAAAAAGATGCTTTTTGGAGGGAAAACTTGTGAGCTCACCTATTTATTTAGTAAATAGAGGATTTAAGACCGTCTTACACTCAAGTCACCAATACTAAAAATTAAGACATACGATAAACAATATGTTATAGTACATACCCTAACAATGCAGTCATGGAAGATCATTCTAAGCAAGCCAGGCGCGAATCTGGGGTCATTCTTGACAAATTCCTTTGTAATATACTTCGAAATTTCCAAGAGGTCAGGACACGACTCTGTGTAATAGTCCGTCGATAATTTGCTTCCATAGTACCCGCTTGCATTTGCCATGGTAAGCGCCATGGCAAAAATGACCCAGAATGAAAATTGCTTCGAGAATGCCATTCTTACTATGAATTTCGACGATAATAATTAAATGAATGCTTCTTAGTATGATTTGTGTTGTGATGAAGACTGTAAAGAATAGGGTTCTTATAGCAGAAGAATTGAGCATAACGTGCCTTGATCATTGATCAATGATCATACGGTTATGTTACTATAAAATGAATTTGCATGTTAGTTAGTGATATCGACATGCAAAATTAAATTAAATCGAACGCAATGCACATTGAATTATACGAGATTATTATGATCACGATGTCAACAACGAATATTGCCAACTCTAAGTTCGTTGTATGTAATAATCTAACATAATGTCATATGTTTGTTCAATATATGTGAGGAGGTACTGAAAGTATATTTTAATAAAACGTATAAAATTCAACTAAACGGGAGTATTATTATCATATAAGACCGTCTGACGTAACATTTTGTCCAGATTTATGTAAAAATATGACGTAAAATTTAGGGATATTTTCTCGTGTACCCCTCAATTTTTTCATTTTCTAAGATGTACCCCTCTTTTCTTACAAAAAAAACTTTGACCGTCAATAACTCTTGGCTACAAGTTCAGAATACGATAATTTTTTTTTTCAAATTGACCGTCTTTAAAAGGTCCTTAGTTTGAAAAAAAAATTCACCGACGTCTCAACTCGTAGTCGTGAATTATGGTCGGTCAAAGTTTATTCGTTACAAAAACTTTGACCAACCATAATTATCGGCTACGAGTTCAAAAAGCGGTGAATTTTTTTTATAAATTCAAGGCCTTGACGAGATAATTGGTTTGAAAAAAAAAATTACAGTTTTCTGAACTCGTAACAGAGAATTACTGTCGGTCAAAGTTTTTTTTTTGGTGAAAAACGAGGGGTACGCCTTAGAAAATAAAAAAGTTTAGGGATACAAGAGAGAATATCCCTAAAATATATTATCACATTAATTCCAGATGATTTACTAATAGATCGTGATACACCACTCAGTCCATTTGCAATAACACTAGCTGCTGGCCTAACCAACTGTTGTTGAATTGTTCAGAGCAATAATGATTATTACAGCAACCCCAAATATGATTATATTATCACAAATTCTCATTATAGACAGGAGATATCCGTCTATAGTTATAGACGGGCCAAATATCCAGCCACTTTAAGCATAAGACAAGCAACACGTTGCAGGATAGGGCCTAAAAATGTCACCATTTTAAGCATATTTTACCAGTCTTTCACTTTAGACGGATATATATAGTGAGACTAATTGTTACTGTATATTATAGCACAGCTGTATATGGTCATAGTATATCATCCTTCTCGGTCATTTATTTACCTATTCAACTTTTGGAAGCGTGCGCACCCGTGTGAGCGAGCTATCCGCACAGAAATCATTCGGGAACAATTAAAAAATGGGAAAAGGTAATGGAGTGTAGGAAGACTTGTATTTCTAGGGGGAATAACAGTGATATGATTTGCAGTTTATACATGAGACATTAGGGTTGATGTCCTAAAACATTTACATACGAATTCAGATATACGACAACCACTTGATCGCAATTGCTGGAAGTCTGAGAACTGTCCCAGGCAAGTAGTTCATTGTCTGAAGAAGCTATGTATGGAAGACGGTGAATCTAATCCCCTTAGGACGATCATTTGATTACTTGTCATGGCTGTCAATGCTGCTTGAAAAGTTCCCGGCCAATTATCATCCTTCTAATCTCACTGGTTCCAGCACCGATCTCATATAATTTGGCATCCCGGAGAAGACGCCCTGTTGGATATTCATTCACGTAACCATTTCCTCCTAGACACTGTATAGCCTGCGGATTCAATCACATAGCTGCATCACAGAATGATACGGAGTATATTTCCCCCCGGCTCTTAAATGGGTCTATGGACTATGAGTATAAATGTACGTACAATGGTCTCATTTGAGTTTTGGATGACTCCGTGAACTGTGATATAAGTGCAGTCATGGAACGTGGGAGAAAACAATTTTACCTGTAATGCGACCTGTGTGGCTCTTTCAGCAGCACATAGTATAACTCCAGCGCAGTCCTGCAAAGTTTGTTATTCGATGAGGGATGAAAAAACACAAGTTTGTCATATCCCCTATTCTAGAAATATACTCCGTACAAGTAAATAAACCCGCGCAGGAAAATCACGGTGCATTATGAAAGTGATGAATTAAAGAAACAGAATCTCCTTGCAGAGTATCCTGAAGGTTTACTGTTCCTCGTGAAAACGAAATTTTTTTTTTAAAAAAAAAAAAAAATTGTTATCTATATTTCTTGATCTCTAACATTCATTATCTATATAGCCTATAAAGTTAAAAGGAATATTCCCGTCTTCTTAAGAAGAAGAATTAGCTCAAGTGATACGAGCTCTCTTACTCCAACCGTGAGGTTGGGGGTTCGATTCTTACCCGCTCAAAGTGAGCTCATTTGAACCAAAAAAAAAATTCCCGTCTTCTTGACTTATAAGTTGATATGATTAGTTCATATGGATGAATAGATGACCGAGAACTCTAGAAGCACGTTGAGCTAAAAGCTTAAACCCGGAGTGTAATGAAAATTACTCTATAAACTATTGCCGTTTTTCGATATTGCTTAGAGACTTAGCACTATGGCTATCATTTCATATTGTGACATCTAAGGATGAACGGAAGACAAATTAGCACCGCAATTGAGAATATGGCCTAGAACCTGAAATAGAGAAGATGAAAATAAAGGCAAAGCGGATAAAAAATGCACCTTTGAGACTACGTTTCCATTGTCACAGTCTCTTGCAACAGAATACACGTACGACCTGCACGAGATATTCACAACATTAGATCACTAGTTACACTCTACTCTTGTTCGTGAGAGAAAGAACATCTTAAATGAAAAAGGGAAATAAAAAAAAAAAAAAAAAAAACCTTGACGATTGTAGAGAAGTATACATGTCAGCCACTTTTCCCTGTAATAAGAAAGCACACAAGCAGGTATATGCAATTCAGTAAATGCTGGAAATACTACAATATAACAAGACTTTCCGAATATTTTGGAATTGTTATTTAAAAAAGGACCTGTATAAACTGAAATTCTCCAATCGGACGTCCAAATTGTTCCCTTTGCCGGATGTAAGGTAGAACAACATCAAGGCAAGCTTGCATAATACCAAGCGGGCCAGCTGCCAGAACAAGTCTCTCCAAGTCCAGCCCCGACATCATAACGTATACCCCTGCCATAGAACATAGAGCAAATGTTTCATAAGAAAAGAGTTTTTAAATAGCTACCATCGGAACAGTTCTTGTTTCCGAATTCTCAGCATGTTACTGATATAAGTTCTTTAACCGTGCACAGTGAAACTGATCATCATAGTGTTACACATTTAGTTCACGACATAAAGCTATTTAACGGTATGATGATAGTAAGGCAAGATCATGAGCACATTTGTTTCTATCTATCGACTTTAAGATGTTCATCATGTGTCACAGGGAAAATGTCATTAAATTATCACCTTTTCCTTCTTCACCCAAGACATTTTCCTGGGGCACGAAGCAATTCTCAAAAACAAGTTCGCATCTGCACAGTAGAATAAACCAAATAAAAGAATTAACAAGTGGTCTACATGAAGACGCTATTCATATGACCTATTGAGCCAGCAAGTAAAGACATACGTGTCACTTCCTCGCATTCCCAATTTGTCTAGCTTTTGAGCAGTGCTGAATCTGTTGTTCATGCACAAAAAAAGGGGGCAAGTAATAAGCCATGGGTACAATGAAGAAGACAGAAAAAATAAAGCATCACAAGTCTCTTGAAACTACAACTAAAAACGCTTCACATCTACATACGTGGCAAAAAGCAGAAACTCTTGGCCAAGCCATGACATTGGACCAGCCCTGTTCAAGAACAAATGAGGTGGGCCATCCCACTGGTGACCTAATCTCCGGGCCAGACCGACGACAAGCTACATGTACCCATACCCGAAAGACCTACTTGGCCTAATAATCAAATTAAACGAACCGCAGGACCGGCCATTATAGTCAACAAAAGGCTAAAATAAATCGTTTGAACCGTTCACCGGAATATGTGATGTGACTAGCAACTTGTCTCAAAAGAGGACACAAAAGACAATTATATATGTATACCGTCCTTAATTTTATTCTCTTAACGAGTTAATGACATCATCTAATAGTTTAAATAAGGAGAATGTTAAATATATATATGGGCTATATTTAATCAGTAAGTGGATTATCAAATGGTATAGTTTTTTAGATTCAATTTAAAAAAATTGAGTTTTATTATAAAGTTTTTGAATTTATTTACTTAAATAATAATCTCAAAAAATTATATTATAACTCAAAAAAATTATATATAAGGTCGAAAAAATTTGATTTTTGACGTTATAAAACCAAAATGTAATTTATAAGCTCAAAAAAAAAAAAAAAAAAAAAAACTCCTCAAGAACTCATTAAATAGTAGTATAAGGTAGTACATTTGATGTACAATTTTTTTTATCTGTATTTAAGGTGACAAAAAAGAAAAGAAAAACTTAAATCAAACATTAATGGCATCAATTTACGTGTAATTGTGTCATAAATTACTAATTTAATTTCATTTTAATGCACCGATCCATATTGTCCAATGAGCTGGGCTAAAAACGGATACAAGTATTTTATTTTATTTTACGAATTTTACATCGCAAAAATAATCAAACATCAAATGAGAAAATATATTGTATAGAAATACTTCTTAGTATGCTCATATAATCAGGTGACGCTTTCTTTTTTCTACTCGACATGGCTAAGTTTTTGGACGTAACATTTGACATTGTCAAGAAATAACGACATAGGAACCGACACTTTTGATGCCGAATATGTATCATAATATACAAATTGTCCATTTTAAATTCTATGATACAAGTATGTATGACACCAAATGAAAATCACTTTAAAATCATAGTATGAGAGTTGAGCATACCTGCCTTGATTTCAACATTATTTAGGGTAATAAAAAATGCACTTAAATCATATAATAATATCGCAATTGCATACTAGTTACGAGTACTAATTAAATTGACATGAAACATATTTTAATTTAACTCTTACGCAATGAGCTTGGATTATATAAGAAATTATGACGATAATGTCTCAACGAACATTGCCAATGCGAATATGTGATCACCCGTCCGACCAGCGTAGTCAAGCACAACCGAAACGTCTCTCCAAATTAATTTACAGTAAATTCTTTAAATATATACCCGTTTTACAATAAAAATAACAATCCAATTACAAATTAAGGTTTACATAGTTTTGGTCGATATTTTTATACTATGGACATTTGTGCAAGGCCGATTTACACAAAAGTGTGTAGATTGATTCTTTGTAACACGAAAGAAAATACGATAAAAAAAATATACACTTTTTATTCATAAATCATTAAATAGCAACGAAATAACCAATACAAATAATATCAATCACACCATAATATAAAGTACAACGTAGTACATAGTTGTTAACAAATTTCTAAAATAAAATACAATTAAAAATAATTAAATTTTGCAAGAACGAATAAAATGCCTGGTTCAAATCGTGTAAGACACTGTCTCCGTCATTTGCTTACCCTTTGTTTGAAATTTGTCTCTCACGAAAAGTAAAGGTAAATAAATGACTGACAACTGAACGAGTACTCAATAATTATAACGAACAGCACCACAAGTCTTCCTGACTTCGCCCTCGTTGTCAGTAAGAACACCAATTTGAATGAGCCTTGTCATGGCGGCGCCAAAATCTTGTGCAAATGTTGATCCACCAGTGTAAGCTTGGAAATGAACGTAAAAACTCGTCTCGGGATCATTCAAAAGAGCAGCATCAGATTGAAAAAGACCTTTGCGTTGAGTGACCATGCCGTAATAAACCTCGTCGAACTTGCCAGGGGTGAAGAAATCCATGCCCACAGAGGATTGTAAGTTGCCAGTATTTGGAGGGCACTTCGTTTTCAAATAATCGGCGTAGGATTTCTCGATTGCAGGGTCAGTGTCGCCTTTTCCTGTGAAATTGTACAGTCGGTTTTGGATTATGAAACAATGTCCATCTCCAATGGTGTGAGCACCTGTAAGTGTATAGTCATGACGACAATTTTAGTTATTCATGTTTGCTGAAATTGAACAGAGCTGGTAAAAGCTGACCTGATCGGAGAAACTCAGTCCCCTGTGATCAGATAATAACTCGACTTATAAATGGCCGACTAATTTAGTAAGTTTACAAACTTTAAAAGTTCTCCGATCCATTGTGGATGGTATTGGGTTTGTCAAAATAAGAACTACGTTCTTATTTAAAACCAAGATCTTATATTATTGTAATAAAAGGGTAAAATAGATCAAATGGAAAAAAATTAATTACTAGTCGGTCCAGTTAAGAACAAAGGTAAAATGTTCTTTCACGCCTCACTGGGGTAAAAGGTTTTTATAGGGCTGTAAATGAGTTGAGCCTGCTCGACAAGCCCTTGGAATCGGCTCGGTCAAAGCTCGGCTCGAGATCGGTCAAACTGGGCTCGAGCTCGGGCTCGAGCCAAGCTAAGCTCAAACCGAGCCGAGCCCGGACACACTAAGGCTCAGCTCGGAAGCTCGTTTGAGCTCGTTATTTTTTAAATTATTTAATTTTTATCAATACCGTTTATTTAGCTTATATCAGTTAAATGATAAATTAATTATAATATTAGTTTAGAAAAGAAAATAACATAAGAAATGTTATTTTAGCTATAATGGAAAAAAAATACTAGTTTAAAATGAAATATTTAATTTAAAAATTATGTTAGAATTAAATCTGGCATCATTCTTGACAAATTCCTCGGTAATATACTTCGAAATTCCCAAGAGGTCAGGACACGACTCTGTGTAATAGTCTGTCGATAATTTGCTTCCATAGTACCCGCTTGCATTTGCCATGGTGAGCGCCATGGCAAAAATGACCCAGAATGAAAATTGCTTTGAAAATGCCATTTGTACTATGAATTTCGACGATATATATTTAAATGAATGCTTCTTAGTATGATTTGTGTTGTGATGAAGACTGAAAAGATTAGGGTTCTTATAGCAGAAGAATTGAGCATAACGTGCCTTGATTATTGATCAATGATCATACGGTTAAATTAATTAAACAATTTATGATATGTTACTATAAAATGAATTACATGTTAGTTACTGATATTGACATGCAAAATTAAATTAAATCGAACGCAATGCACATTGAATTATACTCCGTACGAGATTATCACGATGTCAACTAACAACGAATATTGCCAACTCTAATAAGTTTGTTGTAGTGTAATAATTTAACCTAATGTCATAGTCACCATATATGTTTAAGTTTAACCCAAGTTAACATGATCACATATTATTCACATAAGACCGTCCAAACTCATGAGAACTTAGATTAATCGGTAATAAGGATTGTTCTATTTTAATCAAAGGTCTAGGGTTTTTTAACCCTGGGAATATAGTAGTGTTTAAACTCATGAGAGGAAGTTTTACTGCCTAGTGGTCCTACCTGGCTTGAATTCCGCTAAAACGGATAGTATATATACACCCAAAAAAATTATAAGACCGTCAAACTATTTTCGACTGGATTAATTATATAAGTGGTTATTAGTTATTATGTTAAGGTAAAGAATTATTAATTGACCCCCGTCATAAGTTTAACCCACCTGGTATCAGAGCCTAATGATTTCGAGGTCTCAAATTTAAATCGTAGAAGTCTCCAATTTCACAAGTTAAATCTGAGGATATGGTATGAACGACTCATTCTTCAAAGTCAAAGGACATAAATAAAATAAAGAAAATACTAGGTAATATTCCGTCTCAAATAAAGGTTAATCGACACGTGGCATAATCTCTATAATTTTGCCATCGACGTGACAAATAGTATCTCAAAATATGATAATAGAACGACCATCTGCAGGCCTTACCAAATGTTATTGAATTGTTCATATCAATAATAATACTACAGCAACCCCAAATTATTAAGAACGGCACTATTATATTATAGCACAGCTGTATATGGTCACGTACTATCACGTCGAAACTTGTCTATGTGCACAAACTGAAGATGGTTTATCGTTTCTCCTTCTCGGTCATTTATTTACTTATTCAGCTTTAGGAGTGTCGGTCATGCACACGCGTACGCGTGAGCAATCCTCGTCCCTGTATCTTGATCAGGCATACTAGTTACTCATCACCAAAATCAAATCATGAAAACGATAAAAGATTGAAAAAAGGCGATGGAATGTAGAAGACTTGTATTTCCAGTTGCAGTTTATACACGACATTAGGGTTGATGTCCTACAACATTTACATACTAATTTAGATATAAGACGACCACCACTTGTTCGCCATTGTTGTAACTAACTATACCTTGGTTATTGCAGATTCTTAGTGATAGATAAACCATCTCAACTAAAATTTTAAGGTGATGGTTAAGGCCCAACAATTATCTTTATTTCCTATTACTTAGAACTGTCAATGCTCCTTAGGACGATCATTCGACTACCTGTCAATGCTCCTTCAAAAGTTCCCGGCCAATTATCATCCTTCTAATCTCACTGGTGATACCACTTATTAGAGTAAAATGGGAAAGTTTTATATTGAGATGAATAAATCAAGTACAAAGGGAGGATATTTATACTAAGACACCTTAACTTGGTACAATGCAGATGCTGCAAGAAATATGGCCACAAGGAAGCTAATTGTTGGTTCAATCCAAAGAATTCCCAGAAGTCAAATTTTGCGGAGAAAGACGAGGATGTTGATTCCAAGTTGTTCATGGCTCATGCTCAAAATCCTTGTTCAAAGACCTTAATGAGGCGATCAAAAGTGAAGTGCGACTTGGAGATGACAAGCCGGTTCAAGTTGAAGGGAGAGGGACAGTAGCTATCACTACCAAGCAAGGTGATGCTAAACTTATTCATAATGTGAACTTTGTGCCTAGTTTAGCTTATAACCTATTAAGTGTGGGTCAATTAATGAGTAGTGGTTATTCTGTTGTTTTTGAGGATAATAAATGCACTATTACAAAAAATCTGAGGCAATTGTAGCTACTGTTTCCATGACTCAAAATAGGATGTTCCCTCTTGATGTGTCTAGTGATGTTGATAATGCCTTAGTAGTTAAAGGAGATAATGAAACTAGACTCTGGCATTTGCGTTTTGGGCACTTGAATGTGAAAAGTTTGAAAGTTTTGAGTCAAAATGAAATGGTTGTTGGATTGCCGAAAATTGGTGAACATATTTTTTGTGAAGGGTGTGTCTATGGGAAGCAATGCAGGCTGCCCTTTCCTTCTGGAAAGACTTGGCGGGCCTCAAATTTTCTGGAATTGGTACACACCGATCTTTGTGGGCCTATGAAAACCGAGTCAATTGGAGGTAGTCGATATTTTATATTGTTTACCGATGATTTTACCCGGATGAGTTGGGTTTATTTCTTAAAATTGAAATCAGAAGCATTAGACTATTTCAAAAAATTTAAGGAGCTGGTGGAGAATCAGAGTGACAAGCGCATAAAGGCTCTCCGTAGTGATCGTGGTGGTGAATTTTTATCTAATGAGTTCAATGATTTTTGTGATGAGCATGGCATACGCAGAGAGCTTACTGCGCCCTACACGCCTCAACAAAATGGTGTAGCGGAGCGTAAAAATAGAACAGTGGTTGAGATGGCCAGAAGCATGTTATTGGCAAAGGGTGTAACACTACAGATTTTGTTAAGTTGAATACTCGACCGAGTAGAGCCTACTCGGCCGAGTAGTGCTAAGTGTGTGATATGTTTGGCTTCTGCCGAGGAATACTCGGCCGAGTATGCGGAATACTCGACCGAGTAGAGGATACTCGGCCGAGTATGCTCTATACTCGACCGAGTATCCGGTCCGTCGAGTGTTATTTTCGCGGTTTGATTTGGAAATGGTTAGGGCGTTATATATTACGATAAGCAGTTTATAATTACAATTGACAAAACCTAAAACATCCTACGACGCTCTAATCATCTCTGAATCTCTCCTTTGGGTGATCATAGCAATCGTATTCTATCCTTTGATTCATCGTCGGTAAGTCCTCATCCTTATATTCAATGATTGATATTTAGGGTTTGTCTTTGATTATGAATTGGGGGAAATGGGGTTTTGCAGTTAGTGATTAGAATTATATGATTGTTGTTGTAGGTGACGATGTGGTAATTGTTATGCATTTGTATGGTTGATTGCAGCGTAAGCGGATTGCGAAAAAGGTAGGGTTTCCCTACTCAGTTTACTGTTAATTGATTTAAGATTGTGATTGTATTGTAATTGTGGTTATCTGCTGATCATCGGAGGTTGGGTGTTGTGGTGACGGTATTGGTGTGGTTTGTTGGGGTTGGTGTCCTTAACAGTTAGTGCAAGGACTTATAAACCTCTAAAAGGATCAAAGGGCATACTTTGGTATTATTATCAGTTGATCCACGTTTATCAATAACGGTTGGCTTGCTAGATAAGTTTGACGTTATTGTCATACAGATGGCGGTGATCAACTGGTCCCTAAAAGTCACACCTATAGGATACGTTCGAGAGATGTGACGGTATGAGAATACTGTCATGTAGATGCCAAAAATTGACTAACCAGTTAGTCCGAGTTATTTGACTAGTAATTAGTCAAATATGTGATGTTGAGATATTATATTTAATACGGATTAAATATCATGGGCTAAGGCGAATTAACCAGTTAATTCGTAAAATTAAATATACGTGATTTATATTTAATTAAATGTATATTAAAAATAATTATACAATACTTTTTGTTTGGACACGTATTAATAATTCAACTAACCCGTATTATTAGCGATGCCTAATTTTCCGATAACCGATAACAGTTTATAATCAGACCGTGTCATATGCATTTAGCCATTGGGATTCGGACCACGAGTTCAAGTGAAGAGGAAATCAAAAAGCCCACGGGCTCTCCTCATACTCGGTTTGGCCGAAGCACACAAAAGGAGAGCTCCTCTCCTTTTGTGACCTAGACAATTCATTTTACAGAAAACTAGGGTTTTAGAGATTAATTTTCTCTCTGAAACCTGAGATCTCTCATCTCGACAAAACTCACATCAGTTCTCCCTATATTGCAAGGCAATCGGAGAACACTGTTCTAGCACAAGGGCATATCTCGGACAAAGTCTTGGGTGTAACAATTAGGAGGAAATCTGCTTTGATTTCTGTTCTTTACGCCGCAATTTAAAGGACCCGAGGTTATTTCTTGTTCCTTATCGTTTCTATTGTTTTTATGTTTTATGACGATATTCGCATGTATAAATTTACGTTATAGTCCTGCAATTAAAGGGTAGTATACGGATATTAACCCTCAAGTGGTATCAGAGCGAGGCCACGTGAATTTTTCATGTGTTTTTCATAAAACGTTTTTGAAACGATGATTTTCTGCTTCGAAAACCGTGCCTAGTATACACGGCAGAAATTTTTTTTAACCGTGTCATGTATTACACGGTAATTTCATGTTTTTTCGATTTGGTTTTTGCATATTGTTGTTTTATACGGAGATTATAACAATATGTCATGTTTTGTAAATTGTCAAATTTGTTTTGATGCAATTTTGATCGATTTTGAAATTGTTTTTGTCTCGAAATCTGTTTTCGCGAGGGTTTTGGATTTTCCAGAGATTTTTGCACTCGATCGACCATGTTTTTAATCGATCGAGTGGCTTTTCTGGATAATTTTTGCTCGATCGAGTCCCTGCTGTACTCGATCGACCCTGTTCCAAAACTTTTTTGCTCGATCGAGTCCTTGCTGTACTCGATCGACCTGCTTTCAAAACCCCTCTGCTCGATCGAGTTGTCCTCGTACTCGATCGAGCAGATTTGCTGATATAGGTACTCGATCGACCTCCAGGTTAGTCGATCGAGTACTCCCTGATTAGCATACCTCTCGATCGACTTGCAGTTCAGTCGATCGAGCCCTCCTGTCCCTCGATCGAGCACTTATGTCCCTGGATCGAGGATTTAAATCTTTTAACTTTGAAAATTTGTTTCTTTTGATTTAAATTTTCTTATGGCTTCAATATGTACTTTATACGGATATAGTACACTCGCTTAATAGTGAATCGGTTCACTCACGTACCATATAGTTGTTTTAAAGTGTCTTTAAAATGACGGATTATAATGGATTAAAATTAAATGATAGAAGCGGTTTTATCACATGAATTTTAATCATTAAAAGGTGGTTTGGATAAATTTAACATAATTACGGAATTATGTCACGAATGAATTTGTTTTTAGTTGATGCATTTTTATTTATCGTTAATTTATGAATGCCGTGAATGCCTTTTAATTACGTATTTAATTTTACAAGCGGTTGTAACTTAGTGTGGCCTTAGTAGAACGTGTTACCGTAATGATGGAACACGGTCTTGGTTGTATTTTGAGATCTTGAATCTCCGTTTTGGATTTTTCACTTGTAATTACAGTTTTAATTAGAATGTAAATAGGTTTATATTTTGTAATTTTAATTGTAATTTTTGAGAAGACCAAAGATGGAGACCAGATGCTCACTCCCGCTACTTGGATCAAGATGGAACATCAAGACAAGCTTTTCGGGTCCAACGGTGGATTCCAAAGTTGTATTATGTTCTTTTACTAAGATAGGCCACACTAGGAATTTTTATTTACGTATCGCATTCATTTTATTTATTTTTTTTGTAACGATAGCATGCATCATTTTCCGCCTAAAAACCAAACCACCTAATTTATTGCATGAAAACTGACACATAGAGAGGTCACGAGTTAGTTTTCATTGACATTCTCATGTCACACGTTTTAAGCCATCATCCAAATAAATTCATTCACGACAGACGCTAGTTATTCGTTCACTTAAAATGAATTATAATTTTGTTGATGGGATCTTCCTCGTATAAACCAAAATTGAGAACGGTCTTTATAGGTCAAACTCCAATGAATCCCTTCTTCGTCGGTAGGCATACTATGACCCCTTCTACGTCGGGTAAGTTGGAACTGATTGACCTATTTTATCTCAACACTATGGTCACTCGTACGATCCTGTGATCATGGTGGACTATAGATAGGATTTACAGAAATCTATCGACCAAGAGTTCTTCCGGAAGAATTAGCTAAACAGTTGGCTTATCAATTTACAGAAATTGAGTCTTGGGATCACTTGTATCTTTCTTGAGGGAGATCAATTATGCAAGTGCGAGAGTCTACATGTTTAAAATAAATTTTAAAATAGACTTAAATCACCTCGATGAGTTGCTTATTTCGTTTTGTTTTTCTTTCTTTTTCAGTGTAGATCACGTTTTAAACTGCTAAACAACAAATGGCTGGTTTTCCTGATAACCCAATGCCAAGTGCCACATTGGACCGTGAGTCCTGGCTTCGGATCTTCATGAATCAGATGAATCAGTCTACTCGACTGAAGAATGATGGATCAAACTTCGCGGACTGGGAGGCAGCATTACGAAATGTTGCCGCTGCTGACGGGAAGCTCAAATTTCTGCTTGAGCCCATGCCGTCAAACCCAGGCCCCACGGCTGAACTCAACGAGATCGACAAGTATAACGATTTCGCTTTGGACGCGGGTGCGATTAAAAACGTACTCATTTTTGCAATGGAACCCAATTTGCAGAAACGTTTCATAGCCCAAGGTGCAAACAAGATTTTCACCACGCTCACCAAGGAATTCTCGAAAGCACCGAGAATCGTGACCTATGAGCATACCACTCGCTTCTTTGATGCGAGACTCCAGAAGGGCCAACCGGTTAGCCCACACATTCTCGCATGATTGATTGAGAATGTCGAGAAACTGGAGACCTTTGATTGTAAGATCAGCGAGAACATTGTGATCGACCGCATGCTTCATTCACTCCACGATGGTTTTGCGCTCTTTAGAGCGAATTACTATATGAATGATTTGAAGAAAACTCCCCATGAACTGCACTCCCTTCTCGTACAGACCGAGAAGGACATGAAGTTCAGTGGGAGCATGAAACAGGATGTTCTCGTTGTGTCAAACAAAGGCAAGGGTAAGGGCAAAGTTCAGCCAGGCCTAGCAGTAGGCAAACCGAAGTTTAAGAAGTCGGGATCAGGTAAGAGTGGGCCTGGTGAGTCGAGCAACTCATCAGGCACGACAAAGAGCAAGGATGGTAACATGGAGTGTCACCATTGCCACAAGACTGGGCATTGGAGACGTACATGTCCAGTATACCATGAGGACTTAAAGGCAGGTCGTGTTAAACCTGTTGGTATGTCTTCTTCCTCTACTACTTTTATTCATATGATTGAGATTAACCACGCAAGTTACGGAACTTGGGTACTTGATACTGGTTGTGGTTCTCATCTGTGTAATCATGTGCAGGGGCTCCGAAACATCGAACCCCTCGTAAAGGGTGAGGTGGACCTGCGTGTTGGGAATGGAGCAAGAGTAGCTGCCATCTCCAAGGGGACATATGTGATCCAGCTTCCTAGCGGATTTGAGTTATCATTATATGATTGCTATTATGTACCTAGTCTTTCCAAAAACATTATTTCAGTTTCTGCGCTTGATAAACTTGGTTTTTCATTTGTAATAGAAAACAATGCTTGCATTTTCTCATTACACGATATGATTTACTGGCAAGGCGCTTCCATGAACGGAATTTATGTTTTAGATCAGACCACGGAAATATTACACGTAATGAATAAAAAGTTAAAGGTTGGTGACAAAGATCAAACGTATCTATGGCACTGCCGTATGGGACACATTAATGAGAAACGCGTAAAACAGCTCATCAAACATGGAGCTATCTCGGCCTTTGGTTTTCAATCATTTGGCACGTGTGAATCATGTCTCATCGGTAAAATGACTCGTATTTCCTTCAAAGGTGTTGGAATGCGCGCTGCTGACCTATTAGGACTCATACACACGGATGTATGTGGACCTATGTCAATCACCGCACGAGAAGGCTATAGGTATTTCATTACTTTCACGGACGATTTAAGTAGATATGGCTATGTCTACTTAATGAAGCATAAAAGTGAATCCTTTGAGAAATTCAAAGAATACCAGAATAGGGTGCAGAACCTATTGGGAAGAAAGATTAAAACACTACGTTCAGATCGTGGTGGCGAGTATCTTTCTCACGAGTTTGATCATCACCTCAAAGACTGTGGGATTGCCTTACAGTTAACTCCACCTGGAACACCTCAATTGAATGGTGTGTCCGAACGGAGAAATCGAACACTACTTGATATGGTTCGATCCATGATGAGTCACACGGTTTTACCGATTCATTATGGGGTTATGCTCTTATGTCGCCGCTCTAATACTTAACCGAAGTCCGTCTAAAGCTCATGACAAGACTCCATATGAACTATGGAAGGGAACGGTCCCTAACTTGTCCTTTATACGGGTTTGGGGCTGCGAGGCTTATGTCAAGTGGAGACCTGAAGATAAGCTCGGCCCGCGATCGGTCAAGACATACTTTATAGGTTATCCTAAAGGATCACGTGGTCATTACTTCTATTCGCCAACCGAACAACGTGTTTTTGTTGCGGCTAGTGCGACATTCTTAGAGAAGGAATTTCTCGAGAATGCAAAGAGTGATAGAACCTTCGACCTGTCGGAGATTCCCGAACCAAATACCGAGCAACCATTGGAGGAACCAATTCCTTCAATCCCGGCTGCAGTGAATATTCTGAGGAACCTAGGAGGTCGGGTAGAGTCTCTATTCCTCCGGACAGATACATTGGTATGGTCGAGGAACATGACATAGATGACGTTCTACTCTTAACGAGTAGTGAACCCGCAACCTATAAAGGTGCCATGACAAGTTCTGACTCAAAGCTATGGCTTGAGGCCATGCAATCCGAGATGGACTCCATGTATGAGAACAACGTGTGGGATCTTGTTGACTTACCTGCTAAGGTTCGTCCCCTTCAATGCAAATGGCTTTACAAGATAAAGCATTCTGTGGAAGGTCAGCAAGATATCTACAAAGCACGACTAGTTGCAAAAGGTTTCACCCAAGTGCCAGGTTTGCACTACGATGAGATTTTTGCACCCGTAGTTATGCTGCGTTCCATTCGGATTATCTTAGCGATTGCCGCTTTTCATGACTATGAAATTTGGCAAATGGATGTGAAAACCGCCTTCTTAAACGGCTTTTTGGAGGAAGAGTTGTACATGGTACAACCCGAAGGTTTCATCGATCCTGAACATCCTAAGAAAGTATGCAAGCTTAAGCGTTCCATTTATGGACTTAAGCAAGCATCACGGAGTTGGAATCATCGCTTCGACCAAGTGATAAAAGAAAATGGATTTACTCGATCGGTCGAGGAACCATGTCTATATATCAAGTCGAGTGGGAGCAAGATTGTCTTCCTAATATTGTATGTTGACGACATACTCCTGATTGGGAATGACATACCTCTCTTAACTTCGGTGAAAGTATGGTTGAAAACCATTTCCGGATGAAAGATCCGGGAGAGGCACAGAGAATTCTAGGCATCCGTATCTATCGAGATAGATCACGACGGATGTTATCTCTCGATCGAGTCTTACATAGACAAAGTCCTAGAGAGATTCAGGATGACTAACTCCAAGAAGGGGTTCCTTCCCATGTCCCCGTGGGTGCATTTGAGCAAGTCTCAGGCACCAGAGACACCGGAAGAGAAAGAGCGCATGACACGGATTCCTTATGCTTCGGCAATAGGATCAATCATGTATGCCATGATATGCACACGTCCGGACGTGGCATATGCATTGAGTATGACAAGTCGATTCCAACAAAGAACCAGGTGAACCACATTGGTTGGCTGTCAAGAACATTCTTAAGTACCTCCGGAGGACTAAAGATTGGGCATTGACTTATGGAGGCTCTCAAAAGCTATGCGCAACCCATATTCTGCAGATGCTAGCTTCCAAACGGATCGAGATGACTCGAAATCTCGATCTGGATTCGTTTTTTACTCTTAATGGTGCTTTGCATCACCGGAAGAGTTCGAAACAAACTGTTACAGCAGATTCTACGACTGAGTCCGAGTACTATGCCGCGTCTGAAGCTACAAAGGAAGCGATATGGATGCGTCAATTCTTACATGGACTATCCGTAGTGCCTAGTTCGAATGACCCGATCACCATCTATTGCGACAATAGTGGTGCCATCTTCCAAGCTAAGGAGCCTAAGTCTAGCAACAAGTCTAGACATGTACAACGGAAAGCTCATCTAATCCGGGATTACGTGGAGCAAAAGGAAGTAGTGATAGAAAAGATTGCTACAGATGATAACATAGCAGATCCTCTCACTAAAGCATTACGACAAGATAAGCATGAAGGGCACGTTAATTCCATGGGAATCAAACGTGTTCCTGAGTTGTAGTACTCTTTTATGGATCAGATTCATTCTCCTTTGTACTCTATACGACATCATCGTTTTGATATTTTATATATATATTTTGTTTTTTCATGTGGAATTGTACGACAATTTTGAACACCACAAAGTGAACTGAACAAACATCATATCTTTTTCAGTCCTTAATTGCCCACATGAGCTGATAACTCTGGCAATTATTCTGTGACGTTGGTTGATGGTGGGTTCAACGAGCCATAAGTCAACCGGTTGACTGACCAATCATAGAGGCGATTTATACGGATATTTCGTAGGACACAATTGTGACATCGACGTGGAGTCCTAAATGTTTTATAACATTCGCTGCCCGGTCGTGGATAGGACTTCCATGGTGATCCTAAGAGTCGATTCTTTGACTATCGACTGTCTCTTGAGACTACGGCCGATTTTGGGTGACTTTGGTTTCTTTCTCACGGTCATCCGTAACAGGGGGCCAAGTAGATTTTTTCTGGTCATTTCATGCGTGCTTAGATCGGAAGGAGTCGAGTTGAAGGAAATATTCAGCCTTTATCGGTACTCGATATTTCTCGGGGCCACTCGAGGAGTCAGAATCGAAATGCATGGCCATGCTCGGATACGGATTCGTTTTATCAGTTAAGTTACTCTCTAGTCGGGGAAACCACTCTAGATACAAATCGATTGTAAAATACGACCTTTGTGGATCCAGATCTGCAAATTGTTTTACATTGAGTGGGAGAGATTTTAAATGAATATGAGAATCGGTTATCGCACCTACACTTGTTCGGACAAGTGGGAGTTTGTTGGAGCTTGTGTCCTCCAGTTAGTGCGGATAACGTCATTGCACATACACTTGTACGGACAAGTGGGAGCTTGTTGGGGTTGGTGTCCTTAACAGTTAGTGCAAGGACTTATAAACCTCTAAAAGGATCAAAGGGCATACTTTGGTATTATTATCAGTTGATCCACGTTTATCAATAACGGTTGGCTTGCTAGATAAGTTTGACGTTATTGTCATACAGATGGCGGTGATCAACTGGTCCCTAAAAGTCACACCTATAGGATACGTTCGAGAGATGTGACGGTATGAGAATACTGTCATGTAGATGCCAAAAATTGACTAACCAGTTAGTCCGAGTTATTTGACTAGTAATTAGTCAAATATGTGATGTTGAGATATTATATTTAATACGGATTAAATATCATGGGCTAAGGCGAATTAACCATTAATTCAGAAATTAAATATACGTGATTTATATTTAATTAAATGTATATTAAAAATAATTATACAATACTGTTTTGTCGGACACGTATTAATAATTCAGCTAACCCGTATTATTAGCTGATGCCTAATTTTCCGATAACCGATAACAGTTTATAATCAGACCGTGTCATATGCATTTAGCCATTGGGATTCGGACCACGAGTTCAAGTGAAGAGGAAATCAAAAAGCCCACGGGCTCTCCTCATACTCGGTTTGGCCGAAGCACACAAAAGGAGAGCTCCTCTCCTTTTGTGACCTAGACAATTCATTTTACAGAAAACTAGGGTTTTAGAGATTAATTTTCTCTCTGAAACCTGAGATCTCTCATCTCGACAAAACTCACATCAGTTCTCCCTATATTGCAAGGCAATCGGAGAACACTGTTCTAGCACAAGGGCATATCTCGGACAAAGTCTTGGGTGTAACAATTAGGAGGAAATCTGCTTTGATTTCTGTTCTTTACGCCGCAATTTAAAGGACCCGAGGTTATTTCTTGTTCCTTATCGTTTCTATTGTTTTTATGTTTTATGACGATATTCGCATGTATAAATTTACGTTATAGTCCTGCAATTAAAGGGTAGTATACGGATATTAACCCTCATGGTTGTGCTGTGACAATTATGGTGTGTGACAGCTGTGATGCTGTGTGTGTGATTGTGGTGGAGTCACTTGCGGGAGTGGCTTCACACCCTAGTTCGCCCTCCGTGGAACCCGCCACGGGAGGGGATGTGCACATTAAGGGACAGGGATTGTTAGTCGCTCGTTGATGAGCCGGACTTGGTGGGGATGGATCGGTCACCCATCGGCGGAGTGGATTACCCGTTGCGATGGGTAATGCGCGGCAGGGGCTACACACTTCGGTGTGTAGTCGGTTATTATGGAGGATGATCATCCGGTTATATTGTTTGTTGTCTTACATTGATTGAATGGTACGACCCGTTGTTGTTGTTTTGTAAAAACTGCGGTGATCCATTCGGGGATGGTGAGCAGACTTGGATGTGTTGCATTTGGTGAGCTTGGGCGGTCATGGGGAAGTCGTCATCACCAGTTGTAGTATCACAGTCACGAGTCTTAGCTATGATTTTGTAGTTGTCCTCAGTTGTATTCACCTTATTGGTTTTGGTTTGGAATTGGATTGTTGTAAACATTAATACTTTACAGTACTTCTAATAAATGATGTTTAGGACGGACGCTTTTGATATATACTAACCTCGGGCAACCGAGATGGTAACAGCCTTTCATGCTTGGGTAGTCCTGGTAAGGTACCTTGGTATGAGGGGGTGTTTACAAAGTGGTATCAGAGCCGAAGATTCTGGCACCTAAAACTAATGAACCCAATGAACTTAGGGAGTCTAAATAAAATGAACCCGGGGAGAGTTGTTTGGAGCTACCGCAAAGACTTAGGAGACGTCCCGAAGTCGCACTATGGCCCTCACAATCTCAAGCCGGTCACCAAGGGGAATTTGTTGTGAGTCTTTTCGATGCGTGTGTGTGGTATGTGGAACTTGAATGGTTGAAGCATGTGAAAGGAAGTGAGATGTGTGGAAACATGTGTAAGACATGGTAAAACTTGTTGAAATGGATTTGGTATGAAATATGTTGGCATGTTAAGTGTTTATTATGTGGCTTTCAAAAGAGTAGTGGTACATGGGTACATAATCATGATCATGTTAATGTTTGGTTGTTGGTAGTAGCATGTGATTAAGGTCATGCGCCTATGCATATGAATGTCGTGTTTAATTTTCGTGTAGGTATGATAAATGTTCAACTATGTACTGGTTTTTAGAAGTATTGGGTCGTTATTATTTGTTTTATGCATGTTTAAGTTGTTTTGTTAAGGAATTTTGATTTGTATACAAACCGATTTTTGGAAGGGTTGTCTTAAAACTGTCATAAGTAGAGTTCTAGAAATTATATTGCTGTGATTCCAAGTTGAGGTGATAGCTTGTCCTCTTACGATTCTAACGATAGGTCACACGCCCAGAATGACCAAGTAACGAGTGAGATATGACTGTTTTACGAAAACTGGACGGTGCTGAGAACTGCGCCGATACTCGACCGAGTAGTCCCTACTCGGCCGAGTATCTTTTATACTCGACCGAGTATTCCATATTCGGCCGAGTAATCTCTCTGTGATAATCGTGTTTAGCGTCTGGAGTCGTTAACTCGGCCGAGTAGTCTCATACTCGACCGAGTAAGGTCTACTCGGCCGAGTATTCCCAATACTCGACCGAGTGATCCTTCTGCGACAATTGAGTTTGCTTCTGGAGTCGAAAACTCGACCGAGTAATATAGTTACTCGACCGAGTACCTTGTACTCGACCTAGTATGTTATGTACTCGACCGAGTACCTCATTGGGCGGCCACTTTGAGTTGGTGGCTATGTTCTTACTTTTGTTTTGAGTCGGTGACTATGATCTTACTTTTGTTTTGAGCCGGTGGCTATGTTTTTACATTGTTTTGAGTCGTAGGGTATATACACATGTATGTTTTGAGTCTTAACGCATCCTTTTATATGTGAGACGGTCTTGATACGTAAGTTACCGAAAGTTATGACATGGAGAATGATGGCTTATGAGGAACATGTGTTGGATAAGGAAGACATGTGGGAGATAGTGGAAAAAGAAAAAGGAAGAATGTGAGCTAATTGAGGCAAATAGCATGTTTTGTGAGATATGGTGAGTGATATAGTCGTGTGTTGAGTAATATAAAAGTAAGTATATATGAGCAAGGGTGATGTGGGTGTAAAGAAACGTGAGAAAGAAAAGATTAAGATGAGGGATGTGTATAGTGATATAGTGGTATGTGTAAGGATTTATGGAGGGAGACGGTTAAGATTGTGTTGGTTAAGGATATATGTGGGAAAAGGCCGTTATAGAGGGATGAAAACAAATGTTGTATAGTGAGATCGAGTTATGCCGCGATGGGTAGATAGTGGTCGAATTTGGGAATTGGTGTTATCAAGAGGTGAAACTAACGTGTGATTTCCTTGGGCAATTAACGGTATAAAATGAATTTTGATTTCTAGAGATGTAAAAAGGGAGATGCAATTGTTTAAACAAATAAACGTTGATTCTATGGATGGATTGGTGACAAGGGTGAGTGATAGCATAATAAGAGAATATTTATGGTAAGAAAGAGTTAGATGATATCGATATGAAATAATGAGATGTGAGTTTTGGAGCAATGAGAAGGTAACCGGAGCATTAAAAAGTTAGGTAAGAGGTAATAAGGAGTTGAGTGGTTAATTGCGTTTGTCGAGTGTAAAAAGAAAAGAATGAGGGGAGTAAAACTAAGAAAATGTTCACCGGAGTTATGTGATATAAAGTAAGGAATCGTCGAGATCTATGATACTATCATGAGGATTTGAGTTAATGGTTATATAGGAGTTTCAGAACAACGTTGATTAGTCAGGAGTTTCGAGGAATTAAGTAAAGTAAAAGTTGGGTAGAGAATTGCACGATATAAAATCTTGGTGGTGAGTCGAGTAATAATACAATTAAGAATAGTATTGGGAAGAACGTTGAGGTAATTTTGTTGATGGATTTGATGTTTGTTATTAGTGATGTTAACCAAAGTTAGGAAAGAAATCGTGAGGTTTAGAGATGAGTGTAAGAGGTTGATGTCCGGACAATAGTAGTGTTATCGTTTGTGACTAGTGGTTAAGGGTGATGGTATATTAGAAAGGTAGCAATTCTAAAGAGGTTGATTTGGTAGGGACCTTATTGTTGTGTATGATTGTGAGAGGGTATAAGAGGTGGTTAGAAGGCGGATGCTAATAGTTGAATAGTAATGGTATGGTTATACTTGGTAGGAAGTAATGGTTGTGCGAGTGGGGGAATAGGTTATGAGGGGGCATATGAGTTAAGCTCGGGCGACAGGTAACCTTTGTTGAGTGGTAACTTACGTGATCAGGATTGACTAGTTGGTTGTGATTATGGGTCTACGATATGGGTAAATGGTTGTGTGAGGTTCTGACCTCACAAGAAGGGGTATGGTGTGATAATTATAAAGCTGTTATATGAATGTTTTGTAATTTATGTTGGGTACGGTATACTATGGAATGAGGTTTAAAAAGGCAATAATTTGATTGATCTGGCATGGATAGTTAAAATTGTATGTGTATTGATGATACATGTTTATTCCGTGAAATGGTAAGGATGATGTTCATGAGGTTCTTGTCAGTTTATTCCGTATAATATGTTGTGTTATAATCTAGTAAAACGGTTTTGAATGAGTTTTGTTGTTCGAAATGCCATACTGAGTCGGTGTTTATGGGAATTATATGTGGTTGTGATGTTTATCGATGTGGTTGTTGTGCCTCGGGTGGTGATCCGGGCATGGTATTTAGTGTTGTGACGCGGGTATTTTCGCACCGCGGTGGGTTGTTGGTTGCGGTGTTGCGATCTTTATCACACCGGTTGTGGTGGAGTAAGCGGAATGATTATGATTCGAGTTTCGAAAGTACATACCATTACACATAAATTGTTGTTTTGTTTGATGTTGCTTGATTTGTACGAGATAGACAGATGTTTTGTTTATTGATGTTTTCTTTACCAGTTTAAATTTGAGAATGAGGGTAGAGTATGATATGAAATAGAGTTGTATATGTTTTCGTTGTTGTCATAGTATAGTGATATTCGGTTAATGGGACACAGTTGTGAGAGGTTGTTATAGTAATTTTGATCTTGTTCTAGATAAGGCTTCAGGAGACATGGTAATGGCAAGTGAGTCGTAGAACATGTGTGGTAATGACCCGAAAGATGCAGGTGGTTCTTAATCCTTTGTTGTAGACAGTGAGTGTAGGGTGTTGGGGAATTAGTGCCATGTTGAGTTATTTATGAGTTGTTCGGTAATGGAAGAAAGAACTTGAGGATCTAGTGTGAGTGTACGTAACAAGTGTGGATCGTGAGTTATGCTTTTGGCAATGGGATTTTCATATAGTTTATATAGAGAGGTATGTCATGTTGCAATAATGTGGAAGAGTTGAAGTTTTGGGTTAAGCTAAAGATGTTGAGGTATAGGTTAGGTGGAGTGATGAGTGAATTAAAGTATGAGAATTGTTTAAGTAAGAGAGCCTTAGATATATGCATGGTGAGTGTTTGGTTTATAGACGGTTATCTTTGACATGTGGGGGTAAAGAGGGTAATGAGATATAGATAAGGTTTGGTATTAGTGAGTTACGAGGACGTAACATTTATCTTAAGAGGAGTAGGATGCGACAAAGAGAGTTTAATGGTTGCCCATGGAGTTTAATGGTTGTACAGGTTGTAGTAGATTTGGAAGTTTGAGTCTTGATGTAGAATAAAAGATTGATTCGTGTTGGGGTTGACTTTGTTAAAGGTCATGGTCGTGCTTGTAGTAGTATGATGCTTCGGAGTGTGAGAATATTTTATATAGTCTTGACGATTGGATGATGATGTATATAAGTTCTATAGTGTTGTGATTGGAGGATGAGGTTATGAGGGTGAGTAAACTTCGGGGACGAAGTTCCTTTTAAGGGTGGTAGAATGTAACATTCCGTTTGATGTTTGTGAATGTTTTGATATTGGATTTTCTTGTGGATGATATGTTACGGAGCTAGAAGTGGTGTATGGAGTTAGTGTTGAGAGAGATATGATGTAGTTGATACGATATCGTGAGACATGTTGTGGAGGTAAGTATAGTTGGTGGAGTCGGTGTTAAGAGTTCATGTGTTATAGGGTGAGGTTTTGTTTTGAGTCTTAGTTGCGTTGTTGTGTCTTAGTCAAGTTGGTAGGTTTGTTTTTATGCATGGGTTGAACTTCGGGGACGAAGTTCTTTTTAAGGAGGGAAGATTGTAACACTACAGATTTTGTTAAGTTGAATACTCGACCGAGTAGAGCCTACTCGGCCGAGTAGTGCTAAGTGTGTGATATGTTTGGCTTCTGCCGAGGAATACTCGGCCGAGTATGCGGAATACTCGACCGAGTAGAGGATACTCGGCCGAGTATGCTCTATACTCGACCGAGTATCCGGTCCGTCGAGTGTTATTTTCGCGGTTTGATTTGGAAATGGTTAGGGCGTTATATATTACGATAAGCAGTTTATAATTACAATTGACAAAACCTAAAACATCCTACGACGCTCTAATCATCTCTGAATCTCTCCTTTGGGTGATCATAGCAATCGTATTCTATCCTTTGATTCATCGTCGGTAAGTCCTCATCCTTATATTCAATGATTGATATTTAGGGTTTGTCTTTGATTATGAATTGGGGGAAATGGGGTTTTGCAGTTAGTGATTAGAATTATATGATTGTTGTTGTAGGTGACGATGTGGTAATTGTTATGCATTTGTATGGTTGATTGCAACGTAAGCGGATTGCGAAAAAGGTAGGGTTTCCTACTCGCCATCACAATTGATTTAAGATTGTGATTGTATTGTAATTGTGGTTATCTGCTGATCATCGGAGGTTGGGTGTTGTGGTGACGGTATTGGTGTGGTTGTGCTGTGACAATTATGGTGTGTGACAGCTGTGATGCTGTGTGTGTGATTGTGGTGGAGTCACTTGCGGGAGTGGCTTCACACCCTAGTTCGCCCTCCGTGGAACCCGCCACGGGAGGGGATGTGCACATTAAGGGACAGGGATTGTTAGTCGCTCGTTGATGAGCTGGACTTGGTGGGGATGGACTGCGGTCACCCACTGGCGGAGTGGATTACCTGTTGCGATGGGTAATCTGGCAGGGCTACACACTTCGGTGTGTAGTCGGTTACTATGGAGGATGATCAGCCGGTTATATTGTTTGTTGTCTTACATTGATTGAATGGTACTGACCCCGTTGTTGTTGTTTTGTAAAACCTGCGGTGATCCATTCGGGGATGGTGAGCAGACTTGACAGGTATTGCATTTGGTGAGCTTGGGCGGTCATGGGGAAGTCGTCATCACCAAAGTAGTATCACGATCACGAGTCTTAGCTATGATTTTGTAGTTGTCCTCAGTTGTATTCACCTTATTGGTTTTGGTTTGGAATTGGATTGTTGTAAACATTAATACTTTACAGTACTTCTAATAAATGATGTTTAGGACGGACGCTTTTGATATATACTAACCTCGGGCAACCGAGATGGTAACAGCCTTTCATGCTTGGGTAGTCCTGGTAAGGTACCTTGGTATGAGGGGGTGTTTACAAAGGGTCTTCCAAATAAATTTTGGGGACAAGCAGTAGCAACGGCTGTGTATTTGCTGAACTTATCCCCCACCAGATCCGTGATGAATCAAACACCATTTGAGGCATGGCGAGGTAAGAAACCCCGGGTAAAACACTTGCGCATATTTGGATGTCTAGCTTATGCTTTGATTCCTTCTAATTTACGTAGCAAACTTGATAGTAAATCTGAAAAATACATCTTTGTTGGCTATAGTAGTGAATCAAAAGCATATAAATTGTATAACCCGGTAAGTGGTAAGGTGATTGTGAGTCGAGATGTTAGGTTTAATGAAGCAGAGAGTTGGGTTTGGAGCGATGATGAGCAGCATCCACAAGCAGGTCTGGTGCCTAATGAACCAGAACCTCCTACTGCTGATATGGGGCAAAATAGCAGCAGTAGATCATCATCTTCCGGTTCCACGCCACCTAGCAGCCCTCAAAACAACAGTGGTCAAACCACGCCTCAAAGCTCATCCCCCAGTACTCCATCAACACCTGCTTCCTCAAGTTCATCGACAAATTCTCTAAAGCATTATCGTTCACTTCGTGATATTTACAGGACTTGCAATTTTGCTTTGTATATGACTGACCCTCTTACTTTTGACGAGGCTGTTGAAAGTGATGTGTGGCCGGTTGCTATGGAAGAAGAAATGAAATCCATAGAAAAGAATGAAACTTGGGACCTTGTTGATCAACCGATTGACAAGAATATCATCGGACTCAAATGGGTGTACCGCACAAAATACGATTCTGATGGAAGCATTCAAAAACACAAAGCTCGGCTAGTCACAAAGGGGTACTCGCAACAGCAAGGGGTAGATTTTGATGAGACTTTTTCACCCGTTGCGAGATTTGAGACGGTAAGAGTCTTTCTGGCTATTGCGGCTCAATTTCAGCTTCCAGTCTATCAATTTGATGTGAAGTCAGCGTTTCTTAACGGTGAATTAAAAGAGGAGGTATATGTCTCACAACCTCAAGGCTTTGTTAATGAAAATGAAGGCAAAGTTTATAAGCTGCGTAAAGCTCTGTATGGGCTGAAACAAGCACCACGTGCCTGGTATAGCAAGATAGACTCCTTTTTTCAAGCTAGTGGGTTCAAGAGGAGTGAAAATGAACCCACTCTCTATATCAAGCGCCAAGGTAATGACTTTCTGGTGGTTTGCCTTTATGTTGATGATATGATTTATATGGGTTCAAGTGAGTCATTAGTTGATGAATTTAAGTTATCCATGAAGAGTAAGTTTGAGATGACTGATTTGGGAGCGTTGAAATATTTTCTGGGGCTTGAAATTAAGCAAAGTGCAGATGGTATATTTCTTTGCCAAGAGAAGTATGCTACTGATATGTTGAAGAAATTCAACATGTCCAACTGTGAAGTTGCAACTACACCTATGAATGTAAATGAGAAGTTGCAACGAGAAGATGGAACCGGGCCGGCTGATGGAAAACTATATAGGAGCATTGTTGGAGGTTTGAATTACCTCACTCATACTAGACCGGATATTGCTTTTCTGGTGAGTGTGGTGTCTAGATATATGCACAATCCGACTAAGCAACATTTTGGTGCAGCAAAAAGAATCCTCCGCTATGTGGCAGGTAGTCTGAACTTCGGTATTTGGTATACTAAAGTGCCGGAGGAAAATTTCAGATTAGTCGGATTCACCGACGGTGATTTGGCAGTTGTTTGGATGATCGAAAGAGTACCTCGTAACATCTTTAGTCTTGGTTCTGTGCAATTACTTGAGTTCGAAGAAGCAAGAAACTATCGCACTCTCATCGTCCTGGCGAGTATCTTTGCGACTAGTTCAGCAAGCCGACAAGCTTTATGGCTGCTGAAGTTACTAGCTGATTTCTATGTTCAACAAAATGGAGCTACTGTGATATATTGCGATAACCAGTCCGCTATTGCTATGGCAAAAAATCCTGCTTTCCATGGGCGAACAAAGCACATTGATATTCAGCATCATTTTATACGCAAGCTAGTAGCTGATGGAAAAATTGCACTGAAGTTTTGTGGTACAAATGAGCAAATTGCTGATGTTTTCACAAAATCGCTTCCGCAAGCCAAGCTTCAGTTCTTTATGTCCGAGTTGGGTGTTAGTGACTTTGAATCAAGGGGGAGTGTTGAAACTAATTCAAAGTTGTCCTAGTGTTTAGGAACATGTGGTCATTTGTTAGTTATGGTCTTATGTTGTTGGAGTCATATTAGGAGCCAATAAAGTAGTGGATTAGTTGGATAATTAGTGGCCTAATGTTATGGGTAGTTTCCCTATTTGTAGGACAAGTAAGTTAAGGTGTCTTAGTATAAATATCCTCCCTTTGTACTTGATTTATTCATCTCAATATAAAACTTTCCCATTTTACTCTAATAACTGGTTCCAGCCCCGATCTCATATAATTTGGCATCCCGGAGAAGACGCCATGTTGGATATTCATTCACGTAACCATTTCTATCACTTTGTTTGTATCCTAAGAACTAATTCCGACCCTTAGATGAGATTTCTAGGGTTAAATTGTAACAGAATTCCAAGGGAGAAACCTATATAAGGACCTCTACCCCATCTGCATTGAGGCAGCTTTTGATGAATATTAAACCTGAGATTTCTCTCAATTTCAAACCTCTTTAACTTGTGCTTAGTCTGTCGTAGTTAAGAGTCAGGCCTGTTAACATGTTGTGCTTAGACTGTAGATGTTGAACAAAGTTTGTTGGTAAAGTTTATTCAATCTTGTGCTTAGTCTGTGGGTTGTTTGGCTTTGATGTTGGCTTGAGTTGGATATTTATCTATGCTTGGCTGTGATAAATCCCAATTTAAGTTGTCCAAATTGTTGACTTACTTCCCTGTTGAGTTGATAATTATATCATTTGGTCCTTATTCAGTCCCAAACAACAGTCCTGTGTCAAGCTGTCTGAATTCATCTGTCAGTCAGTTTTTATTAATTTATTTAAAATACTTAGAGTGCCTCTAAAATCCTGAAAATTTACTCAGAGCTTGCTTGATCATTAAATTAATTTGTCACCAAGTTTCATAAATTTAGCAGTTCAATTGCCATTTTTATCAAATTTGTAAACTTTATAGCATTCAGGAGATTGTGTCTGAGTTCTTACCACAATTCTCTTATTTCTGTCAAGTCCTTGGGTTATACACTGCAGAAGTTGTGGCAAATTCAAAGTATTTCGCCGATGAGTATATATTGAGAAGATATTTCCGAAATATATAATATATAATATTGATTAATTGTTGTGTAAGTTATTGTTATTTTGTTACCTAATTTCTAGGCCTTAGATTAGGAATATATTATTTATTTTTAGGGTGTATATAAGGCATTACTCATGTATTTTGTAACTTATTCAATTCAATACAAAAATACTCCTTACCCTATCTCACGTTCCTTTATGGCATCTGAGCAATTGGTTTCGATCCCAATTTTCAATTAATTCAATTAATTCTATTCACCGTTTTTTTTCTCTCAAATAACAATCACACAATCAGAACAATGACGGGAACTATCATTCCAAGTGAAAAAGGCGACAAAGATGGGAGCAGCGGCACAAAGTTCGAGATGATCTCGCCGTCTTCTCCGTCTTATCTCCACTCCTCAGATAGTCCCGCCTTGTCTTTAACACAAATCAAGTTTGATGGTGAAAATTATGAACTTTGGGCCGACGCTATTCGCAATGGTCTTGACGCCAAGAACAAGTTAGCCTTTTTTGAGGGAACTGTTGCAAGACCAGAAACGAAAATTGGAGAGGAAGAGACCATTGAAGCCGTCGCGTGGCGTCAGTGTAACGTCATGGTAAAGGCGTGGTTAAGAAACCCCATTGAAATACGACTTCACTCTAGCATCACCTTCTCCAGTACAGTACCGGAGATATGGAGGGAATTGAAAGAAAGGTTCTCAACTGGCAATGCACCAAGGGTTCATCAACTGAAAGCGGAACTCAGTGAGTGCAAGCAAGGGAAAGAACAATCAGTCATTGATTATTATACCCGTCTCAAATCGCTATGGGATGAGTTGGGTAATTATGCAAAAGTGCCAAATTGTACGTGTGGAGCAGCTACGTTCTTTAATAAGGAGCGTGAAGAGGAAAAAGTCCATCAATTTCTGATGGGTCTTGATACGGTTAAATATGGACACATTCGATCTAACTTGCTCATGGAAGATGAGGTGACTTCATTAAGCAGAGCTTATGCTCTTGTTCTTCGAGAAGAGAGGCATAAGGCCGTCACAAAGGGCAAGGATGAAGTTATCGAAGTGGCCATGGTTGTTCAAACTACCGTGACTGACAACAATGGCGAACCAGAGGAAGTGAAGCCACCACGCTGCACATACTGTAAAAAGCCGTGGCACACAGAAGATAAGTGTTACAGCAAACACGGGTATCCTTCTAGAGGCAGAGGCCGTGGAAGGCGAGGAGGCCGTGGTCAAGGCCGTGGCGGTGGAAGGAACAATGACTACCAGACTGCTAATGCCGCGACGACTAGCGAAGGAGATAGACAGCAGCGAGTCGACTTAACAGCTGATGAATTGACTCGGGTTCGAAATTTTCTAGCAGGAAAGACCGGAGGTAGTCAGACCCAGAAACCGTCAGGTAAAATTTTTGGTAATTGGATGGTAGATAGTGGGGCGTCTCACCATATGACAGGTAGACGCGAGCTGCTCCAAACGCCCACAGTTGGAAGATCGTCCACAGTTGGATTACCAAATGGATCGCACATAATAGCGAATGAATATGGAAGCGTAAAAATAAATGAAAATCTCGTTTTATTCGATGTGTTGTTTGTACCGTCTTTGACTTGCGATTTAATTTCTGTACAACAATTGATTAGGGAAAATACTTGTGTTGTGACATTTAATCCCGACCATTGTGTTATACAGGACCAGTCTACGAGGATGAAGATTGGACGTGCTGAGCTCAAGGACGGGGTTTATTACTTAAAGAATGATCGAGAGGAAACTGTCGCAAAAACCAGTGCAAAGGGCGACATACGATTGTGGCATAGACGACTCGGCCATCCTTCAAGCAGTATTTTATCTTCTTTTTCGTCTTTAGTTGGGTGTGATTTATTTTGGAACTCTAGTGATGTTTGCGATTCTTGCTGTCGAGCCAAACAAACTCGTTTTGTTTTTAAGTTGAATAATAAACGTAGCAATGAATTATTTTCTCTTATCCATTGTGATATTTGGGGTCCGTATCATGCTGAGAGTCTAACTAGAGCGCATTATTTTTTAACCATTGTGGATGATCGAAGTAGAGGAGTGTGGGCTTATTTAATGAGAGATCGTGGTGAAGTAAGTCAATTAATGATCAATTTCTGCAAAATGATTAAAACCCAGTTCGGTAAACAAGTAAAAGTTGTTCAAAGTGATAATGGAACCGAATTTTTGTCAAGAACTATGAAAGAGTATTATAACGATTGTGGCATAATTTTTCAGACTAGTAATACAGACACCCCACAACAGAACGGTAGAGTCGAGAGAAAACATAGACACATTTTGGAAAAATCTAGAGCTCTACGTTTTGAAGCAAATTTACCAATTGAGTTTTGGGGGGAGTGTGTATTAACTGCAGCGTACCTGATTAATCGAACACCTTCTCGGGTTCTCAATGGCCTAACACCTTATGAAGTCTTATATGGAGCAAAACCGAAACTTGATAATATACGGGTATTCGGTAGTTTATGTTACGCTCACAACAAAGACAAACCTCGTGACAAATTTAATGAAAGAGGCAAGCGATGTGTTTTTATTGGGTACCCGCAAAATAAAAAGGGATGGAAAGTTTTTGACTTGAAACGTAAAGTACGTATCCTTTGTCTCGAGAGATGTTATTTTTTATGAGCATGTGTTCCCGTATTTGGTCGAAAACTCATCAGCTACAAGAGAGCCGAATTCCCCTATTTCTCCTGGTATTTTCGAAAATGTGCAGCAAGTGTATGATGATCCTATTACTGACACAAGTTTCGTAAACGACGACGAGTACGTCGAAGAGGAGAAGTTAGTATGTAATGATTAGGGAAATAAAAATTTACAAGACACAAATAATGGGAATCAGGAGACCATCAGCGATGGTAATAATTTAAGCCAAGAGAATGAAGTTGTTCAGGAGCAGCTCAGTCGTGGTGCGAGACAGCGGTTCGAACCTTATTGGAAGAGTGACTATGTTTGCAAATTGACCCGCGTAATAAACCCCGTTCCAAGCGCTCAAGTGCCTCCTTCTTCATCATCAAAGTCAGGTACGAGATATCCAATGGTTAATTATGTCGCTACAAATTATTTTTCTGAATCTTACAGGAATTATCTAGCACGAGTCGATGCGATTAGAGAGCCACACCATTACCGAGAGGCAGAGAAGATACCCGAATGGAGGCAAGCCATGGCAAATGAAATTAATGCTTTGGAAACCAACGGTACTTGGAAAGTGGTGGATTTACCAGCCGGGAAGCGAGCTATAGGGTGTAAGTGGGTGTACAAGGTAAAGTATAAAGCTGACGGAACGATAGAGCGATATAAAGCTAGGCTTGTTGCACAAGGATACACTCAAATAGAAGGCGTAGATTATCATGAAACGTTTGCTCCGGTTGCGAAAATGACAAGTGTGCGGTGCTTGCTGGCCGTGGCAGTGGCAAAGGGTTGGTCGATTGCTCAATTGGACGTGAATAACGCATTTCTCCATGGTGACTTAAGCGAGGAAGTTTACATGAAAATACCATCCGGATACAATGTGAAAGGCGAAAACAAGGTATGTCGGTTGCTTAAGTCACTTTATGGGTTGAAACAGGCGTCTAGAAATTGGTTTGCTAAATTAACTAATTCTCTTACCAAGTATGGGTTTGTGCAATCTTTGGCCGACTACTCACTGTTTACTTATAATAAAGAAGATGTTTTTATTGGTCTATTGGTATATGTGGACAATATGATTATCGTAAGCAATAATGATGAAGCTAGCACACGACTTAGGCGATTTCTGGACCGAAAATTTGGAGTAAAAGACCTCGGAAAATTACGATACTTCTTGGGTATAGAAGTAACACATGGGTCGAAAGGACTTTTTCTTAGCCAGCGAAAATATGCATTGGAAATAATAAATGAAGCGGGTTTGGACGGAGCGAAACCGATTAGTACTCCTATCCAACCGAATCACAAATTATCGTTGGCTGATGGGTATGTCTTGCGTGATCCAATGAAATATCGTAGATTGGTAGGTCGCTTAATTTATTTAACGATCACACGACCAGACTTGGTTTATTCGGTCCATGTCTTATCCCAGTTTGTACACGCACCGAGAAAAGAGCATTTGGAAGCAGTTTTGCGTGTGATACGATATGTTAAGGGAAGTCCAGGAAAGGGAATTGTGATCGACAAGCAGTGTGATTTCTCATTACGAGGATACTCGGATTCGGATTATGCGAGCTGTCCCTTATCCCATAGGTCGTTGACTGGATATTTTGTGGCCTTGGGAAGCACGCCTATCTCTTGGAGGGCGAAGAAGCAGACGACAGTTGCGAAGTCTACAGCAGAGGCCGAGTATCGTGCTTTAGCCGGAGTCACTAGTGATTAGTGAACTTCTTTGGTTAAAATCATTTTTAGCGTCACTTGGTATTAATCATTCACAGCCTATGCGAATTTTCTGTGACAACCAAGCCGCGTTACACATTGCCAAGAATCCGGTTTTTCATGATCGAACGAAACATATTGAGGTGGATTGTCATTTCGTTCGTCATCATCTTGTTCAAAGGACCATTTCCGCTTCGCATGTGAGAAGTAAGGAGCAAATAGCCGACCTATTCACTAAGGCCTTAGGTGGAGAAGCTTTCGAATATCTTCAGTCCAAGTTGGCAGTTACGTTACCGAGTTTCCCAACTTGAGGGGAGTATTGAGAAGATATTTCCGAAATATATAATATATAATATTGATTAATTGTTGTGTAAGTTATTGTTATTTTGTTACCTAATTTCTAGGCCTTAGATTAGGAATATATTATTTAGAAGATATATTTTTAGGGTGTATATAAGGCATTACTCATGTATTCTGTAACTTATTCAATTCAATACAAAAATACTCCTTACCCTATCTCACGTTCCTTTAGTATATGATGCTACTGGCGTTAAGCCTACCCTTTTACGTCTAAGTATACAATTATATTTTTGGATAAAGATACGGTGGCGCCCAATAATAAGGGGTGCATGTGAAAGGGTAGCGCTGAAATTGGGCGCTACCCGGTGCCGCCGTATCATTATTTTTTGACGAGGATGTACGAGGGTGCGTGTACGTAGGCTTGGTTCTTTGCACCTAATCCCGTATCTTATCCTTGTATCCTGTATCGTGATCACGCATACTAGTGACCCATGTCCGAAATAAAGAAAGTTTTAGTTAAGATTGCATAGATGCATGGTCATATGCAGTAGCGGATTAAGAAAAATTTCTTTGTGGGTTCCATAATACCTATTTGTACATGAAAATACGGAATATAAATTTACTCAATTTCTACCTAAGTACATCAAAAAATTCCGTTTACGGTGTCCTGTACCTCGGAAAGAGGCCCCTGGCTCCGCCACTATGCATGGATGGTCGTGAGTTCGATCACTGGCATATGAAAACCCGCAATAATAACTTAACCAAGGAAAACTACCAATAATAGGAATGATAGATCGAGTTGAAAATTTCAAATAGTAAACATTTCGAACTGAATTACAAGCATTAATTATAATGTAAACAAACTCACATTTTGATCATTTTACAATTAATTAAATTAAGTTGAATGATTACATATATATTTATCTACTCTCTCCGTTCCAGTCAATAGTTGACATTTACTTCATTTCCCCCACAAAAAATAAAGTTGATGTAAATTATTCACCGGGATAGAGGAAGTATATTATTAGGCCTTAGTTAATGACCCTACAATCTGTACGGATTTCACCATTAGTACCCGTAATAACACCAATGTTACCCATTTTCACAATTGCGGCAGTAAATTTACTTAACCATTGAGCCTGATTATTGGCATTCGCTTCTACGGCAGCGGCTGTGTCGGCGTTGGTGAGGAGGGTCGAATCCGAGGTGAATAACCCTTTTTTTAATAGTACATTGGCGTAGTAATTATTATCCAGAACCCTCGGGGTGCTCGGGTCCATGGGGATCACTAACGATGTGGACGTGCCACTTTTGGGGCACGCGACCTGAAGTTGTCGTAGATAATTTTTTTTCAAGGACGGATCGGGCATGTTGGTTCCGTTGAAGTTGTACAATCTATCGTTAACTTTCGTGATTGTTGAGCAATGTGACCTTCCTATGGTATGTGCTCCTGTTATGAGTATCAACATCGGTATTATATAGAGTATACACAATCGGTTTTGCCTTATAGTAGTAATCTTTGTTTTACAACATTATAGTCAATTGATTTTGATTTCTTTTGAAATTGTTGTATGACTTATTATAAATTTATAACTAAATTATTAAATACTAATGAAATTGATCATTTATTAAAATAAAAGTGACCGAGTCTAACATATAGTCAAAGGCACGCTTGTATACTCATATGAAAGAGTTTATAGTAAGGAATTTAATTATATAAATTTTATAATGTTTTGAACAAATATTTTTTAGAATATTTAGGTCAGAATCTTACTTCGAAAAAGCAAAATTTCATATATAGAAAAACGAAGGAAATACCTAAAAGAGTGACCATTTCATCCGTTGTTAGTCCTTTGTTCCCAAAATGTGTGATAAGTTCCTCAACATTCATTGTAGGTGAAGGAATGTTGGCAGACACCTCTGAAGCAAATGAATCTATACCATCCCTTCTACCGGATCGTACCGAATAAGGTAGACCGCCGGCCTGTACGATGCAAAGGGAACGAACGAACAAGGTAACTAGGTAAGGCAAGGAATAATGTAAATTGTAATGATGAATTAATATCATGAAATGTTCTATGGTGAATGTGAAGCTTGCAGAAATGCAGGATTTGAGAGGTCCCGGGTTCGACTACCAGCTGGGGTGATAATCACTTGGCCACTACAGCCCCCGAAGAGGGTGGCTTACATGGTCCATGTAGTAGTGCGGGAATGCATGGGCCCGGGGGGATTCAACCCTCTCGTCATCAAAAAAAAAAAAAAAAATGTGTATAGTATAGCTTACCAAAGCTATACTGTCTCTAGCAGCGAAAGTTAATATATCAGCACATGATACGATCCCTGGGCATTGCTTTTCAAGGGCAGCCTTTGCAGCGTCGATCACTTCAAACCCTCTTAAGCTAGGCTTGTTAACCGGTGAATCTTTCTCCGCGGTGTTACCAGTAGTTGAGTCTATGAGAACTGACCCATCACAACCCTGTAAACAAAACAAAGTAAACAAATAACTGAGATAAAAAGTATTTAAAAGTAAAAAAATTTATAAATTTATAACTAAATATACAAGAAAATTAGTTCGTCATGAAAATATATATGACGATAACTTACCCCAACAAAACAGTCCTGGAAGTGCATTCGAACAAGACCAGGGGCGATGCCCGCGTTAGATATAAACGCTGTGGTAACTACTTGTTTAACAATGAGTTCAGCTATAGGACATGTTTGCCTATAGAAACCTACTTGAAGTTGTGCCTCAAGACATGAGAAAATTGAAAGCAAAACAAGAAGAGCAATGAAATTGCGGCTTTGCATTTTTGAGCTCATTTTAATCTTCTTAATTAAAATGTAGGTTCTTGGTGGTTTGTAGGAAAATGCACACAATGACCACCCTTTTATAGCAAAAGAATTATGTACACTCATACTATGATTTTAGTCTTTTGAGGTATGCCATAAACACATGTTTAGGATCTTTTGTCTCACTTTTGTGTTCCATTATGTGTCGCAGTCCCTTTATCTTCTGACACATCACTAGTTGCAAGAATAAAATATGCAATATACATATTAATTAGTTGATGTGTCAGAATATGTACGGAGTGGGACACAGAATGGCACACCAAATGAGACAGAGGATCCTTACTGATTTATTTACGTCTTAGTTCCTCTATCCCGATCATTTGTTTACCTTTAATTTATACACGCGCGAGTAAGTCTTGCTTAAAACGGAATATTTATTTTAAATCTTAAAACAAGTCAAAGTCAAATACTACCACATGGTGGTAATGAAGACAAAACTTTTGGTATTTTCTAGGAATTTCTTGTCATGTGATTTGGTATGTATTTGACTCGTGATAAGGTTTAAGACAAATAACTCCGTTTTAAACAAAAATTTGTGTAGATACAAAGACCAAGGAAAGAAGAAAGGGGGTTTTAATTATTGGGTGACAAGTGGACCTAATAATTGAGTGTGCAGGATCAAATTGTCCATCAAAGATATTCCCAAATAGAAAGGTGACATACCGAAGACGTCTAATCTAGTGGTTAAGACTGAAATATCGTGACATACAATAGGTAAATGCTTTGAATTCCCTCCCTCAATATTATACTAGCATTGCGTCTCATAGACAAAAAAAAAAACAATTAATTTCTTTGGAATTATGAGTAATAATTAAATACATTAATAAATAAATAATTTATTTGGAATTAAAAGTTTGTTGCATATCATTCTAAGATATGTCATACATGTAATTAACGAAATTAAATTACTAAATTAATGATTAGAATAGTGTGTATGATTAGATTAGAGGTCATTTGTCGTAATCTCAATCAAATGAAGATCATCTTGCACAATTTGAGGGATATTATAGTTATACAAGCCATGAGCTGTGTATGAATATTTTATTGTGATGGATATTATAGTTTCACATTCAATAATAATTTTGGACTTTTCTATTAATAAAAAAGATCATTCAAAGATTTCAGTATGGTAACCAAAATATACGTCGGTTGGTGATTAGTATTCCGTATAATTTAGATAATTTATGAGTATGACTAGAGCATAACGTGCCTTGATCATCGCGGGAGTCTCCAAATCTCACAAGTGAAATCTGAGCATATACGTAAGGATATTTGAATGAGATCGATCCAGGACGTGTTTAGGTAATGAGGTATATAACCATTGACTAGACATCGGCCATAAGTTTTAACTTTTGGTTGAAATGATTTTCATACGTGTTAAATTGACAGTAGTAACACTACTTGTAACTATGTCGTTAATTATCGTTAACTTATTCCGTTTTTCATGATTTAACAGTACGTTTTACTACGACAATTTGCTTATGTTGCTAATATATTTGACTTCGATAGTCTACGAAGTTTAATTTTTCCCATTAATTTGTCCAAATGTACGTAAATTAAATATATGACGTAAAGTTATTTTCATGTGTATATACTAGGTAATATTCCGTCTCAAATAAAGGTCAATCGACACGTAAGTGGCTTAATCCCTATAAGGTCGCTCTCGACGTGACAAATAGTATCTCAAAATATGATCAAATTAAGTTTCAAATACTGTTATTGAATTGTTCATAGCAATAATGATAATACAGCAACCACAAATTATTAAGAACGGCACTACTTATATTATAGCTAGCACAACTGTATATGGTCACGTCGAAACTTGTCTGTGTGCACAAACTGAAGATAGTTTATCGTTTCTCCTTCTCGGTCATTTATTTACTTATTCAACTTTTGGAAGCGTGGGGGTCATTCGCACCTGTGTGAGCTATCCTCACCGAAATCATTTGGGAAGAATAAAAAATTGCGAAAAGGTAATGGAATGTAGAAGACTTGTATTTCCGGGGAAGAAAAATCAGCGATATGATTTGCAATTTATACATGAGACATTAGGGTTGATGTCCTAAAACATTTACATACGAATTTAGATATACGACCAAGACCACTTGTTCGCCATTGCTGTAACTATAACTTGGTTATTGCTGCAGATTCTTAGAACTGTGCTGTCAATGCTCCTTGAAAAGTTCCCGGCCAATTATCATCCTTCTAATCTCACTGGTTCCAGCACCGATCTCATATAATTTGGCATCCCGGAGAAGACGCCCTGTTGGATATTCATTCACGTAACCATTTCCTCCTAGACATTGTATCGCCTGCAAATTCAACATCTCTCTTATAAGTTACAACTCCTATCAGGAACAATCACATAGCTGTTGTGTGCATCTATCTAGATCACAGAATGATACAGGTACGCTTTGTGCAGTTAGTCTTGTGTGACCGCCGTATATATAACATGAAACAGGTCTATGGACTATGGGTATATAAGTACAATGGTCTCATTTGAGTTTTTGACGAGTGCGATAATCGTGATATAAGTGCAGTCATGGCACATATGTGAAAGCAATTTTACCTGTAATGCAACCTGTGTGGCTCTTTCAGCAGCACATAATATAACTCCAGCACAGTCCTGCAAAGTTTGTTATTCGATGACGAATAGAAATATAGAAGTATATAAACACACACAGGAAAATCACGGTGCGTTATGAAAGTGATGAATTAAAGAAACAGAATTTCCTGGCAGAGTATCAGAAAAGAGAAACTGGGGTTTACTGTTGCTCGTGAGAACGAAAATTAAAAAAAAAAAAAAAAAAAAAAAAAAAATTGTTTGACTGTGAAGGTGGATCAGCTGTTCGGGATTATACTAGCTCTGCTTCAGCTTCAGCTCAATGGTCTACTAGAAGTCTAAAACCATCGATATTATCTTCTGTCTTAGGATGAATGGTCGTTCATGAGAATGAATGAGATTCTTCACTAATTGCATGGATTAAAAGAGAAGATAATCCAACAGGCCCGTAAATGGAAGTCATGTCCTCAATTTTAGTACAAACTACAAAGTAATGGTTCAATAGTGTACCTGTTTTCAATATTATTTATTGAATTTTTAGATTTTTTTTTTTTATATTTCACTTTTACGCCATTTTTTCCTATATTTCTTGATCTCTAACATTCATTATCTATATACATAGCCTATAAAGTTCAAAGGAATATTCCCGTCTTCTTAAGAAGAAGAATTAGCTCAAGTGATACGAGCTCTCTTACTCCAACCGTGAGGTTGGGGGTTCGATTCTTACCCGCTCAAAGTGAGCTCATTTGAACCAAAAAAAAAAAATTCCCGTCTTCTTGACTTATAAGTTGATATGATTAGTTCATATGGATGAATAGATGACCGAGAACTCTAGAAGCACGTTGAGCTAAAAGCTTAAACCCGGAGTGTAATGAAAATTACTCTATAAACTATTGCCGTTTTTCGATATTGCTTAGAGACTTAGCACTATGGCTATCATTTCATATTGTGACATCTAAGGATGAACGGAAGACAAATTAGCACCGCAATTGAGAATATGGCCTAGAACCTGAAATAGAGAAGATGAAAATAAAGGCAAAGCGGATAAAAAATGCACCTTTGAGACTACGTTTCCATTGTCGCAGTCTCTTGCAACAGAATACACGTACGACCTGCACGAGATATTCACAAAATTAGATCACTCGTTACTCTCTACTGACTACTCTTGTTCATGAGAGAAGGAACATCTTAAATGAAAATGGGGAAATAAAAAAAAACCTTGACGATTGTAGAGAAGTATACATGTCAGCCACTTTTCCCTGTAATAAGAAGGCACGCAAGCAGGTAAATGCAATTCATTAAATGCTGGAAATACTACAATACTAAGACTTTTCGAACATTTTGGAAATGTTATTAAAAAAGGACCTGTATAAACTGAAATTCTCCAATCGGACGTCCAAATTGTTCCCTTTGTCGGATGTAAGGTAGAACAACATCAAGGCAAGCTTGCATAATACCAAGCGGGCCAGCTGCCAGAACAAGTCTCTCCAAGTCCAGCCCCGACATCATAACGTATACTCCTGCCATAGAACATACAGCTAATGTTTCAAGAACAAAAGAGTGTTTAAATAGCTTCCATCAGAATAGTTCTTGTTTCCGAATTCTCAGCATGTTACTGATATAAGTTCTTTAACCGTGCACAGTGAAACTGATCATCATAGTGTTACACATTTAGTTCACGACATAAAGCTATTTAACGGTATGATGATAGTAAGGCAAGATCATGAGCACATTTGTTTCTATCTATCGACTTTAAGATGTTCATCATGTGTCACAGGGAAAATGTCATTAAATTATCACCTTTTCCTTCTTCACCCAAGACATTTTCCTGGGGCACGAAGCAATTCTCAAAAACAAGTTCGCATCTGCACAGTAGAATAAACCAAATAAAAGAATTAACAAGTGGTCTACATGAAGACGCTATTCATATGACCTATTGAGCCAGCAAGTAAAGACATACGTGTCACTTCCTCGCATTCCCAATTTGTCTAGCTTTTGAGCAGTGCTGAATCTGTTGTTCATGCGAAACAAAAAAAAAAGAGGCAAGTAATGAGCCATGGGTACAATGAAGAAGATGGAAAAAAATAAAGCATCATAAATCTCTTGAAACTGCAACTAAAAACGCTTCACATCTACTATACGTGGCAAAAAGCACCAACTCTTTTAATATTTTGATAAAGCGTAACAGCAAAGTTTTCTCATTGGGAATCGCAATGAGCCTCCAAATTTCTTGGAGGAACAAAAGGAGATACAAAGAAGATTAATACCCGGGCATCCCCTTCTCGATGATGAATGCTGTGATTCCTTTTGAATGAGCGGCTATATCGGTTTTTGCGTAAACAATCTGCCCAACAAATGTGTCATTTAACACAGGAAAGATAAATTTGAAGTACAGCAGTTTATTTCTTATTGATGGGATACTAAGGTCCACCCCAAGTTGCCTAAATCGATATGCTAATCCACACATGAAATGATACGTGATATATAATACGCCTTGATAAAGTGTCTGAGAGATAGATATTAAGTAACTGCCAAAATAGATTACACTCAATCAGATAGTTATTCGCTGGGTTGAGAATCGGGTAATCTAAGCTAAACTGATTAAATATTCTCTCTCAATCTGTTTTAAGTTATCAAGGCATATTGTGACCTTTCAGATTACTTAATATGTTCATATGCCATCTGCATGAAAGCTTGAAAATAATTGGAAACGTGAGAACATAGGCGATCGCATGATTACTGTGTGCTTCTTACAAATAACATGCGAATAAGGCAGTTTCAAAGTGCTTTCATAAGCAACCTCTAATAACCAAAACATAATCTGCAATGGAGAACAGAGGCCAAGCTTCCGAAAGATAACCCTCGTCAAAATTTCAAACAGCTGTTTATCAAAAGTAAAGCACACCGGCCCCTCGTTTATAATTTTTTTGTTACTGGAAATTGAAAACTCGAGATACCATTGAATATGGCTTTAATGCATAAAATTGTTGTCAGAAATATATTTCTTTATAATAATGAGGTGTTGATTCAAATTTGTGGACCATGTAATTATTTAAAATTCTGTAAACGTGTGCTCACCAGTGTTTGAGCAGTTGGGCCATTTGTGCACCACATTTTGTTCCCATTTAAGACGTAGCCGCCATCAACCCGATCAGCTTTACATTTCATGCTAACAACATCTGAGCCAGCTGCAGAATATGAAGCATTTAGCAGGTCAACCACACTATCTTACTAGTAATAATGAGTAACAACGGATTTTACTATTAGTGGGAGGAAAGAATTAGTCTAGAAAGACATACAATTTGGTTCACTCATCGCCAAGGCTCCGACGTGCTCCCCACTGATAAGCTTCAAATACACAAGATGTGCTTAGTGTACTGAAACACGGTTCCAATAGTAGTACTACTAAAGCTAATATACTTTTCAGTTCCGGTGCAAGGGTGCAATATCATTAATGGTAGAATAAGGGGCAGAACAACTGAATTTTTATGTCGATCCTGGTAAAATGGCAGCTAAATTCGATAAGACTGCAAACATCTAAACCACCAGGATTCTAACCATATCATTTAACTACTGTATAATATATCTTGTAATCCATAAAAATAATACCTTTGGCAAGTATTTCTTCTTCTGCTCAGGGTTTCCGTTCCTCACCTGAAGTAAAAGTATAGTGTTTATTCAGTATCTGGAGAAGTGCATCAATATAATTACTTTTTGAATTCTCAATTCATCGACTTACCAACTGATTAATGCAAAGATTAGAGTGGGCACCATATGATAGGCCAACTGATCCTGAAGCGCGACTAACTTCTTCCAAGGCAATGCAGTGGTACAGATAACCAAGCCCAAGTCCCCCATACTCCTCTGAAACAAAACCCTAAAGTCAACTCCATAAATATTTTGGTAAACAACAACAAAACATGACAAAGCAAAATTTTCGGAGTATTCAAAGAGTAACAACTACGAAGACTACTGACAGCTGCTCATAAACTAGACAAGATCAAGAAACAAATAGATTCCTTTGAAGAATAATGCTTGCGGCAAATCAGCAAACTTTCAGTCTGCTGCTAATATATTCATTATGCAAGACCAATAGACAAGTCGCGCACATTTTAGGAGGCTTGAAGAAATCGGAAGTGAAAATATTGAGAGGGGTACGGCCGTACGTGTATGTCCTAAGAAAACATGGGTAAGGCCCATTCGGGGATTAAAAGGGATATGGTATCGTTTTTTATACCTTGCAAAAAAATTCTCCAAGCTTTGTGTCATACTGTCATTGGAACCATATGCATCAATCTTGTCAGAAATAGTCCTAAGAAAATTTTGTAGTTGGTCACATACTCACATCAAAATTTCGGTGATGTTCAATATCACAGATTTTTTTGTCTCGTCAAAGCAAATCAAACAGTTCGGAAAAATTTTAGTGCCAAAAGTGAAAAGGAGGCTAACCTGGTGCAGTAATTCCGTGAAGATTAAATTCACCCATAAGTTTCCAAAGGTTCACATCCTAAAGCAAGAGAGCATAAAATGCTTCAGTTGAGAGTTTGAAAGCCTAGATTAAGGAACTCATTGGATTGTCAACAAACTAACAATGACTAACCTGAGGAAAGTAGTTTGTCTTGTCAATTTTTTCTGCAAAAGGCGCAATATTTTCTTGAGCAAATTGAGCAACACTTTCTTTAAACTGTAAAAACAGTAAAAGTCAAAAAGAGTTAAATAGGCCGGCTGTACAAGAGAAACCAGAATTTGAAGCATTCGCATTTCGCAGTAATGTTATTTTAAAAATGTCCTCAAGATATTAGAACTTCTTTGAGAGCCAATTAAAAGGGCTATCACTTTGCATCCGACAAGAGTAATTTGTTTTTTGCTTTCATTATTGTAAGAAAAAAAACAACTCTAGCCATCCAACAAAGAATCGCATAGTAAGTTTAAAGCCGTAGCCTAAAATGAAGTGTCAAGCATGTAATATGCGGCCAAAGTGAAGTGTCGAGATGACATAGATGCGCATACAATGAAGTTATGAAGGTAGATGCGCTTACAATGAGGGAAGCAATGCAAGACACTCAACTGTATAGCAGTGTAGGCCTATGGGGCATCAACATTAACTTACAAAACCGTAAAAGTTGATAGTAACTGAAATATTTTTTTCAAAGTTGATCTTCTATGGGATTCAAGTGGGGCTTATCATCGAATTCCCCCACTGCAAGGCTACCACGCACATCAGTCTAAAACGATCATACCCCATTCTTAGCACTTAACCAATGCTTATACACTGTCGTTTAGTCTTCATGACCTAATGCCAATACTATTCACACTTTTGGAAGCACCATCCAACACAGCTCAATCAAAGCAACAACACAATTACTAAGTGCTCCGAAAGTCGGGACCTTTATCTTCACCAACATCTGAATTGGACTCATTTCTAAACTTGACCACTCTACACTTTCACAAGGGCAATACATAGGGACAGCAGATTCGAACCTGCTACCTATTCTCCGCAATACCTCCATCTTTATCACTAGACTAAGACAGCTACTGATGCCACTCAACTACCCAAACGCGGTCGCATCAGTAGCTGCCTAACTACCATCCTGATTATTTGAAATGAAATCTACAGTATCCCCATCATAACATAAACTACTGAAAATTAACTGAGCTAATTAAATTAAATTAACTACACAATCAATGCAGTAAGTTAATTACAATCTCAAAGACTTAAACTTTCCATCACTAATAATTGTCTAAAACCCATAATTGTCTTAAACTTAGATTAAATAAACAAACCACCCGATTTTATAAACATATTTCATGAACCCAATCGTAAGTTAAGACGGTCTTAAACAAGAATTGACGGTTCAACAATTAGTTCAATCAAATAAGATGAATTGAAAAAAGAAACAAAACCTGTATTTGGGTAACATCAAAAAGAAGAGAAGTAGAAAAAGCAGCACACATTTGAGTTGGGTTTTTCTTCCTCCATTGTAATGCAGATGAAAGCTTGTTTCTTGCTGCAAATATTCTTTGCATTTTCTTAATTTTACTCCTAAAAAAACACAGGAAATTATTGGTTTCAGAACAAACAGGATGTGTATGACAGTACGGGTGAGTTACTTGTACAATTGAACCTCTGTATACTGAGACGGATATATACAAATGGAAAATAATTAGGAGTTTGGACGAACATATTCGGCTTAAATAAAAAAAACCCGTCAAATAGATAGATAAGAATATAAGATAAAAGTAGAATGCTTATGAAATGGCAAATTATTTTACTTGTGTTATACTTAAGTCAGATATAACCGGCTTAAAAATGACCAAATGATTGTTACAAAAATAAATTATAAAATAAGATTGTTATAAATCAAAATTCGCCTAAAATGTACAACAGTGATACACAATATAATTATCAATTGAATTCAGGTAAGTATTAAATTGATGATCATGACGTAACGTTGGATCTTGGTTGGAAGTCTTATCAGTTTTAAGAAGTGCGATTGTATTTTGATTTTGTTATATTTGGTAGTTGTCTCAGTCATCTCATTATCTCAGTAATTAAGCAGCTATTACAATTAAGTCAATTGCAAATTATTTGTTTAAGTTAGAGGCAAATCATCCTACAATTTGGGCAAATAATGCAAGAAAATACTCGGTAAAAGGTATTGTAAGACCGTTATACAATACATCGATATTATTTCAGGATAACTACAGTAAGTTAGAGTAGATTTTAATCTATAATGACACTTGTTGGTAGTTGATATAGTGATCCGTTGATCTAAACATGAGCGAACCTCCTCCCCCAAGAGACACCACCTCTCATCGGCGGCCTCCACCGTAAGCCCACCGAACCTCCTTTCCTCTTTCGAAACTCCACCAACCACCACTAAAAACACCGGATCCCTTCCCCCACCCACGAAACACCGGATCTAGTGGTTTCGTGGGTGGGGGTGGGGGGGGATGATTTCGACTATTGGGGTAACTTTTTAAGGTTTAAAAATGGTGTTTTTAGTGGTGGTCAGAGGGATAATGGTATTGATGGTTGTCAGCAGTAGGTAGTCGTCACCGTCAGTAGGTGGTCGACGCCGACGTCTTCTCGTGGTGGGGTGGGCGGTAGTTGTGGTAGAAAAAGTTGTATGAGTGGTGGTTATTGAGTAAGTAGGTGGTGGACTGATAATAAGGCATTCCCTTTTCTTATGTAACCAAACAAGTGATTAGATTTGGGGTAAATTCATTCATTACCCCTATATTCCCTTGTGTTCATTTTTTTTCCCTTTGTTGAACCAAACGTCCCCTTAGTTGTTTTATTAAAATCGCGAATTAGAACTTCAAAAATAGAACAAAATCGTGAGAGCCCGTTGATAAACTTGATAAGCTTTGTATTTTCAAGTCATTTGCAGTACTAAACTAAAGCTCCCTTGAAGCATCCTCGATTCCAGCAAACTATGATGCTATATCTTCAATCCAATTTTTTCGCAACCCTATATAGTACATGAAGTGTACCTTGAAGTCCGGCGAAAATAAAGTAAACTAAAGACGTCAAAAAGAAACCAAAACTTATTGTAGAATTCTCATTGACTCTTAGTATTGGTACTATTACGCCTCTTAGCGACCCCGGCCTCCGACAATGTATCCCATACCTGCCATAGAATAATTGATTTTGGTAATCAGAAAAAGAACGAAAGAAAGAAATCAGTGAGATAAATTGTTTGCTTAAAAAAAATCTTCCAAACTCACTTCTAATTTGCCCTTCGATCCTCCAATAGCAAGCAAAAACGGGTTTTCTACTGAAAATGAAACTGCAAATACAGCTCCCTGTAGCACAAGGAAGCAAATAAACACATCATAAAATGTGGAGAAATATTTAATGGACAGATGTTCTATAAAGAACCATACACCACTAACTTTCAAGAATACAATGGCAATCTCCACGGTAAAGGCAAGAGACATTTCCTTTCAGACAGATGTGAGATATTTATCATCATAGATCATTGATTAAAGACATGGCAAATGGATTATTTGGATCGGGTTTAGCTTGGAATTACAGGTTTGGATCATTCCAGGTAAGCATTTATGGGATAATTTGAGATATGAGTGAGCTCGGGTCAGGGCGGTTTTTGAGTCTCTAGTAAAGAGTTGGATCATTTTGGAACAGGTCGTTTTCAGGCTGGGATCATTCGGATTCAGGTTTTTCTACCACTCTACCTAGACCACGGCTATTAAAAGAAATACTTACAGCTTTTGGGTTCTTGGAGGCGACACATGATGGCTGATTGTTTGACAGATCCCACAATTTTACGGTTTTGTCGACAGAACCACTGGCAATGAGCTGCAGAAAGCAGTAACAGGAAAGTGAGGTATAGCTTAAAGCTACTAAGCAGTTCATAAATTCAAATAATCAAATCACATATAGGTATAACAAGAGTGAGCATTTACGTTGGGAGATGAGAAATTGTATGAAATAGAACTTGCAGCCTTTTCATGTGCATGAATGGTGAAGCTCGGCTTTAAATCTGAATCTGAACTAGAACTAGCAGCTCGAATATCAAAGCCCTGGATCATGCCATTCTCAAGGCTGACCTGCAAATATTCATTTTTCAAGTCCCATTACTCACCTTTACGAGTTTCCTAGATCATGAAAGCATGCATTCAGGTTACATGAAATTTAAGAAATCTCACAATGAAATTGTGTTCTGTATGAGGGTCCCATGCCAGGCTCTCGACATCAGCATCAACAGACCATTTATACCCAGAGTGGGAAGGATTCCTCCCATCCTTCTGTAAAATTCAATACGCGTGTTGTTAAAAGTGAAGATTGTATAGAAAGCAAATGAGAGGAAAAGCAAAGAAAATGTGAATGAGCATGCTGAGATGTAAACACTAAATATACAATTTAGCTCCATCTATGTCAACATAAAATAGAAATTTATAACTTTTTCGAAGTCCAAAACACACACTCAATGACAACCAAATCAAACAGATGTATAAGGGATTATTTACGATAATATAACTTCAGACAGTAGATATTATGATTAGTGGTAGGTTTGGGCAACAAGAAATTAATTTAAATTACATTTGGAGAATTGAAAATAAAGTCAGCTTTGAGATTTTTGACAAAGCAACAGGATTTTATTCGGGTTGGGGGCGCAATTGATTGTTAAAATGTCCCCAGATCGATTCTCACAAGATCAAGCAGAAAATAGCTTGTTAACATGATTCCTCAAAACCCCACTCTCCTTCCAGTCTTAAAGAAGGCACGCTTTAGAGTTTAGATTTTTTCACTGATACAGTACAAGCCATAGATAAGAATTCTTCAACTAGTACAACCCATAGTCTCAGATTGAACCGATGAAGGAAAAAAAAAAGGAAAGACAAGTTTAGCCATAAGGTATATGTCTCTTACCATGACAACTGAATGATCGAATGATCCACTCAGAAGAATCTGTGGCACATGATGGTTGAAAGCAACAGTTTGGACCTGCAAGAAACGCATAAGAGACATTTATCAGACAGCTCACGAAAGCCTTCCAGGATACGATAACTATACTAAATAGGATACAATACAGTATCATCTAAAATGTACACATATCCTGCACGAGAGATTGCATATGATTAGAGCTCAATTTCAATTGTGCCCTTAATGTTTAATTATTAATGATTTTAAGCAAAAGCCACTACTTAGCCAGCATCCAGCATAAGAAAATGACTAAATGAGCACCTTCACCTCCAATGACACTAAACTTTCTTAGTTGAAATTTGAAAACATCAAGTTGCTTTGAATTCTAAAAAATACAGCTACACAGAAGCTTTGTTAAAGTACTACTCCATATCTCCATTATACAATGTCTTTCACAATCATTGTAATCTTGTCACTTAGGATACCATATCCTATATAACGTCCCAATATGATATCCCAGTAAGTCACTGTTTACTTGGCCACTCTGTTTAGCATAATCATTTCAGAAGACAAAAATTGCTAGTGATTGTGCAGTCAGAATACGCACTTCACAAATATACCACAGTAACTAGGGTCCGAGCCTTACCTTGTCTGTGTGGTGCTCCATGGTTATACTACACTTTCCAGTAGCAATATCCCATATCTTCACTCGTTTGTCCGCACTTGCACTAGCAAGTATATTTCTATAGTGTGTGAAGAAAAGAAGTAAGGACGTTGTGGCTTTCAAAAAAACCTGCAGGAGAAGTCTATGAAAGAGAAATTAAACCGAAAGAAAAATTGGCAGACCTGAATTCTTTGTTCCATGAAAGACCAAGAACCGAGTCGGTGTGGCTGTCTTCTTTATACTTGATAGATTTCTGAAGCAAGGGAGAGCAATGATGACAAAATCAGAAAGATGAGAACGTAATGTTCTGACAGCAATGTTCTGACATGCTCAGAACATGTCACTATTCAACCAGCTGCCAAGGAGTCGCACAAGGAACTTCTAAAGGAGTGTCGTCAATATAATTACGTTTGTTTTAAGCATCGCCAATTCAATTATTCAACGGAATTGGACTTCCTTGTGAACAATAGTCATGAAGAACCTTGTACTTGTTGCTTCTTTAATTGTTATAACAGAACCAATTTTCTTGATCATATTAAGCAAATTTACCAGTCAACTCAAACAGCCTTCTGAGTTCGGACATTCACTACGATATGACGTTTATCTCACACCAAGTAAATGGAGAAGATTAAGGAACTGGCAACAGTGCCGCACACAGTTAAAACAGTAGAACTGAGTATGTTTAAAATTTTACCTTCTTTCCTTTCTTCTTTTTCTTCTTCTCAATAACACCACCCAATACTAATGCTGGCTCAACCTCATCAATCTGCCGCAAACACAATCAATCAAATATTAAACTTCATAACTCATTAGCTTAAACAGCCTAGAATTCAGTAAAACTCAAGATATAAGGTATACAACTCACAGTATCAAGATCCCATATTTCAATCGAAGGTTCCATCGAGCCTACAGCAATGAAATTTCCTGTAGGAGGCAAAAAAAAAATTAATGAGAAGGTTCAGAGAATGACGTCAGTTGTAGCAAGTTAGCAACAAGTATATCATCCATATAGGAACTGAATTTATGCAACAAAATAAAAGAAGTATTCTTTTGCTCCATTTAATTGTTAAATTCATGGAGTAAATCTCATTCTCCAAAACCAAAAAAAAGCCATATTTTTTTCCAGAAAGTGTTTAATGGAAAGAACAATGTGTATAGCACTATCAAATCCCTATTCCGATTCATACTCAATTGACTGAGTTTTATAATGATGTTGTGTAGGTAAGATAAATATGCCAACTAGTATTCGTTGAAAATAAAAACAGCAAGTCGAGGCTACGAAGAGAATTGAAACTCCGCTCCCCAAAGTGCTTAATGGAAGACCTTGAATGGCTGACCATTAAAATCAATGTCAGAAGGGTTTGAACTGGTTAAAACTGATTTCAAAACAAGTTGACTCATCAACCGCCAGCCAAGGGTGAAAGGGCCGTAAGATAAAATATGAGAAAATATGCAAATTGTGTGTGGGTGCCAGACAGGCACCATGTGATAGTTTTGTCAGCACCTCAGTATGCCTTCCGCCAAGACGTTCCAAAACTAAGCCATATCTCAGGAGAGTTTATAAAATTTACAGCAACAATCTAACAGCTCCATCTAGCCTCTGATCTATTCAACCTCAATGACTAGAAGATATAGCGTTCAAATAGTTCTCATACTTGGAATCATCCCCTCATGATTATGCCATGACTGAACTCAATTGTATAAAATATTACCAGGTAGGTATTAGCAGATGAACGAGTAAGAACTGGGACTACAAAAGACAGTAGGAAATATGAGAGAACTTATTAGTGCCATACCTCTTTCCCCGCCCTTTAGTGGACAGTCAAGCCATGCTGTGCATAAAGGGAATGCTGATATGATGATATCATGGTGAATGTACAAGTTTGGACCATCTTCTGTTTCTTCTAAGATATAAACCTAATTGTCAGGATACAACAAATTAGTTGAAACAGAGCCAAAAAAAATGTATGATCTACGTAACTCAATTTCATGCAAGACTGGGAGACACTGGCCTCCTTTCCTCCAAATCAACTCACTACAAGGCACAAACATTACAATTTCCCCGAAATAAAAAAAAGGATGACTATGACCATACAAGAAGATTAATATATATTCAGAACCCCACATGCCCCTTATACTAATCTAAATTCACCTTTCCCTTCCTTTGTGTGCTTAATGTCAAAATTTGTGTTCTCGGTTAAAATTGCATTTTCCATCAAGAATTGGCTGCGAATGATTCGGTTTGATAGGAACCAGTAACATGTTTCGATCAGTCGCAATCGAACTAGAGGAGAATGCAGAGTCAATGAACGGATGTACACTGCAAAAAGAAGTTAAGAAGCTTGCAAGGGACACAGGGTGCATCCAAGAGGCCATAGACTGCAAGTCCAGTTCATGCATCACCCAGTCATAGAATGCACAAATTCACCCTCTAGAGGAGTAAAAACAGAAGACAGGTCTGCTAGCTCAATTGTCCGGTAACCAGAGATAAGTGAAGGCCACTTGGCAATGTAAAATGAAGCTAAAAAAAAGCGAAGCTACAGCGCAGCCACTGGGAGTATTACCCAATGTATTGGGCACAACTGAGTCCTTCCAACGGAAAAATTCCTAGACAAGCTCGGTGGTGTCCCAGAGCTGTGTTCTTGCGAGTTGTCTACAATTTGCACTAGCTACAATTAAATACCTCTTACACTCCCATTGTAAAGGATCTTTTGTTTAATCTCATTTTTCACATTTTAAAACCCTAGTTCACTTTTAAATTCATTGGCTAACATTTATTGTATCTGGTGGTACTTACATCCTTATTATCAACATATAATGCTAGTTCTACCAAGTATTCACCAAGACCATACAAGAAAATGAATCACATGTCAATAACCCAAGAGGTCAAGATACATGACGATGAAATGATGCAAGTTCCGAAGATATCCATAAATGCAGGCATATTCCTTGGCTCCCCAGCCATATCTGGATCCAGGAGCAACTAGCAAAGTAGCAAGCCATAATAAAAAAAAGGTGCACATACAGGAAAAAAACATTTAAGATCACTATATACCTCAAGGTGACTGAGTTCTTCGTCGTTCCTCGCACAAACAATAACAGAATCCTCTGCTTTTATGATCATGTCCGCTTCTTCCTCAGAGTCCTCGTCCTGGTAAGAAGGATAAATCAATATTAGCATCAAATGGCAACAATAAATCTTTACACAAGAAGATATGGTGTCTATTACTTACAGCGTTATCCTTTAGATATGGATCCAATTCATTGCTTGGATAGTAAGCATCCCCAAGCCCTTTGCTGAATACTTCAATGCCTAGATTTCATGAAAGGAAGCATGATCAGAAGGCAGCACCAGCAACAGTTATGACTTAGTCACAAGTTTACAAAGGGTCAACTAACATTAATCACCGTATCAAATGTTAACTAGGGGGCGGGAGGGTACAACAAAATTGAGAGAGAAAAAAAAAAGACGAAATAGTAACACAAAGACAGGCAAAAAAGAAAGTGGAGAAGAAAATGAAACGAGAAGATATGAGACAAAAATTTGGAAGCAGTTACAAACTATGCAACACAGCAGTACAATGATTAAAACAGCATGTAATTCACAGGTATACCATCATCTTCGTCATCATCGTAATTGTCCATGTCAAGTTCCCCCAGTGCATCTGCAATGTCATTTGAATCTTTGCCGAGTGCTTCAGCAGCAGCTGAGGCAAGTGCAACCTCATCAGCCCCCTTAGCAGCATCCACGTCCATGTCTCCTTCCTCTTCTTCTTCTTCTTCATCTTCTTCCTCATGATCCGCATCTCTGCCAATGATACACACCATTTAAAGAGACTCCCACTAGATCAACAAGCTAAAACATAAAATTTTGTAGACGTTTATTTAATCCAATATACACCACCACCACCACCATGTTTGGATAACCTTTTAGAGGAAAAAAGCGGCAAACGCACATCACACTTACTAGCCAAACAAAGGACCTCACCCATTTCCGTCCGTCCTTCCCCTCCAAATCCTTCCATCCAAACAAACTATATAACTACTAAACATTGGATTTGGGGTTCCCTTTACCAATGGAACCATTTTAAATTACATTTCGCGTTGTCTATTAAACAGTTGACCCATTATTTGCATACATACGACACCCCTCCCCTCCCTATTCCCCGTACCCAGCTTATTAACGAGCTATTTTTCCGACAAAGCGGTAATGTTGTTATACTCCTGTCACTCAATAACCACATGACATGATACGTTAGACAGCTCAGCTCAGCTCATCTCATCGATAAGGCTTTACCAAAGAGCCATATCAACAGTCCGTCAAAAACCTAAGGTTGCATATATGCGATCCCCTCTTCACCCTATCCGACTTATCAACGAGCTAATTATGAGGCAAAGTAGTAATGTTGTTATAACTCTCGTCACTCAAATACCAAGTGATATATACGGTCTTCTGTCTTAATCATTTGTTTACATTTAATTAAAATATTCTCACAAAGAATAAAGACGGTAAACAAATGAATGGGGAATAGGGAGTATTAGATACGGAGTATTCGTGAACACAAAGAGGCTATTTCTGAATGACACGTAATTAAAATTACGTCCCGTGTCACAACATAACATAAAGAAGCGCAACCAGTTTAGTAAACGATACGAAAACATACGGAGCATCAAGAGCACCAGATAAAAGCATCTCTTCAATTTCTTCTTTAGAAGGAAGTTCAGCAACTTCCGGCACCATCTTTGCTACACCTTTCGGAATCCATGATACTGCTGCTATCATCTTTTACCTACTTAATTGTAATTAACAACTACTCGTACAATATAATCAAAATTAAACAATTAGCAAACATTTTAAGACAGTAATTAAATAATAATGCAATAATTAGGGGTAAAATCGAAAGGAGAAGAATAAAGAGGATCGTTTGGAGGGGCGGCGGCCTAGGGCCCAAGCTAGAAAGGGGCACATTGTTCAGAGTTTTAAAATAATAATAATAGTGGTAGGAAAAGAAAAAAAATCTAATTTAGTAAAAACGAAGCAATGCTTTTCTAATTTCTCACCCTGACTCTCTACCCTCTTTTTTTTTTTTTCTAATACCCGAATTCCCAACTCTTTTCTTCTTTAATTGGAAATTTAGAATTTAAAAACTCATCTTCTAATTCCTAAGCAACGGTTTCTTAATTTCAATGGCCCAAGATATAAGATATATGATCACTGATTAACTGATTGAGTCGATCATAACCTTAAAGCTTTGATCGAGATGGTTTTCAAATGTGGTAGGGTGAGGCTCTTGATAAAAGTTAACGCCTTAATTAAGAGTTAATCTTCTTCCACTACCACCACCCTTAATCCACCTTACACAAACCCACTATTAATGTTTTGCCGCAACTCCTTGGTCAACCACCGCCAAAATTATTGGCCACCAGCCTCTTGGCCAAATTACCACCAAAATTGCATTATCTCACTACTAAAATTCGACCACCACTCCTTTGGTCACTATTAAAATTCGGCCACAACCCCTCATGGTAGATATTATTTTTAAGCGAAAGCAGCAAACCACTTGCCCAAAACCCGGCATGGCTCATCCCAAAATCCACAAAGCCTCTTCCGCTACACGAAAGAATTGCATTATACCCACTCCAAATTTCGGCCACCATCTTATTCTTCTACTGGATTTACCCCAAAAGAATAAGAGGACAATTATCTAGAGTAATTAATGCATTTTTTTGTAATTGGAAAGGTATACGCAAAAATAAAATTCAAACACCACTGATTTCAGTTGCATTAACTAGCACATGTACATTATCCCTGAAAATCAAATAAGCAAAGCTCAAAGTTTAAAGCATTCATTCATTAACTAGCACACTCTTGGACAAATCATCATCAGTAAAATCAGACGAAACATATGAAATTAAGAACAAATTAATATCAATTGAATAGCAAGTTAATACAGTACTAATTTAAGGGCAAATTCGTTTGAATAGAAAACTGAATAGCAAATTCGTATGAGATTCAATTCAAATAAGCATATGAAATTAAAAACAATAAAAAGATTAAAATCATACTTACTAAATAATTCGAAATAGGAATAAACAAAGAGGAATTTATCCTTCGTCGTCGTCGTCTTCGCCGGTCACTATCGTCGTCGGCTGCCGTATAATCTCAGTTTATGGTTAGAGGTTCGTTTAGGGTTAGAGCCTACAGGTGGGTTTTGGGTTTAACTAATGAATTGGGATTTTGGTAAAGAAACACACTAAAATAAGAGTCCATATTCGAGTCCATACTTAGTACTTCCTCCTATTCCAGATAACCGTCTCATTGTCCATTTCCGTTTATTTACAATAATGTCTCATTGTCTATTTTTGGTAAGTGTTGTATGGCCCAAATTCAATTCCATTTTCGTCTATTCACATAACTGTCCCATTGTTCGTTTTGTGTGGTTTAAACTCACTTTCGTAATTCTTGTGTCATCTTTACAATGGGACGGTTATCTGGGATAGGAGGGAGTACATTGCTTTTTTTAAAAAAAAAAAAAAATAATTGATAAGGTAAAGAAACTAGGTTGACTAATCAACCTATACCATCCTCTCGGATGAGAAAGGTAAACGAAATTTAAAGAATTTTCATTTACCACGGAGAACCATAATAAGAAAGGGTACAGAGAAGGAGACTTTCGTTGAAAAGTCGGATACTTTAAAACCCCACAAACAAATTCATTACGATAAAATAGAAGTTGAGAAGTAACCTTACCAAACTGTAAAGAACACAAAAGGGGAACGAAAAAACCTAAAAACCAGATTTGTTTACGCATCCAAAAGGATTAAAAACTTCAATACACATTCATCAAAAAGCTAAACTTTATATTCTGAAAACAATGAACAATGAGTTCAATTTACAAAGGTAAATCGATAAAAATTGTTATTAAATCCTTAATTTAAATCTTCTTTAACTAAGATATGTGACTAAAAAATGCCCTCCTAAGCTAAATTGGAGAGCAAAATAAAGTCTAATCTTTAAGAAGGAGAAAATGAAGAAAAAGGGCTGAAATATTCTGAAAAAAACAACAATGACTTCAATTTACAAAGGTAAATCGATAAATATTGCTATTAAATCCTTAATTTAAACCTTCTGTAAGTCTGGGATTTTTTTGCTTTTAAGAAGGTTTTCTCTTTCTAAATTGTTAAAGAGGGAAGGAGCCTAGTACATTGATCATTTGGTTGAGATTGTTTTCTCCAAACATCTAACGGTCCTAAATTTATTCATAAATATTCATAAAAGTAAAGGTAAAATGAAAGTTAGAAGGGAAATTATTATTAAATGGGGCTTGAAAGAAGGAAATTGAAAGGATCATAATCTAGAAAATATAACCATGTGTGTTACTTATAGCTAATCATATGGCCCAACCCCACTAACCCCACCCGGCCCAGCCAATTTTTCCCCAGGCTTGGGAATAGGGCCGGGTTTGGGCCGTCGTTATGCCCGGATTTTGTTGGTTTTGCAAGGTCGATAAGTCAGCTTTATTTATGGACATCTTATAATTCGTTTGCGTATTGAATGTTGTAGCTGTAACCATTGATTTTTGTTTGCATTAAATTGGTTCAAGTAGAGAAGTTATAGCTAGCTCTGAGTTTTCATTTCCGTTCCATTAGTTTGCATTTAGTTTACTCGAGGACGAGTAATTGTTCGGTTTGGGGACATTTGATACGTACATTTTATATAGCCTTTTTAGTCTTAATTTGCACGTATTTCTATGCACTTTTATACCGTTTTGTATTGCAATATGCCCTGAATTGGCTACTTTGGGTTGTTTTGTCTATTTTGCATAAACGAACCTGAAAGTGGTGAAACTGTACTCTTTTCGTCCTATTTTGCATGCATTTTCAGGAGACGGGAATGTTAGAGCAAGAGTACTGCATTGGGATGCGTGAAGGATGGTCAACGACGAGTTTGAAGCTGACTTGGAGGAAGAACACTCGATCGAATGGTTTATTTGGTCGATCGAGTGGTTTGGAGTGCTGAAGAGGTTGATCGAGTGCTTTATTGTACTCGATCGAAATGCTGTTTTGAGGGTTTCCTCGATCGAGTAATATTTTCTCTCAATCGAGAGGTTTAGCCTTTGAAGTCCTTGATCGAGTGGTTTTATACTGCTCGATCGAGAGGTTTTGAGTTTTCACGGGCTTAATTAACCCGTGTTGGACCTATTTCTTGATAGACTTTTGTTTTTCTATTTAAGCATTGATAATTAGGTTATTAATTACGTTTTGACTCATCTTAGAACGCCACTTTACTCTCTTAATCTCTCCCTTAAACTTTCTACTGTAACTCTACTCTTGGATCTCTTTGCTTGGATTTTGGTTGTTCGATCTTTAAGCCGGAACTCTTGTGATTGTAATCTCTCCTCCTTTATTAGTCTCAATCTCATTATTTATTACTTTAATTCCTTGTTCTCTCATCATTAATTTCTGCCCTAATTTCATTTATGCAATTTTATTGTTATTTCATCATGTCTTTTAGTTTATTCATTATTATTATTATTGACAACATTAGTAATATGAGTAGCTAAATCCACTCATGTTGGGATTAGGGAATCCATGGTAAGATAGTGACGATCTAGCAAATAGGCTAGATGATTTATTTGTGAGAAGAGTACTCATGGCAATTTAATTATAATACCGACTTAGTTGAGTGCACGCTTCTAAGTTACCTTTAATCTGGTTAAATTTACTCCTGGGTCGGAATATTGGATTAAATAGACCTGCTATGAACAATAGACTACCCTGACGAGGACGAAAGTTAAATTAGTGGAAATCTAGGATAAAAAGTGGACCAGAAGGATCTTTCCTGTATCCGTCTCACAATAGTTTATCTAGGCTAATTGCAGTTGGGTTGCTAGACTAGCATGGTGAACCGAAGTCATGACATGTTCTCTCTCATCTGATCATCTTTATTACATTTTCCGTCTTTTATTGCTCACTCTTTACTGCTCTTTCCTTTAAACTTTTATTAGTTTAGAAATCAAAATTCAAACCCCCCCATTTGTGACCAAATAGACGGACACTTTAACAGATATCTTGCCTCCCTGTGGAGATCGACCCTGCTTATCGCTAGCTTCTTTGTTAGTTATAATTAGGTTTATTTTTGGTACTAAAACGACAGTATCACTACTTGTTGGTATTAATTGTCGGGCAGTTAATTTTATTAAGAGAGAGGATATTGAGCTTTTATATTTATATGATTATATCGAAGATAACATAGAATATACGAGTAATCTGTGAATATTTTTTTTTCTAATTTTTAGAATATAACATAAATATAGACATAACTTTCGTATACAAATTGTATACTTTTTTTTATCAATAAATCTTGATAAAACATTATTCAGTCAGATATTTGTGCATTTTTTGTAAAAATATTCATTCATTATTTAGATTTTACAAATAAAATGAATGAGTAGATCCGTGTAATTTTTGCACGGGTTTAAAGTTAGTAAAAGGTAAACAAATGACCGGAACGGAGAGAGTATAATAAATAAAGACAAAATATTGAAGACAAACAATAATAATAACAAAAATCGTGGCAAAAGACTAATAAACGTAACAATATTCATAGCAAAGTATTAGTAATTTGTGATAAAGTTTAGTAAATTGTGGTCATAAACATAACATATGTTTTGGCGATATATTATGGCAATATACATATTGATTAATAAAAGTTTTTTTTTACGAGTCTTTTTTTGTTCCTCAAGGCCAATCAATCGCGAATCCGGGTTTACAAAACACCATCAACGTAAAAACATAGATAACCCGTGAATTTCACGGGTAATAGAACTAGTGATTTAAAAAAAATGATCATACATTGTATTTTTTTAAACAATAGGTTTTGGTATAGACGGGTGGGACGAACAGACGGGTAAAGACCTCTAATAAAATGAGTAGGGGGACAAGGTAGGACACCCTCCATGTGCTTCCCACTTTGTGGCAAATGGGTATTTTGTGAGGGGAAATGGTATCCGTCTATACGTATAGACGGATAGTGTCCGTCTGTAATGAGAATTTGTGTTTTTTAAAAGGGGTCATAATCTACATTTTTGCCTAGGGCCCCACAAACCTTAGGATCGGTCCTGCATAGAGTAAGGTGGGAAGCTCGCAACAATGGCGGCGAAGGAAGAGAAAGAGCAGAGAACAGGTGTTGTAGAGAAATAGAGCGGCAAGTGATGAATCAACAAGTCGTTAAACCTTCGGTGGTCTAAAAGACAAAAACCCTTATGACGATTTTACCCTTTTGGGTTAAATAGTTATCGGGTCTTTTTAAGGTCGAGATTTGAGTCTTTCGTTTTAGAGGTCATTTTAATTCCATCGAATTAAATTTTGCCTTAAATAACTCATTTTGGGTTAGTTTGAGTCGAGTCATTTTCGGGTCAAGTCAGAGGTCAACACGGCTCTATCAGGTCAGTCTTGAGTCACATTTTTTAGGTCATTTTCTGGTATCGAAGAACTTTAATGAGTATTTGAGTATATAGAGTGATGATTATTTATTATCTGATTGAATTGATAGATTAAAATTTGACTGAATATTGGTGATTTGTAATTTGGTAGGGATATTGATAGGTGATCTAGGGCAGATATAACAGGGCTACCCGTATCCATGTCATATTTTCACACATTTTTTTTTGAGAAAACGACCCCGAAGGGTATTACTTCATTAACGATAGATCAAACATAACAGCAGAATTGACGGACGCTCGCAATCATCCGACCAACTAATCTTGCCAACGACCCTGGGTAAAACATGAGCAACACTATTGTTAATGCGACTCGTATGTGACCAAATAACAGAATGAAACTCGTTACAAAGAGTAAAAATATCATCGATAACAAGTGAAAATAAGTTGCGTCCATTACTCTTTCTCTTCAGCGCATCAACCACTTGAAGGCAATCACTCTCCATCAGCACGTCCCGATGTCCCTTCGCAAGAGCTTCATGTAGATCATCGAGCACCGCAACCGCCTCCAGAAAGCATGGCTCCCACTCTTACTCACGCACTACCGATAATCCCCATAACACCTCGTCTCATTCGTTAGTATTATATTTATTATAGAATTGAGCCAGCGTAACTAAGTTAAAAGTTAACTGTTAAATTTGGGTTAGTCTTTTTTTTGGAGCTCGTTTTATGGTACCTGTCTGCTAAAGATCGTCGACACATTACTAATTATCGTCGACAATTTGTAATGACTTTCCTAATCTACCCCTCACTCTAAAGTTCCATATATTAACATTTTTTTTTCAAGTACGACATTTCCGTCCCCACTGCTTCAATTCCGTTAGCAAATTCAAGAAATCGACGACAATTAATCTAAACTAGTTTAATTTTTAAAATTTTTGTAATTAGTTAGTAGATTTAGGTAGTTTAAAATAGAATAATTATTGTTCGAACGGATTAGCGATTATCGATTACCGCACCAAAGATTGACTTTGACCTCTCCATTAATCATCACCTCCTTCATAACTTCCCTGCTCCTTCATCTTCATCTTCATCTTCATTCGTATCCACTCACCATCATCACCATCAATTAACAATTCACCAACATTAGCCAAGCTATCAGCTACAACCAGCCATCAACAATTCATCATCATCATCATCAACCTCCCTGTATTTGCCTTCATCATTCACCATAAACCACTCATTTCTACCATCACTCCTCTGCTCAACCATTTTTTGACATCACCTTTGATGATTCATTCATCCCTGCAAATCGTCACAGCAGCAGCAGCAGCAGCAACACCCTGCATTCAAACGAGCTGCACACTTCATCAGCTACACCCGCATCACCATCCTTCACCTCCCCTGCATACCACGACTTCAACCACCATCCAATTTTTTTTTTTTTTTTTTTTTAAAAAAAATTCCAGACGAAAATATACGAAAATATTTTCCGTCTAGACCTGGGTCTGGACGAAAAATATTTTTGTCTGGACCATGGTTTGGACGAAAAATTTCTTTGTCCGGACGAAAAATTTCTTCATCCAGGCCATTTTTCAACATTTTTTTTAAAATTTTTTTTTTTATTAATTTCCGTCTTAAATTAGTTTTGGGTGCGTGGATCAATAATCGCTAATCCGTTCGTCAAATCATAAACTTGAAACGTAAACATATCTCTTGAACATCGTTACTAGCTTGATCGTTGTTACCGTCATTAGTCGATATGTTTAAAACCGTTTTAATCGAAAAGTTCGTAAATTAAATTATGATTTTTTTCCCCAAAAAACCATCTTTTTTTGTTTTAGAAAGATTAGAGGGAGACAAATGGGGTGAATGGGGGTAATATTGGAAAGATGTGTTAATTGTCGACGATAATTAGTAAAAGTGTCGACGATCTTTAGCACGATCCATATGGTATGAGACCGTCTAGTAGGAGAATGAATTAGGCTCCAACCAAGGACTTCCCAACAAAGTCCATTGACAAATCCTACGGGGAAAACACATGGGATTTTATTCCGTAGTCGTGCCAAACAAATTTGGCCCAATACTTTGGGCTGCCACATTGTGTAACGACTAACGACCCAACAGTACGCACTCTTCAATTATACTGCGAACACAAAAATTATCTCGGCACGAGATACTCCTGATTAATACCAAAAGAATAATAATCGTACCTTTTTATCATAATTTGTTATCATTTTTATTAGTAAAGCATTTTATATTATATTTATTTGTTTTATTAAGTCTCTTAGAAGATCTACTGATGAGTGACGACCATTCTAAAAGTGTGATTTTCGAAACTTCTTATTGTGGCTAGGCATGGCAAAATAGCAAATGGATCATTCGAGTCGGGTTACTACGGATCGGGTTATTTTTGGGCCAACATGTTACCGGGTCACTTTTGGGTTGGGTCACTTCGGATCGGGTCATTTGGGTCAGGTCGTTTGCATCATTCGAGTCATGATTTTGCATTTATTCAGTTAGTTCGAGTCATATTGGGTCCATCGGGTCATTTTGAGTCACTTAAGTCGGGTCACTTCGAGTCGGGTCTCTTTGGGGTCATACATTCTGGGTCATTTTCGGGTCTCGGGTCACCCTTATTAAGTCGGGTCATTCGCATCGGATCGGGTCAATTTTGCTAGGTCTAATTGTCGGTATCTACACTCATTTATCATTGAAATTTCTCGATGTAGAGTGATTGATTTGATTACAATAATTAAGCAAGAAAGAAACGTGAAATTATTGTTAACTAGTAGTCTGTCAAGTTTGTCAACAAAACTGTAAACCTTATAATTATGATTAATGACGATTGACTGTGATGCATGAAAGGTGAACGGCCATGCAGAAACTTCAACGTAACCGTTGTTTTCAAATGTTAAATCTCCATACAAAAACTACGTGTGCCAAGTTTAAACCCTTTAATCTCCGCGTTATAATTATAGCATTAGCATGCAATCATTGAGTAGAATTTTCTATCATATAGTATGTATATACGATTATTCCGTCATCGATTGGGATCATGTTCTTTTCGGCTTAATTTAAGGTCACATCAGTTTAGTTCAGATTTATTTAGGCTCTGTTCTTTTTGGTTGAAAATATCTGAACTAAACTGAACTGAACTTAATGAAGCTAACTTCAGCTGAACTGCACTGAACCGAACTGAGTAAAACTGAATTGAACTCATTTAAACTCATTTTAGTTCAAAAATTTATTGCTGATTTAATTTTGAGACAACATTTTCTCATACAATTTAATACGAAGTACTTTAGGAGTAGACAACATTTTCTCACATAATTTAATTTAACACGAAGAATTTTGAAATAAATTAATACGTACTCCGTAGTACTTTACCAATAATTGAAATATATCGATCGAGCTGAAAATTGAAAATAGTAAAACATTTCAAACTTAATTACACTTGAAGCATTACATTACAATGCATGTAAATTACAAGCTCACATTTTGATCATTACAACTATTAACTTACGTTGAAAGACCACATATAATATTTAGTTCTCCTTCAGACGCTCATTTTCTTTTTTCTGAAAGCTTCAAACATGCTATATGGAACCCATTTACCTTAAAAATGGTCATATAAGGCCCTTTAAAACCATCATACGAAATAATCCGTCTGAAATGAGAATTAGTAATATAATGTATCTATAATAGGCCTTAATTAATTAATGACCCTACAATTTGTCCTGATTTCACCAGCAGTACCCGTACTAACATCAATGTAACCCATTTTAACAACTGCGGCCGTAAATTTGTTTAACCATTGAGCCTGGTTATTAGCATTGTCGTTTACTGCGGCTGCGGTGGCGGGGTTGGTTCGGAGGGTCCAATCCGAGGTAAATAACCCTTTGTTTACTAGTACATTAGCATAGTAATTATTATCCAAGACCATTGGGGTGTTCGGGTCCATGGGGACCACAGACGATGTGGACGTGCTTCCTCTCGGGCACGCTGCCTGTAGTTGTGGTAAATAACTCGGGTTTAAGGCCGGATCGGGCATGTTTGTTCCGCTGAAGTTGTATAATCTATCGTCAATTCCCGTGATAATTGAGCAATGTGACACTCCTATGGTATGTGCTCCTGTTATCAACATTAACTTTTAATTTTAGGGAATTACGGAATTTGCAACCGCTATTTTTGGTGCATTTATGATAATTTTATATATTCACTATTATCTACTAGATAAACAATACCTACGCGTCTTGGCTTCAATTCTGTATCAATTCAATTAGATTTATAAAGAAATCACCATAATTATTTTTAATAAAAAATAAAAAAATGTGTATACCAGTTTAAAAGCTGGCATTATTATTACTGATTGATAAAATTTCATATTTATCCCTTCTATTTAACTGATCGAGTCCAAAATATAGTCAAAGGCATGCTTGTTGGTCTCATACCCTCACTAGTAGGGCCGTAGGGGTGAAGATAGAAATAAATTAAAATTTCGGAAGCAAATTTTCATCTTGTAGTTTAATATCTTTGCTAAAACTTTACGTTCAGAATTTTCCGGGTAATAGAAATTGGTAATAATACCTGAAAGAGTGACCATTTCATCCTGAGTTAGTTGTTTGTTTGCGAAATTTGTCGTAAGTTGATCAACATTCATTGCGGGTGAAGGAATGTTTGATTGCACCTCCGAAGCTAAAGAAACTCTTCCATCCCTTCTACCAGATGGTACTTGATAAACCGGACCAAAGGACTGTAGAGAGAAAATAAGTTTATATTTATAGAAAATGTTATATTGTAAATTTTACTCGGTAAATAATAAAATTAATTATTTTATAGCAATATTTTTTTTGACAGCTGTAAAAAAAGTTCTTATACAGCCGTAGCAATACTCAAATGTGCTAAATTGTGTAGCTTACCAAAGCTATACTGTCTCTAGCAGCGAAAGCAAGGATATCAGCACATGACACGATCCCTTTGCATTGAGTTTCAAGGATACTCTTTGCAGCGTCGATCACTTCAAACCCTATTAGACTCGGATTGTTAACTGGTGAATCTTTCTCGGCTGTGTTACCCCAAGCTGAGTCAATGAGAATTGACGCGTCACAACCCTGTTAAGAAAAACAAAGCTTCTCGGTCAATACAAACTAACTATACATAACAATATTTTTCAAAAGAAGATTGTAATAAACATACCCTAACAAAGCAGTCATGAAAATGCATTCGAACAAGACCAGGGGCGATGCCAGGGTTAGACAGAAACGCATTGGCAACTTGTTGTGTAACGACGGCTTCAGCTATAGGACATGTTTGGCTATAGAAACCTACTTGAAGCTGTGCCTCAAGACATGAGAAAATTGAAAGCAAAACAACAAGAGCAATGGAATTGTGGCTTTGCATTTTTGATGAGCTCATTTTAATCTTATTTAGTTCTTAGGTTTGTAAGAACATGGTCACAATGGCCACCCTTTTATAGCAAAAGAATAAAGTAATCGTACAAAAATCATACGAAAAATATTTGTTTAAGACAGGTGTATCCGTATTAAGTTTAAAATTGGTCAAATAGTATGAATAAGACAAATGTAAAATATATAGAAAAAAAAAAAAAAGATTTCCAAGCCAAAAAGGGTGGTTGGAGAGAGGTCTATAGTCTATGCTCTATACATATGGGTCCGGTGTTAGCCAATGCATCGTTTTTTAGGTTTTTAAAGTTCAATTGGTCTCCTTTGTGACGGGTTACCATTTGTGGCGGATAATTTGTGAGTAAAAATGGTAACAAAATGGGTTAGTGGAGAAAGGGGACCACATGAACAATGTTGCAGAGAGAGAAAAAGTGGGTACTTTGTGAGGTAAAATGGTATCCGTCACTCCAAAGTGACGGATATTGCATGTCACAAATGAGAATTTGTGTTTAAAGTTATGTCATGCATCATGCATGTAATATCTAAAATTAATTACTAAATTGACGATTATAAGGGCATTAGCAACAGAGGTTTATCAAAAGATTTGTAAGATGATATGTCCATTATTTTCTATTGTTGGACGTGTGTGTTGAGGTTCATGGATGATAGGGGTTACAATATAATATACAGGTTTGTGGAGAGAGAATGTGAGAGAAGAAATAGTGTATAGTGGGTCATGTTATAAAACTTTGGAGAGATTTATCTATTGTTGGTATGAGGTTTGTGAGTAAATGAGTTTATATATTATCTTATGTGGCATGAGAACAAACCTATTGAAGGGTTGTCTATTGCTAATGCCCTGCGATTATGATTAGATTGTTGGAGGTCAAGGTCATGTCAAGAATTTTCAAGGCCTTAAGGCTTAAGCGAAAACTAATTTGAAAGCTTATTTCTTTTTGTTGCTCTCACAAGATATGTTATATTGTATAAATCCATTCAACACATTAATTATTTTATTTTCTAGTGAATTTACGATCATTTGATCGGCTCAGAATAAAATCCGGAATATTAATAAGGTAATGGACCTCCATTTCTTTTAAGAAAATGGAGAGGATCCTTACCACCAAATTACTATAACTAGTTAGTCTTTGTTTTTCTAGTTTTTTGGGCTACCTACAAAGTCAAATATAAGGTTCTAAATATTAATAGGAAAATGACTTCGCTATGGGCATTTGGTTTGATTAATCCATTTCACTATTATCTCGTTTTTTTTCAATTTAAATTATTATTTTCTACTCTCTCCTATTCCGAATAAGTGTTCCATTTGGACAATGACACGGAAATTAAGGAATATAGTTAAAATAATGAAAACTATTGTATAAGGGTAAGAATATATGAGTTAAATAATGAAAAGTATTAAATATGATGCGTTATGGGTGGTTGGGGTAATAAATAAAGAAAAGAGCTAAGGGTAGGAAAGTAAAAAAACCATGTCCAAATATGGGAAATGAGACAGTTATGTGAATAGACGGAAATGGCAAATGAGACAGTTATTTAGAATAGGAGGGAGTATATATTATTGAACCCATAAATAAAATGAATTACATTAAAATGAAACGCGCTGAGATTAAGTCCGAAAAAAACTTGAACTCAAACATGGACTTCCCAACAAAGTCCATTAACAAATCCTATGTCAAATTCGGTCCAATAACTTGGGCTCCTTCAACATTGTGTAACGACCCAACACTGGCCAACAGTAAGCATACTTCTCTGTACACACTTTTGAACAAAAAATTTACGACAGCTTTTCTATACGACCATCTTATAGTATAAGACTAGCCTAAAAAAAAAAATAGTGCAAAGATTTCATTTAGTTTAATTTATAATTTGAGTTTTTCTACAAATTGCATATTTGCATGGATGCATCACATGCATGGATGGTCATGAGTTCGACCATCGCCATAAACACCCGCAATAATTTAACTAAAAGAAATTACTAATAATAGAAATAGATCGAGCTAAAAATTTCAAATAATAGTAAACATTTCGAACTGAATTACACTTGAAGTTGAATGACCAACGTATACTCCCTCCGCCCCGTTCATTTGTTTACCTTTATATTATTTGAGAGAACTATTTTAAGTAAAGGTAAATAAATGACTGAGACTGAAGTATATTTATCTATATTAGGCCTTAATTAATAACCCTACAATTTGTCCTGATTTCACCAGCACTACCCGCACCAATATTACCCAATTTAACAATTGCAGCCGTAAACTTATTAAACCATTGAGCCTGGTTATTAGCATTGGCGTTTACGGAGGCGGCCGTGGCGGGGTTGGTTCGGAGGGTCCAATCCGAGGTGAACAACCCTTTATTTACTAGAACATTGGCGTAGTATTTATTATCCACGATTGTAGGGGTGGTAGGATCCAAGTTTACAACTGACGACGTAGACGTGCTTCCTTTGGGGCACGCGGCTTGTAGTTGTGGTACATAACTCGGGTTTAAGGCCGGATCCGGCATGTTGGTTCCGCTGAAGTTGTACAATCTATCGTCCACGCTCGTGATAATTGAGCAATGTGACACTCCTATCGTATGTGCTCCTGTTATCAACATCAACTTTCAGTTTTAGGGTAATATGTTAGATAATAACCGTATATATGCTAGTCAATAGTCAAATATTGTGTACATAATATTTGACTATTGACTAGCATATATACGGTTATTATCTAACATAATATAATACAGTAACCCGCAGCCGTTATTTCAGGTGCAAACCAGCACCTCTATCCCTTCTGTTTATATCAAGGTGACCGAGTCTAAAATATAGTCAAAGACACGCATCACGCATGTTAGTCAAATATAGTAAACTTTCTTCTTATAATTTAGAGTAAATTAAAAATAACTCCCTTTTAAAATCCAGTTTTTAAAAATTACTCCCTTATATAATTGAGCGACGGATAAAATCCGTCGCAAGTCCGTCGCAAAATCTATTTTTGCGACGGGATTGACATATTTGCGACGGAGTTTTCCGTCGCTATGGAACTTTTTTTTTGTAGTGAAAATTACTCCCTTAAGATGCACTTTTATCAAAAATTGCTTCAAAACTCCAATTTAGGTGTCTTATTACGTATGTTTATGAACTTATTCCGTTTGTATCTTTGCCAATTTATACTTTGAAAGGTATAAAAATGAAGAATAAGATCAAAAACATACGAAATAAGTCACCTAAATTGGAATTTTGAAGCAATTTTTGATAAAAGTGCATTTTAAGGGAGTAATTTTAGAAAAAAATTATATAAGGGAGTAATTTTTAAAAACTGAATTTTAAAAGGGAGTTATTTTTAATTTACTCTATAGTTTAATATCTTTGGTAAGACTTTATATTCAGTGTTTTTTTTTAGTAACAGAAATCGATAATTGTAACTAGTTACCCCTTACTACTACGTATCGCCCCTACTCACTAGGGCTTGAACGTGAGAGTGTGAGATACATGAGTTATTATTTCATGTTTTAACCGATTGAGACGACCATGCATCGTCAATTGTCCAATTTTTACTTCGTTTCACCTGATCATTTGTTTACCTTACACAAATGAATGAAACGGAGAGAATAATTGACGTTGTAATTAAGGCTATAAGGGCGAATTAATACCTGAAAGAGTGACCATTTCATCTTGAGTTAGTTGTTTGTTTGCGAAATTTGTGGTAAGTTGACTAACATTCATCGCCGGTGAAGGAATGTTTGTTAGAACCTCCGAAGCTAAAGAAACTCTACCATCCTTTCGACCAGATGGAACAGCATAAACTGGACCTTGAGCCTGCACAAAGAAACTAAGGTTATATTAATTATTGAAATTATGCATGACGGATTTTGGGAAAAAAATGATAATAAGGAGGCAACAGAGGTTTAAACTATCGACTCTGTGTGTGAATATTTAATATTTAATCATTGGTCAAGGGGGCCGAATGATAATTTTACATAGAAGTATGAAAAATAATCGGGGACTGAGCCCAGCCCCTCCCAACATAACTAAGGTCCTCTACTGATATATACTGCTAAATAAAGTGTGTTGCTTACCAAAGCTATACCGTCTCTAGCAGCGAAAGCAAGTATATCAGCACATGACACGATCCCTTTGCATTGAGTTTCAAGAATATTTTTTGCAGCGTCAATCACTTCAAACCCTCTTAGACTCGGATTGTTAACTGGTGAATCTTTCTCGGCTGTGTTACCCGTAGTTGAGTCAATGAGAATTGACGCGTCACAACCCTGTAAAGAAAAACAAAGCTTCTCGGTCAACAAAAACTAACTGTACATACAATATTTTTCAAAAGAATAAAGTAAAGAAAATTTTCTGAACCTGTCAGCTGTCACGGTATGTACATGATAGACTATAGAAGATCGTAAACATACCCTAACAAAGCAGTCATGAAAGTGCATTCGAAGAAGACCAGGGGCGATTCCAGGGTTAGACATAAATGCATTGGTAACTTGTTGTTTAACAATGGTTTCAGCTGAAGGACATGAATAGCTATAAAAACCTACTTGAAGCTGTGCCTCAAGACATGAGATAATTGAAAGAAGAACAAGAAGAGCAATAGAATAGTTGATTTGCATATTTTTGCTCATTTTACTTGTAGTAGTTAGTTCTTAGTGGTTTGTAGGAACATGCACACAATGGCCACACTTTTATAGCAACTAGTTGTTGCACCGCGCCCTATCGGGCGCAGTGCCCCAATTTTGTGAAATTCTAAGCTGAAGTAAGTTAGTTGAAACCGGTTGTCTTGATTGGTAAAAAACACGTCATTTGAACACGTAGATAAATATTCAAAATTGCATTCTTGATCTAAAAAGATGGAAACGATAGTTGTTCACAATCATTCTGTTGTGATCTGTACAAGAGAATAAGTATATACTACAAAATCAATTACGGAATATATATTTAGATTGCTGAAGCTTTCGTACGAGGCTATGAACTATTATGAAATATGAACAATAATAAAAAAAGATGATTGCATGAAACATTTAAAGTACAACAAAGAGATCCTAGAATGTCGAACTCCTCGAAGGCCAAGCAAGCACATAAAATCAGTCGGCGAGCATTGTATGAACGATATTCTCAACCGTGAAACCGTTCCTCTCAAGTGTGAGATGACCATCCCAGGTGCAATCAACGATTAATTCCTCGGCTACCTTACATCTTCTCTAACTCCTACATCGACCGGTAAATATTTTAGGAACAATTTTCGTAACATCCTTTACTATAGTCAACTTAAATATTGAACTGCCTTTCAATATTTGAAATCTTTATAAATTACTATACTCCGTAGACATTTAAAACTGAATATGAAGAGAAGATATGGTATTCTTAGCAACATGAAAAATATGATAAAAAAACGTGCAATTATAATCAACAAAGCAAATGCTCTTCATGATAATCATAGATTGTGTCATCATATCATCCCAAGATGAATTCATATAATTCTGCCATACAATGAAGTAACCTTAACTATTCAAACCCTTCGTATAATTTGATCCTTCATTATAACATAGTAATATATAATCCCTCCATCGAAGTCGTTAGTTTAAATTGCGTCTTAATCAAGAAACGGGTGAAAGATCAATAATTAAACGAGAGAGCTCTCAGACATCCAAGGAAGGATAAAAGCGGCACAAGCTATTTAGTTTTGTGTCATTCAATAGATTATGTTTCCACTTTTGACATGTTGCTTGCATGGTGCAAGATAAGAATAGAATCCTATAACTTGGTACATAAAAACTTTTTTTTTTTGGTAATCAGCCAATTGAGTTTGACATCTTCAGCTATTTCATCATTCTTCTCCCTTTTTCCTGTGAAAATTACCCTTCCTATCAGTTTTTTGGAGCATAGTTGCCTCTACATTTCTACTTTTACGGTTATAGCTGGGAAGGAGCTACATACTACGTAGTTCTTTTATCTTAAAAAGAACGCTAAAAGTTATTCATCCGTCCAATTCATTGCTTACCTTTTTTATTCCTTGTGAGGGGCATATTATTCAAAGGTAAACAAATGACTCAGATAGAGGGAGTAAAATGTTAAAAGAAAAAGCTCAAATGTAGTGTTTCTTTTATAGTATAACTACTTTATAGTTTATGGCCGCACTCAGAAAACAAAACATGCGGTAATTTCCTAGCATTCTAAAACGCCATTTGAATCACTTTCCAACAAATGATTCCCAACTTTTTTCTCATGTGGGTTTGTGCAAAGGAGAAATACCGGGGAATATGGGGGTATCAAATGTCTTCTAAGAACAATCATATTCCCTTCCAGACTTGTAAAGGCCATTTTACCTCTTCTGATAATACCATCTCCTCTCTCAATTTGTTTTATATTTCAATACAGCAACGAATAATAATTGATTCGGAATTCTATCTTCCTTTGAAAAGCATTTTCAAGTGAAATGAGCATTGGTTTCCATTGAGATTTCGATCCAATCAAAGAGAACCTAAATCCTTCTAGTCAATATCCTATAGTATTTAGAAGAATGAGGAAAGTAGTTACGTCTAACAAGTTTCAATCACCTACACACGTGACAGTTCCAAGTAGATACGATACAGAATATAAGCTGAAAAAAGCTTACCATTCCTTATATCCAGGGTCAACTGTGAAACAATATGTCGACAATGTTGCACATCGAAAGTGCTAATTGTATAGATTTGATCCCAACTCCTTTGGCTCCTCTCCGCAACATAATTCCGGGGAACAGATAAACAAGATTTGCGATATTCTGCCAAAAAAACAAAAGGCTTAAGTGGTTAACATTAATAATATTGATACGTTACGGTTGTGAATAAGATTTCCAAAACACAACAGCTACATTAAATTACTTAAATTACTGTTAGTCTTGACAAGCCATTTCCTATAAAAGGCTCTTAATTACTACTTCGTACTTGCTGATAATTCTCTTAATGTAGGGAATTTCCACATCAAGGACACTGCTTTTGGATGATGCAAAGTCGATCTCTTCTCCTCTGATACCAATTTCGGCAGGCAAGGCTGCGGAGAGTGAGAGTCAAGCTGGAAACACAAGGCAGGAAGACAGCATTTTAACACTACAACATCAATAACAATCATACGAACTCAATAGAATGTAGTATCACCTTTATCATCCCATTGGCTAACCTAGTATTTAAAATGTGACGTTAACCCACATATTTTTGCCAAAGAGAAATTCCTATCCATAGTGAATGTTACAGCAATTGTTAAGCTTCAATTGCTGAAATAAAAAAATTTCAGCAATAAAGATCAGTTATCATTTCTTAGAATTAGTATCAGATATTCTCTCTTTCATATTGAAAAAAGTAAAAGAGCTACGCAGGAGAAAAAAAATATTATGATTTACACACGCCTTGAAGCTAATAATAAGTACAATTGCTGCAATAGTCCCTGACCTTGAATCTAAAAATACTATTCCATATAAATTTTGAAATACCTCACTAACGGAGCCTTATTGTCTCGTATCACAAACATCATGACAAATTTAATTTTTTACTATACTCTCTCAATAAAAGATCTCCAGAATTTCCAACAACAGCACATCTTTCAAACTGTCGTGGTTAAAAAGGGTACTCTTAACATTCTCTTATTCTACTCTTTTCTTCTCCTCTTACTCCTTCCTCCTTTTCCCCTCCTCTTTCCTTCACTCCCCACGATCTGAGGGGCCGACACAAACGACATTCACGGATCGGTCGATCATGTCAACAAGTTTGATCACAGATCATTAAGATCAATTTATAGCACAATACAGACACTTACCAGCTATTACGTTCAATAGCATCATCAATATATGCATCCAACATCTCAATCATTGAGGGATGAATGAACATGGTGATTAATGGAACACCTTTAGGATATCTGGACAACATTCAAGAGTCAGAACACAACAATTAAGATCTGTAGTGAGTGAATTGATTAATATATAGACATGTAAAAAATAATGGCTGCTATATACCTGGAAGAACTGTTTAGGCTAGGGTATTCCTGATTTATGAAGAGAGTTATAGCTTATGAAGGAATTCTACAACAGTAGAGAAAAACACTCTGAGAATGTACAATTATAATACAATAGCGATTCATCAATCAAGCTTTATTATTCCCGTAACAACTATCCCCATTCAGGGGAAAAAAATTTGTCATTGGAACCAAAATTGGAAAACCGAGTACACAATTACAATTACATGCTAATGGTAACTGTCTTCTCTTCTTATATAATGTGAAGTGGTGTTTCTCATCATGGCTTTGACAAAACACTGAGAGAGGTAAAACTGAGTACATTTGAAGTTTTAAACTCCTTTACGCCGCCAAGGGGAAGGGGCTAGGCACTCGGGTAGATATTGCAACTCAGGTGGTATTATTTCTATGAAAATCAAGATAAGGGAAACTAAGAACACACTTCTCTGAACTCATTTACTTGTTATGAGTGCAAGTTCGCAATTTTAGTAACTCTGGTGTTTAAATCTGAAACAACAACAAAACTTTAAATACTGGAAAACACGTACAAGCAACATAAGCTTTTATCGTAAGCACCTGAAATAGCAGGTGTCAGCACACCATCACCAATGACCATGCTTGCACCGAACAACACCAGTAATAATAAGGCTGCCCGCAGCTTCTTCTGTTTCTCAAGGAATCGCTTTACTGGAGAAGTAAAAGCAATTGACACTGAGTTACCATACTTATACGTAGACAGCTCCTCATCAGCAGCTTATTGATTTGAGAGTAAGCTAAATTTTGCATGTCTTCAGAGCAGAGAGCAAATGTTCCACATAAAATGACTACATACAAAAAAAAACTCGAAAATGTCAAATTCAATAAAAACCAAGAATCGTAAGTTTGCAAAAAACAAACTCGTTTCATCTAAAGGTTGACAGCTAAATGCTTTCAATTAAGAGAACACCAACATCTCCTTTCTTTCTATTGTTATTGATCCTATGATTTTTTCGCCTTTAGATAACGGAATAATGGAATATAAGCATTTCAACTAAATGCTTTCCATAACAATAACAACTAAAACCTTTACAACAACAACAACAACATTAGAGCCTTAATCGCAAAATGATTTGGAGCCAGTTGACATGAATCATCCATTAGAACCGTCCATGGGTGATCGGCTGATCGCACACCCCAAAATGCGAAAATATAAAAAGGGAAAAGTGAAAAACAAAAAGGGAGTGAAACATAATACAAAAGTCAAGGTAAATTTATAAGTTTTAAATCGAAGTCCAGATTTCTTTTATAAAAAACTAAAACCTTTATAAAAAAACAATAACAACTAAAAAGCCAGAGAACAAATGTTATACTCGTGAGTTTTTCCTGCAACCATTTCGAGTTTTTACGTTGATATGGCCATCTCATCACACTAAATTACTAAAACCAACACTACTACATTTTACTCCTCCTACCCCTCATCCTCCCACTCCCACTCCTTCCCTTCTCCCTTCTCATCCTCTCCCCCTACCCCCCACCCTGGCCTCTTCCTCCTTTCACTCTCCCCTTTTTCTCCCTCCTCCTCCTCCTCCTCCTCCTCCTCCCCCTTTTAGGTTTTTTAAGCTCCTCACCTCCTGCTGATATCTCTACCAATGCAACAAATGTAATTTAGCCTTATTTGACGTAAGTTCGCTAAAAAAACGCTCTAGCATAACTCACGACTAAGAACTATGAAGTTAAATGGAGCAGAGCGACTTAGCTAGATATCGGAGTTAAAAAAGGGGATGACATAGACCCATTTTCGTGATATTATTCTCATTTTCGTAAAAAGTTTGGGTTTCAACTGCATCTAAGCAAAAAAATTGTAAAAAAATGATACTAAAAAAACAATGAGTGATAATATTATAAAGGCGCTTATTCTTTTATTAATAAAAATAAATAGAGAAAAAGTTAATATAAAGGATTGCAAAATAATATGAATTTCTTGTTTATGTAAGTGATCATACAGACGAGAGAGTAATAATTAAAAATCACATGCTTACCTGCACTTTGTTACAATCAAGTCAATAATCTTCTCTCTCTGTTTCTTCTTTCCAAATAGGTATTTTGGTAGCACTTCAAGGACAACTCGCAGTCTTTGTCTGTCTCTCTAAGAAGGTAATCCATTGAGTACACCTCTGCAAACTTCATTGTGTAAAATCACCTCTTTTGGTTCACCCGTTGTGCCACTTGTTTACATAATTGTGCAGATGTTGCTCTTTTGTTTTACAGGAAATTCACCATCTGCAATTCCCTGAAATTATGAATACGGAAATTTTTAAATGCTCACTAATCTCATCTTCTATGTAGAAATGATCTTTCTGAAATCGTCAAATAGCCGTTACAAGTATATTATGATGCCCCTCCCCTTACAAATATATATCTTTCAGATATTCCTGTACCGAAAAAAAGATTTAAGTGAAGACAACTATTTTACCAATTGTGCAAATTCCTCCCAGGTGAAGCAAGACAAGCCAGCATCATCATCAGCTTCCTTCTTTTGTGTGCAAGAAATATCACCAAAACTAACAATTGCTGAAACAAATATTAGACTTATCTCAGTTTCAATATGCCACCAATAATATAAATCGCCTCAATTTGCAAATCACAATACTTAAATGAAGAAACTTTCTCCAGTTTGCTTACTTTTGAGGCAGTCACACTTGGGTAAGCAAGCCAGCATCTGTTCCAGCATCAAAAGTAGGACTCAATTGTTAAACAAGAATAAAGTGAAGACATCGGTGGAACTTATGGGATATTAGACAGATTACTGCAATAGTATTATTATTGAATGTACTTGATTACTGAATCAAAAACTATTTCTACCCATAACCAGGACAATTGAGTGTGTAATGGGGGCCAATGAATTATTAAGCATATGTACTAAAGACATAAAATAATGAAGGAGCAGAACATAATAGAGATGATAGGATCAGATCATTGCGTCTTGCTTCAGCACTCAACCGTCATCAGACTCAAAACATTAGCAGGATTATAACCCAAACATCACCACCGAATTATTAAAAACTGGATACCGGAGTTTTGACAATCACATGCATTACCTTCATCTGTAAATTCAACGAAAGCATAGGAAGAAAAGAAATCAGGTCACACCACGAGTACAACAATCAACAACCTATATCACCCCGATCAACGCACCCAATTCAGAAACACAACCACACATTCACCCAAATAATTGTTGTAGACTAAATGAGTAAGAGGAAGGAACTGAAGAGTAAATTAAAACTGAAAGAGGGAGAATGAGCGGTGAAGATGACAACAACCATCATCTTGATAAATATCCCGAACATGCAATTACCTACCTTCATCAGCTCAATAAAAAACGCCTGGATAAATTGACCCTAACGAACACCAAAGAACAGTATTTAACTAAACAGTATGAAGCTTGAAAAAGTTAACAATGATTAACTGATTCCCTTACCTTCCGAAAGCCTGTAGAAATAATACCATTATTTTCTGAGGCCAAAAGAGTAAAGAAAGCTTGAGAATCTTGCAACTCGAAAACATCGGTCACTTGGTTGTTTTGCTTAACAGGAAGGGGTGAAGAAGAACAAATGGCTTCCTGAATAACATGTAACTGTTATAACCCTTGTTTGCAATAACATACAATGCCCTAAAATATTTAGCCAGAGTACTAACTGAGACACCTAAATCCTAACATCAACAACAAGCGAATTAAGATCACCCAACATCTTAATTCTTAATATCAATTGCCAAACTATACCTGCACACAATGTAAACCCGACTCGAGCACATAATAACAACTTTAAATAACATTCTTACTTCTCATCAGGGTCGCGAAAATAACATAAATAAAGCACAACAGAACGAAAATGTATCACAGAAGTCACAAATTATTTTAATAAGACGGTCTCACCTTGTGCGATGGACCATTTTTATAAAAATACTATTCATCTTATGCTAATAAATAAGTTATATTTTTGCATAAGGAGACCGCCTCATAGTGTGAGACTGTCTCATGCACATAAGTATCGTACTGTATCTAGTATCTACAACAATACAAACAACTAAAGCAAGCAATTTTTGGTACTCAAAAAAACAATTTGCAGTAAATGAAGAAAACCCTAGAAATAACCGATTGAAGTGAAATTCTAAACGGCATTCCAAATTATGAATATGAAATAGATACGGGAAACAATTTCTATTTCTAACACACTATAATCCCAATTTCTTATTAGATTTCATTAGACACTATACCTAGAATTAATTAATTGATGACATTGCTGGGTTGATTTCTTTCATGATCAACCGGATAACATGAAAATAATGTGGAAACTCAATAATCAAATTTAAAAATGGTAAAATAGATAACCTAATTACTCACAAGAAGCCCCAAAACCCCATTTACAGGAAAGATCTAATATAAAACCAAACAAAAAACTTACAAATGAAGAGGAAAACGTTGCATGCATAAGTTCCTTCTTCTTCATTCATGTCAGCTATTTGGAATTAGGAATCGCGGATTAATCCCGTGGAATTCACAAGTAAATGATCAGTGCAAATTATAAATGAGGAAGAAATAGGGAATCGATATAGTGTTTTGGATTTGAAAGGGAAATAGTCGAATAGATAGATAGGATGATCTTAGTATTTGGTAGAAGAAATAGGGAATCTTTGGTAAATTGAAAATGAAGGACGAAGAGGAGAATGACTGAAGTCACAGTTGTAAAAATGGAAAAGTAAGTGCACGTGATAAAAGCGTGTGACACTGTTCCAGCAACAGTAACCCAAATGAAGGAGCAGAACATAATAGAGATGATAGGATCAGATCATTGCGTCTTGCTTCAGCACTCAACCGTCATCAGACTCAAAACATTAGCAGGATTATAACCCAAACATCACCACCGAATTATTAAAAACTGGATACCGGAGTTTTGACAATCACATGCATTACCTTCATCTGTAAATTCAACGAAAGCATAGGAAGAAAAGAAATCAGGTCACACCACGAGTACAACAATCAACAACCTATATCACCCCGATCAACGCACCCAATTCAGAAACACAACCACACATTCACCCAAATAATTGTTGTAGACTAAATGAGTAAGAGGAAGGAACTGAAGAGTAAATTAAAACTGAAAGAGGGAGAATGAGCGGTGAAGATGACAACAACCATCATCTTGATAAATATCCCGAACATGCAATTACCTACCTTCATCAGCTCAATAAAAAACGCCTGGATAAATTGACCCTAACGAACACCAAAGAACAGTATTTAACTAAACAGTATGAAGCTTGAAAAAGTTAACAATGATTAACTGATTCCCTTACCTTCCGAAAGCCTGTAGAAATAATACCATTATTTTCTGAGGCCAAAAGAGTAAAGAAAGCTTGAGAATCTTGCAACTCGAAAACATCGGTCACTTGGTTGTTTTGCTTAACAGGAAGGGGTGAAGAAGAACAAATGGCTTCCTGAATAACATGTAACTGTTATAACCCTTGTTTGCAATAACATACAATGCCCTAAAATATTTAGCCAGAAGAGTACTAACTGAGACACCTAAATCCTAACATCAACAACAAGCGAATTAAGATCACCCAACATCTTAATTCTTAATATCAATTGCCAAACTATACCTGCACACAATGTAAACCCGACTCGAGCACATAATAACAACTTTAAATAACATTCTTACTTCTCATCAGGGTCGCGAAAATAACATAAATAAAGCACAACAGAACGAAAATGTATCACAGAAGTCACAAATTATTTTAATAAGACGGTCTCACCTTGTGCGATGGACCATTTTTATAAAAATACTATTCATCTTATGCTAATAAATAAGTTATATTTTTGCATAAGGAGACCGCCTCATAGTGTGAGACTGTCTCATGCACATAAGTATCGTACTGTATCTAGTATCTACAACAATACAAACAACTAAAGCAAGCAATTTTTGGTACTCAAAAAAACAATTTGCAGTAAATGAAGAAAACCCTAGAAATAACCGATTGAAGTGAAATTCTAAACGGCATTCCAAATTATGAATATGAAATAGATACGGGAAACAATTTCTATTTCTAACACACTATAATCCCAATTTCTTATTAGATTTCATTAGACACTATACCTAGAATTAATTAATTGATGACATTGCTGGGTTGATTTCTTTCATGATCAACCGGATAACATGAAAATAATGTGGAAACTCAATAATCAAATTTTAAAATGGTAAAATAGATAACCTAATTACTCACAAGAAGCCCCAAAACCCCATTTACAGGAAAGATCTAATATAAAACCAAACAAAAAACTTACAAATGAAGAGGAAAACGTTGCATGCATAAGTTCCTTCTTCTTCATTCATGTCAGCTATTTGGAATTAGGAATCGCGGATTAATCCCGTGGAATTCACAAGTAAATGATCAGTGCAAATTATAAATGAGGAAGAAATAGGGAATCGATATAGTGTTTTGGATTTGAAAGGGAAATAGTCGAATAGATAGATAGGATGATCTTAGTATTTGGTAGAAGAAATAGGGAATCTTTGGTAAATTGAAAATGAAGGACGAAGAGGAGAATGACTGAAGTCACAGTTGTAAAAATGGAAAAGTAAGTGCACGTGATAAAAGCGTGTGACACTGTTCCAGCAACAGTAACCCAAGTTTGGGTTTTTTAAAGAGTATGGAAATAATAAAGCACTCGTACAATAATCCTAGGATAAATCCTTACTTGTTTAAGATTTGTGTATGGGACGTAATAAGCTTAAAACGGGTCAAATAATATGAATAAGACAAACTCAGATTGCATAGTAAAAAACAAATGATTTGTCATAAATGTTATAAAGTGAGATGATATCTCACTTGTTTTAATGTACCGTTAAGATGGATACCTCTGTCTTACGGGAGAATAACTGCCCAGTTAATAGACTATACAATCAGTTGTAGTACAATTGTCGGTGTAGAATCCGAGCTTTATATTAAAGTTTCCGAGTTTTGTTTTGAAGAATCCGAGCTAAATATCATAAAGTTTATGAACTCAACCACATAAGCATAAAAAAAAAACTTTAAGAAAACTCAAAAAAATTACATATAAACTCGGTTAGATATATATTGATTGTACGATGCTAATATATAACTGGTTCTAGGATAGTATTTGTGGTAACTGCCTAGGGGTATCCGGATATGTGATAAACACACGTTTAGTTAGTTACGGCTTACTAGATATACTTGTCCGCTTTGGGCCAAACACTCACGGATTTACTCTTGGGCTCCTTCCCAAAATGCCTCGTACTATTATATTTTGTAGACACTTATAAAGATGAGCTTTCATCTTTAATCTACCGATGTGAGACATGGGTTTGCATCTTAACACTATTTAGGTTAGTTGATAATTAAGTGGTTATTTTAACTTAATAAGAAGTTTTGAATTTGCGTGCTGAACATGTAGCGGTTTAAAACTCATCATAAGGTAGAGTTTCATCGTTTTTATGGCCACTGAAGAAACTCATGAGATAGAGCTTTCCCGCATTTCTAATCAGAGTAGAGGATCAATCTTATATGTAACTATGTAAGGAGGGGGCCAGAGCCTTGCTGGTTATTTCGGTAGTCCATATATTTTAAGGAAGATATTATTACTCGAACGACTTCAATTATTCTTTGCTCGTTGATTGAGCGTAACTATTTGCACAAGAAGTTAAGTGTTTATTTTGGCACCTTTTAATTTTTATTTCAAGATAGTCCATTATTGCTTATACGTATACCCCTTGAATGCCGACTAAACCAAATAGTATGAACCCGAGTAAATAAATAGCCTCGACTTCGAGTAATATATTCTTTACAATTATACCTTGTATGGTATTCCAACCTCATACAATGCAATATATATTACTCCCTCCCATGCACAATAAACCTCCCTATTTTCTTTTTCGGTTATTCATAATAACCTCCCTATTTCCTTTTTTGGTAAGTGTTTGTGTGGTCCAAATTTAATTGTATGGTGGGGTAGTGTATTTGTGTGGTCCAAATTTAATTATATGGTGGAGTAGTGTGTTTCCTTAATTTTTGTGCCAAAATGAAATGAGAGATTTATTGTGAATGAGAGGGAGTACTTTAATCGGCTTTAAGAATCAAGATAGGGAGATTCGAAAGTTAAAAGGAAAAGGTAAATAACAATTCTCTTTCTTCTAACCAAGTCGTACTTGTGAATCTGTGATAGAAGAAGCTAAGCTAATAAAGGAAATTTGGAATTGTATACAACTTGTCTACGTACCTAATTGATTCATATACTCCCTCTGTCCCGGTCATTTGTTGTCCTTTTCTATTTTAGGGTGTCTCAGTCATTTGTTGTCCTTTCTATTTTAAGAATGAACTTGATGAGTAATTTGATCATTCACACCCAATTTGTTCCACTTGTCATTTAGCTATTGACCCTCTCCTCTTTCCTTGGTCTTTGTGCCAAAATCAAAGGATAACAAATGACCGGGACGGAGGGAGTATAATTATATTATTAAGTGGATGTGGATTAGGCTTTAATCTTATTTTGGCCTAACGAAGATGAGACAACTAAGTCCACTTGTTCATAACTATATTATTAAGTGGAGTTGTATAATTAGATTATACGATTTTTTTTAACATGTACTCTTATTCTTTAGGTCACACGTTAAAAAATTAAAAAAAGATTTGTAGGAATATATCATGACAAATTGATGTACAAACTTATTTTTATCATAATTATTAATGAAATAATCTTGTAATTTTTTTTTTTAATTTGCTTTTTAATGTGTCATAAGGACACACGTTAAAACACTGTTATATGGAGTACTATTTAAGAAAGAAAATGAGATTATATATTTCACATTTTGAAGCCAGGAAAGGTGGTTGGAGAGGTTGTTTTTTAGTTTTTAAATATTGCCTATCGTTCCAAGATATGTCATGCATGTAAATTATCTAAATTTAATTGCGTACTAAAATGACGATATAGTGCGAGTATGATTAGATTGTTGGAGGTCATTTGTCTTAATCTCAATCAAGTGGATATAATCTTGCACAATTTGGGGATATTATAGTAGATTAGTAGCAAGTGTTGACATAGCTCTGTATGAATGAATACCTTGTGATGGCTAGGAAGTGTGACACCCAATAGTATAAATCCGTGAAAGTTTACGGGTTTGCTTTAAGACATTTAATATTAAAAATTGCCATTTGTTATCGATAATAATGGCCAGACGTTGATCTCCCACGTTCCGACCTAAGTGGGGATGTTGATCTCCCACATTCCGCCTAGGGTGAGGACATGGTTCTCCCATGCTCTGACCTAGGTTGGAACATCTGGACGTGGTTCTCCTACATCTCGATTCATGTCGGGACATGGGATATTCATGTTTGAGCCAGATTATTTTTTTTAATTGAATAATTTTTTTTGTTATTATCAATTTATGAATCAACAATAACGGTTTTGGTTTTGGTCATTGTTGTTGATTTTTTAGCTCCTTTCTTAAAAAAAAAAATTGTCATTTGCAATTTTATAGATTATATCAATGTTGTTTGTTGTTAGTAATTGTAGTTCCGATTAGTTTAATTAATTTGTTTGTTTCTTGCATTTTCTAGATTAAATCCATGTTAGTTTTTAGTTTTTTTTTTTTTTTTTTTTTTGCAATATCCCGAACTAAACTATTGTTGTTTGTTGTTAATAATTTGTCGATTTGTTAGTTTAATTAGTTTGCTATTGTGAAATTATTTGATTTTTTTATTTTTTTAGAGTTTTAATTAGAAGGAAAGGAAAGTAAGGGGTATTTAGGGTAATTTAGGTTAGAATGTCGACAATAAGCCGATAATTAATAATTTGTCGACGACAAACATTGACTGAGTTATATAACCAGGAGTACCAAGGACTTTCCAACAAAGTCCATAAACCTAGGGCAGAGACACATAAGGCAATGTCCTTTTTATGCCGTAGTCTTACCAAACAAATTCGGCCCAATAACTTGGGCTGCAACATTGTATAATGGATATTGCCCGACCTAATAACATGGTCCGCAGAGATGACAATTAGGTCAATCGGGTTGGGTTTGAGTCGGGTTAAGTCAGATCAGGTTATATCGGGTCAATCTATCCTATTGGGTTTGGGTTTGAGCCTGGTTACTTTATTACATTACTTCAATTTTTTACCATTAAATTAGTTTTTTTAACTATTTGGTTTAGTTATTTCATTGTTATTAAGTTAAACGTATCAATCTAAATACAAAATCACTTCCATTTTGATCAATATTAAACTTAATAATTGCCAGGTCATCAGTTTACTTGGGTCTCCGGGTTAATATCAGGTCGGGTCGGGTCTGGTTTAGGTTCGGGCAAATGATCATCGGGTCATGTCGGGTTAGAGGACGGTTTCGAGTTGCAATATTCTCGGGTTCTGTCAAGTCAGTTTGCTCACGTTCAAGTCAAGTCAAACTTAACAGGCATTGGCGGATCCATGCCTTACGGAAAGAGTCCTCGGACACCGGAAAAAACTTTTTTTGTATGTTTTTTGCCTTAATTTTATGCTAGAAATATCATTTTCATTGATAATATATTTAAAATATTATAAGGGACACCGAAAACATATTTTTCTGGATCCGCCACTGTTAACATATCTAGTCTGCTAGTCTTGCAACATTGTCATCGTGTATCGACTGTTTCATTCGGAACATGTCTTCGTAATAAATCGTACTTTTTTTTTATGGCAGATTGTCACTTTTTTTATTAGCAAAACCCTTTTTATATTATAGATATCCATTTAGTTACTTTTGATACAATTACCTCAAATTGTAAAATGGCTCTCAATAACATATCGACATCTCTCAGAAGACGTATCGAAACATTCCAAAACTGTGATTTTTGGAATAACTACTCGTATCATTGAAATTTCTGTATATAGAGCTATTGATTTGATTACAATTAAACAAGAAAGGTACGTGAAGTTACTTTTATCAGCAAGTCTGTCAACAAAATTCTAAACATTGATGAAAACCCGTCTTCAATAATTTTTAACAATGATTTTTGTATACAATCGTTTTACTCAAGTGTTATTATCAAACCTAATGATATTAATTTTATCTTAATTAACAACGCGAGTAGAACCAAATATTTTTCGTCAACCACCACTTTTTCATGATAATTAAGTTTTACAATATTTCATTAGAACTTCGATTAATAGAATCATAGTAAAGGAAGAATAATAAATAATGAGCGTGATGCATGAAAGTTGGACGCCCATGCAGAAAATTCAACGTAACCGTTGTTATCAAATTTTTTTTTTTTGGGCAGCTGTAAAGGAAACCCGTCTTAATAACCTCAATTTGCGTTGTCAAAGAAAGCTTAGCTTCCTAGTGGCTTATCTTCAAGTTATAACGACGTTATCATGCAATAATTGAGGAGAAATTTCTACTCCGAACCATGTTGCATGTATATGTATATACGATTATCTCGTGATCGACTCGGGCCACATATGTTTTATATATTTAGCTTAATTTCAGCTTAATTCAGTTTAGTTTAAGTTGATTCAACTGAATTCAGCTTAGCTCTACTCGCTCTGTCGCTATAGTTCAACTCCATTCGGTTTGGTTAAACTCACTTTAGTTTAACTCAGTTTCTTCAGCGTAGCCAGTTTCATTCGGCTCAAGTCGATCACTTCTTACATGCATGTTGATTATTAGACAACAAACCTTCTCATGTAATTTGATACGAAGTACTCGTACTTTGTATTCTTAACATTCGACTTTTACACTTTTGAAGATGTTACTTTGTCGATTGACTGTGAAAGAAATTTTCTAAGCAAACGTCCAACTTTTATTTTAGTTTAACGGTGTTTCTAACGTGTTAATCTAAATGTGGTAAGATTTACAAGACATTCTGAATATTCAAATATAAACTCATTTTTACCGTAATTAGTGAGAATATATTGTAAATTTTACCACATTTAGGTTATTAATGTGTGCGCTAAAGCTACACATTAGAAAAACCGTTATTCTAATTTCTTGGAAGCTTTTTAAGCTTGATCTATATTGAGTTTTGATACTTAAAAGAGTTAAAACATTACTAATTTGAGTAGAGATTTTAGGCTGTTTAATTTAACATATTAAATAAAATTTTGCACATTGTACGTACAAGATTAATTATTGCATGGATGCATGGATAGTCAAGACTCAAGCCACAAGAGTTCGATCATGTCATGAAAATTAAACCCGCAATAATTCAACCAATAAAACTTACCAACAATAGAAATAGATCGAGCTGAAAATATCAAATAGTAAACATTTCGAACTGAATTACACTTGAAACATACGAGTAGAACGTAAACATACTCACATTTTGATCATTACAATTATTAACTTTTGTTGAATGACCAACGTATATATTTATAATAATTTATAAATATTATTATTAGGCCTTAATTAATTGATGACCCTACAATTTGTCCTGATTTCACAAACAGCACCAGCATCTAGTGGAATGCTACCCATATTAACAATTGCGGCCGTAAATTTATTGAACCATTGAGCCTGGTTATTGGCATTGGCGTTCAAGCCGGCGGCCGTGGCAGCGTTGGTTCGGAGGGTCCAGTCCGAGGTGAATAACCCTTTGTTTACTAGTACATTTGAGTAGTATTTATTATCGAAGACTGCTGGGGTGACGGGATCCATGTTAACAACTGACGATGTAGACGTGCTTGCTTTAGGGCACGCGGCCTGAAGTTGTGGGACGTAGCTCGGGTTTAAGGCCGGATCAGGCATGTTGGTCCCGCTGAAGTTGTACAATCTATCGTCGACAGTTGTGATTATGTTGCAATGTGACACTCCTATGGTGTGTGCTCCTGTTACAATATCAACAACGGTATTATAATAAAAGTATTAGTAAATATTTACAGAATATTTACTAATAAAAAGTATATAAAAAGGAAATTTATCCAATAGTAATCTTTGTTTTTGAACAAGTATATTTTGTTAGATTTTTACATCTTTGTATTCAATTGATTTTGATTTCTCCATATAGTCAAATATACGAGAAATAGAAAAATACCTCGGATGAAACACCTCAGACTTCATTTGTTATTGAGCTACGTATATGTATTTTTTCTTAACTTTTTAAAGTTTATAAGCTATATTTTAATTTTTTATCTTCAAAACTTAAATTTATGAGATGCATGCTAAATAATATTTTTGAGTTATATTTTAATTTTTTGATCTAATGTTTTCTGAACTCAGAAACTTTATAATAAAACTCAGAAACTTAAAAAAAAAACTTCAACACTTTATTATAATGCTAAAAAAACTACAAAAGTAGTGGTAGTACATCAGATGTATAATCCACTTACTGTCAAAGATCCGCATAGTATGAGTTATTATTTCATGTATGTTTAAAATTTTAACCAAGTGAGATAACCATGCATCGTCAATTGTCCATTTACGTACTCCCTTAGTCCCACTCATTTGTTTACTATTTTTATTCTTTGTAATAAGTATTTTAATCAAAGATAAATAAATAGATTATACGGAAAATGTACGAGCTAATTAATACCTGAAAGAGTGACCATTTGATCCTGAGTTAGTCCTTTCATTGAGAAAAGTGTGGTGAGTGCACTAACATTCATTACTGGTGAAGGAATGTTTGATTGCACATCTGACATCATAGAAACTCTACCATCCTTTCTACCAGATGGAACGGAATAAGCTGGACCTTTAACCTGTACAAGACGGAACGTGATATTTTAGGAATTGGGATGGTACGGAGATTCAGTACCAGCTGGTGACGACATTTCATGCAAATTAAATTAATTAGCTTACCAAAGCAATACTGTCTCTAGCCGCGAAAGCTAATATATCAGCACATGAAACGATCCCTTTGCATTGCGCTTCAAGGGCAGCCTTGGCAGCGTCGATCACTTCAAACCCTCTTAAGCTAGGTTTGTTAATCGGCGAATCTTTCTCCGCTTGGTTACCAGCAGTCGAGTCTATGAGAACTGACGCATCACAACCCTGTTAAGGAAACAAATTAAAGCGTACTTTTCAGTTTTCAACTATGTTTAGAAAAATCGGCAAAAAACATAGATTGTTATATATACTCGAATTAAATGATAGAATTATCTGAATGCGTCACTGATTATAATTTACGTGGCCATAATAACTTACATGAACAAAGCAGTCATGGAAGTGCATTCGAACAAGACCAGGGGCGATGCCAGGGTTCGACCCAAACGCTTGGGTAACTTGTTGTGTAACAATGGTTTCAGCTGACGGACATGTTTTGCTATAGAAACCTACTTGAAGTTGTGCTTCAAAACATGAGAAAACTGAAAGCAAAACAAGAAGAGCAATACAACATTTGCTTTGCATTTTTGAACTCATTTTTTTATTACTCTTCTTAAGTTACTCTTCGTAGTTTGTAGGAACATGCACACTATGGCCACCCTTTTATAGCAAAAAATAAAGTACACGTACAATAATTCTTGAGCTATGTGATCGACACACGTTTAGTTACGTCTTAATATCTTCGTAAATCGGTTTTTCTAACGTGTGTTCTGAGGACACATATTAATAACCTAAATATAGCAGGTAATATTTGTAAGATATTCTCACTAATTATGGTAAAAATGAGTTTATATTTGAATACTCTCTTTGTCCCGGTCAGTTGGTGTCATTTGATTTTGGCACAAAGACCAAGAAAAAAAAAGAGATAAATCAATTACTAAATGACAAGTGGAACAAATTTGATCACAATGATCAAATTGATTATCAAGTTCATTCTTAAAATAGAAAGGACAACAATTGACTGAGACACCCCAATATGAAAAGGACAACAAATGACCGGAATAGAGGGAGTATTTCATTAGAATATCTTACAAATCTTACCATATTTAGGTTAATTAACGTGTGTCCTTCGTTTATTAATATAATTAATACTTAGATCAGCTAATAAAAGTTTAATCTAACTTAATCATACGTTTAGAGTTCGAATACTAGTTATCAACTTATCATAACAATGTTGAAATTAATGAGGATATACAGTTTTTGTGGTGAGTGGGAGATCTTAGTTAAGTCACGAGGGTGTATGATTTCCTTTGATACTCAGTTTAGGGAGTCAATTATCACCGACCCGTAGGCTCAATTGTTGATTGTTAGTATTCACACACGAGATTAAATGTTCAAATTTAATTGGGTGCTGAGTATATATTTTACTCACTACAGTACATTTGTTATCATTTTGCCCCTTTCATTCCCCCTTTCTATAGGAAAAAAATCATAAAATCACAAATTTTTGTATATAGAGCGATTGATTTGATTACAATTAAAAAAGAAAGGTACGTGAAGTTACTTTTATCAGCAAGTCTGTCAACAAAATTCTAAACATTGATGAAAACCCGTCTTCAATAATTCATAACAATGATTTTTGTATACAATCGTTTTACTCAAGTGTTATTATCAAACCTAATGATATTAATTTTATCTTAACAACGCGAGTAGAACCAAATATTTTTCGTCAACCACCACTTTTTCATAATAATTAAGTTTTACAATATTTCATTATAACTTCGATTAATAGAATCATAGTAAAGGAAGAATAATAAATAATGAGCGTGATGCATGAAAGTTGGACGGCCATGCAGAAAATTCAACGTAACTACCGTTGTTATCAAATGTTAATAACCTCAATTTGCGTTGTCAAAGAAAGCTTAGCTTCCTAGTGGCTTATCTTCAAGTTATAACGACGTTATCATGCAATAATTGAGGAGAAATTTCTACTCCGAACCATGTTGCATGTATATGTATATACGATTATCTTGTGATCGACTCGGGCCACGTATGTTTTATATATTTAGCTTAATTTCAGCTTAATTCATTTTAGTTTAAGTTGATTCAGCTGAGTTTAGCTTAGCTCTACTCGCTTTGTCGCTATAGTTCAGCTCCATTCAGTTCGGTTAAACTCACTTTAGTTTAACTCAGTTCCTTCAGCTTAGCCAGTTTCATTCGGCTCAAGTCGACCACTTCTTGCATGCATGTTGATTACTCCCTCCGTCCCGGTCAATTGTTGTCCTTTCGTTTTGGCACAAAGATCAAGGAAAGAGGAAATGTCCAATAACGAAATGACAAGTGGAACAAATTGAATGAGAATGATCAAATTACTCTTCAAATTCATTCTCAAAATAGAAAGGATAACAAATGACTGAGACACCCCAATATGGAAAATGACAACAAATGACCGGGACAGAGGGAGTATTTTTTTTTTTTTTTTTTTTTGGAACAAGGGAACAATAATATAAATGAGAACAAAGAGTTACGAGTACATCACGGGGGCGGGTCAGGGGAAAGAGGCGCACATGCCACAACAGAGTCCGACGTACAAAGATCTACAACAAAAGGAGGGGGCAAATCCCACTCAAAACAACCTAACAAATCACTAGAGTCTCTAATGGAGTGATGGGCAATGGCATCCGCAACACGGTTCGCCGATCTCTTCTCAAAAACAAGCTTCAAATGCGGGGAGTCCTGCAAGAGGGTCCTACACTCAAGAATGATGTTAGTAAAAGGTCCACAAGGGGCAGAGGGGCATAAAATAGAGGTAACCGCATCAAGACAATCAGAGGCAATCAAGACATTGTTCACAAGGATTCTAGAGCGTAAAATCCCATCCCGAATGGCAAGGACCTCACAAAGGAAAGGGTTAGGTCCAAGGAAGCGGGTGGACCAACCTAAAACCCAATTACCAAAACCGTCTCTGATGACACACCCCAGGCTAGCTAAGGAAGAAGAGGGAGAGAAGGCCGCGTCAACGTTGATTTTAAACCAACCAAGCGGCGGAGGGGCCCAGCTCAAAGGGTAGCAAAAGGCATCAAGGTGGGTGGAACTCGTGACAGGGGTAGTGGGGGGACAGTCAGAGGCGCGGGACCAGGTAAAAGCTTGGGAAGCGACCGAGGCACAGAAAGAGGAAGGGGAGGAAGAGGTAGAAGCGGAAAGGGAAGGGGAGGGGGAAAAGGTTAAGTCACAACGGCGCAGCCAGAGGCGCCAGAGGACAAAGGTAAAGAGGCTAGCCCAACTAAGGGGGACAGAGGGAGTATTAGACAACAAACTTTCTCATGTAATGTAATACGAAGTACTTTGTATTCTTAACATTCGACTTTTACAGTTTTGAAGATGTTACTTTGTCAATCATTTGTGAAAGAATTTTTCTAAGCAAATGTCCAACTTTTATTTTAGTTTAACGGTGTTTCTAACGTGTGTTCTAAAGACATAAATAATCTAAATGTTCAAATATAAACTCATTTTTAACATAATTAGTGAGAATATCCTGCAAATCTTACCACATTTAGGTTATTAATGTGTGTCCTACAGCTACACATTAGAAAAACCGTTATTCTAATTTCTTGAAAGCTTTTTAAGCTTGATTTCTATTTGAGTTTTGATACTTAAAACATTACTAATTTGAGTAGAGATTTTAAGTTGTTTAATTTAACATATTAAGTAAAATTTTGCACATTTATTGTACAAGACTCAAGAGTTCGATCAATGTCATGTCATGTCATGAAAACCCGCGATAATTTAACCAATAAAACTTACCAACAATAGAAATAGATCGAGCTGAAAATATCAAATACGGAGTAGTAAACATTTCGAACTGAATTACACTTGAAACATTCGAGTAGAACGTAAACAAACTTACATTTTGATCATTACAATTATTAACTTAAGTTGAATGATCAACGTATATTTATAATAATAATAATAATTTATCTATATTATTATTATTAGGCCTTAATTGATAACCCTACAATTTGTCCTGATTTCACCCACAGCACCAGCATCAAGTGGAATGCTACCCATTTTAACAATTGCGGCCGTAAATTTATTGAACCACTGAGCCTGGTTATTGGCATTGGCGTTCAAGCCGGCGGCCGTGGCAGCGTTGGTTCTGAGGGTCCAATCCGAGGTGAACAACCCTTTGTTTACTAGTACATTTGAGTAGTATTTATTATCAAAGACTGCTGGGGTGACCGGATCCATGTTAACAACTGACGATGTTGACGTGCTTGCTTTGGGGCACGCGGCTTGGAGTTGTGGGACGTAGCTCGGGTTTAGGGCTGGATCGGGCATGTTGGTCCCGTTGAAGTTGTACAATCTATCGTCGACAGTTGTGATTATGTTGCAATGTGACACTCCTATGGTATGTGCTCCTGTTACATACAAATATCAACAACGGTATTATAATAGAAGGTATATAAAAAAAAAAATTTACTCGTATCTAATAGTGATCTTTGTTTTTAAACGAGTATATTGATCTTTTATAATAAAAGGTTAACACTTCTTTAAATTCTCTCGCTTAAATTTTCTGCCTAGGTAATATTCTATTGGATAATATTTATTTAATAATTAATTAATGTTCACTACCTAAATTTACTATTAAACAATATTTATTTCCTAATTAATTTTATAACATCAATCATTATTTAACTTTTATATAAATAAGGCTAACAAAAATATCTCCTTAAAATTATATATGAAAATTTTCAATCCTTTTCAAAATGAAATTAAACTGCATTAATTTAATTAATTATTTTTCAAATATATGTATTTAAGATACCGTGCATTTGCACCGGAGCTACAATTGTTTGTATTCAATTGATTTTGATTTCTTCGTATAGTCAAAGGTACGCGCATAGCATGAGTTATTATTTCATGCATGTTTTAACCAAGTGAGATAACCATGCATCGTCAATTGTCCATTTACGTACTCACTTAATCCCATTCATCTGTTTACTATTTTTATTCTTTGTAATCAATATTTTAATTAAAGGTGAATAAATAGATGAGACGTAAAAAGTATGAGCTAATTAATACCTGAAAGAGTGACCATTTGATCCTGAGTTAGTCCTTTCAGTGAGAAAAGTGTGGTGAGTGCACTAACATTCATTACTGGTGAAGGAATGTTTCCTCCCACATCTGACATCATAGAAACTCTACCATCCTTTCTACCAGATGGAACGGAATAAGCTGGACCTTTGACCTGTATATACAAGACGGAACGTGATATTTTAGGAATTAGGATGGTACCGAGATTCAGAACCAGCTGGTGACGACATGCATGAATTTTTTTTCAAAATAGGGTTACTTAGCAAACTATTTCTCGTTTTAGTGTCGGTTTCAAACTATTTCTCGCCAATGGGTCCACGTCATCACTTTCTCTTTTTTTTCTCAGTTTTTAGCTAAATCGCTAAATCAGATAGCGATTTACCCAAGTTAAAATTTCCCCCGACAGAAGCTAGGGTAGGATAATAAAGAAGAGGCAAATCGCTAAACCAAATAGCGATTTACTCTGAGTCTCTGATCCCTTTAAAAAAAACACAGCCTTCGCAATACACCTCATCTTCCCTCTCTACCAAGTCGCTCATGAGTCATGACATACATGACCAATTTTGAGATTACTCTACTTCGCAATACACCTCCTCGTGTCCATTATGAAGAGAATATGTATGTAGTGGGATTCGGACCCCGGATGCTAGGTTGGAAATCAATGCCTTTACCATTAAACCCCAATATCTATTGTACAATTAATGAGATAACATTTACTTATCAACTATTCAGCAATATTTGGGGTAGCAAAAATCCATCTTCTAAACCAATTTTTTAAAGTTTGGGGTAGCGACCGCCACCCCTTGCTACTAGGTGGCTTCGCCCCTGAATGGTGGGTATGTAGATGAAGGATGAGAGTGATGATGCAAAAGCAAGGGAATCGACCTCGGTGATGGAAAAAGTTGAACTCGCCTATGCCTTTTGTTTTCTATCAGCAGTTAAATCGCTATTTCATATAGCGACTTTGCTCTTCACAATACTAAATTCACTACTTGGATCAAAATCGCTACTTCAAATAGCGATTTAGCTAAAAACTCAGAAAAAAAGAGAGAAGTGATGACGTGGACTCATTGGCGAGAAATAGTTTGAAATCGACCCTAAAACGAGAAATAGTTTGCTAAATAACCCTATTTTGAAAAAAAATTCGACATTTCATGTAAACTAATAACTATAGTGGAATGTTTTAAAATATGCATGTATAGTAGTTTACCAAAGCAATACTATCTCTAGCCGCGAAAGCTAATATATCAGCACATGACACGATCCCTTTGCATTGCGCTTCAAGGGCAGCCTTTGCAGCGTCGATCACTTCAAACCCTCTTAAGCTAGGGTTGTTAATCGGCGAATCTTTCTCTGCTTGGTTACCAGTAGTCGAGTCTATGAGAACTGACGCATCACAACCCTGTTAAGGAAACAAATTAAAGCGTACTTTTCAGTTTTCAACTATGTTTAGAAAAATTGGCAAAAAACATAGATTGTTATATATACTCGAATTAAAGGATATAATTATCTGAATGCGTCACTGATTATAATTTACGTGGCCATAATAACTTACATGAACAAAGCAGTCATGGAAGTGCATTCGAACAAGACCAGGGGCGATGCCAGGGTTCGACCCAAACGCTTGGGTAACTTGTTGTGTAACAATGGTTTCAGCTGAAGGACATGTTTTGCTATAGAAACCTACTTGAAGTTGTGCTTCAAAGCATGAGAAAATTGAAAGCAAAACAAGAAGAGCAATAAAACACTTGCTTTGCATTTTTGAACTCATTTTTCAATTAATCCTCTACTTAAGTTATTCTTAGTAGTTTGTAGGAACATGCACATTATGGCCACCCTTTTATAGCAAAAAATATAGTATACGTACAATAATTTTAGCACAAATTCTTGTTTGTGACGGCACATATCCGTCACTCTTGAGTGACGGATACCATTTTACCTCACAAAGTACCCACTTTTTCTCTCTCTGCAACACTATTCATGTGGTCTCCTTTCTCCACTAACCCATTTTGTTACCATTTTATCTCACAAAATATCCGCCACAAATGGTAACCCGTCACAAGGGAGACCAATTGTAATTTTAGAGGTATGTGATAGACACACGTTTAGTTACGTCTTACTTAATATCTTTGTATCGGTTTTCTAACGTATGTTCTAAGGACACACATTAAAAACCTAAATATGATAAGATTTGCAAGATATTCTCACTAATTATAGTAAAAATGAGTTTATACTTAGGTATTCCATTAGAATATCTTGCAAATCTTACCACATTTGGGTTAACCGTACATAAATAGTGGTTTATTAATATAATTAATACTTAAGCGGTGTTTGACAAACAATAGATTGATGAAATTTCAGCATATTTAGGGCTTTAGCATGTTTGACTCAACAATTTACTAAATTACTATAATCTACTGTACTGTTTGAGTGTTTTCCACTATGCTGCTCCCCCTAACATATTCACTTTAATACTCCCTCTGTCCCGGTCATTTGTTGTCCTTTTCCATTTTAGGGTATCTCAATCATTTGTTGTCCTTTCTATTTTAAGAATGAACTTGATGAGTAATTTGATCATAATCATTCAATTTGTTCCACTTGTCATTTAGTTATTGGTCATCTCCTCCTTCCTTGGTCTTTGTGCCAAAACCAAAGGACAACAATTGACCGGGACGGAGGGAGTAGATTGTAAGAAAAATGAATGTGTCTATAATTTACACATATATATACACAACAATTTATTAACCTAAACATACTAATTACCAAACACTTCTAGTAAATCTGCTAATTGTAATACACTAGTTAAACATGTTAATCAAATCTGTCATTTGTAATCTGTTTGATCAATCTGCTTCTGCTAGTTATAATCAACTAATAATAATTTAATCTAACTTAATCATACGTTTTGAGTTCGAATACTTATTATCAGGGCGGCCCTGGAGCCGTGCAAGCAGTGCGGCCGCACAGGGCCCCGGACTCGGAGGGGCCTCGTCACTTAAAAAAAATGTTACTATAATTATTATATAAGGAATGATATAAGCATACTATTACTCTTCGCACAGTGGTAAGAGGCACATATTTCTATTCAAGGTTCTAGGTTCGAGCATTTTTACAAACAATTTTTAGGTGATGATTTATTTGACTCCAATTTTTAACAAAATAGTTGATGGGAGGAGTCGAACCTGCAACATCTATGATCTATCCAATATGAACAGCTAAATTGAATAAAAGCCATCAGATCAATGCCTTCTTAGTGCTCCTTAATAAAACCAATTTAAATCAACTCTTTTTTCGTCTAACGAATGTACTCATATCATTATAGAAAAATTATTTTTCTACGCCAATGAAATAATAGTTTAAGGGCCCCCGTTGAATTTTTCGCACAGGGCCCCCAAAATGTCCGGAACAACCCTCCTTATTATCATGACAATGTTGAAATTACGGACAAAGTTTTTGTGGTGAGTGGGGATCTTAGTTAAGTCACGAGGGTGTATGATTTCCTCTATTATTTTTTGTCCATACTAAGTTTAGGGAGTCAATTATAACCGGCCGTTGGCCCAATGGTTCATTGTAAGTATTCACGTACAGACGAGATTAAGACGTTGTTTGGTAAATGACATATTGAACAATTTTTAGCATATTCAAGGGTTTTTAGCACGTTTGACCAATTAATATGCTAATTTTAGTTTTTGGTAAATACATATTGAAACAACATATTTGAGGTCAATATACTGTTTTACAATATGCTGCTTACCCCAACATATTGGTTAACATATTGTAAAATAGGAAATTTTTCTCCCTTTTACAAAGAAAAATAACAATCTACTAATCGTAATCTGCCAATTACCAAACACTTAAATTAATTCTGCTAATTATAATATGTTAGTCAATCCTTCTGATAAAATCTGTCATTTATAATCTGCTTTTACAATCTACTTATGCTGAAATTAATCCGCTCTTTATCAAACAGGACCTTAAATATTCAAATTTTAATTTAGGTCCTCTTTATTTTTATTCCGATATCCACCACTGCTTAACTCTATAGGACTCGAATAAAGACTAAATCAGATGTTATAAAACAAAATAAGAGCCTCGAGTGATATATTCTTTAGTATTATTATAGCATATTAGTATTAGTATGCATGGCGAGCGGCTGTTACATCAACTTTGCTGTAATCTCATTTGACCAAGTCGTATTTGAGATAGAAGCAAAGGAAACTTGCAATTGTATACTCCCTCCGTCTTAATCAATTATTGTTCATTGGTTTTGAAATAAAGACCGAAAAAAGAGGATGAAGCTAATTACTAAATGACAGGTGGAATAAAATAATTGTGAATGATTAAATTGCTCATTAAGTTCATTCTTAAAATAAAAAAGACGGAGGGATTACATGGTCCAGGTGGGAACGCTGGAATGCCTTGGCCCGGGGGATACTGGCCGGTATCCATTTTAACATTGAAATATGTCAAATATCATTTTACTCGAACATTTAAGACGAAATTTTTGGCTTTTTTCATATTCATTTAGCTTGTCTTATTCATATTACTTGACATGTGATCTTAATTTTTAAACAAATATAACCGTCTTACACAAGAATTTATAATAACTACTCCCTCTGTCCCGGTCATTTGTTGTCCATTTCCATACTGGGGTGTCTTAGTTATTTGTTGTCCTTTCTATTTTAAGAATGAACTTGATGAGTAATTTGATCATTCTCATTCAATTTGTTCCACATGTCATTTAGTTATTGGCCTATTTCTCTTTCCTTGGTCTTTGTGCCAAAACGAAAGGACAACAATTGACCGGGATGGAGGAGTACATTATTTAGTGGATGTGGATTATGCATTGATTTTATTTAGAACCATGGAAGATCAGACAAGTCTACTTTTATTGACTTAATTAACTTGCTATTATAAGACAATAACGGTGGTTAGAGAGGGGTATACATATGGGTCCTATTTTAGCCAATGCGTTGAATTTTCGTTTTTAAATAGTGCATATCATTCTAAGACATGTCATATTGTCATGCATGTAATTATCGAATTAAATTACTAAATTGACGATTAGAATAGTGAGTGTGAATTGAATGATTATTATACACGTATTCTTGTTTAAGACGAGAATATCCGTCTTAAATTTAAAATGAGTTGAGCTAAATTTGGTAGATGAGACAGAAGCAGAGTGCATAGGCCAGAGAGATTTTGATAATCTATCATAAGAAGAAACATGATTGAACAATAATTCATAGGGTGTTTTATTCTGAATAGCAAGAGAAGGAATAAGATTAATCAAATATGTGGCAGTCAATAAGCTAAGCAATTGTCACCCCAATAAAACTTAATGATGTAAGTTAGCATGAAACATGAGAGCCCTAACGGTCTGTAACAAGTGTATATGCTTCATTTCTACCTTCTTATTTTGTTGAGGTGTACCAACTACACTAATTTGATGCACAATACCCTTTAATTTAAATAAAACACCACAATGAACTTGTAAGAATTATGTTCCATTGTCAGACCTTACCATCTTTTTTTTATTAATAGAAGGGATAAAATCCCAGAGACCTATAGAGAGTAGGGTCCCAGAAAATTCACAAGAAGCAGAAATATAACAAAACGAGTACAAATACAAACAATCCATCCTTTTCAACACGAAAAACTTGCGTACTAGTATCACGCACCAAGCCTCCTTTGCATAATCCTTTTCTCCTTCCATAATCTTAATGTTATCCAATTGTCTTTAAATTGTGTTGCATTGTAAGCAAGAAAATATTTTATTAAACCTAACACTTGGTCCTTATTTTAAAATAAAATGCTCCAAGTGTTTCTGGAATAATCTAGTTAAAAAAATTATTTAGCCTAATATTGTAAGAATTCTATAAGGTCCCAAAACATCCATATAAACCAAATCAAAACACTTTGTAGCTCTATTGTTGCTAACAGGAAATTGAAGTATGTGATGCTTGGCCAAAATGCAAGTGTGACAAATAAAATCACCTTTTATTACAATTTCATGTTCAGATACAAATTTGATCTTATCAACTGACATATGGCCCATTCTCGCATTAAACAAACCTAAAGATTTAGAAGAAACAGTATATGTTGAAGCTGTATTATTACCTTTTTTGTCACTAAGAATTACACTTTTCTGAACTTTATTAGCAACTAATTTTTTAACTAAAACAACTAGTTGAGAATTATCAGCAGTCTATGATGATGAATGTATATTGGTTTGATTAATATGAATAACAATATTTAAAGAGAGAAGATTTAGAAATGAGAGTAATAAGAAGAATGAATTGATTATAGATTTCTATAGATAGATGATCATACATGATAAGTATTTATAGTACTCATAAACAGACATATAGCGGGAAGATAATAGAATAACTAACTCGAGTAAACTAACTTTTGCCAACTAATTATCTTCCTATATTCGTTCCTAATAAACTCACTTTAGTTCAACTCATTTTCATTAAGCATAACTCAAGTCTTTTGTTACATGCTGATTTTAGACAACATTTTCTCACGTAATTTAATGCGAATAGCTTTGTATTCTTAAAATTCGACTTCTACTACCGTTTTAAAAATGTTACTTTGTCCATCATTTTATCTATGTTTATTATATTTTCGTAAAAGTATATTTCTATAGCAAACCCCCATTGATCTCTTTTGAGTTTTGATACTTAAAACATTTACTAATTTGAGTTAAGATTTTAGATTGCATGGATGCATGGAACAATAATGGATGGGCAAGAGTTCGATCACTGCCATGAAAACCCGTAATAATTTAACCAACAAATAAAAGCAATCAATAATAGAAATAGATCAAACTGAATTTTTCAAATAGTAAAACATTTCGAACTGAATTACACATGAAAAAGTTAAAATGTAAACAAACTCACATTTTGATCATTACAATTATTAACTTAAGTTGAATGACCAACGTATATATTTATAATAATTTATCTATATTATTATTAGGCCTTAATTGATGACCCTACAATTTGTCCTGATTTCACCAACAGCACCAGCATCTAGTGGAATGCTACCCATTTTAACAATTGCAGCCTTAAATTTATTGACCCATTGAGCTTGGTTATTGGCATTGGCGCTTAAACCGGCGGCCGTGGCGGGGTTGGTTCTGAGGGTCCAGTCCGAGGTGAACAACCCTTTGTTAACTAGTACACTTGAGTAGTATTTATTATCAAAGACAGTTGGGGTGACCGGATCCATGTTGACAACTGACGATGTAGACGTACTTGCTTTGGGGCACGCGGCTTGAAGTTGTGGGACGTAGCTCGGGTTTAAGGCTGGGTCGGGTTTGTTGGTCCCGTTGAAGTTGTAAATTCTATCATCGACATTTGTCAGTATTGTGCAATGTGACACTCCTATGGTATGTGCTCCTGTTACAAGTATAAATAACGTTTTTATAGCCAGAATATATAAAAAAAAAAAAAAAAAAAAAAATTGTTTTAGAACGAGTATATTTTGCTAGATCTTTACAACCTCGTATTCAATTGATTTTGATTTCTTTTGCAATTATTGGTACTCGTATAACTTATTGTAATTAATGAAATATTGTCAGTTGTCGATTTATGTACTTCTTTTATTTGTCTCATTCATCTGTTTACTATTTTTATTCTTTGTAATCAATATTTTGATTAAAGGTAAATAAATAGATGAGACGGTAAAAGTAAGAGCTAATTAATACCTGAAAGAGTGACCATTTCATCCTGAGTAAGTCCTTTGGACGTGAAAAGATTGGTAAGTTGACCAACATTATTTGCAGGTGAAGGAATGTTTGCCAACACCTCTGAAGATTTAGAAATTCTACCATCCTTTCTACCAGATGGAACGGAATAAGCTGGACCTTTAACCTGTATAAGACGGAACGTGATATTTTAGGAATTATGATGGCACGGAGATTCAGTACCAGCTGGTGCCTGGTGATGACATTTCATGCAAATTAATTATATAATGGAATGTGTTAAAAGTATATATATATATATATATATATATATATATATATATATATATATAGTTGCTTACCAAAGCAATACTGTCTCTAGCAGCAAAAGCTAATATATCAGCACATGAAACGATCCCTTTGCATTGCGCTTCAAGGGCAGCCTTTGCAGCGTCGATCACTTCAAACCCTCTTAGACTAGGGTTGTTAACTATGGAATCTTTTTCCGCTTGGTTACCAGGAGTCGAGTCTATGAGAACTGAACCATCACAACCCTGTAAATAAAAAAAAAAGTGTACTTTTCAGTTTTCAACTATGTTTAGAAAAGTAAGTAATATATTTATACAGGGACAGGTGCGATGTAACATTTAGAATAATAATGTCGGCAAAAAACAAATATATACAGTATTATACATGACGATGACTTACATGAATAAAGCAGTCATGAAAGTGCATTCGAACAAGACCAGGGGCGATGCCAGGACTCGACCCAAATGCTTTGGTAACTTGTTGTTTAACAATGGTTTCAGCTGATGGACATGTTTTGCTATAGAAACCTACTTGAAGTTGTGCTTCAAAACAAGAGAAAATTGAAAGCAAAACAAGAAGAGCAATAGAACAATTTCTTTGCATTTTTGAATTCATTTTTAATTACTCTTCTCAAGTTATTTTTAGTAGTTTGTAGGAACATGCACACTATGGCCATCCTTTTATAGCAAAAGATAAAGGACACGTACAATAATTTTAGAGGTGTGTGATAGACACACGTTAAGGTACTAGTAGATAATTAATAAACTAAAGTAATTAGATAAGCTAGTATGAGATTATTCTAATGTAATAACACGATTCAATTAAGTTCGAGTAGTACTAGTATCAATGTTAAAATTAATGAGGACGGGATGATCAGTAGAGGATTTTAGTTATGTCAGAAGGGTGCTTGATTCCCGCTAATCCTTTATTTCCATCCATACTCATTTTAGGGAAGCTATTATCAGCGGTCAGTTGGCACGGTGATTGACGTAAATATTCACACAAAAGATTAAATGTTTAAATTTTAATTTGGACCCGTTTATTTTTATTTCGATATCTACCACCACTTATACTCTATCTAACTCAAATGCAGATTAAACCGAATGCGATACAAACAAAATAATAGCCTCGAGTGATATATTCTTTAGGATTATACCATACCATATTAGCATCATAGTATGCATGGGGCGCGGTGTTACATCAACGTTGCTGTAATTTCCTTTGACCAAGTCATATTTGGGATAGAAACAAAGGAAACTTTGAATTGTATAGAATATAGATAGCAACTTGTCTACCTAATTGATTTGTATATAATTACTCTCTTAAAACATGAAGCATTCATCTTAACATTAATACGGTTTAAATATTATAGTAAATGTTCTGAGTGGCCGTCTCTTATTACATTAACGAGAGACAATCAATAACTAAAAAATGATAGTTATTTGCTTATCAGATAGGTCTCTTACTATCATTAATAAAAATTTATACATTTTTTCATTTTATTCATATTATTTAATTTGTTTTAAATTTAAGACGGATATACTTAATTATGATAACTACGTAAATTATTAAGTGAGGATGTGCATTATGCTTTAATTTTATTTAATTAGAACCATAGAAGATCAACAAGTCTACTTTTATTGACTTAATAATAGACTTTGTATTACGGAGTACAAGACAATGATGGTGGTTGGATAGAGGGGTATACATATGGGTCCTATGTTAGCCAATGCGTTGAATTTTAGTCTTTATATATTTGCATATCATTCTAGGACATGTCATGCATGTAATTATCCAAATTTAATTACTAAATTGATGATAACCGTGAGTGTGTATGATTTAGACACATATTCATATTTAAGTCGAGACTATCTGTCTCAAATTTAAAATGAGTTAAGTTTATTAGGATAAATTGATGAGACAAAAGAAAAGTTCATAGAGTTATACAGACTATCAAAACAATTGTTTATCCTACAAATTTAATTGAGAGCATGTTTTTTTCTTTTCTTAAGGTAGATACTGTCGTTTTAAGAGAAACGACTTATGATTATTAGATAGGAGAAGGTCATTTGTCTTAATCTCAATTAATTGGAGATAAATCTTGCACAATTTGAGGGATATTATAGTAGCAAGTGATGATGAGTTGTGACTTGTGAATGAATGCCTTGTGGTGGTGGCTAAGGGAGTAGGGTCACTCACATAGTCACATTCAATAATAATTTTGAAATTTTCTAGTGAAAAAAGTTATTCAAAGATTTTAATTAGGATAGTAGCAAAATAATAATTAAGTCGGTTCGTGATTAGTATTCCGTATAACTTATGGACAGGAATAGAAAAATATGTTTAGTGTCTAAAAATAGCAATCGTTTAATCTTAATCTGATATTAGCATACACTTAACTGATTATGCTAATTAAAACGTGCCGGTCAATTTTCTAATAAAATTTGTTTTTTTGCTTAAAGTAATAATTCGCTGATTATTAAATAAGGCCATAGTAAAACATATATAAAATATATGCCAAATTTTCTACGCCATTTACCGAACACGGCCAATATTCGATTACAAGATTGTAACACCCCAATCCAAACCAAGGGACGGGAGCGGCCACTCACAGTAGCTCGTTGGGCTGCGTACACATGACCCACAGATCAACACGGGTCCTTTCCAGCATATTTCGTGCTCACTCATGCGCATCCTGGGAACCTTCCCAAAAAGTCACTCATCCTAAGACTACTCTCAACCAAGTACGTTTAACTATGGAGTTCTTTCGTGTGGATAACTAGAAAAGAAAGTACACTCTTATCTGAATAAAGTATTCGATTTAGTAGAGTATTAGAAAGATAACCTTCCAAAGACAATAGAAGAGTTATTTAAACATAAATAAATTAAGTAAAAACAGTCACGGGTGTATACAATTGTACAATTGCACACTAGTGGTTCTCAACTCGAAGGAGACTAAGCTAGTCGTGACAAAATATTAATAATCGAAATTCAAACATGGGCTGCTATAGTTTTTTGTCTAGAGTACAATCTTTTACATAAAATAAATTATTCTGACTTTTCTTTTTGGACGTATATGCATGGAAGCATGATTTCAATAATATTCGCGCAATCATATATGCGAGTAATTCGTAGCAATAATCATGGGTTCATGGTCGACACACAGTCACCTTTTGTTGAAAATGAATAACTATACTTGTTAATTATGGGCTTATGGCTCCACTTTTTTTGGAATTGTTGTTTATTTTGTTTTTATGTAATTTTGAAAAAAATGTTTAGTAGTCGAATAACGGCGGATTTTGACTAAAAAATTCGACAGATAAGGTTTAAATCTTTTACTAATATAGCGATGGCTATGAATTATGACAGTCGTTAGATCGTGGATGAATCTTATGTATATACAAATTAATAATACGGATTAAGGGTTAGACATATGCTAACCCTTTTAAAATCGTAGCCTGACTAGAAATATAGAAATATAAATCTACTTAATCTAACAAATACGGAGTATCCACTATGATGATTTATTTTGGAAATATTTTACTTTGTTGTCCGAAAAATAATCTTATTTTGGTATTCCAATGACATTTAAAATTTAACATTTTCACTTTAGTTTCCTGATTATGAAAAAAAATTAATTAATTATTGTTTGATACTACGGAGTACTTGCTAATTATTACACATGAAATAATAAGTAACAACATTTGGTAGCAAAACTTGGTTGTTTATATCGTTTGTTAATAGACTATACCACCAGTTCTAGTACAACTGATGGTGTAAATTCGGAGCTTTTATAATAAAGTTTTCGATTTTTTATTTGAATAATCCGAGTTATACCATAAAGTTCTGAACTCATCAACTTAAACATAAAAAAAAAAAAAAGCTCAACAAAAAATACACATGAAGCCAGTTAGATATAAGTTTGTTGTACGATGCTATTATTCCACTGGAGGTATAGTGTTATTTTTGTTATATCGTAAACAAACCTCTATACCTCTACTAATGTATAAGGTTATATCACAAACAAACCTCTACTTATGTCAGGGATCAAGGTTATAATTTCGAGCTAATGTCAAGTTATCTTTCAAATCAAGTCAGCTAACGAATCAATTTCGGGTTATTTTCGAATTGGATTGGGCCGAGATCGAGTCGAAATAGACGTTAGGCTGAGTTGGGTTACGAGTCATCTCAAGTCATGTCAGGTTTGATTTCGGGTCTACCTTTATCAAATTTTGTCAACTTATGATGAACGAGTTAAGTCAGGTCAATTTGTAACATTTTTCGGTTTTATCAAAATCGAATTTAATCGGGTTTTGATTTGGATATTCGAGTTGGGTCAAACTTGTCAACTCTTCCTAAAACAGTATATGAACAATCCCATAAGGCCATAAACACCGATCTTCCCCAGTGAGGTCTTAAACCTTTCATTTAATTTTCAGGCCCAACCATACTTTAATAGGCCCAAACAAGGGCCAATCCATTTGATGAGGTCCAATTAAAAATGGGCTCCTGGGCATTAAGAAGCACACTCATCATAAGTTCATATGCGACGATTAGTCTCCGGCAAGACGGTTTTACACAAATCTCATACGGAGTATAAGACGAGTAGATGACCACAGACAATTATTTTTTTTTTTTTTTTTTTTTTTTTGGTACATACCTTAGACAATTATTTGTGATAGCTTATAAAAAGTAAAAAAAAAATTGTAGTTTTTTACTCGTATCCTTCTATTATTTCATTTTCTCACTAAGATCCTTTCTTTCTTCAAAAAGAAAATTAACAACTAGTCATAGTTCTTGAATACGTATAAAGAAAACATTATTTTTTTTTAATTTGATTGTCTTTATAATATCTTCAATTTAAAAAAAAAAATATATTGTATTCTGAACTCACAGTCACGAGTTTTGAATCAAAACTATTTAACGGAATAAACTTTGACAATAAAAACTGATAGTTACAAATTCCGAAAACGGTAGTCTTTTTTTTTTTTTTTTTTTTCATATTCACTTCCCTAAAGTTCCCTTACAATATCTTTGATGTAGAAACATATACTATACCAATTTATAAACATGTGGCAAACGCCAAGTAGTTACTCCTAGAGCTGATCAAGTCCGGCCTGACCCGTTTGGCCCAGCCCGCTAAAATAGCGGGCTTGGACGAGAGAAAAAAACGGTTAACGGACCATAAAACTAGGTCTGCTAGAATAAATAGATGGGCTTGTACTAAATAAAACAGTCCATGGACAGCCCGCTGGGCTTGCTATTAAAAATAATGACTTTATGTACAATTTGAGCCCACAAATATTGGTCCATAATTATATAAATCTTACAATATCAAGAAAAGAAACATCACAAGTCCTCAAACCCTAAGGCGTTATGTTCATCTCATTCAATTATAGCTTCAATGGTGTTCCGGAACAGAATAACTGACCTGATAGTGTTGTGTTGTTCAAAGTACTAATGTTACATATTCCAAACAATGCTTTGATAGAACACAAATTCTTGTTTGTGACGGCACATATCCGTCACTCTTGAGTGACGGATACCATTTTACCTCATAAAGTATCCACTTTTTCTCTCTCTGCACACTATTTATGTGGTCCCCTTTCTCCACTAACCCATTTTGTTACCATTTTAACTCACAAAATATCCGCTACAAATGGTAACCCGTCACAAGGGAGACCAATTGTTGATAGAAAACGAATAACAATATTTCACATATTCACTAGGTTCTTCCTGTTGGAATATAAATCTACTTGTTAGTCCCACATCGGTGAAAAAGAGAGAGATTGTCTATCTTATAAGGCCTAGGGGTGTTTCTCCCATTGCCAATTGGTTTTGGGAGATAAGAGCATTCTTGGGCTTGTAAGTTAGACTTCTCTCCTTCACCGCGGGTAAGGTCAGACCCATCTCGTGTTTATTACTTCCAAATTGTTTTCTTAGTAGAATTTAATGTATAGTTATACGTGGATGTAAATGAAAGTAAGGGAGGGAATGATAGACAAATAAGAAAGTGAAAGTTTTTTGTAAATTTGCCGTTTTAGAAATTATAGAAGATTTTAGAGAATAGGAGGGAGGAGTAGTTACTCATAAATTGGTTTCAATATAAGTAGTGATGAAATCATCCTTAATCAATTAATCAAGTCACTTTTTGTTTATATATTTGTAATATTTCTACTAGTTTTATACCCGTGCAGAATTGCACGGGATTGAATATAGTGTTAATTACCTAGCGAAATATTTAAATGGTGAAAATAAAATTGCACATAATTGTAAAATTTAAAATATTAACTAATAAATATCATTAAATAAAAGTAAAGTTACAAATATTGGTAGATGATCTCTCATTTAATTGTAAAATTTAAAATATTAATTAATAAATATCATTAAATAAAAGTTAAGTTACAAATATTGGTAGATGATCTCTCCTTTGTTAGACGAAATTGGGTTGTAGACCTTATTACTCACTAATTTAGACTTGGCAAAATCAACTCGGGCCTGACCCGAGACCCGAAATCAACCCGAATCACGCACCAAACCCGAATCGACCCGACCCTAAAATGACCCGACCTTTCATGGACCTGTAACAGACCCGACCCGAAACCACTCAACACCACTGACCCGAAAGACTTGAAATGCCTTTTTTTCTCTCTTAATCATTGACTCGAAAATGTTACGACCCGAAACAACTCGACCCGCTTGACCCGAAACAGACTTGACCAAAAACCCTGAAACAGACTCGTAACCCGAAATGACCTAACCCGAACTAAATACTTGTTTAAATTGGCCCAAATGAATACTTCCTAAATACTTGTTTAAATTGGCCCAAAAAAGCTTACACCCTTTGACCCAAATTTTATCAAGTACTCTAATTCCGTCCAACGTATGAATATATCAAAAGTACTTTATAATCTTCCTAACAAAGAAAAATCCTAAATATTCGTCAAAACTTGTCATCTTCAAATATACCTTCTTTTGTACCCCATCTCAGATTTAAGCCATCATCATTAATCATTATCAAATTTATGATCATCACATAATTTAAATCTATGCTAAACCAAAATTATCACCATCCATTTCACCGTTTTGCTCTTTTGATCTCTTCACTCATCCATTTGTGCTCCTCCATTATACTATAATTAATTAATTTGTGATTGTAAAGACAATTCATCTTGGTTCCGACTAAATTCCTAAATTAATTAAATTGTTTTCTATCCATCACTTTCAGAATTAAATTTCATTCATAGGGTGAGTTAGATTTTCTCTGCTACTCATTTTGATTTATTGTTTTTCTTATTTACTTGTGTTTTTCGATTTTGGTTTTTGTGGGTTTTTGATTTTGATTAATGTAGCCATGTTGGTCGCAAAACCAATGTGATCCTTTATTTTTTTTCTCGATGATTCATTTATGAATCGTTTATACTCATATAATTTTTTTATAGTTTTTTAAAAAAAAAACTGGTTTTTTATTTTTATTTTTCATAATATTTTTTCTCTCATCAAAATTAATTTTTTTTTATAAACTACAAAAAATAAAAGTACTACTCGTACAATCTTTTTTTTTTCCATTTGTAAATTGGTATTGTATTGGGTTAACTAAATTGTGTCAATTAAATGTAAAGCAAATTTAAAATCTGAAATTATTGGAGAGAGACTAATTAAATACCTTCAAAGAAGGTGGTGATCCCTACAAAAAAAAAAAGCAATACTTAATCTCTGAAATCAAGGGACCAATAGAAATGCAAAGAAGGCTTCAGCTTTTATAGTAAGGGGATGGCTAATTTGAATCTGGTAACTTTGTTTTTTTTTTTTAATTAATTGGAACATACCTACTTCGATTTAGCTATATAGCTGCTGGAGTCTTGGTTGTAGACGATGAGGAAGAATTTTTTATGTTTGTATGAGAACATTTATATTTTACTAAACAAAATCTCATTGAAGACGGTCGATATTCGTCACAAGCTTGTGACGGATACCGTTTCCTCTCACAAAATACCTATTGTCCCTTCTCCCTTTTTGTGAGAGGTCACAAGCTTGTGACGGGATTAGCCCGTCACAAGCAAGACTAGCTGATTTTACTAAGTGTAAGTTTTTAAAGACAATTGCTAAGTTTTTGCGGGATGTAGCAATTACGAAGTTTTGTTTTAGTAGAAACACTAATTTTTGTATTTAGTTTTAGTCCGGTCCGGCCCTCTTTCTTGAGGTGGACGGGTACGGACAATAAAAACTGGTCCGCTTAGCGGGCAAGGGCTGCGAAATTAGGCCCGTCAGACACTTTTTTAGTGGTTAGGCCCGGTCCGTGTTCGGCCTAATGTCACGGTTGGCTTTCCGTACAACCGAGGTTCATGTGCTGGGAGCGCTTCAAGGCTCAAAGGATCAATCTTCAAGGAAGAATCTAGAAGATTAGAGAAGTATCCAGAAATGTCTAGAAGTTTCTAGAAGATAGTAGAGTCAACTAGAATATTCTAGAAGGGTCCGGAATATTCTAGAATAGTGTAGAGTAATCTAGAGTATTCTAGAAGTGTCTAGAAGGGTCCAGAATGTTCTAGTAGGTACTAGAACATTCATGTACATGGTAGAGATATCTAGTAGTGTCTGGAACATTCCGGAAGTTTCTGGGGTTGTGATGTCCAGAGCATTCCAGAAGGTTCCGCTTCTAGAGAGTTCCATAGGAGTAGTATAAATAGGGGTAAGGGGCATCATTTGCCAACCATCCTACCAAACACACACACACACCAAACATTGTATCCAAGTCTTGTAATTCTCTTAAATATTCAAGTGTAACATAAGTAACCTTTCCACACTTAGTGTCTAGCCTTCTTAGCCGACATTTATCCTTTATAACACTTATAATATTCCGCTGCAAAGGGGTTGCCTGGCTTAGCTTGCGAAGGGGTGCGAGTTAAGTGGCACACGAGCTTGGTTTTCTAGCGTTAAAGTAACCAAGGCGTGACAAGCCCACTTTTGATCACCTCTACACTTACTCCTAAACCTTACAAAATTGACCGACCCGAATAACCTGAGTCATATCCAAAGTGAGGATCGAGATCTGACTCAAAACTCGAATTGACCCCTTCCCATTCAACCCGGCCTAAATATTTATTCAATTAGTCTTGCAGAAGACGGGTCGGAGCAAGTGACGGATAATGTCACTCACAAAACGGATAGGAGGGACAAGGTGGGGGCACCCCCATGTGCTTCCCTCTCTCCTCTATTTGGGTCATTTGTGAGGGAAAATGGTATCCATCACTTAAAAATGACCTGAATTCGAAACAACTTGATCCGCTGAATTCTTGCAAACCCGAACAACCACAACTCAAATTAACCTAACCCGATCTCGATGGTGACCCTCTAGTCAAAGTTTCTTCCTGAAAAAAAGATTGGAGTATAAATGAAAAAATCACTAGAAGAGAGACGGTAAGAAACACTAAGCCTTGAAGAATCCATTAATGGCGGGAAATTCATCAATGGAGCACAACAAAGCAGAGACATTAACGTCCCAACTCTTTCGCTTCCAAACGCCTTTTCCGCTTCCTCGTTAGTCCTCATCGCCTTTCTTCCTTTCCGTAATCATTTATTTACCTTTGATTAAAAAAAACCCGATTAGAAAAAACAATTAACTGGGACGGGGCCAGACAATTCAAAAATTGAGAGATCGTCTTTCAGGAGAACCGGCTCCATTTTATTTAATTTATTTACTTGATTGCGTTAATATTTTGTCTGAATAAAATACTCCTCGATAAAAAAGTATACAAATGATTGAGACGGTTTGTGATCGCAGATGTCGATAGCATCGGATACGAGGGTGTTTACCGCGATAAGTTTTGATAGAGCAGCTAAGATGAGAACTTGACAAGGAAATGTCATCGGGATTGGGGAAGAGTCGCAATGTCACATGATGCCATGATGGTAGTAAATTTGTAAAAATAAATAATTTTGAGGACAATTTGACAAAGAATAAAATACAATGACACTACTGATGTTTATTTTTTAATGTTGAATTTTGTTTTTCGAATAAATAAAGTTAAAATATTTGTGAACTTTTTTTCTATAAAAAAGGAATATTTATCATCCACAAAATCTCATTGAAGACGACACGTATCCGTCAATTTGGAGTGACGGATACCATTTCCTCTCACAAATGACCCAATTAGATGAGAGAGAGAAGCACATGGGGGTGCCCTCACCTTGTCCCCATTATCCGTTTTGTGAGTGGCATTACCCGTCACTTGCTCCGACCCGGCTTCAGCAAGACTAATTGTTTATCATCATGAATCTAAATGTTCAAAAAAAACATAATAAACTATCCATAAAAAAAAAAACATAATAAAATATATAACTGTTTTTTTTCCTCCTACATTTCTTATTGCAAGAAAATGTGGCAACGTGCATTCCATAAATTCCTTATCCGGAGCAATTTATTTACGCTTAATGACAAAAAAATATACTCCCTCCTATTCACAATAAACCTCACATTTCATTTTGGCACAAATATTAAGGAAACACACTACCCCACCATATAATTAAATTTGAACCACACAAATACACTACCCCACCATACAATTAAATTTGGACCACACAAACACTTACCAAAAAAAAGGAAATAGGGAAGTTATTGTGAATAGACGGAAAAGGAAATAGAGAAGTTTATTGTGAATAGGAGAGAGTATATATGATGCACGTTGTTTATGTACGAGTGTAGGGCTATCCTCTCTTTGATATTCAATGTAAATGTCCATTCATAGCAGTGTCAGTTGCTTTCGAAGCATTCAATAATTGTACCCATATTCGATATAAAAAATTAAAGAAAATATTTGTAATCTCACTGTATTTTCTTTTAAAGCAAATTGTAATCAAAATTATTGTTTTTTAACCAATTCATTATTGAGTTATTTTACAAAATACTCAAAATTATAAGTGGTCTTCACATAATAATCTTAACTTCGTATAAAACGTAGTATTAACTTTATGTTTTAATAATACACCTAGTGACTGGTTATCTATACATGAGGTCACTACGTAAATAAACACAGCCGAACTCAAATTTATGACGAATCCATAAAAAAATATAATAAAATATACTCCCTCCTATTCACTATATTTTTCCCCTTTCCTTTTTGCACAAGAAATAAGAAAGTGATCTTGGACCACACAAAACACACTACCCCACATGTAATTTAATTTGGACCACACAAATCAACCCAAAAAAAGAAATAGGGAAGAAAACCCGAATAATCCGAATAAGGAAATAGGGAAGAAAATGGTGAATAGGAGGGAGTATAACTATTTTTAGGGAGTATAACTATTTTTTTTTTCTCTTACATTATTTTTTATTGCAAGAAAACGTGGCAACGTGCATTCCATGCATTCCTTATCCGGAGCACTTTGTTTACGCTTAATGACAATATATACTTCGTATATAAGCTCATCAATCGAAATTATTGTACGACGTTGTAAATGTCCATTCACAACAGTATCAGTTGCTTTCAAAGCATTCAATAATTATACTCATATTTATTATAAAAAATTAAAGGAAAATAATTGTAATCTCACTGTATTTTCTTTTAAATCAAATTGTCATCGAAATTATTGTTTTTTTAACAAATTCATTATTGAGTTATTTTACAAGAATACTCAAAATTATAAGTGGCCTTCTTATAATAATCTTAACTTCGTTTAACTCAAGTGTATGTTCGTGTGTGTGCATGTGTCCGTGTCCTTCTTGTTGTCTTCTCGTTATTTCATTTGAATAAAACTAATGTTTTTATTATGTGTGCCCTCTCGGGAACTCTACTTGTAATATATGTTGTAAGATATTTCAATAAATCAAATAAGTATTATATTAACAAGTGTATGTTCGTGTGTGTGTGTCTTTGTCCGTGTCTGTGTCTGTGTCCTTGTTGTCGTCTCCTCGTTATTTCATTTGAATAAAAGTAATGTTTTTATTATGTGTGCTCTCTCGGGAACTCTACTTGTAATATCTGCATGATGCAAATCACCCACAAAACAAGAACTTTGTCGTTGGAAATTAATCACGTGCGCGGTCATAGTGGCGGAGCCAGGATTTTAACTTGGGGGTTGGGGGATGAATAATAATATAAGGTATACTCGAAAAAAATTCAAAAAATATAACTAAAAATTTTGAAAATCAAGAGCTTAATGAGTCAAGCCGATCAAATGTTGGCTCGGCTCGAAAAGCTCGTGAGCGGCTCAAACTTGTATAATTAGATGAGATATTACTCATATTTTATAAAATTATTTTGTCATGATTATATATTTGTATCACACATATCAAAAATGTCTTATTGATTTTCCAATATTTGTATATAAAAATTTCGAGCCTTGTTATTGAACATATCGAGAGAGAAAAGACGACAATTCAACAATTATATAGCCTCGAATTTAGCTCGAGCCTCGTGCTCGCATTAAAGTTTGCAAGCTTGACAACGAGTACAATTTTTTCAAGCTCGGGTAAACTCGAGATCGGCTCAAATTCGAGTTTTACTTTATGAGCAGAAGCCGAGCAAGGCCAAACTCGGACTCAGCTCGGCTCGTTAACAACCCCTACTTCCAACTCATTTTGATAATTCCATAACCATATACAGCTAAGAAAATCATTATCATAACCTAACTATACATATCGATACGAGTTGTTTGGCTATAATACAATTACGATGGGCAAAAAAGACAGGCCCATCAAAATATTTAGGGAAATTCTATGGTGTATCCCTGAGTTTTCGGTTTTCTATGTTGTACTCCTCCTTATTTTTTAATTCTACATTATACCCCTAAACTTCTTACTTATTTCTCCATCATAACCTCGTTTAACTTTCCATTAACTTTATCACTATTAAATACCGTACTTTGACATTTATTCTGACTTATTAATATTGTATCACCATTCTATATGAGAAACATCACAGGTCATTTTTAATAAACACCAACTACTATTAAAAACATCTTTTATGATTCATGACATGATCATGGAGACTTTTTGAACTTTTAGTTAGTTTCGTATACTATTTCTTGGACTAATGACTAATTCGGCGAACTTCTAAGTAAATGAGTAGATTATCGAGTAATTGAAATGATAAGTAGACGATTTAATAGGTCATTTAAGTAACTAAGGCCCTGTTCTTTTTTTTGATCAAATTGTCTCAATCAATTGAATCGAATCAACTTAATGGAGTCGAATCAATCAATCAATCGATCGATCTGAATCAATCAATCAATCAATCGAAATAAATAATAATAAAAAGATAATAATAATAATAATAATAATAAATATTATAATAAAAATAATACCAATAATAATAATAAATCTTATTATAATATTATTCATTAATAATAATAATAATAATAATATATTAATATAATCTAATAATAATAAACTAATAAGATATATAAAAAATAAAATATTAATATAATAATAAATATAGTAATAATAATAATAATATATTAGTAATATAAATGATAACATTATTAATAATAATATAATATATTAATAATAATAACTAAAAAATAAATAACAATAATATAATAATAATAATAATAATAATAATAATAATAATAAATATGTGATTAATAATATTAATAATAATAAGTATATTAATAAAATAATAAATATTAAATAATAACTTATTAATATAATAATATTAATAAATATGTTATGAATAATATTAATAATAATAAATATATTAATAAAATAATAAATATAATAATAATAAATGTATTAAATATAAATATAATAATATAAACAATACGAATTAATTATTAATAAATATAATAATAATAATAATAATAATAATAGTAAATACATTATTATAAAAATAATAATGATATCAATAAGAATAATAATAGTAATGTTGAAATAAACTAATATGAATCGAATCAATCGAATCAATCAATTGATTCAATCAATCAATCAATCAATTGAATCAATCGAATCAATCAATCAATCAATCAATGGAGCTGAATCAATCAATCAACTTATTAGAACTGAAATTAAGTCCAAAAGAACAGGGCCTAAGTTAGCAATGACAATAAATAAGGTCATGGTATAGACTAATGTATAGAGTTTAGGGGTATATCATAGAATATGAAAAAAGGAGGGGTACAACGTAGAAAACCGAAAACCACAGAAATACACGGTAGAATATCCCAAATATTTAATAATACGGGCTTTAGAAAAGTTAACATGGGGTGTTTTATATTATTATTGCAGTACAAAACATTTAACGTGCGTAACTATGGCCGGCCTGTTCGGTATATTAGGTCACGAAAGGATATATAACTAAAGTGTGAATGTATTTGTCTCTATCCTTGTTGGTAGTGAATTAGTGATAGTGTTTAGATTATTAAATACTCCCTCTATAATTTATTAGATGACGTTTTAGGCTAATACACACAAATTAAGGGCTTGCATTTATTCTACCTTTTTAGTATTTCTTTATTTTCATGTACATGAAAAACAGTGCATTGCTTACATGGTCTTTCCTTTCATTCATTCTATTGGCCAAAATGAAAGAGAGTTATGTAACCAAAGCATTGGGAATTGGAGAATTGTATAATGAAAGGCTACAAGGCCTAGGACGTCATCTATAAAGCAATAAACCAAAAAAGCTACAACGTCATATAATAAATTATGGAGGGAGTAATAACTAATGAGAAATAAATTAAATATGATTAGTTTCATAAAAATAGAGTAGTAATGAAGAATATAGTGTCGATCAATTGTTATTAATATCGTAGTAGAGATTATATTGTATCAAGACCTTTTTCACCTTTGATTTACAATTTTCATAGTATTAATTTAATTTATAAAATTAATTCAAGGCTTGCACTCTTTGTATGCATTGTGGCTTCATTTCTTCCTTTCAAGGCTTCTAACTCCTTCATTAAGGACTTGGAAAGTGAACCAAGTTCATGAGGTTTCATCCTTGAACATGGAACATAAGGAATATACAGATATACTCAATGCTACTAATTTTCTCATAGAGAAATTAGAATGCAACCATTTCAGAAAACAGAATGTTTTAGAAAGGATTATCCCAAGACTGACACAAAGGTGGAATTGTGTTATAACCTAACTCTAATACCAAATTGCAGTATAATGGTGGGAATTTCTTATAATTTGAGAGATTTAAAGTTGATCTTTGTATTCTTTCTTGTCTAAGTAAATGCTACTAATAATTATAAATTATTAGTAACAACATTTGGTAGCAAAAGTTGGTTGTTTATATCGTTTGTTAGACTATAGCACCAGTTCTAATACAACTGATGGTGTAGAAACTGAGCTTTATAATAAAATTTTCGATTTTTATTTTCAATAATCCGAGTTATACCATAAAGTTTTTAACTCATCAACTTAAACATTAAAAAAAAAAATAAGAAAACTCTGAAAAAATACACATAAGTCACTTAGATATAGGTTTGTTGTACATGCTAATATGTTATTGTACCACTAGAGGTATGCATATTATACCACTGGAGTTATAGTGTTATTTGTGTTATATTGTAAACAAACATCTATACCTCTACTAATGTATAAGGTTAGATCACAAACAAACCTCTACTTATGCCGGGAATCAAGGTTATATTTCGAGCGAATGTCGAGTTTATCTTTCAAATCAGGTCAGCTAACGAATCTATTTCGGGTTATTTTCGGATTGGATTGGGCCGAGATCGAGTCGAAACAGACATTAGGTTGGGTTGGGTCACGAGTCATCTCAAGTCTTGTCAGGTTTGGTTTCGAGTCTACCTTTATCAAATTTTGTCAGATTATGAGTCATCATCGAGTTGAGTCGGGTCAATTTGTAACATGTTTTGGTTTTATCAAATGGAATTTAATCGGGTTTGGATTTGGATGCTCGAGTTCGGTCAAACATGCCAACTCTTCCTAAAACACTATATGAACAATCCCGTAAACACCGATCTTCCCCAATGAGGCTAAAGAATTCTTGAACCTTTCATTCAATTTTTAGGCCCAACCATGCTTTAATAGGCCCAAACATGGGCCAATCAATTTGATGAGGTCCAGTTTAAAATGGGCTCCTGGGCTTTTTAAGAGGCACACACACTCATCAAGTCATCATAAGTTGATATGCGACCATTAGTCTCCGGCATGACGGTTTTACACAAATCTCATATAAGACGAGTAGATGACCTTAAACAATTATTTGTGTCATAGCTTTATAAAAAGTGATTATTTCGTATTTTCTCACTCGTATCTTTTTATTATTTCATTTTCTCACTAACATCCTCTCTTGAAAAAAAAAAAAATTTAACTAGTCATAGCTCTTCGATACGTATTAAGAAAACGGAATTTTTTTCAAATCGATCTTCTTCATGAAATCTTCAATTTGAAAAATTAAATACATTACTTTTCTAAACTTGCACTCAGGAGTTATGAATCAAAACTATTTGAAGGAATAAACTTTGCCAATAAAAACTAATGGTTACAAATTCCAAAAAAAAAAAAAAAAAAAAGTAATCTCTTTTTCCATATTCACTTCCCTTACCATTATCTTTGGATTTTCTTTTTGGGACTAACGAAACGTGCATTTAGTCACATTACAGTAAAGGGGATGAGAGTTTCGCATATGAGACCTATTGTCTACAATACCTCCGTCTTAACTCTTAACAATTATACTAAGACATTTTCGGTTACAATATCTTTGATTTAGAAACATATATACAGTTTTTTTTTTGGTGCTAAAGAGGGGCAAAGCCCCGATATGATTAACTGTTAGCTATTACACGAGGGATAGCTACCCCAAAAACGTCTTCCCAAAGGATCGTCCGCAACTCATTAATTAAAAGGGACATCTAAATAGTATAGGTAGGAATGGTACTTGAATTAATTCCTCGATTAGCTATATATACAAATTTATAAACATGTGATAAACGCCAAATAATTATTCCTAAACTTGACAAAATTGCCCAACCCAAACTCCCAAATTGCCCGAGTCGTACCTGAAGTTGTTGGAAGTAATGCAAAAGGCTAGTAATGTTGTCTAGATACATTGCATTGTAGAGAAGCTTTACATTACCTCGTAAGAGAATCTCTCCACTCTCACCACTAAATGCATGTTTATAGCCCCATTAACTCCATATTTATAATAGTGGTTATGCCTCTTTATAGTGCTAATTAATCACTATAAATATGAGAAGTATGTAGTCATTTGAGACACACATCTTCCATATATCTCTACTACTTCTCTATGATAATTTTGAGCATACCATATGAGTTTCAACTCCTAATGATTGAGTACACAACTTTTAGGAGTGTTGTGTGACCTTGGGGGACGACGCCTATATCGATTTGTACCGTAGTCGGGGCGATTTCGTTTCTCATTCAGTGGCCTTCATACCACGACACAACAACAAATATTCTCTAATTATATCTTCGCCCCTATAGTGATACTATATTTCCAACAATTGAGAAACGAAATCTTATCGCTATTATTGTTGTTGTGTTCATTATTTTTGTCATTGGAATTATTTCTATTGGCCAAAAATATTGTTCTTCGGGTATAAGAATCAAGCCGCGGAAGGTGAGACAGCAGTTTGGTATTTTGGCCATAACTCGGTCTCTAGACCTTTGTTTGAAGCGTGTAATATGGCGTTGGAAAGCTAAGAAGAAGGGCTACAACTTTGTAGTTGAAGCCGTTAACATATTCTGTCATTTAGCTTTCCTAAAATGGGCGGCAATGTCATGGTAGTGTGCTGGAAAGTTTATGAAGATTCATAAAAGAGTGGTATTATCTATAATTTTATTGCTCAATTCATTCTTGTGATTAAGGTATGTTCTCGTGAATCTCCTTTACAAATATTTATGATGATAAATATGAAGGTTTGGTCAAATTATATATGCCTTAATCGTTCATATGTTTAAGCTACTAATTTATTTGGTAATGTCTATAATCTTGGTAAAATTACTTGATAATTGATTTCGAGATTATGGGAATGAAATTGTTCCAAGATTTTGAATGACAAAGTAGCTAGAATGATTGAGTGACCAAGATATTGTTATTTATATAATATATTTATCAAACAAACTATTTCACACATTTGGATTGATTTTTTAGTTTTGATTATGAGATGAACTAAAATTGATATTTGAGTTATGAACCAAATGTGGGGGCTAAATATTTTGTTTTAAATTGATATAGTATCTTGGATATGTGTGACAAAAATTGGAAATGATTATTTGTCAAAGCTTCATAAAAGTAGATTATGGAGAACATAATTTGTCAATGATTATATGATATCTAAATGTTGAGACGATGAATGAATGAATAATGTGTATATTTTGTTTGAACGATTATGTTTGTCACTAATTTGTGGCGTGACAACATGTGGGGGAAGACGTTCAACTTATTTGATAAATTTATTCATCATGTTTAGAGTTGATATCTTATAATTTGTGAAGAGCATGTATATCTTTGATTGTGGGGGTGTAGAGAAAATGATAATCGCATGTTTTATACGTGGCTAATTCATCCAAAATTAGAAGTATTAATTTGTTGGATAATGGCTATGTCAATAAATAATGATTGCGTAAGGTTTAATTATTTATGTTACATTTTGCTTACATCATACTATATGAGATTATGATGATTGATTTTATGTTGGTAAGAAGTCATATTCTTTTTGTAAAATATTGTGGATTTGCAAAGAGTAAATATAAGTGAAACAATCATCGAGATTCGTTGTTTTCTAATATAAGAATGATGATGTATATAGAGCTTTTAGTAAATAATATGATTTTGGGTGCAAAATCACAAATACTACTGATAGTAGGAAATTTGTCGTCTACTTCCTACACCAAAACTATTTGTAAAACCCGAAAAAGCGTAGTATTTAGTCGGGGTCGAACTCAAGGACGGCGGGGGTTGCTACAAAGTTCGGTTAAGAGTCAAGTTTAATCAAAATTAAAAGAAAGGGTTTTGGTTATAATCACTAGAGCAAAGGACAAACAAGTTGATGATAATGAATACGGTTAATTAAAAGCTAGAGCTTTCGGGGTCATCAATATGGTTTGGGGGCAAACATGAAGATCAAAAAGGGTCAATGGTGAGAGATTAACCTAAGATGAAGAACCAATGTCTTGGCTATCTTAAAGGTGGCTACTAATTTTCATTAAGTATCACACCTCTCCTAAACAAACATCAAGACCCCCAAAAACTTTCATTCAAGGGAGAATTAAGCAACAATGAAAGAAAGACTAAAGCTTTCACTTGAGCAAATCAACAAACACCTTGAATGCATGGATAGGAAGGATAAAAAAATCACCAAAGACTAAAATATTCAAAGAATCATGCCCATAAACTCCATAAAGACTCCCCCTAAACCCTAGAAGGAATCTACTCACTCATGTTAAGGGAAATTATGCTAAATAGAGAAGAAAAGCAAACAACACAAGGAGGAGACATGATGAATGTTATAGCAATATCAAAAGACAAAGAAAATGTAAACAAAAGATAAACAAGTAAAAGAAAGGAGAGGAATTATACCAACAAAAGGAAAGATGAAAGCTTGATTGATTAATAAGAAGGAAAACCCTTCAAAATCCCCAATACAAACTTCAACAAACAAGTGTAAACAATTAACAATTACTAGAACTAACTAATTCTTGCTAAATATTAATAATAATTATTGAAAGATTTTAACTTGATTAAGGAGGTATTACAATAAATATGGAATGTTTTTTAGATCTAGGGTTCTGTGTACAAAGGGGTTTAAGAGAGGGTATTTATAGGTTCCACCAGGATTAGGACAGAAATTGGAAATGGGCTTTGAAACACGTATACGCACTCCCGGCCGGTCAACCGGCCGCCGGTGCTTTGGCCGGCTGGGAGATCTCTGGAATTTTGAACGAGTTTTGGAGGTCATCAGGTGTGCACGGCCGGTCAACCGGCCGCCGGTCCCTGACCGGCTGGGGCACCCTTGACTTCAATCTTGACTTTTGGCACTTGAGGGACTCCCGTAATAGCCGACCACGGTCATTTGACCGGCTGGGAGATTCCTGTAACTTTCTTCATTTCTCTTACTTCTTTAGCCCATATGTCTTCCCAGCCGGCTAGCCGGCCGCCGGGCCACCGGCTGGGGATGCTTCTTCCATACTTCTTCCTGCATTTCCTTATAAATGTACTCCCAGCCGGCTAGCCGGCTGCCGGCCTACCGGCTGAGGATACTCCTCAGCATAATTCCCTTCATCTTTCATGCATAGCCTAGAAATCCCGTCTTTCTAGCTTCGTTTCGCCCGTTCCCGCCTCAATTTCTGCAAGGGGGCCACAGTGTCATAATAAAGGGAATCGGGACTAGAAACGAGAGTAAAGGGGGTACAAAACCGCCTTAAATGGGGTCGAATATGCATGAAAATAGAGGGAAAAAGAGTGTAAAATGGTCCTATATCAAACCTCCCCACACTTGAACCTTACTCGTCCCCGAGTAAGTCCTCAACCAATTGCACAAAGCATTATTATGATAGATATGGAGAGTGGATGCACAATATAAGCATCACTCAACTAAACTACTACTTAAGCCGATCGAGTATTAGCGCACTCAACGCCCCTTCAACTCACAATTTGACACCCATGAGGGGAGAGTGCCCTATTGCAAGGCAAGTTGGGTCTTGCTACAAAACTTTTGACACATTCATCATGAAAGCACGTAATCAACAAATAGAATGCATCTAACGAAATGATCCACTTTCCTCATCTAAGTGGTCGGATTTTTCAAACAATAAAACATGGTCTCAGTCAGGAGTACCGTCTCAGAAGTGCCAATTGAGGTGCCAACCCCCTAATTGTGACAAAAGCAACCCTTGTGTGACCAATGCTCAAGAAACAAATTCAAGAGCGGGGAAAGGGAAGAAAGGGCAAGTCCGCCGAGATTTACAAAACCGACACGAGATTCAACCAAAGGACCCATGACTAAGGAGACCAAGGCAACGACATCCTCACGGCTTTCACTCGTCACTCAATGAAAGAACAAGGTGATTTTTGTGACAAAAAGTAACCAAAATCACTCAACTAACTCGACTAGCGAAAACGTGCCCGCAATCTAATGTGTAAAACCGTCCTATGTCCAATGAAATGCAAACAATGGGAAAATGCACAAAACATGAAGCAAGGGTTACAACGGGGCTAAGGAGAAGGCCGAAACGGGATTGGTGCAAGCACCATTTGGACATGTGGGGCTCAAATCAAGAATCGTCGACACATCACATCCCATTTCTTATTGCAACACATGAGACACGTCTATGCCCTAACATAGCAATGATGACCAAAACTATGCAAAAATTGCATAAACCCAACTCAAGTAGGAAAAATTTGATAAAACTCCTTTTATTTCAACAAATGGTAACGTCTACACCGTAACAACGACTCGGTTTCCCAAGCCATGCAAAAAATGTGTAAACCCGACTCATCTTTGGAAAAACATCAAATTGCCCCTTTTTATTTAGCAACGGCTTTTTCTACCCCATTTATTGATGAGGAGGGGTGTTGCTTTGCCTTTTTCTTTTTGTTCCGGGTGTAATTCCAGAGCAGTGATTAGTTACCACCCGTGGCTTGTAGAATAATGCCTTGAGCTGAATCCTTCTTGCTCCTATCGTCCCTCGCGGCCTTCCCTGTAACAATGAACGAACTGAGGGCTTGGCTGTGTGCCAAGCGTACTCACTCCGACGCTCAAGTCAGTAAACTTCAAGGATCAAGCTGTGTAACTTGGCTATGTATATATTGTAGAGAGATAAGGGAGATATTACCAGATGAATAGTGTATTTAGGTTATAATTGTGAGATCCTTTCCTCAATGAAGGTTGAGGAGTATTTATAGACTTTCACCTTTTGTCACGTAGTGGCCAAGTGGCCAAGTGGCTAGCAGGTGGAAAGACTGATCTACCCCTCGGCTAAGGGACCTATGGCAGGCCGGCGGACAATGTTGACTCGCCGCCGAGGGGTCTTGGATATGAGTACGCGGATGTGTGTCCCGGCTGGCAGGTTGTCACGCCGAGACCCAGGTGGCAGGCCGATGGGATGCATCGGCTAGGCTATCTAAGTCGTTGACTTGCTGTGGATATCTTTGACCTTGCTCAGTGTGTTGACTTGGTCAGCGGTGCAGAATATGCCCCATCAATTTGCCCCCAGCGTAGTCTATGCCGTGGTATGGGCTCCGATGTATGTTGAGCATGTATTCTGCACAAGTATTTTTTAGAAATTTTCTGCATCGGCTTCTTCTTGTGCATCGGCGTGGCTCTTGCTAGGCCGTGCCGTATACCATATCCTAGGCCGTGCCGTATACCATATCCCCCCTCCACATGGATGCGTAAAGGGAACTCGATGTGGAAAAGAATATGACGGCGGCCGTGACCAAGGTTGAGAGTGCCGGTTGACTTTGATTGCCCCCGGCCGGTGCTTCCTAGCTTGGTTGATCAGGTGGCCGGCGGAGACCAGATACCTATGAATTCGTTGAGGAAGATGAGTAGTTGAAGGGATGTGAACGGGCGTGTTGAAGACGCTTGGTCACTGTTGCATTGATTGACGTTTAACTGTTGCGACGATTGACATTCCGTGGTTGCATGCTCGACACGTGTTTGCTCGTTGATTGGCTTGTTGCTTCATGGGCCGTGTTCGATTGGCCCTTCGTTGTGGGCTTTTTCCCTATAAATAGGGCAGTTTTTTCCGTGATTTTGGTCACTAATTTCATTTTCTCAAATTTTCTTCAAAATTTTCGTCTTGCTAAATCAAGGGCTTCTTTTTTCTTTCAATCTTCAGAGTTTTTGATCCGGCTAGCACTTTTTCTTTTGAAGGTAAACAAACGAATTTTTCTTTTCTTTGCTAGTAATTTGTTGTGAACATGTCTTCTCAGATCTTTGGACCTAGCGGGCCCGTGTCGGAGGGTCCTAGGTCTCCTTCTCCGGAGGTTGATCCTCGGATTCGGAGGAATGGGAGGATGAAGATTCTTGTGGTGATTTTGGAGATGATTTTGGTGAGGAGGAGGAAAGGCCTCGTCCTAATGAGAGGCGATGCGTCATGGATCACGGTGATGCCTGTAAGGTTCGCCTTGACCGTGTTTGGTCCCATAAGCTTGCCGCCGCTTGCTCGGTGAGAAACTTTTCGAGGGCCATTTTTTCTTCGGTAGTGGATACGAAATTGTCATCCCTGGGGAGGGTCAGTCCGTCTGTTGTCCTCCGCCAGGCCACACCGGTGTGTACATGCGGCATTTGGAGTATGGTCTCCGGTTTCCTCTGAATGGGTATGTTATGGCCATAATCAAGGCTATGAACGTTGCCGTTGCCCAACTGCACCCGTTGGCCATGAGAACCATAATCGGTTTAAATGCCTGGCTTTGTCTCTTCAAGGGAGAGGCTCCGACGGTGAATTTATTCCGTCGACTTCATTATCTGAAACCATCAATCTCTGGCCGTGTCGGGTGGTACAGCGTGCAAACGGAGCAAGGTTACGTCTCTGTTGACAAGCTCTCTTCTAGCAAGGAATGGCGGGGTCGGTGGGTGTACGTTAAGGTACCGGACGACTATCCGCTGCCCCGCTCCTTCCAAAGACCAGTTAACTTGCGGTGTGAGACTAGGGCGGAGCATGACAGATGGGTCACCCGAAAACATCTGAAAATGGATGCCAGCAGGGTCCATCTGAAGGAGGATGAGAGGTTGGCGATGAGGCTCTTCGAGGTGGACAAGAGTGGGGTGCCGAAAAGATGGATTCCCCCGACGCAGATCATTCTCCAGGATGAGCCACTTTGCTACGTCGGCCTCATACCGGCCCCGGCGCAGGGGTGAGTGGGGTTGGTGTGAGGCCCGTCACCGCTCTCAATGCTCCTGTTTTCTCGGGCTTCGATTTATTTCCTCTTCTTGATTCTTTGTTTCTTTTGCGACCACTTGGACCGGACCTATCGAGGATCTTCTTCGGAGAATGGGCCGCATAAAGACAAAACCGTTGCTAACTTGCATCCCAAGGCTCTGGCCCATGATCGCAGGACGTCGCCGAATGACCTCATGGAACAGCGGCTGAAGGGCTTGAGCAAGGAGGAGGCGCAGGCCCGGGTGATTAGCGGCGTAGTGCGTCGGACGCGGAAAACGGCGTCGGCGGTTTCAACTCCCGTCCTCTCCCCTAAGAAGGTGGAGATTGTTGATATTCCCGATGAGGGGGACTCGACGCAGGGGATCTCCCCTTATCTCGTAGGAGGAAAAGGGGGCTTCGCTGCCGGCAAGGAAGTGCCTTCTCCGCCAAGAAGGCCGACATGGTATCCGTCTGCTTCGTGGCTTAAACTTAGCCGTGCCATTAGGTGTTCCCGATAAGTCGGTTGATACCGATGCTTTAATTGGATTTTTGCAGATCGCCCGCATCGGCCATCGCTCACGTTGGGCGGCAGCGGTGGGCTTCTCCGCGCAGCTCGCGATCGTGGCGCCACCGTCACTTCTTCATCCCGTGAAGGTTTCCTTCTCCCAGCCCGCAGTGGTGGCCAAAGTACCACCGCCGTTCCTCCCCCCTGAAGGCTTCCGTCTCCCGCCTTATAGAGGAAGGCACAAAGCGATTAGGAGTCGAGGTGGAACGTGGCTACGGGGCTCGCCTCGAAGGAGCGAGGAGAGGGTCATTGCTCGAGCCGTTTCGAGTGTAATGCCACTAAGCGGTGGTCTGCGTCGGCGAAGCCGAGTCTCCATAATGAGCGAAGCTCGGGAGATGCTTTGAAAGCGCTTTTGGCCGAGCGAAAGCTCCGGAGGACGCCGAAAAGGAGGTCCTTCTTTGAGAGAGCTAAGACCGAGGCCGCGGCAACCGGCCGCGGCTTCTTTGGAGGAATGTAGCCTTGCTCGTAAGCGTCCGACCTCCGTCTCAAAAAGCGTAAGGATCAATACAGGGGCATGTTTAAGGCCCAGCCGAGCCGATTCGTGGCAAAGAGGCCATCATCAAGCAAAAGGAGGCGGACGTCGATATGCTCCAAACCGTCATGCTCCCCAAATCCGTGCGCCGAGTTCCGGACTTGGCAAGATGCTTTGTCGGGGAAGTTATCGGGGAGCTTTTCCTCTTGATGGCTCCTTCCCGTGGGACAGTTCGACGTCTTTGCTTGATGACGAGTCGCGGCTAAGGAGAAAGCCGCGGTGGAGGCGGCCAAAGAGGCGGCGAAGGCGAAGATGGAGAGGGAGGCGGCCGCGGAGAAAGCGGCTCTTGCTGAGAGGGCTAGAGTGGCTAAGGAGGAGGCCGAAAGGATGAGGGCAGCTGAGGATGCCGAGGCCAAGGCCGAGGCCGCTAGAGAAGTCGCCGGGTTGCCCTCTCAAAGATGCGGCCGCCGATGCGATGGCGGGCGAGAAGGCCTAAGAGAGCAAGTTTACAACAGATCTGTTTTCACTCCTCACTAACATGTCTTTGATGAGAACAAGTTTACAAACGATTTGGCCACCGTCCGTGGGCCAATTACTCGCTCTTCCTTCCCGCTATCTCTTGGTATAATCGTAGCCTTTGCTTTTTGTACAACTTTTAGTAGGTTGTGTCTCGGATTATCCCCGCGGGGACGGCCGTCGTCTGTATTCTTCTCACTTGTAAATCTTGTAACTTATCTTCTAATAATAATTCGTTTCTTTCGCCCGCGGCCTGGCCGTGGTCTTCATCTCATCTCTATCGAGTTGTCTTCCGTATTCTTAATTGAGCGCCCTTCTTGTTTTCGCCCGCTTGGCCGGGCCGCTTTTTGAGTACGTATCTCAACTGTGTTTCAACGCTTCCACGACACTTTGAATGTTTTTGCGAGTGTAATGTGCGATGGCTCTTGTCGGATTGACCGGGAAGCGGCGTTGATTCTTAATAGCGTGTTACGTGGCGTCTACCACTCGGAGTATCGACGGCGTCGTAGTTCTTCGCAACGCCCGCTCTTGTCGGTATGACGTGTGAGCCGCGTACATTTCTTGATAGCGTGTTACGTGGCGTCTACCACTTGGGTAGCTGCGACGAGTCTACCTCTTGGGGTGGCTAGTGCGTCTACTACTTAGGGGTGACTGCGACGGCGCTAATGTCTTCATAACTTGACGCCCGCTCTTGTCGGTATGACAAAGAGTGTGGCGTCGGTATCTTGATAGCGTGTTACGTGGCGTCTACCACTTGGGTAGCTGACGGAGTCTACCTCTTGGGGTGGCTGCTAGTGGCGTCTACTACTTAGGGTGATGCTGGCAGCGCTAATGTCTTCATAACGATTTGCCGCTCTTGTCGGTATGACAGTGTGAGCCGGCGTCGGTATCTTGATAGCGTGTTACGTGGCGTCTACCACTTGGGTGATCTGACGGAGTCTACCTCTTGGGGTGATTGCCGTGGCGTCTACTACTTGGGGTGATGCGACAGCGCTAATGTCTTCGCAACGATTTGCCGCTCTTGTTGGTATGACAGTGTGAGCCGGCGTCGGTATCTTGATAGCGTGTTACGTGGCGTCTACCACTTGGAGTGATGCGACGAGTCTACCTCTTGGGGTGATTGCCATGGCGTCTACTACTTGGGGTGACTGCGACGCGCTAATGTCTTTGCAACGATCGCCGCTCTTGTCGGTATGACAATGTGAGCGTCGGTTTCTTGATAGCGTGTTACGTGGCGTCTACCACTTGGGTGATACGACGAGTCTACCTCTTGGGGTGTCTGCCGTGGCGTCTTCTACTTGGGGTGACTGCGACGGCGCTAATGTCTTCGCAACGACCGCCGCTCTTGTCGGTATGACGGTGTGAGCCGCGTCGGTATCTTGATAGCGTGTTACGTGGCGTCTACCACTTGGGTAGGACTGCGACGAGTCTACCTCTTGGGGTGGCTAGTGGCGTCTACTACTTGGGGTGACTGACGACGGCGCTAATGTCTTCGCAACGATTCTGCCGCTCTTGTCGGTATGACGTGTGGCCGCGTCGGTATCTTGATAGCGTGTTACGTGGCGTCTACCACTTGGGTAGTGCGACGGAGTCTACCTCTTGGGGTGGCTAGTGCGTCTACTACTTGGGGTGATCTGCGACGGGCGCTAATGTCTTCAACGACCGCCGCTCTTGTCGGTATGACGGTGTGGCGCGTCGGTTTCTTGATAGCGTGTTACGTGGCGTCTACCACTTGGAGTGATCGACGAGTCTACCTCTTGGGGTGGCTAGTGGCGTCTTCTACTTGGGGTGACTGCGACGGCGCTAATGTCTTATGATTTGCCGCTCTTGTCGGTATGACGGTGTGGCCGGCGTCGGTATCTTGATAGCGTGTTACGTGGCGTCTACCACTTGGGTAGTGACTGCGACGGAGTCTACCTCTTGGGGTGACTAGTGGCGTCTACTACTTGGGGTGACTGCGGCGCGCTAATGTCTTCATAACGATCGCCGCTCTTGTCGGTATGACAAGGTGTGGCGTCGGTATCTTGATAGCGTGTTACGTGGCGTCTACCACTTGGGTAGACTGCGACGAGTCTACCTCTTGGGGTGATCGCCGTAGCGTCTACTACTGGGTGATAAGCTGACGAGCGCTAATGTCTTCGCAACGATCCGCTCTTGTCGGTATGACAGTGTGAGCGGCGTCGGTATCTTGATAGCGTGTTACGTGGCGTCTACCACTTGGAGTGACGACGGAGTCTACCTCTTGGGGTGGCTAGCCGTGGCGTCTACTACTTGGGTGACTGCGACGCGCTAATGTCTTCGCTGCGACTGCCGCTCTTGTCGGTATGACAGTGTGAGCCGGCGTCGGTATCTTGATAGATAACTGATGGGAAAATTTCGCTTTGATCGAAGGCTTGATGGTTTCTCATTAGGTGAAAACATGCGTTGGGGTGTCCACAGACATTTGGACACCTCCGCGGCTACATAAATTCTTACGAGATTACCGATGCCCTACCGGCTCATTACAGCGCACTTCCTCGCCGGCCCCTAGTTGTATCCATTTGGTCGTCCTCCTGCTGCAAGGACGGACTCTTCCCTTTTTCGGACTTTCTCGCCTCTTTGAGGGACTGCATGTTGCATCCTCGGGCAGCTATCTGGACGTTGATCACCTCATCCTTCTCGTCTTTGGAGACGAGCTTATGCGCTTCCCCCGGTCCGAGACATACATCGGTGTTAGGGCCCGGATGGACATCACTGCGTCGGCCTCGCTTAGGGTGACTCGGCCTATGAGGACGTTGTGCGCGCGGACGAGCCGTCGATAACCACAAACTCGGCTAGGACGTTCTTGGGCGACGTCTTTTCGCCGAATCTCACCGGAGCCTAATTGACCCTAGTGGTACCAGGCCGCCCCGAAAAGTCGTATAGCGGGTTGGTGCAGGGGCTTAAGTCTTTGATCTTCAGGCTGAGGCCGAGGAAGCATTCTCTAAACATGATGTTCGTGTATGCGCTGTGTCAATCGGCACCTCTTGACCAGGTGGTTGGATATGTCTAAATTGACTACGAGCGGGTCGCTGTGAGGGGCGATGACCCCTTCGTAGTCCTTTCTTCCAATAGTCATGTCGGGGATGCTTGCAGAGGGATCCCCGAGTTGGGCACAAAGTTGATGGCCTGATATAGCTCGTTTAGGTGCCGTTTGTGCCCATGAGCGGACCCTCCGTTCGTTGCCCCCCGATGACAACGTGAATCACTCCTATCCGTTCGAAAACGGACTTTTTATCTGAACTGCCGCGTCGCTCTTTTGGCCTTTTGCGACGTACTTGCCGAGGCTTCCCTTCCGGATCGGTTCCTATGGCATTCTTCGGATGGCGGCGGTCGTTGGTTAAATGGCCGGTGTGGCCGTGGTACTCACGATCGGCTCGTGTCACCGTCACTTTTTGGCTTGGGGGTCTCTCCCACTTCGGCCCTCGTTTTTGCTCGGGCGAAGACCTCGGCGGGCCGATACGACGAGGGGGTTTTTTCACTATACCGCCTCGTGGTACGTTCCCGAATTCCACCCGGCGCCGCCGAGTCTTGCCTCCGGTCGGATCTGTCCGACCGTGATCTGTTATTCTCACGGCGTTTTCCATCGGACCGCGAACCGTTGTTGTCGCGGCGTTCTTCGTCTGGGCCGTCTGCCGGTGACTCCTTTTTTCGAGTGCTCGGCTTGCTGGGATCTACCCGTCTTGTGATAGTCTTCTACCTTGATGGCCTGGTCGGCCGCCTTCCCGGCGGCGTCCCCGGCCTAGGCCTCCGCTCTTGATGAGCTCGTTTTTAAGGCTCCCCTCGGGAGGCCCTTCATCGCCGCGAAGGCCGCCGCTCGGGATTAATTTCTCGAATCTGCTGGACCTTTCCATCAAACCTCTTCACGTAGCCGGAGAGACTCGCCCCCTCCCGTCTCGATAGTTAGGAGGTCGGAGGTCTCTACGGCCCTTCTCTTATCAAGCAGAGTACTTGGTTAGGAAAGCACCCTTCAGGTCGGCGTAGTAGTACACCGAGCCATCGGGAAGCCCTTTGTACCACTCCCCGAGCCATTCCATGCGAGTTGTTGGGAAAATTCGGCACTGCACCTCGTCGGGCTGCTCCCATACCGACATGTAAGACTCGAAAGCCTCGGCGTGGTCGGGTGGATCGCTATCCCCCTTGTATGATAGGGGTGGCGCTTTAGCTTGTTTGGCACCGGGACTTCTAGGACGTAGGCGTTGAGGGGTTGCCTGACCACGTGTTGAATGACACGTGGCGATCGGCTCCTCGCATCCCTATCCTGGCTCCTCCCCTCGTAGCGGGAGGGGCTCCTTCTTCGACTATGACTCCTTCTCCAACTCTGCTGAGTCGGACTCCTCTGGCTCCTTTGGGGTATGCCTCGTTCGTGTGGCGGGGACGCTGTCCTTCCGCGAGTGCGGAAGGACTTAGGTCTACCGCGCCCACTTTGGGCTCCCCCGGCGTCTTGACCGGGTCAACTTCTCCTAGTGCTCCGTTCGATTTCTCGAGTCACGTTTTGGGCCCTGGTCTCCTGGGTGGTTTCCGCCGCTCTTGTCGGTGTGACAGTGTGAGCAGACGCATTGCTAATTAGGTCCAGGACCATTTTCAGTTTTGCTATGTCAACCACATGTCCCATGATGGTGACCTGGTTGGTCGGGCAATGCGATCTGCATTATCGGCATCCCGAACTCCGGTTGGATTACTCCGCCGGTGGAGGGGCCGCCGCTCGACTCGAATTGTTGAAGGTATCATCCGGGTGGAGGGGCTCGTCGCTTCGAACACCTCTTCTTTTTTCGACATTTTCTTAGCTTTTTGGGTGGGTTTTTGTTTTTTTTTTTTTTTTTTTTTTTTTTTTTTTTTTGGGAATGAATGTGACTAGCTTCTAGTGTCGCTTTTTCCCACGACGGCGCCAATTGTTCCGGTGTAATTCCGAGCAAAGTGATTAGTTACCACCCGTGGCTTGTAGAATAATGCCTTGAGTCAATCCTTCTTGCTCCTATCGTCCCTCGCGGCCTTCCCGTAACAATGAACGAACCGAGGGCTTGGGCGTGTGCCAAGCGTACTCACTCCGACGCTCAAGTCGGAACTTCAAGGATCAAGCTGTGTAACTTGGCTATGTATATATTGTAGAGATAAGGAGATATTACTGTATGAATAGTGTATTTAGGTTATAATTGTGAGATCCTTTCCTCAATGAAGGTTGAGGAGTATTTATAGACTTTCACCTTTTGTCACGTAGTGGCCAAGTGGCCAAGTGGCTAGCAGGTGGAAAGACTGATCTACCCCTCGGCTAAGGGACCTATGGCAGGCCGGCGGACAATGTTGACTCGCCGCCGAGGGGTCTTGGATATGAGTACGCGGATGTGTGTCCCGGCTGGCAAAGTTGTCACGCCGAGACCCAGGTGGCAGGCCGATGGGATGCATCGGCTAGGCTATCTAAGTCGTTGACTTGCTGTGGATATCTTTGACCTTGCTCAGTGTGTTGACTTGGTCAGCGGTGCAGAATATGCCCCATCACTTTTCTTTATAACATATATACAACATGACTTACTATTTTTTTGATTTTTCACGACATTTTCACCTTTTTTTTTTTTTTTTGATGAAATTTACAACCTCTTATTTTATATACAACACCAAATGTAGACAAAATTTTGACCCAATGGACTTGTACTTCGTCCATCACCAAATTCCGACTCCACCACCTAGACACTTCTACAAATCGTGACCCATTCTTGATTAAGGAGGGGTGTTTTTGGGATGTAGCTCTTTTAGTGGGTATGCCAAAAGGAATAGGCTAAGGCTCAGAGGGGTGAATCAAAAAGGAAATCAATGCAAGGGAGAAAACATGGCTATTTGGCTATTGTGAGGTTCATAAAAACTGATTTTTGCTTCGTATCATGTGCACAAAAATGTAATGCGATTTCATGGTCTAAGGACGATGCGACACACTTATGCGTAATGATGTGACACGCCTCACGAGGAGACCTACTCTCGAACCTAGATGAGGGCGGGGTATGAATGTACCCACCCTAGGAGGCTCTACCCTTACCTTTGAGTAGCTAAGTCGAGCCAAAGGTCTAGTCTACGGCCCTAGGTCTCACAAGATCGGTCTAGACTCATTGGTCAAGCCCTCCTTCCTCGGCTAACTAAGAGGCCACGGGTGCGAGTCACGAGGAGGGGAAAGGCACAATTGGGCACATTAGTTCATCATGGGGGTACTTGGTTCCCTTCCTTTGACCATGTTCTTCCTTAAAAACTTATTTACAAACTCAATGCAAAAGAAAGAAATGCAACAAGTATTTACATGTGAACAAATGCATGCGGAAATTTAAACAAACATGAGATAAAACGTGAAACAAATTGGCTAAACCTAGCAGCACATCAACACCAACAAATCCAAACGGTCTCCCAAGAAGACACCCAAGGCAACAAAAATTCCCGTTCTCCTTCAAAATATCAAGATACCAAGAAGAAAGAATAGTAAAAGGAGCAAGAGATAGGAAGGATTATACTAAGCGGTCTTCTAGCTCCTTTTTGCCTCAAGTGCTCAATGTGCCATGCCAAAGGTTAGACAAAACATATATATACAATGTAAATTTTTTTGAGTTTTTCAGAAATTTTTCAATTTTTAGGCATTTTCTCTAATTTATAAACATTTACAATTATAAACAAATATTCACAAGAGTGGATATTTCCCTCCCCACACTTGAAATGTACATTGTCCTCAATGGGCAAAAGCATAGGGAGTGAATAAGAAAAAGAAAGGAACATATTTTTTTGATTTTTCAAAGGTAAAATAACATATTTTTGTGATTTTTGTTTTGAAAAATTAAAGACATATTTTTGGTGTTTTTGATATAAGAACTCCCTCCCCACACTTATTTATTTACATTATTTCCAAATTGAAATAAATGTGTGGAGGGAATTCAAATTAAAAGACATGTTTTTGTTTTTTTTAGGCCCTCCCCACACTTATTTATAGACATGGGAGGGCAATTTAGTGAAATTAAATAACATGTTTTTGGTGGTTTTTGATTTTTTTCAATTTTTAATTGGTTTTTTATTTTGAAAATGCAATGCATGCTCTATTCTATATGCAAAATTTAAATGACAATGCAAGTTATGCTAAGTGAATGCAATTACTACATGTGACAATATATTACAAAATTGAAAGCTAATGCAATCCTAAATGATGCAACTAAATGAATTATCAACTAAATGCATGCGAAAAATTTAAACATGAATGAGAAATTTGGATAAAAGGGAGAGATCATACTTGTCATAAGGTGAAGAAGAAGTGGAGCCCTCATTACTAGGCTCTACTCAAAATCATCATCACCTTCACCGTCTCCATCATCATCATTACCATCACCATCACCTTGAATTGCCCCGAACTCGGACTCACGGATGAAATCGTCCGTGTTCAAGTGGACATCCGAGCTAAAATCCTCCATGGCTTGGCTCAAACCAACAAACATCTCCGGGTGCCCTCCGGCACCACTAGACCCGCCCTCTTGGAAGATTGAAGGGGCACCCCCGAACCACCTCGCGTCATGTCCCTCCCCTTGGGTGGTAGGCGGGGTGGGAAAGACCGGAGCACTAAAGTAGTCGGGCCGCAAGTTAATATCTCTGTAGCGGAAGGTCCCATCTTCCGGATGTCCGCCATCCGGGAATAAATAGTAGGAGGGGTGTAGGCCGGAGGGGTGTTTGTATTGGTTCCTCATACAATCATCATAGACCGGGAATTGACCAAGAGAATGGTCATAGTAAATCCGGTCAAGTCGTTGTTGAAGCCCATGCCGCTCACTTGCGGCGTTTGTCATATTAATCTTCATCTCCGCCATGAAGGAAATGAGGTCGGCATGGAGAGGGGGCGATTGTTGTTGTTGTTGACTGGAGGACCCCTCTCCTTGCTGGAAGGGCCCGGGGACAAAAGGAGTAGACGGTGTGGCATACCGCAAGGTAGACCTTGCGGGAATGATGGGTCGGCCACGAGTATACCGAAGATTTGGGTTAATTTGTTGGGGGATAGAGGGGTCTTCAAGATTTTCAATCTCAAGCAAATAGTACTCCGAATTAGGCACTACCTTCATTTTGTCGGGGTTGGGAAGAGGGATAGAATTTCGATCAACTCCATCCACCCGAATTTGCCAATAGTCTAGGCCATCATTCGGGTTGGTCTTCAACCAACCGAGGTTGTGGTGGATATAGCTCTTGATAAACATTGTATCACCAATCATATAACGCATGCCACTCAAGTTAACTCTCCGGTTAAGCCGCTTAATCAAATGGGTGATGAGTCCACCCACGACAACGGCCGTATTAGAGGCCGGAGAATTGCTAAGCCTTTGCAATGTGAGGGCCAAATGGTGGGCAATGTCAATTTTGAAGGTAGTTGGGTTGGAACGAAGGTAAGAGCCGAGAATTTCCAATTCCTCCGTTCGAAAATTATGATTTTCCTCTCGGCCAAAGATGGTCCAACCCATGTACCGATGCCAAACCCGAATAGCCGCATTATGGACGGTATTGGCGGCTCTCTTGACCCCCGGAAGGTCATCTAAACCCGTAATAGCCTTCCATAAGGCCCCATGGTCGAAAGTCTCGGGTGCCTTGTGAGGCGGGCTAGTGTCAAGCCCGAAATGGGATGCAAAGGTCGGGAGGGTCAAGGAGTAGTCCTTGTTCATCAAACGGAAGTGCAAAAAGGCTACCTTTTGGGTTTGGCGGTGCTTGTCAAGACGAAGGGAGCTCAAAAACTCCCATGTAAGACGGGCATAGGTCCGCTCATGAATCGCATACATCATTTTCATGCCCACCCCATCACATAATTCAAGAGTAACTTGATCTAATCCTAATTCCCGCATGGATTGTCGATCAATAAATCGGGTAGGGGCAATAGGACGTTTCTTGAATAAGACAAACTTACCTTTCATTGTGATTGAAGTGAATTGGATATCCGGGAAGTCGGGATCGGAGCTCATGTCGGTCGCCGCCGCCGCTACCGCCTCCGCTTGTTGAAGGGCCAAGTCTCCTCTCCTCACTCTTTTCTTTGGGGCCATTTTTGGGTGATTAGATGGAGGGTTAAAGGTAGGAAGGAGGTTGTGGCGTTGTTGTGGGTGGTAGGGTAGTGGTAGGGGGTGGTGGGAGTGGTGTTGGTGGGAGTGAAGGAGGGGGGGGGGGTTAGGGTTAGAGTGAGAGAAGAGGGAGGAAGGGGTCGAAAATATGAGATGTAGAGGGTGACTTTCGAGTAAAATAACGCATCAGAGTGCTCCCAGCCGGTCAGGAGACCGGCCGCCGGTCACCCGGCTGGGAGTTTGGGTGATTTTTGAATTTTTCAAAGTAGTATCAGAAGACTCCCAGCCGGTCAGAAGACCGGCCGCCGGTCACCCGGCTGGGAGTTCACCCAATCCCCATTTTCCTCATATATGCATTCCCAGCCGGTGGACCGGCTGCCGGCCTGCCGGCTGGTACTTCCCTCTTAAGCCAACATACTAGAAATCCCCTATAAGCGTACCCCCAGCCGGTGGGCCGGCTGCCGGCCGGCCGGCTGGGACTTCCCTTCAATCCAATTTGATGCATATTTCCAAATTCACGCACTCCCAGCCGGTGGACCGGCTGCCATTTTGATAGTGGGTTTGTCGCACTTCCCAAATCAAACAAATAACTCAACTAATGTAGTAGGGTAGTCGAGGTCGAACCACAAGGAGATCAAGTTTGAGTATTAGTTTTGTCTTAGATTATAAGTTAGCTACGTGAATCAAGAAATTGGTTGATATTAAACTAATTAACTAAATTAATAACTACTAAAACAATTAAAGTAAGAAAGCAAGTAATAGAAATGACAATTCAACAAGAGAAGTGAAAATGAGCAAGAAAAGATTAAGTTGTAAATCAAATGATTAAAGGGCCTAGAACTCGGTTCTCCCACAACAATTCGTAATTTCACATAACAATTCCCTAGGCTAATCATAAGGGTAAAAAGGCAAGGGGGAGATGGCTCTAATTCGCCTACTAACTCCCTCTCGAGCTCATAATAGGACACTAGCTCTACCCACCAACCCCCCTCTCGGGTTCGAAGGTCGGTATCCCTAACTCAACACCCAACTACCCCAAAAACATGCATTTTTCCAAGGTGGTCAAGTAATTGGTCAAGGTCACTAAGCACTTATCGTATTCCGGGTCATCCCACTCCTCCTCTCGGAGGTCGATTTCAAACGCTAGCCTAGAGGTACCCTCCCTTGGTTCTCCCTTTCGGTCTCAACCTAGGTTAGTGATAAGACCAACTTTCGGGTACCTAATTTACAACCTAACCAACTCTCGTTGGTGGACAAGGGTTACAAATCGACACTACCCAAAATCAATCCATAAACCAAATCATTCCTCTAAACTACCCTCACAAATTTCCCCAAATAATTAGCCTTTATGAGATTCAATTAGTGAAGTTACTCATGTCGAGTCAAACCGAGTTCTAGTAAAAGACTACTCACTAATCATGTTAAATCCAACACAAGACACATAAATAATTGTTCTAAACATGGTATTAAACAAAATAAAGTGATAAAGATTGAAACTTTAGCTAATCTAATGACTAAACATGAATAAATTAATATTAAACATGTTAAGAGTGATAAAGACTAAAACTTTAACTAATTAAAGAGACTAAACTAAGTAAAACATAACAATAATTAAATAGCAATAAGAGAAAGGGAGAGAAGAAATTTATACCAACTTGTAATTAGATGGAAATGAGATCTTCATACAAAATTTGTAAATTCAAGAAACAAGTTACCAATATAAATTAAGAACAAGGAAAGATGGAATTTTTCTATGTTATATGAGAACTACTCCTACATTCGTACTGTTTTCTATTGTTTGTCTAATGAGGCTGCGTCTGCCAAAAAAAAGGGTTCCCCCCTTCTTCACTCCAAAGTTCGAAAGCACCATAAGGAAATACTTTCATCACTTTAAAGGGTCCGGACCATCGTGATTTGAGCTTGCCCGGAAAAACCTTGATTTTGGAGTTAAAAAGGAGAACAAGGTCTCCAACACTTACCTCTTTCTTCATGATCTTGGCATCATGCCATTTCTTCGTTTGATCCTTGTAGATTTTGGAGCTCTCATAAGCCTCCAATCTCAATTCCTCAAGCTCATTCATTTGGAGAAAGCGCACTTCTCCGGCGGCATCAAAGTCAAAATTCATCTCTTTAAGGGCCCACCAAGCTTTGTGCTCCAACTCCACCGGCAAATGGCAAGCTTTCCCGTACACAAGCTTATACGGGGTGGTGCCAAGGGGTGTCTTGAAGGCGGTTCTCAATGCCCATAAGACATCCGGGAGCTTTTGGGACCAATCTTTTCGGCTCTTGTTGGTGACTTTCTCCAAAATGGCTTTAATTTGGCGGTTAGAAACCTCCACTTGCCCACTAGTTTGAGGGTGGTAGGCAAGTGCGGTTTTGTGGCGCACTCCATGTGATTCAAGTAAAGCTTTGAAGGTACTCTTGCGGAAATGAGATCCGCCATCGCTTATCACTACTCTCGGTGTTCCGAACCTTGGGAAAATCGTGCCTTTGAAAAGCTTCATCACAACCTTGCTATCATTGGTGGGGGAGGCAACCGCTTCAATCCATTTGGATACATAGTCCACCGCCACCAAGATGTATTCATTTCCACAAGAGTTGGGAAAGGGTCCCATGAAGTCTATGCCCCAACAATCAAAAAGCTCAATCTCCAATAGGTTAGTCAAGGGCATCTCACTTCTCTTCCCAATGTTCCCAACCCTTTGGCAAGCATCACAAGATTTAACCAAGTAGTGAATGTCTTTGAACATGGAGGGCCAATAAAACCCACCTTGGAGGATCTTGGCAATTGTTCTAGAGGTGGCCAAGTGTCCTCCATAGGCGGAATTGTGAACTCGGTCGACAATCTCCAAACCCTCCTCTCTTGAAACACATCTCCGGAACATTCCATCCCCACACTTGCGGAACAAATGAGGATCATTCCAAAAGTATCTCCTAGCATCATTTCTCAACTTTCGCCTTTCTCTTGGTTCCATTTCATCCGGTAGGAAACCACTCACAATGTAGTTTGCAAGATCCGCAAACCAAGGGGTTTTGGCGGTAACTTCCATGAGTCCATCATCCCGCAACCACTCATTAATGGGTCCACTCTTGTCTTGTATTCCATGGTCTTCAATGGTCAATCTAGATAAGTGGTCGGCTACAACATTTTCCGAACCGGCCTTATCCTTAATCTCTAAATCAAATTCTTGAAGAAGAAGGACCCATCTCAAGAGTCGGGGCTTTGCATCTTTCTTCACCATCAATTGTCTCAAGGCGGTGTGATCGGAGTAAACCACCACTTTAGACCCAACAAGGTATTGCCGAAATTTCTCCACGGCATGAACAATCGCCAACATTTCCTTTTCGGTAGTAGCATATCCACATTGTGTTTGATCAAGAGTCTTGCTTGTGTAATAAATCACATGATGCTTCTTATCCACAACTTGCCCAAGTACCGCACCAACCGCGAAGTCCGAAGCATCACACATTATCTCAAAAGGAAGGTTCCAATCCGGAGACTGGATTATTGGTGCCGTGACCAATGCTCTCTTCAACCTATTAAAAGCTTCAAGACAAGAATCATCAAACACAAAGGGGGAATCCTTAAGGAGTAATGAGGTTAGGGGCTTTGCTATTTTTGAAAAATCCTTGATAAAACGCCGATAAAACCCGGCATGGCCTAGAAAACTTCTCACTCCCTTGACATTGGAAGGGGGTAACAAGTTCTCTATGACCGCAACTTTGGCCCCATCGACCTCAATACCCCTTCTTGAAACGATGTGACCGAGGACAACCCCTTCCTCAACCATGAAATGGCACTTTTCCCAATAAGGACGAGGTTATGCTCCTCACACCGTTTCAACACACAAGCCAAGTTCTCAAGACCAAGCTCAAACGAGTCTCCATGGACACTAAAGTCGTCCATGAAGACTTCCATGCTTTTTTCAAGGAAATCGGAAAATATTGCCATCATGCACCTTTGAAAGGTGCCGGGCGCATTACAAAGCCCGAATGGCATCCTACGGTAGGCATAGACCCCTATTGGACAAGTGAAGGTTGTCTTCTCTTGGTCATCCGGGTGGATGGGAATTTGGAAAAACCCGAATAACCGTCTAAGAAGCAATAATATGCATGGCCCGCGAGCCTTTCTAGCATTTGGTCAATGAAGGGAATTGGGAAGTGGTCTTTGAGGGTGGCGGCATTGAGCTTGCGGTAGTCAATACACATTCGCCACCCGGTCACGGGTCTAGTGGGTAGGGTGGTGCCATCCTCTTGTTCAACCATTTGTATCCCCCCCTTTTTGAGTACCACGTGGACCGGACTAACCCATTTGCTATCGGTAATTTGGTATATAATACCGGCCTCTTGGAGTTTCAACACTTCATTTTTCACCACCTCGGCCATCTTTGGGTTAATCCTCCTAAGACCGTCAACCTTGGGTTGACTTCCCTCTTCCAAAACTATTCTATGCATGCACAAACTCGGACTTAAGCCCTTGATGTCATCAATGCTATACCCAAGTGCTCCTCTATGAGTTTTCAAGATTTCCAAAAGCTTCTTTTCTTGGGACTCACTTAGGTTAGCATTAACGATCACCGGATAGGCCTCTCCCTCATCAAGGAAAGCGTATTTGAGTGAGGGAGGCAAGGGTTTGAGTTGTACCTTTGGAGGGAGAAAACCCTCCACTTTCTTCAATAGTTCCTCATCAACTTCGTGATCCTCTTTCATTGCCTCATCATGCAAATAGATTTGAAAAACCTCTTCCATCTCCGCCTCTTCACGGGCTACTTCGTGCACTACTTCATCAATTACCTCGATTGTGCTCAATCTTTCTACACTTGGACCTTTCATCAAATTTGGCAAGTTAAATTCGATTTTGTTGCCCTCAATTTGGAAGGTTAGCCGCCCATTCTTCACATCAATGAGTACTCCTCCGGTAGCCAAAAATGGCCTACCTAGGATGATGGGAGTGTGGCTATCCTCCGGAATATCAAGGACAACAAAATCGGTGGGAATCAAAAACTTTTCAACCTTGACGGGCACGTCCTCAAGCACCCCCATAGGGCGTTTGACGGACCTATCCGCCAATTGGAGAGTCATGGTAGTGGGAGCCAAGTTTTGAATGCCAATCCTTTTTGCAACTTTCAAAGGAATAACACTAACACTTGCTCCCAAGTCACAAAGAACTCTAGAGATAGGAACACCGCCAACTACACAAGGAATGGAAAAGCTTCCCGGGTCACCAAGTTTAGTGGGCAATTTGTTAAGGATATGAGCACTACATGCTTCTTCCATAGCCACTATTTCTTGGTCACCCAAGACTCTTTTCCTTGTCAAAATGTCTTTTAAAAATTTTGAGTAGGTTGGCATGTTCATTATCACCTCCGTAAAGGGTAGGGTAACCTCAAGTTTCTCAAGCATATCACAAAATTTGGCATACTTGACGTTTTCCCTACTCTTTATGGCTCTTGAAGGGTAAGGAATTTTAGAAACAAGTTGGGAATTGGAAGATACCTTTGGAGGAGCCGAACTTTTTGTTACCTTTTTAGAATGTTGCAAAGGTATTTCTTCAATAGCTTCCTCCTCATAAGGGAGGTCTTCCACATATCCATCAACATCCTTGTCCACTTGAATTCCTCTTCTAGTCAAATCTTCACAAGCTTTCTTTCCTTTCTTGTCTTCATTAGCTTTACCCGAAGCCTCAATGGGTGAGCTTTCCTCTTCATCATCCATTTCTACCTCATTCCCCTTGGGATCTTCATCAACTTCCAACTCAAGGTCTTTGTAAGGGTCCTCAAGCTCTAAACCACTCCTTAGCACTACCGCATGAGCATGGTGGCTATTTGAGGCGTCTTTGAAGCTTTGTCCTTGAGCCAACAAACCACCGGGCGGCCTTTGAGGGTTAGCCATAGCATGAGAATCCATCCTAGATTCCATTTCCCTCATGTCCCTAAGAAATGTAGCCCTCAAGTTTGCTTGTTCTTGTTGAGTAGCTTTAGCAAAATTAGCTATCTCTTGGCTATGTTGAAGTTGCATGTTCTTAATCATCTTCAAAAGCTCCACTTGAGAGAGCTCACCTTGGGGTTCTTGATGAGGTTGGTTGGCTATGGGTAAAGGGAACCCATAGTCATATCTAGCATTGGAACCTTGGTTGTTGTTTTGCCCCCCTTGGAAGTTACCTCTAGGACCATAGTTATTGAAGTTTGATCCTTGACCTTGTTCTTGAGGCCCTTGAACATACCCTTGCCCAAATCCTTGATTTGCTTGATTTACTTGATTCCCTTGGTAAAACCCTTGGTTGCTTTGGTTTCCACTAAACTCTTGGTGCCCTTGTTGTTGGTTGCCATAGTTTTGGGGTAGATTGTTGCTTGACCATTGGTTTTGATTTCCAAAATTATTTCTTGGGTTTGGGAGAATTCCCCTTGGTTGAGCAAAACCGGGTGGATTGGTTTGGGTTTGTGGTTGGAGATGTTGGGGGTTTTGAACATTGGTGCTTTTGTAACTAAAGTTGGGGTGGTTCCTTAACACGGGGTGGTAGAAATTGGTATTTGGATTGTAGGTGTTCGGGTTGTTGTAAGGAGGCCTTGGTGGTCTAGGATTGTTGTTGTAGCTTTGAAAAGCGTTCACCTCTTGAGCATTTTCTTCATAGGCACCATTGTAATTGTTGCCACACAAGTCATAGGTATGACCACTTCCTCCACAAAGTTCACAACTCGCGACTTGAGCAACTTCTTCCATGGGCGGCCCATATGAGGTCGCGGCTTGGTTCACTTGATTCTTTGAAAACTTCTCAAATTGCTTTGTGAGCAAATCGAGCTTGACATTTGTCTCGGAGTTGGAGGCATTTTCCTTAGGAAATTTCCCGTTCCTTCGTAGCATGTTCCCTCTAGAACCATAGTTTGCCTCCGAGTCTACCATTTTCTTGATCAATGTCGTGCCCTCTTCATCACTCAAGTGGTCAAAACCTCCCCCCGCGGAGGCATTTACCATCTCCTTAGTTCTTGGTAGTAAAGTTTGGAAGAATGTTTGAGTAATGTACCATTCCGGTATTCCATGGTGGGGGCAACTTGCTATCAAATCTTGATAACGGTCCCAAGCCTCACCTAAGGACTCCCCATCCTCTTGTTGGAACGTATGGATCTCGTTGCGGAGCATCGCGGTCTTTGAGGAAGGGTAGTACTTGGCCATAAATGCTTGGGCTAAGTCATCCCAAGTAGTGAAAGCATCCGGTGGGTGGATGTTCAACCACCGGTCCGCTTTGCCCGTTAATGAAAACGGAAACAACATCATTCTCAAGGTGTCTTCGGACACCCCATTCTTCTTCATCATTGAAACTTTCCTCTTAAACTTCCGGAGATGAGCATGGGCATCCTCCTCAAGATGACCTCCAAACAAGTCCTTCTCAACTAACCCGACTTGGGCGGGATGCATTTCAAAATTGTTTGGGGCCAAAGTGCCAAAGTTGATGGGATTACATGAATCATTATGGTTAGGCCGGTTATGATCTCTAAGAGCCATTTGTGGTTGTGGATTTGGTATTTGATGTGGTGGTGTTTGAGGTGGGCTATTATAATTAGGAAAATTATGAAAGGGGTTCTCTACTAAAGTCTCAATTGTGGTATTTGGTTGAATCGTAGTTGTTGTATCAAAATTTTGTGGGATGTGTGAATTTGGTTGATCAATGTTTGCTTGTGTGGAAGTATTCCTTACTCTTTCAAGAGTCCTAGTCCTCAAGGTTCTAAAAAGCCTTTCGGAGTCGGAGTTGAATAGAAGAGCTTGGTGATTCCTTCTAGGTATACACTTAACAAATCGTAAGTCTCCTAGTGTTTTTACACACTAGGGAAAGGCAAAAATCACACACACTCTACAAACAACAATCAACTACTAAAGCAAACTAACAATTGAGACAAGATTAAAGCAAAGACTCTAAATAAAACTAAGCATAACCTAACGCCATCCCCGGCAACGGCGCCATTTGATAGTAGGAAATTTGTCGTCTACTTCCTACACCAAAACTATTTGTAAAACCCGAAAAAGCGTAGTATTTAGTCGGGGTCGAACTCAAGGACGGCGGGGGTTGCTACAAAGTTCGGTTAAGAGTCAAGTTTAATCAAAATTAAAAGAAAGGGTTTTGGTTATAATCACTAGAGCAAAGGACAAACAAGTTGATGATAATGAATACGGTTAATTAAAAGCTAGGGCTTTCGGGGTCATCAATATGGTTTGGGGGCAAACATGAAGATCAAAAAGGGTCAATGGTGAGACATTAACCTAAGATGAAGAACCAATGTCTTGGCTATCTTAAAGGTGGCTACTAATTTTCATTAAGTATCACACCTCTCCTAAACAAACATCAAGACCCCCAAAAACTTTCATTCAAGGGAGAATTAAGCAATAATGAAAGAAAGGCTAAAGCTTTCACTTGAGCAAATCAACAAACACCTTGAATGCATGGATAGGAAGGATAAACAAATCACCAAAGACTAAAATATTCAAAGAATCATGCCCATAAACTCCATAAAGACTCCCCCTAAACCCTAGAAGGAATCTACTCACTCATGTTAAGGGAAATTATGCTAAATAGAGAAGAAAAGCAAACAACACAAGGAGGAGACATGATGAATGTTATAGCAATATCAAAAGACAAAGAAAATGTAAACAAAAGATAAACAAGTAAAAGAAAGGAGAGGAATTATACCAACAAAAGGAAAGATGAAAGCTTGATTGATTAATAAGAAGGAAAACCCTTCAAAATCCCCAATACAAACTTCAACAAACAAGTGTAAACAATTAACAATTACTAGAACTAACTAATTCTTGCTAAATATTAATAATAATTATTGAAAGATTTTAACTTGATTAAGGAGGTATTACAATAAATATGGAATGTTTCTTAGATCTAGGGTTCTGTGTACAAAGGGGTTTAAGAGAGGGTATTTATAGGTTCCACCAGGATTAGGACAGAAATTGGAAATGGGCTTTGAAACACGTATACGCACTCCCGGCCGGTCAACCGGCCGCCGGTGCTTTGGCCGGCTGGGAGATCTCTGGAATTTTGAACGAGTTTTGGAGGTCATCAGGTGTGCACGGCCGGTCAACCGGCCGCCGGTCCCTGACCGGCTGGGGCACCCTTGACTTCAATCTTGACTTTTGGCACTTGGAGGGACTCCCAGCCGGCTAGCCGGCCGCCGGTCATTTGACCGGCTGGGAGATTCCTGTAACTTTCTTCATTTCTCTTACTTCTTTAGCCCATATGTCTTCCCAGCCGGCTAGCCGGCCGCCGGGCCACCGGCTGGGGATGCTTCTTCCATACTTCTTCCTGCATTTCCTTATAAATGTACTCCCAGCCGGCTAGCCGGCTGCCGGCCTACCGGCTAGCCGGCTGCCGGCCTACCGGCTGAGGATACTCCTCAGCATAATTCCCTTCATCTTTCATGCATAGCCTAGAAATCCCGTCTTTCTAGCTTCGTTTCGCCCGTTCCTGCCTCAATTTCTGCAAGGGGGCCACAGTGTCATAGTAAAGGGAATCGGGACTAGAAAATAGAGTAAAGGGGGTACAAAACCGCCTTAAATGGGGTCGAATATGCATGAAAATAGAGGGAAAAAGAGTGCAAAATGGTCCTATATCAACTACGTGTATGCTTTATTCTATGTCAATTTATTAGAAAGAGAAAATAATAAAGAAGATTATTTGTTCTTTTAAACGACATGAGAGTGGAGCTCTATATTTAATTAGAACAATGATGCTAATGACTTATAAGAGAACATGTTTTGACTATTGTGAGAAGTCTAATATGTATAATTATAGTTGCTTCAATGTAGCTTATGCAGCTAAGTACATTTTGTTTGTGTATTCATTACCAAAGTCATCATTCACATTTAGTGAAGTGCCTAAGGTGCAATATTAAGAATTGCACTATGTTGAATATCTAGAAAGATATTGGATCGACGAAAAGGTAATGACGATCGACAAGGTGAAATCTATGGTGAGTACTATACATTTCCATCTTTAATGGTGATCTTGTTTTAAGTCTATTGAGAAGACTATTATAACCTTGTCTATTATGTAAGCATATTATATTGCTCTTAATCTTGCAGGGTAAGATGCAGGGTGATTGTGAAGCTATTATTAGCTACTACTTAATTGTGGGGGCATGGAGTTTTGCCTAATGTTTATCTTTAGCATAATGCTAATATCAACTTAATAATGCTAAAATAATGTGTATAATGACTTACAGATTTACACATTTTATGCAGATTTGATTTGAGAAAGTTGATTGAGAATAATATGCTCACAAATTATTATCTTTGTGAAACTTGAGTGGAGCATATTTAAGCTAATGGACTAAGAAAGAAAGAAGTCCTAGAATTGTCGAGGGGAATGGGGCAAAAGCCTATTAGTTGAGGAATTTGTGGTGGATACCGGAACTTGCTATGCAAGGGTGGTCTAACGAAGCCATAGATAACTCATACTTGTGTACACTTCCCATTCCTATGACATGTACCCTATTTTGGAAGGTTGAGCATATAGCTCTTAATGGTCTTATAGCCCAAAATTGGGTGATCCTTGTGAGACGGACTTGATGAGATCACCGTAATGATGGAGGTTGAGATATTTCTCTTAATGAATCTATATCCCTTTATTTGGGTGGTCCTATTGAGAAGGACTTGATGGATTCACCGCAATATTTAAAAGTTGAGCCTTAGAGCTTTTAATGAATCTATATCCCTTTATTTGGGTGGTCTTATTGAGAAGGACCTGATGGATTCACCGCTATGTTGAGAGGTTGAGCCTTAGAGCTCTTAATGATTCTATAACTCATGCGTGAGTGGTTTATATGGAGATAGACTTGTTGGAATCACCTACGTGAGTGTGAAGGATTGGCCTCCTTCTATGAGAGACTAGGCTATCTCTCTAGAGCACTCGTGAGAATCCCAAGGTTCATTTGGCCATAAATTTGTTGAATTGTATCGCGGAACTCATCTGGAACTTAAGGTGAGATATGTGTTTGGAATTTACCCCGGAGTCTAGGAGTTCAAGATTCGTTCACTCTCTAGTGATGAAAGAATTGTTCCATTTCACTATGTGTTAATTCAAATCGAAAGATATTAATGCTTAAGTATCAATCCTTATTAATATGCTCAGAATTTTGTCTGTCATTTGCATTAGTGGGGGATTGTTGGAAGTAATGCAAAAGGCTAGTAATGTTGTCTAGATACATTGCATTGTAGAGAAGCTTTACATTACCTCGTAAGAGAATCTCTCCACTCTCACCACTAAATGCATGTTTATAGCCCCATTAACTCCATATTTATAATAGTGGTTATGCCTCTTTATAGTGCTAATTAATCACTATAAATATGAGAAGTATGTAGTCATTTGAGACACACATCTTCCATATATCTCTACTACTTCTCTATGATAATTTTGAGCATACCATATGAGTTTCAACTCCTAATGGTTGAGTACACAACTTTTAGGAGTGTTGTGTGACCTTGGGGGACGACGCCTATATCGATTTGTACCGTAGTCGGGGCGATTTCGTTTCTCATTCAGTGGCTTTCATACCACGACACAACAACAAATATTCTCTAATTATATCTTCGCCCCTATAGTGATACTATATTTCCAACAGAAGTGAGAATCTAGATCTGACTTGAAATCAGAATTGACCCCTCCCGTTCAACCATGCCTAAATGTTTATCATCGCATACTGATTTTATGTCCAAATAACTTAAAAACAACCCACCCAAAAATGACCTGAATTCAAAACAACTTGACCCGATAAATTCTTACAATCCGAATAACCCGAACTCAAATTGACCTGATCCTATCTCGATGGTGAGTTGGTGACCCCTTGGTCCCTAGTCAAAGTTTCTTCCAAAAAAAAGGTTATAAATGAAAAAATCAGTAAGCCTTGAAGAATCCATTAATGGCGGGAAATTCATCAATGGAGCACAACAAACCAGAGACATTAACGTGTACCATTATTGCAATCGACACTACCAACAACAATTTGACATACTTGGTATGTTCCGTCTGCGAGAAGCCTCTTCAAAACCCTCTTTCTCTTTGCACTTCTTGTCGTCGCAACGCTCTCGGTCCCAACTCTTTCGCTTCCAAACGTCTTTTCCGCTTCCTCGTTAGCCCTCCTCGCCTTTCTTCTTTTCCGTAATTATTTATTTACCTTTGATTAAAAAAACCGATTTAAAAAAACAATTAACTGGGAAGGGGCCAGACAATTCAAAAATTGAGAGATGGTCTTCCAGGAGAACCGCTCCATTTTATTTAATTTACTTGATTGCATTAATATTTTGTCTGAATAAAATACTCCTCGATTAAAAAAAGTTAAACAAATGATTGAGACGATTTGTGGTCGCAGATGTCGATAGCATCGGATACGAGGGTGTTTACCGTCATCGGGATCGGGGAAGGGTCACTATGTCTGGTAAATTGGTAAAAAAATAATAATTTTGAGGACAATTTGAGGAAGAATAAAATACAATGACAATATTGAATTAATTTTGACCGGCGGCAGGATTCATGTTTATTTTTTAATGTTGAATTTTGTTTTTTGAATAAATAAAAACTAGTATTGGTGTCCGGCTTCGCCCGGGCTACCTTTACTTACCATTAATTTTTTTTTTCATTAAATAAAATTACTTAAAATTGCATAACCCATAAATTTATCATTAATATATTTTTTTATAACATATCCTAAAATTACGATAAAATAAATTTTGAGACAAATTCACTACTCCCGCTATTAATATTTTACTCTTATTAATGAAACAATAGTAATAACATTTCACTACTTGCCCGTAATCATTATTACTTTCACTATTCTCGCCGTAATTATTGTTACTGTCACTACTGCCGCATTAATATTGATAATTTCACTACTCCCGCCGTAATTATTGTTACTTTTACTATTACCGCATTAATATTGATTATTTCACTACTCACGTTGTTTCTACCACTCTCACTAATCTCATTGATAATATTGTTACTTTTACTATTCAAATGAATGATTATTATCATATAACTATATCCAATGTTACTACATACTATATCCAATGTTACTACAATTCTTTTCTTTACTGACGAAATTACTTTTACTACTTAGGCATGCAATTTTAAGAGGATTATATATTTATATAAATATACGCGAAAGTGGCAATTAAGCCCCTTAACTCTGTTCAATTGTGAAATTAAGCCCCATAACTTTTATTTGGAGCAATTAAGCCCCTTAAGTTTCACCAAAAGTGAAATTCAGCCCCATTTTTTATCTTTTCACAAGAATTTTAATTAAAAATATTTTATACTAGTATTAAACAATTTATTAAATAACTAAAAATTACTAATTGCAACTTTATGAATTTCTACATAATTTATTATTCATTGAGAACACTTTTACATAATATTTAGTAAATTTTTTATAATTTATATAATATTTATACATATATAATAAATGATCTATATACTATAAAATTCAAAACAAAACAATTCTCAATATTTAATATAAATATAAAAGTTCTAAAATTATAAAACAAAATATTTTATATTTGATAAATTGTATTAAAAGTGATTTTAATATAAGAATTTGGTGAAAATTATGAAAATGGGGTTGAATTTCACTTTTGGTGAAACTTAAGGGGCTTAATTGCTCCAAATGAAACTTATGGGGCCTAATTTCACAATTGAACCAAGTTAAGGGGCCTAATTACCACTTTCGCGTATAAATATATTACATATATGCATTAAATCAAATCGAAAGAAATATGCAATATTATATACTCTCTCTTATTCATTTTAACTCTCCCCCTTTCCTTTTTCAGCTATTCATATAACTCTCTCTCTTTCCTTATTTAATAAAGTTTTATACTTATTTTAATCACCTTACCCCCACAACAATACCCCACAATACTCATATTTTATCTTATTTTAATCATCTTACCCCACAACAATACTTATTTTAATTATCTTACTCCACAATAATACCTTTTCTCTCTCCAATTACCTTACACCACCACAATACTTTACAATAAAATAATTCTTCCCTTAATTTGCGTGCCCTTTTGAAAGGGGAGAGTTAAAATGAATAAGAGGGAGTATTATGGAATCTAACTTGAATTATTTATAACCTACTTATTATATTTTTGTATGTTAAATAATTAACATATTTATATATCTAATAAACAATAAAGTTTAATAAAATTGCATAGATTTTAAATTTAATATATAATTTTATTATAATAATAATTAATATCATAAGTGTGCATGTTTATACTAATTAATTATTTTATTCTAATCTTCTATAAATATTTAGGAAAATTACCATACATATTCTTTCTTTTAGTCTTCTTGAAATTGACCATCTTAATTAATTATTTTATTTTAAGGAAATTGACCATCTTAATTAATTATTTTATTTTAAGGAAATTGACCATGTTTAGGAAAATTACCAAGCTTCTATCTAATTTAATTTTAACCCAAACTATATAATATTTGCATTGAGACCCCTTAATCGTGTCCATCACATACTCTCTATTGATTTAAAACTATATACTATAATTAATTTGTATAACTTTCTTTCATTACATTGAAGTCCCTTGGTTTCTGGATTTAATATATAGTATTGATTGATAGTATGTGTGAATATTTTTCCTTTAAAAAAAGGAATATTTATCATCATGAATCTAAATATTCAAAAAAAAGAAAAACAAAAAAAATATCCGTAAAAAAAACATAATAAAATATAGCTATTTTTTTTCTCTCTTACATTTCTTATTGCAAGAAAGCGTGGCAACGTGCATTCCTTATCCGGAGCACTTTATTTACGCCTAATGACAAAATAACTTTATTTACTCTTAATGACAAAAAATATATATATGGTGCACTTTGTTTATGTACGAGTGTAGGGCTATCCCCTCTTTGATATTTAGCTCATCAATCGAATTATTGTACGACGTTAGTTGTAAATGTCCATTAATTCACAACACGTGTTAGTTGCTTTCGAAGCATTCAATAATTGTACCCATATTTGATATATATAAAATATTAAAGGAAAATATTTGTAATCTCACTATATTTTCTTTTAAAGCAAATTGTCATCGAAATTATTATTTTTTAACCAATACATTATTGAGTTAATTATTTTACAAGAATACCCAAGAAGTCTTCTTATAATAATCTCAACTTCGTTTAACCTCAGAATAAAACGTACTATTAACTTTATGTTCTCATAATACACCAAGTAACTGGTCACCTATACATGAGGTCACACTTACGTAAATAAACCCAACCGAACTATATTCCGTTTACCTGGTCTAACTATATTCATTAACAAAAGGAATAATAAATAAAGTAGAAAATTTTAAACAAAAAATAAGTGAAAAATAGAGACACGGCATGCATGTCGAGATGGCTATAAAAAGGGGGCTAGCTTGGTATTAAAAACACACAAAAAACCCTAAAATAATAATAATCAAGAAATATGCAGATGAAGAATATGAATAAGGTGGCGATGGTGGTAATCCTGGTAGTGCTAGCCACGACACCTGAACCCGCAACCGCTGTTCGCCAACCAATGATTCCACTCTTTGATATTATGCTTGATACCTATAATAGTAATACCCGCCCTCTCAAATGCTTGAAACTGCATGAAAAGTGCAATACTAGTGCTGAATGTTGCAATAATTGTGCGTGCTCCTCAAATTTTCATTACAGTCACGTATGCTTACAAACGTGGATCGGTCAAGAGTGCAGCTAAGAAATGGCGCTCAACAAACGATCGGCTATCCGTAATTCCGTATAATCGAATATATAATCTTGTTGTATTTCTCTTGGGTTCTTAACTCAAGTGTATGTTTGTCCCTGTGTTGTGTTGTGTCCGTGTCCTTGTCCATGTCCTTGTCCTTGTTGTTGTTGTTGTTGTCTTCTTGTTATTTCATTTGAATAAAACTAATGTTTTTATTATGTGTGCTCTCTCGGGGAACTCTACTTGTAATATCTGCATGATGCAAATCACCCACAAAACAAGAACTTTGTCGTTGGAAATTGATCATGTGGTCACAGTGACGGAGTTAGGATTTTAGCTTCGGGGGCGAGAAATTTTAGAGGGAGGCGAATGAATAATAATATAAGATACACTCGAAAAAAATTCAAAAAATATAACTAAAAATTTCGAAAATTGAGAGCTTACTCATATTTTATAAAATTATTTTGTCATGATTATATATTTGTATCACACATATCAAAAATGTGTCTTATTGATTTTCCAATATTTGTATATAAAAATTTCGAGCCTTGTTATTGAACATATCGAGAGAGAAAAGAAGACAATTCAACAATTATATAGGCTCGAGTTGGGCTCGAGCTCTCATTAAAGTTCGTAAGTTTGACAACGAGCACAATATTTTCAAGCTCGGGTAAGCTCGAGATCGGCTCGAATTCGAGTTTTACTTTATGAACAGAAGCCGAGCAAGGCCAAGCTCGAGCTCAACTCGGCTAGTTAACACCCCTACTTCCAACTCATTTTGATAATTCCATAACCATATACAGCTATGAAAATCATTATCATAACCTAGCTATACATATCGATACGAAAAAGATAGCAGTTAGTCTTGCTGAAGACGGGTCGGAGCAAGTGACGGGTAATGCCACTCACAAAACGAATAGGGGGACAAGGTGGGGGCACCCACATGTGCTTCCCTCTTTCCTCTATTTGAGTCATTTGTGAGAGAAAATGGTATCCGTCACTCCAAAGTGACGGATACATGCCGTCTTCAATGAGATTTTGTGAAAAGACAGGCGCATCAAAACATTTAGGGAAATTCTTTGGTGTACCCCTGAATTTTTCGGTTTTCTATGTTGGATCCCTCCTTTTTTTTTTTAATTCTACATTATACCCCTAAACTTCTTACTTATTTCTCCATCATAACCTCGTTTCACTCTTCACTAACTTTATCACTATCAAATGACCGTACTTTGACATTTATTCTGACTTATTAATGTTGTATCACCATTCTATATGAGAAACATCACAGGTCATTTTTAATAAACACCAATTACTATTAAAAACATCTTTTATGATTCATGACATGATCATGGAGACTTTTTGAACTTTTAATTAGTTTCGTATACTATTTCTTGGGCTAATGAGTAATTCGGCGAACTACTAAATAAATGAGTAGGTTATCGAGTAATTGAAATGATAAGTAGATTATTTAATAGGTCATTTAAGAAACTAAGTTAGTAATGACAATAAATAAGGTCATGGTATAGACTAATGTATAGAGTTTAGGGGTATACCATAGAATATATATATAAAAAAAAAAAAAGAGGGGTATAACGTAGAAAACCAAAACCACAGAAATACACGGTAGAATATCCCAAACATTTAATAATACGGGCTTTAGAAAAGTTAACATGGGGTATTTTATATTATTATTGCAGTACAAAACATTTAACGTGCGTAACTACGGCCTCTTCGGTATATAAGGTCACGAAAGGATATATAACTAAAGTGTGAATGTATTTGTCTCTATCAAATTATGAAGAAAGACAAATTAGACTAAAGATGGGTGAGAATTAAACCAAAAGACCCAATTTTTGACACAACAATGTAAGAATATTGGGTCAAATACTATTTATGTGGACACACTATTATATAGATTGTATTTGTTTGATATCGTTTAAGTTTAGCCCAATATAGTGATCCATCTGGATAATATAATACGGGCATATTAATCACGTCTTATAAAGTATGGGCCGGATATCTTAATTGTGTAGATACCCATTAGGTTACTAATGCATGATGGGCGCATTAGATTAAGGAGACTATATATAAGTCACCTGGGTTATGGTCTCTGGTAGCACACAATAACCTAATCTCCCCGCATCCCATCAGTAGAGAGATCCTCATGGTATGTATGTCTACTAGAAGACCTAATCCTGAAGACCGTCCTTTCAGACGGTTTATTCCAACCTCTCGTCATGTAATCAGGTACGCTTCCGCTCTACAGTTTATACCGAGTAATTTAGTATGAAGTTTATGGTGTCTATTTGGATTAAATCTAACAAGTGGTATCAGAGCCACCTTCATATTAAATTATTTGGGATGGTGTTATTAAGTTGTACGGTGTTCGATCTGGATTGTGTTTGCTGATGAACAACCGTCAATTATGTCTTATACTTTTGTTTGATGAGGTTTTCTTAATTATGGTGGATTTGTAATGGCATCATTGTTTTCATATTGCATGAATTTGCCTGATTTTGTCCACGTCTGATCAAGTGGTAGACCATTTTTTGTTTTATTGTGGTCAATTGATTTGAGTAAATTGGATTAGAGTTGGATTTCATACGCCATATTGTGATACTTATACGATTAGAATTATATGTATATCTCATCTAATCATCTCATATTATACCGCTATTAATTTTACATTATGACCGCTTGGATATTCAGTTTAGATTCATGACATTAATGCTTATTTGGCTTAAGAGTTTATTGCGTTAATTGACTCGATCTCGTGTTGAGTCATTGAGCCGTCTGTTTATGTTTAACCTCAGTAAGTGCTTTCGGTCAATTGAGATTTAACTTGTATAATTACTGAGTAATGAGATATACGGAGTAATATATTACGAGGCCTAATAATACGCATGAAGTGTTAATGACTAATGTGTACGGTGAATTGGTGTGTTGATTTGTCCATCTCCACATACATGATTCATATATGCTTCGGTTGGTGGCTTTTACAACAGTAAGGGATTATTAGTGGTGCATAATATTGTGGGTTAAGGCATTGGGTTCAGTACCTCGGCTAAGTTGATGAATACGATGATTGACAAATTTAGTTCTCAGCCTAGTCTCATCTCATCAATTTATTAATCTACTTCCAAGTTTGACCTTTGCTTGTGCGGCCTCCAAATTCACAGCATGTTTTTATGGTACTGGTTATGGAGCTTCGGGATTTATTAAATCTGTACATCTGTTATGGCATAATTATATGGTTGATGTGCTTTGGTTTTTTTATCCGATTGATCTTGGGCATGCCTTCCAGTAATTCTTCAGGCAATCGAAATAAGGTTAATTAAGTTAATGTTTTGATACATGTTTATAATTGGGTTTAATTAAGTTCTGGAAGGAACTAAAATTTGGTTTCGACACATTTTATGTACTCACATGGTATATGAACTGCATGCTAATAAATTCCTTGAACGCTCTCTATGGGGACTTCGTTTTTCTTTTGGATTATGGATTAGCACTAAGTTTTGCACTAATTGGCATTGGTCTATTTTGCAACCGTTTAAGGTAATGACGAGTGAAAACCAAGGTTTGTATTTGTATGGTCGGTTAAGCTTACATACTTATGAGACTAAGGAATTGTTTTGATAAAGTTTTGTATATTATCATTAAGGTTAAGTCACTTGTCGAATTTATAATAACGGGTCTAATATTTTAGGTTGTTTGATCGACACAATAAGTTGCCAAAGTAACCTCTATTGTGTAAGTTGAATGATTTAGAATATTATGACTACAGTGTGTGATTGAGTTTTATGCGGATAATGGTCGGCCCAAAGGAAGGCTATTATTTGGCCGAAATTCAGTCATGCTTGTGGTGGTAAGTATGTAACAATTGTAAGGTTTCCATGTGAATATTAAGTCGGCCTAAAGGAAGGCTTAATGTTTGACAGAAATTTATTGTTAATACTTGATCACTACACCAAGATGACCACTTACAAGTTAATTTTATGTCCAAAGACTAAACTTAATGTTGTGCTAGGTGTCTTGTGTTGATGGGGATGCCAATATTTGAATCTGAAAATCAAGTTAATGGAGTGTCATTATGTTTATGACACTCATAAGGATTATGCCCATAAAGTTTAATTTTAAGGTGAATAAATTCAATTCTTGGTTTAGCGTGTGTAGTTCATGCGAATAATGGTCGGCCCAAAGGAAGGCCATTATTTGGCCGAATTACATATACACGTTGGGTAATAAATATGTGACGATTATTCGGATTTTCATGTGAATATTGAGTCGGCCCAAAGGAAGGCTTAGTATTCGATGTGAGTTTATCGTCAATATTTGATTACAATCACTAAAGAGTATTGTCTTTAATTAGTTAGTATTTATGTCCAAAGACTAAATGTTTAATTTTGCAAGAACACTTTAATTATTTGAATTTATTCAAAATATAAGGACATTGTTTTGTTCATTCAGTTGACATTTATGTTCATTATATCTGTCATATTCCGTTACATTCTCAATTCGGATGAAACCATTTATCAAATGAATGGTAAGAGAATGTAGATACTTATTTCGGGTTGCGATAATCTTAACATTGCTTTGAGAATGTATAATTGTTACTCATAAGGATTAAAGTATTGTGTGGACTCACGTGATTTGAGGAGTAGTACATTTAAAATGCATGTTCAGTGATTATCTAAGGCGACATTAAGGAAATATTTAAGGGCATTTTTTCAGTTAATTAAGAAGCTGCAAAAGTCAAACTCAAAGAAATAATAACAAACATAAGGTTAGACTTTTTTTTTTTAGTCGTTAGTTTGTTAAGAGTTTTGACATAGAAGGAAAATCTAGTATCAGTTTTAAAGCCTTGCGTTTCGGTAAAGTTAAGCTTCTCATTCGGTTTGTCTAAGGTTAATTTTTATATCTAATCATGTTTGGTGGGTGGATTTGTTTTTTCACCCACATAAGGAGATTGATGCAAGTATAACTAAGATATGACAAGCCAAGTGATGATGAAAGATTCATCTATTTGGGGACAAGTCATCATCTGAGTTTGAGACAGTCAACTATTTTAGTTATCATTAACGACTTATTCCTTTATTTTAATTTGGAAAATTCTTTTTGGTACCACCTTAGGTGGAATTCAGATATTTTTCAAATGGGCAAATTTGGTTTATTGTCCATTGAAAAATAAATTTTGTGTTTTCCTAATTCAAATAATGGCTGTAATACCCGTAATTTTATGGAATTTATATTTACATTTCGCGGGTTTTCAATAATTAATTAAGACGTTTATGATTAATAATTAGTAATTGTGAATAAGACGGGATGATATAATAAAATAATAAATAATGGAATAACGAGTCGATATGGCAATGGGATAATAATATTATATGATAATTCATATAATAATAAACAATAGTTATATAATAATAATAATAATAATAATAATAATAATAATAATAATAATAATAATAATAATAATAATAATAATAATAATAATAATAATAATAATAATAGAATACATATTGTTAATTAGTAAGTTTCCTAATAAGACTACCTTCTACTAGTATAAAAGCAAAGATAGACCTACCATATAATTTTATTCATATAATTGCACAAGTAGGGAGATCTATAGAAGAAAGAGGAAGAGAATAAAGCTTTATTATCGTCTCAAGGTAAGACCGTCACATAATTTAATATACGTTTTATAACTATTAATTCAACGTAAGCTTCATGTGTGTAATTGCCATAGGATAGTGATAGGGCGCCACCGGGTGACGCCCAAATTGGGTGCCACCCTCTCACAAGCATTCTTTATTGAAAGGGCCCGCACTCACCCCATGTGAGAGGGTGGCGCCCAAATTGGGTGTCACCCGGTGGCGCCCTTTCATTTTCCATTGCGATATTAGACCACCGGTTTTCTTGCTATTGCCGTGACCCTTGCCATGGACAACCGTAACTCCGCCTGACCTTTCTCTGACCATCATCGACTTGACCATGGCGGTTAATTGGGGCGGTTATGTTGGCGGCTCTGGGTTGTAGCGGGATTGAATCAGGGGAAACAAACCCGAATTCGAACCCCTTTTCTTGACCGACGAGACCTGGGTTGGTTTGGGTTGGTTACTGGTGTTTGGGTCGGCCAGGGTGGAGGTGTCAGGGAGGTTGAAGGTGGCGGTTGTGGCGGTGGTTGCGTGAAAACAGGGGAGTACAGGGGAGGTTGTTACGGGTGAGGTGTTGTCGGGTTTAGGTGGCTGTGGTGGTTGATGCAGTGGGACAAGGGGAAGTAGGACCACCTCTGTAACCACCGTGGGTCAGTGGTGACAACGGAGGTGGCCAGAGGTGGTGGGGTTTGGTGTAAAGGTGGGTGTCGGGTTGGTTTAGGGGGCGAGTATAAAGGGGTGTTGCTGGGTTCGGTTGGGACCATGGCTAAGGGCGAGGGCGTGGTCATGGTGGCTGGCTTTGGTGGAGGACGCTGGTGGTCAGTAGTGTCGTGGTTGTGGGGTGTGTCGTGTGGTGTGTTGTTGAGAGTGTCGGGTTTTCGGTATTTGGTGTTCATGGTTGAGGTAGCTAGGGCGTCTTAGTTGAGGGTGGTAGGGGACAGCTGGCTGGTGGTTGTTGGTTGTCAGGATGCGTTGTAGTGCGAGCTAGAGATTGGCGGGCTTAGGTGGTGCAGTTTGTGGTTGTTGGTGTCGGGAAAAGACGCGTAAAGGAAGGGTGTCAAACACGGTTTTGCTTGTGTACTATGGGGTGTGTATGTTGCTGTTTTCACGTGCTTTTATGGGTATTAGGCGTTAACTTTGATTTATTAATTATTTAAGACGGGTTAACACGGGTGTTAATGGTAATCGGGTTTTGGCTTATTGAAACAAGTCTTTGAATTATATTATACGAGATTATAATTAACTAATTAATTAATTTATAATTAATGGAATTATTTGAATAAAGTATATAATTAGTAATTATAATTATTATTTGTATTAGGTGACGGTTTTATTAAGGAACTTTATTTGTTGATTGGATTGCATTATTGGAGTGCGTAATTGGAGTATTTGCTTGCCAGGTAGGATAACTACTCAACTCGTTTTCTTTTGTGGGATTGAATGGATGCGTAAATTATTATTGTTTTATTGGATTGGATTATTCGTATTGGCATACTATTTTATCGGTTATCCTCAGTCTTGGACTGAGACGACATTTGTGTTTATATTGCGGGATATGAGATTGTTATGAGATTATCCTCGATCTCGGACGGGACGACGATGAGTTATGAGATATCCTCGATCTCGACCGGGACGACATTTGTGTTTATCCCCGGGCCAGGAGTTGGCGGGACGACGGTGTGGTGGAGCCTCGGTCAAGGACCGGGACGACTAGTGTGGTTATGATGGAGAAATGGTGGTGGTATTTATTCCACGTGTTACATCTATTAAGTTTGTATATTTAATGTTGTGTGATTATCCTACTCAACCTCGTGGTTGACAGTGTATTCGTGAACACACGTGATGAACCATAATGGGGAGCAGATTTGTGATCAGTCAAGATTAGGCGACTTGGGAGCATTGGGATGTGAGCTCGACTTGGACCATAGTTGCTGTCTAGATCACTTAGTTGACTTATATAACTTTATTTATGTTATTTCCGCTGCGTAGTAAATTGTAATGTTAAGTTTTATATTTAATCGGTTGGCAATGTAATAAAACCATTCTTTCAGTTAAAGTACTTTGGTTTGTTTTAATTTGTATCATTTACCTCGGGCAACCGAGATGGTAACAGTCCTATTTATTTTGGAATGTCTAGCTAAAGGCTCCTGAATAAATGGGGGTGTTACAAAGTGGTATCAGAGCAAAACGATCCTCAGGCCTAACCAATGAATATAATAATGAACTTAGGATGTGTCTAATAAAATGATCCCGGGTAGAAACTGTTAGGAGCCCATTTTGGCTTAGGATGAGAAGGTACCCTCACTCCGAACCCCCCTTCCGATTTTGAACCGGTTACCTTGAGAGATATTGAAGAGTGGGGTAAATTTAAAATGAATGTTATTTATTGTATTAGGAGTTATTGTTGCCTTGGATGGGTATTGTTTTCGTTGATGACCAAGGTTACGGGACGTAACCTTAATTTAAAAAGAGAGTGGGATGGATAAAATAAGGATTTGATATTGAATTGTTTTGATCATGAGCATGAAAGTAATTGTCGAATTTGTATTGATTATTTGATTGGATGATTATAGTAGTATCATGTCTAGCGATATGCGGTTATGTGAAGCCCGAAACCATGCTATTTACAATATTATTGAATGATTTAATTTGTAATATGAATGCTTTAGAATAGATAATAATTGTGTGTGAAAGTTTATTGACCAAATTGTGTTGATATAGAAGTAGGAGGGTGTTAATAAGGGCTTGTGACCTAGTAAAAAGGAACCTAGAGCTGAACTTCATTTCGTCAAATTTTACCCCTATTTGATTTAGTTTCCATTTTACCTCCGTTTATCATACAAGGTTGATATTTTTATGAGTGATAGCCCAGTGAGTTAGCTTACGAATGCCGTTGGTCTCATGTCTAAAAGTTTTATGAGTTGGGAGAAATAAATATTTTAGTGGACCGTGGTCGGAATATTCCTGTACAGTTAAGTTTTCGACAAACGATTTTGTAAAATCTCTCATTTACTTTGTACTTAATATTTTTGCCTAATTCCAACTCCACTGTTTAAAAGACTCAAATATGTTTCAAAATTGATAAGCCACGTTGTAAGGTGAATTTTTGACAATTAATAGTAATTTTTATAAGTTGACCTAAACTTTGACTTTTTGCTGATCAGTTTTTGTTTCGACCGACTGAATTGTAAAAATCTTTATAAATTAATTATTCGGGATTTGGACTTAATTTTTTTTCTTATGCTTTAAAAACTCTTTATATTCTCTGGAAAATATAAAAACTCAACGTGGAATGTAATGGTTAATTAATGGTGAATTTTGAAAGTTACAGCTTGACTTTGATTCCCGAAAACGCGAGTCTTTCCAAAAGATTAATATAAATGTCTTATAAGTCCTTAACCTGTGATAGTTGAGGGGTAGGAGTGATCATAGGAGGACCTAATAAAGGGTTATAAAAAGGATAGAATTGACCACACCTTATCTTTGTAAGTATAGAATATTTAAAAATGTTAAGCCATCTTTTCTCGGGTAGAAATTTATGTTGTTTCGTTTTACTTTTATAGAACCATGCCTCCAAAGAGATCTACACCTACACCCTCTACCATGTCCCAAGAGGAGATTGACCGTTTGATATCTATGAATGAGGCTTTGACTGCGCTCAAGGCTAAAGGGTCGATTCGGGATCCAAAGAAAGATGAGTGCTAATATTGCAAGACATAACCCGACGAAGTATGACGGATTAGGTGAACCATCCTTACTAGGAGATTGGCATAGGGAGTTTGATAACCTTTTTGAGTTGTTAGGATGTCCTGCGGAGCTGCAAGTAGACCAAGCTGCTTACTATTTAAGGGGAAAAGCGGGTTTGTGGTGGAATCGTAGTAAGGAGGCCTTAAGGGAAGCTTGGAGGGAGAGTGATGAACCTTTTATCACTTGGAAGGGTTTCAAGGAGACTATGAGAGCTGTGTTTGTACCGAACATATCGGGAGTAAGATGAGAGCCGAATTTGATTCTTTCAAGATGACTCGAGGATATGACAAAAGAGAGACTTATTATAACGGGTTTATGGAATTGTCGAATATGTAGCGATTTGAATTTTAGTGATGAGATGTTGGCACTCGGGTTTGAGAAAGGATTAACAACTACTATTAAGAAGAGGCTTGCACTGGGTCACCAAGTACCATGGATGATGTTTACCGAGAGTCATGGGCATGCGGAGAGGATTGCAGATATATTAAAGGAGGAGAAGAAGGAGAAGGAAGGGAAGAAGGAAAAGGGAGAGAAAAGGAAGACAAGTCAGGGTGATGAGGGAAGTAAAAAGACATATGGTGGATTTGGGTATGGTGGGAGCGTGGGAGCTGTTCGTGGAGGTGGTAACTCGATGTTTCAGGCATGCTACTCTTGTGGCAAATATGGACACAAGGCAAGGGAATGCAGATCGACGGCAAAGTCTAGTAATGGAAGGGGAAGCTATGGCAATGGGAATCGTGATGGGGGTTACTATACTCCTATGTCAGGTTATGGGAGCAATCAAAAGTCAAGAGGTTGGAGTAACCAGAGAAGCTATGACAATAGACAAGGCAATATAGGTGACCAGAGTAGTGGTGGAAAGGCATTTGGGACAGCTAGTACGGTACAAGGGAATGGGGAGAAGGGTAACTAGTATTTGTTGAGAGGCTTAGAGTTTTATCATTTAAAAAGTATTTAAGTTGTTGGTAGTTTTAATTAAGTAGTAGTAGTTCAAAACTTCGGACGAAGTTTATTTTTAGAAGGGTAGAATGTGATACTATATTTATTTTGAATTACTAAACTTTTCTTATGTGATTTTTATACGATTTTTATCAATGCTTTATATATTATACATGTGCGATTGTCCTTATAAAATAAGTGTGTGATGATAGCATTTACATTGGGATGTATGGAGTTAATGTTTTGGGTAAATGGGTGAACTTCGAGGACGAAGTTCTTTTTAAGGAGGGAAGACTCAAATACCCGTAATTTTATGAAATTTATATTTACATTTCGCGGGTTTTCAATAATTAATTAAGACGTTTATGATTAATAATTAGTAATTGTGAATAAGACGGGATGATATAATAAAATAATAAATAATGGAATAACGAGTCGATATGGCAATGGGATAATAATATTATATGATAATTCATATAATAATAAACAATAGTTATATAATAATAATAATAATAATAATAATAATAATAATAATAATAATAATAATAATAATAATAATAATAATAATAATAATAATAATAATAATAATAATAATAATAATAATAGAATACATATTGTTAATTAGTAAGTTTCCTAATAAGACTACCTTCTACTAGTATAAAAGCAAAGATAGACCTACCATATAATTTTATTCATATAATTGCACAAGTAGGGAGATCTATAGAAGAAAGAGGAAGAGAATAAAGCTTTATTATCGTCTCGTCCGAGGTAAAACACAAATTTAATATACGTTTTATAACTATTAATTCAACGTAAGCTTCATGTGTGTAATTGCCATAGGATAGTGATAGGGCGCCACCGGTGACGCCAAATCGCGCCACCTCTCACAAAGATTCTTTATTGAAAGGGCCCGCACTCACCCCATGTGAGAGGGTGGCGCCCAAATTGGGTGTCACCCGGTGGCGCCCTTTCATTTTCCATTGCGATATTAGACCACCGGTTTTCTTGCTATTGCCGTGACCCTTGCCATGGACAACCGTAACTCCGCCTGACCTTTCTCTGACCATCATCGACTTGACCATGGCGGTTAATTGGGGCGGTTATGTTGGCGGCTCTGGGTTGTAGCGGGATTGAATCAGGGGAAACAAACCCGAATTCGAACCCCTTTTCTTGACCGACGAGACCTGGGTTGGTTTGGGTTGGTTACTGGTGTTTGGGTCGGCCAGGGTGGAGGTGTCAGGGAGGTTGAAGGTGGCGGTTGTGGCGGTGGTTGCGTGAAAACAGGGGAGTACAGGGGAGGTTGTTACGGGTGAGGTGTTGTCGGGTTTAGGTGGCTGTGGTGGTTGATGCAGTGGGACAAGGGGAAGTAGGACCACCTCTGTAACCACCGTGGGTCAGTGGTGACAACGGAGGTGGCCAGAGGTGGTGGGGTTTGGTGTAAAGGTGGGTGTCGGGTTGGTTTAGGGGGCGAGTATAAAGGGGTGTTGCTGGGTTCGGTTGGGACCATGGCTAAGGGCGAGGGCGTGGTCATGGTGGCTGGCTTTGGTGGAGGACGCTGGTGGTCAGTAGTGTCGTGGTTGTGGGGTGTGTCGTGTGGTGTGTTGTTGAGAGTGTCGGGTTTTCGGTATTTGGTGTTCATGGTTGAGGTAGCTAGGGCGTCTTAGTTGAGGGTGGTAGGGGACAGCTGGCTGGTGGTTGTTGGTTGTCAGGATGCGTTGTAGTGCGAGCTAGAGATTGGCGGGCTTAGGTGGTGCAGTTTGTGGTTGTTGGTGTCGGGAAAAGACGCGTAAAGGAAGGGTGTCAAACACGGTTTTGCTTGTGTACTATGGGGTGTGTATGTTGCTGTTTTCACGTGCTTTTATGGGTATTAGGCGTTAACTTTGATTTATTAATTATTTAAGACGGGTTAACACGGGTGTTAATGGTAATCGGGTTTTGGCTTATTGAAACAAGTCTTTGAATTATATTATACGAGATTATAATTAACTAATTAATTAATTTATAATTAATGGAATTATTTGAATAAAGTATATAATTAGTAATTATAATTATTATTTGTATTAGGTGACGGTTTTATTAAGGAACTTTATTTGTTGATTGGATTGCATTATTGGAGTGCGTAATTGGAGTATTTGCTTGCCAGGTAGGATAACTACTCAACTCGTTTTCTTTTGTGGGATTGAATGGATGCGTAAATTATTATTGTTTTATTGGATTGGATTATTCGTATTGGCATACTATTTTATCGGTTATCCTCAGTCTTGGACTGAGACGACATTTGTGTTTATATTGCGGGATATGAGATTGTTATGAGATTATCCTCGATCTCGGACCGGGACGACGATGAGTTATGAGATATCCTCGGTCTCGGACCGGGGCGACATTTGTGTTTATCCCCGGGCCAGGAGTTGGCGGGACGACGGTGTGGTGGAGCCTCGGTCAAGGACCGGGACGACTAGTGTGGTTATGATGGAGAAATGGTGGTGGTATTTATTCCACGTGTTACATCTATTAAGTTTGTATATTTAATGTTGTGTGATTATCCTACTCAACCTCGTGGTTGACAGTGTATTCGTGAACACCTGTGATGAACCATAATGGGGAGCGATTTGACAGTGCGAAGATTAGGTGACTTGGGAGCATTGGGATGTGAGCTCGACTTGGACCATAGTTCTTTGTCTAGATCACTTAGTTGACTTATATAACTTTATTTATGTTATTTCCGCTGCGTAGTAAATTGTAATGTTAAGTTTTATATTTAATCGGTTGGCAATGTAATAAAACCATTCTTTCAGTTAAAGTACTTTGGTTTGTTTTAATTTGTATCATTTACCTCGGGCAACCGAGATGGTAACAGTCCTATTTATTTTGGAATGTCTAGCTAAAGGCTCCTGAATAAATGGGGGTGTTACAATGGCAATCTATCATTTTTGATAGCTTTGTATAGTTTAGATTGAAATACTTTTTAAGTAAACTTGCATTAAATTTCAGTGGATATAAAGAAGAATTAAGAGACTGCAATTTCTCTTCGGTATGACACATTAAAAGGAAAATTAAAGTTTTGTGTCAAAATGAAATTGTTAGCCCCTTTACTTCGGATATTCAAATTTAAGGGGATAAAGACAAACTAAAGAGAGATTAGATATGAAGTGATTTTTGATGTCTTATTATTAACATATACGGATAGGTGAACCATTTTATACTTAAGTATTAATGGTTTAAATTACTATGTTAATTTGTAGACGGAACTTAGGCATGGATATCTAATTCTCATTTGTGAGAAGTTTTAAGTTCTTGACGTTTTTAGTGATGTTTGACTGAGAAATATTACTCAGTGAAGGAATAATTATGTCACCTTTGATCTAAGTGTTAATACTTTGACAAATGACTATTAAGGATCACAACGTCAAGGTTATTTTAAAGAATTTCTAGAGGAGTTTGATCTTGTATTTGATATTATTACACTATATGAGGATTAATATGGATGGTCTAGTATGTATGCAAATAAGATCATAAGGCCTGGTAAGGAGTGTGATTATTCATACCTTTTTCCATATTACTCTAGTTATAAGTTCTTAAGATTGCAGCTATCTCTGGATAAATTTCTAACAATATCATTGACTATTTAATCATAGTGTAAATAACGTACACATCCAATATGTCCAACTAATTAAAATTGAGGTTTAAAAGCCATAAGATTAATAGTTGGACTTAAGGACAATCAATGACTATTTTGTTGGATAATACTTAAAGTTTTAAGGGTAATAATCCCACAATCAAGTTATTTAAGACGAAAATTATGGGGTTCTTTGAGGATATGAGTTTGAGTGGGAGAAAAGGTTATGGACATTGTCTTAAATCTCCTTGTTCAGGATCATAAGATCAATTCGGTAGAACAAACTCAAATACCTCACGAACCATTTTGTTAGATGATCCACTTAATAAGGATAAATGCAACTACATTAATTACATTGTCCCTATATGGTTAAAATGGATAACAATGTAATGAAGGACTAAAAGTTGCATTAAGAGTTAGATAATGGATGGTAGAGATGATCTAATCATGTTTTGCGAAACCATTGAAGGTCCTAACTCACAAAAGTGGATTAATGCCATAAGATAATAAGAAATAAGTTAAGTCATTTGATGGACAATGATATTTATGGCCTTGTTCTATTACCTAAAGTTGTGAAATATATTTGTTTCAATTATTTATGTTACCAAGAAGGGTTCAAAAGGTAATGTGACAATGGAGATTATTTGTCGACAATGACTATAAGGACACTTTGGCATATTCGGTTTTTTGGTTATATTGGATGAATGCTAAAGGTTTGTTTTCCAATGGTGACATTGATGAAACTATTCAGTGCAGTAACTAGAACTTTGATTCAATAGATTCAAAGTAAATTTTCTGCAAATTATGGTAATTCATCTAATAAAGCTTTAAGTAAGGTTTTCCGTCTAAGAAATCTTAAATCTATTATGTTATCATCTTATTTGATCTAGATGAATCTAGTAGATGATTGTAGATACTCAGGATTCAGTGGGAGTATGAAAATATTCCAGTTTTATACCCTTTCAGTAAAGGAGACAAATTAGTCTCAAATGCCTTAAGGAAAATATTCAGAAAAATTCATTAATGCTTAAATTCATGTGTCTCAGGAAATATTTAATGTGTTTAAGTATTATGGTATATATTTAGCTTGTATGCGTTCGGATATTGCGTACATTCTAAAGTTTGTTGGACAGATATTAAGGCAATACGGATTAGGATCTTGGATCCACTAAGGGCAGCCGAATATATTGTTGGTCATTTATATTTGGAACAAAACATTATTTATAGGAGATCGATTCAGGTTGAGATCATTTGGTATTTCGAGTCCTAGTTGGTTATGAACATTTGTCATAAGGTCAAATTCAAATTGATGCGGTATTGAAAGACCATTTAAGTTATTTTGCGACAAATGTACAATTGTAAAGTTTCTAATAACAATATAAGTGATGTATTGTTTAAGAAACAATTCAGAGTGAAAAAGTGTCAATTATACATGTTGATACAAACTCCATTTTGCGGATCCGCTTACTAAGGAATTACCACCCACGGTCTTTCTTGAGTCAATTGCTCAAATGGGTGTTTCGGTTTTAAGGAAATTCAGTTTAAGTGGGAGTTTGTCATGTTAGACACATTAAAGTTTACGGTAAGTTCTGCAGAAATAAGGTTTTCGGTTTACAGTTTCACTCTGTGTTATTTTGGTTTATCTCACTAAGGTGGACCAGTTGGAAATATACATATTTTGGATCACATTTGGATGTTGTTTCCATGCTACGCACCTATATTAGATTCATGTCGTTGGTTATATTGGCATACGTGACCATTGAGGGTCCTGCTTTCGATAAACCGGAGCAAAGGCCGCTTTGATCCTATGTTGGTATGATTGATGGACCGAATTGCATAAGACGGTTGGAATGTTGATAGCATTGTTGAGCGCGTAAGGTTATAAAATGAATACAATTTTTCAGGTGTCACACACTATCTGTATTTGACCCAAGTGGGAGATTGTAAGAATATTGGGTCAAATACTATTTATGTGGACACACTATTATACAGATTGTATTTGTTTGCTATCGTTTAAGTTTATCCCAATATAGTGATCCATCTGGATAATATAATACGGGCATATTAATCACGTCTTATAAAGTATGGGCCGGATATCTTAATTGTGTAGATACCCATTAGGTTACTAATGCATGATGAGCGCATTAGATTAAGGAGACTATATATAAGTCACCTGGGTTATGGTCTCTGGTAGCACACAATAACCTAATCTCCCCGCATCCCATCAGTAGAGAGATCCTCATGGTATGTGTGTCTACTAGAAGACCTAATCCTGAAGACCGTCCTTTCAGACGGTTTATTCCAACCTCTCGTCATGTAATCAGGTACGCTTCCGCTCTACAGTTTATACCGAGTAATTTAGTATGAAGTTTATGGTCTCTATTTGGATTAAATCTAACAAACAAACCCGAAAACAACAAAAGAGAACAAGGAAAAGATAAACAAGAGAGGAAAAGATAAACAAAAGAGAAATTCAAACACAAACAATTAAAATACGTAGTTGCTCTTTCATGTACACACATTACTCAATCATGGACTTTTTCTCATAATGTTTCCACCCTCTACCCTTCTGGCTTTCTCTCAACAAAAAAAAAGTCAAAATTTCTCTCTATTCATCCCAAAAACATAATTAAATTCTCATAAAAAAATTCAATTGAATTTCAATTTTCATACTAAACAAGATAAATTTCATTTCATAATAAAGTACATTAAATTTGTTTGGGTTACGTTACTTTTATTGTTATCTTCTTCAATTTGGGTTTTCATTTTTTCAATTAGGGTTTATGTGAAGGCACAACATATTGAATTAAATTTGTACCAAAATTAATTAAATGTCAGAAATAATCTCGTCATCAGAATTAATTCACTTCTTTCAATCGTCTTCAATGTCATCAAAATTTTATATTAGAACCATAATTAGTTAGAATTTGTATCAAGAAAGAAAAAAAAAATGAGGAAAACTTGATTCTGTAGAATATTGCATCAATTGCGACAAAGATTAATAAGGGACTTGAATTGCAAATATTGCAAAGGTAAAGGCTAATGGTGATTGAGATCCATGAACACTAACTTATCAACGTGAATAGATTTCTTTGACATTGAATTGTAGATTATTGGTACCAAACTTTAATTGTAGAATATAAATACCTTTGAATTGTATAAATTGGGGAAAAATTTGAAGTATTACTCGCTCCTTTTAGGTTTGAAGTGAGTGCTCTTTTTCTTTGAGAGGGAAAGTAGGTCATGAAAGTTGAGAGAGGGTGGACAAAATGACAAGGGTAATAATGGAAAACATGTACATGATTGAGTAAATCATGTACATGAAAGAGCAACACCCTTAAAATATAACTAGGAAGAAAATAAATGTAAACAATTGAAATTAAAGAGAGGAATAAGAGTAAAGAATTATACCAATAACATGGGAACTTGAATTGATGGAATGAAGAACTTGGATAACCAAGAGATTGATTAAACTAATTAAGGAATGATTACAAATTTAATTGAAGAAATATTGAGAGGGAAATATTTAGGGTTCTACAAATATTGAGAGAGTAAGAGAGACTAATTTCTAATCTAATTTTTCTAAGGTAAGTCATGAGGGGTGTCCCTTAATATCTAATGTAATATCTCTTTTATACTAGTCTAATAATAATAATAATAATAATAAATAATAATAATAATAATAATATTCTCAAAATTGTGTCACACGACACAAACCCAAAAGAAAACAAAGCATCCTTTGTCTTCTACTGCCAAAAATTACCCATCAATACTTTCGCCCGATCGGGCATAATTACACCCGATCAATACATCAAGATGCCCGACCGGGTATCTTTTCGCCCGACCGGGTATCGTTTTGCCCCTCGGCTGCATAGATTTCCTTCTTGATTCCTCCTTCCTCCTTCCTTAAAATCATCGACTGCAAATTCAACTCGGGTTTCGATTCAAAGGTAATTTCAGATCTATGATTGCTCAATTCCAGCGTTAAATCGAAAGTGGAGGTCTAATTGTTGTTGCTCGTTGTTGTTTGAGATTGAACGGAGCAGCTGAGGTCATGGGCTCGGTGCCGTCGATTGTGGATGGAGATGAGTCGGAATTGATGTGGAGATGGTCTGATGATGCGTGGTTGCTGGATGTTGGAGGATTGAACGGAGATGGTGGTGGGCCGAGAATATGAGCAGGGGAGGATGATGGAGGTTGATGGTGATGGAATGTGGTTGTCGGGTTTGGACATAAGACGCTGAAGGTGCGTGATTGTGTCGGGTTCGTCGGAGTGAAGTTGGGGGGCCATGATCATGGTGAATTGGATTGGTGCGTGAATGGTGGTGTTATTAATGGAATTTGGCGATTTGAATCCAACCAAGTACCAGGAACAAAATAGGTGTTTGTGATTTTGGGAATAAACAAGACTTTGACTTTTCCAATGCATTTCTTTTGTTTTAGGCCCTTATTCATTTGGTTACGGTCAAACTTGATCCGTCTTGATTCACTTTATTTAACCCGTTTCTTCTCTTCTTCGTACCTACATGTTATTATAATAAAGTAATAAATACCAATATTAAATAAGAATTCGACTAATTATTAATGCTAACTAAAACGACTAATTATTATAAATTAGTAATTAAATGAGCTATTTAATCATTTAAGCACGCAAAATCGAGTCGGAGTAAGGTATAAATGAGGGGTAAAACACGACTAAAATTCTACTTATCATGTTTAGATTAGAGTAAATTATCAATTACACCCTCCTCAAATACACTTTTTTAAAATAACTCTCCCCTCAAATTTTTTTATTTTTTTACACCCATTTTAATGTCTCCGTTTATAACTTGCACCCATAATCGTTTTCAGGTGAAAAGGCATGTGAAATGACGAAAATGCCCCCGCGTGTTTAAAAAGCCATGACTCTTCATTTCCCTCCCTTATTTCACCTGTTGAACATTGGGAACCTACTGCTATGCCAGAGCCACTACCACCACCCTTAAGGACCATGCCAGGAAGACCTAAGGGAAAGAAGAGAAGAAAAGAAGCTGGAGAGAATGAAGAACATCAACTGAAGAGAGGGAAGAGGTCTAAACATTGCAAAGAATCGTGGAGGCTCGTGTCACTACAAGAGAACTTGCAAAACCCAAACCGCACCACCAAACACTGCTTTGTGAGGGCACTGGCGCAGACCACAAAAAAAGACCGAATGGGCAAAGAAATCGGAGAAAGAAGAGCAAGAGCAAGGGACTAAAAAGAGAGGCATGGAAAACAAAGACATCTCAATGGAGCATCATCAAGCACCTCCACTGCTATGCCATCAACAAACACTGCAGCACCTACTTCATTGTCATTCACAGAGCTTTTATCCCAAGCTTCTAATGTTCAAGGAAATCAAGCATGGCACCAGTCTTGAGCAAAGTTATGAATGCAATTGTTATTGAACTTGTGTAAGGTTTATTTATGAACAATTCAACAAGTTTCTAAACCTGCTTTTGTTATTTATGAACAATTAGTTGGACTTGTGTAAGGTTTGTGAACTTGCTTTTGTGATGTAATGCAATTCATCAGTTTTTGGTTTTTTAATATTTCAGTATTTGTGAACTTGCTTTTGTTGTACTAATAACCAAATGCAATGTAAAAAATTGCAGCGTGTAATGAACAAGCAATTAAGAAGAACATAAGGTCTGACATTATCATTAAGAACTTAAACCCACATTGTCGTTGCCATTACATTAAATATAGATACTCAGACTTACATACGACAAACTACTATGAAAATGATGAGCATCATACAGGCAAACACTACCATAGACAAGCTGCAACAATAACTGCCCCTCTCATACTTTGACATGAAGGCTTTGTTCTTCAGATTTTCAATCTCAAATTGTAGCTTCTTCCTATCCTCCTTAAGCCATTGTATTTCACGACTCAAACAACCAACTTCATAATCAACAAGTCTCTTCTCCATCTTGAGCTTGTTGATTATCTCTTTCTGCCACTCAGTTTGAACGCGATCATGCCAACGAAACCAACGACAACCAACCATACCACCTGTTGGGTTAGAGAACTTGCACTTCTCAAAACGTCTTCCCGGGATTGTCATTAGTACCAGGCGTCAAAATGGCAACCGGCACACCACAAAGACATTTTCTGGGTTGCTCTTCAACGCCACTGTTATGACTGCTTTCATAGCTACTTTCAATTGACATTTTGATTGGCAAGCTAACCCTAATTTTCATAAGACAAATCAAACCAACATCAAAATCACAACCTAATTACCAACAACCATATCAAAATTAAAATGAACAAAGTTAACCAAATCCAAACAATGGAGAATGATTTACCTTGAGAGAGAATGAGAATACAATGAAGGAAACAAAATTGAGGAAAAGAAGAAGGATTGAAAGAGAAAGAAGAGAATGAATGGGGGAATTAGAAAGAAGAACACAACACATTTATAAAGGAGGAAACGAGGGCAAAATGGTCCGAAAAAATAGGTTTTAACTTAAAAAAATGGAAAAGCTGCCGGGAAACGTTATTGGGTGCAATTTTTGAACGGAGCCATTAAGTTGGGTGTAAAAAAATAAAAATATTTGAGGTGGGAGTTATTTTAAAAAAGTGCATTTGCTGAGGGTGTAATTGATAATTTACTCTTTAGATTATTAAATAATAACTAATAAGAAATAAATTAAATATGATTAGTTTCATAAAAATAGAGTAGTAATGAAGAATATAGTGTCGATCAATTGTTATTAATATCGTAGTAGAGATTATATTATATCCGACCTTTTTCACCTTTGATTTACAATTTTCATATTATTAATTTAATTTATAAAATTAATTCAAGGCTTGCACTCTTTGTATGCATTGTGGCTTCATTTCTTCTTTCAAGGCTTCTAACTCCTTCATTAAGGACTTGGAAATTGAACCAAGTTCATGAGGCTTCATCCTTGAACATGGAACATAAGGAATATACTCAATGCTACTAATTTTCTCATAGAGAAATCAGAATGCAACCATTTCAGAAAACAGAATGTTTTAGAAAAGATTATCTCAAGACAAACACAAAGGTGAAATTGTGTTATAACCTGATTCTGATACCAAATTGCAGTATAATGGTGGGAATTTCTTATAATTTGAGGGATTTAAAGTTGATCTTTGTATTCTTTCTTGTCTAAGTAAATGCTACTATAATTTATAATTATTAGTAACAACATGTGGTAGCAAAAGTTGGTGGGGGCATGGAGAGGAGAAACATCGCATACATTGGGTGGCCTGGGATAAAATGTGTAAGACTAAGCGAGACGGGGGCCTTGGGTATAGGCATTTTGAATCCTTTAATGATGCAATGCTAGCAAAACAAGTTTGGAGGCTATATGACAATCCTAACTCACTGGTTGCTCGACTCCTAGCTGCACGATATCACCCAAATGGCGACATTACCACTGCTGTTTTGGGGCACCATCCGTCCTACATTTGGAGGAGCTTAATGGAGGCTATGTGGGTGATTAAGGAGGGGGGTCGTTGGCTAATTGGTGACGGTAAAAAGGCTAGTTTTTGGAACGACCCATGGATGAATAAGGGACCTTATTTTCGACTGATTTCGCCTGCTAGAGGTGAGGTAGGGAGTAAAGTTGCGGACTGGATGCTGGACGGACCGAGGAGGTGGAACGTTGAAAAGCTGCAGCAATATCTCTTTGATTTTGAGGTACATGATGTAGCAAAAATACCACTGTGTGAAGGAGATGCGGAGGATAAGCTGATATGGCACTATGAGAAGTCGGGGAGGTATACAGTTAAGACAGGATACCACTTTATTCGTTGGATGAAAGAGCAAAGGGAAGGAAGGGGCAATTCGAGTGAGGGCTCGAAATTATGGGGTAATCTATGGAAGCTACATGTCCCACCAAAAGTGAAGAGCTTCATATGGCGGGCAGTTAAGGGAGCTTTACCATGTGCCATGAATATCCACCGGAGGATTAGTGACGCGGACCCGACCTGCTTCCGATGTAAGGGACAATTGGAAAGCGAGTCACATGCGCTTGTTTGGTGTCCGTATGCTCAGACGGTCTGGGAGAATGCTGGAATCGAAGTGAATGAGACCTGGGATCGGCTTCCGTTACTACCGGATTTAATCGAGAGCATCATTACCAATAACAGGGGGGTGGAACAAAGCAAATTAATTATTCTGTTATGGGCAATTTGGAATCAACGAAATAAAGAGTTTCATGGAATAGAAGTATGGGATCCGGGACGAGTGGTAGAAGCGGCTTGGGGTTATTGGCAGGCTTGGATTGGGGCACAAGGGAAGGGGATGAGGAAACAAGAAAGGACTGATGGGAATATGCATGACGAGATGGAAGCCACCTCGGAAGGGATTTTTCAAGGTTAATGTCGATGCCGCGGTATTGGGGGAGATGGGTTGTGGTTTGGGAGTGATAATTCGGGACCATGATGGACATGTCGAAAGAGCTGGAGTTCAACAAACAAGGGAGCGTTGGGAGGCGGAGATTGCTGAAGCCAAAGCCATGGAGTTTGGATTACAAATGGCATTACAGATGGGCATTGTGAGTATCGTCGCGGAATCGGACTGTAAGACGTTGGTGAACATGCTGAAATCCGGAACCATGCCGTCGAGTTACTTGAGTAATATTGGGAGGTCGATTCTAAATTTAGCTTCTCAGTTTAATGTTATTGAGTTTAATTTTGTTCGTAGAGACGGAAATAGAGCGGTCCATTGTATGGCTCATTTACTTCCCTTACTCTATATTACTAGAGTTTGGGTTAGGATGGTGTCGGACTCTTTATCTGATCTTGTTGCTACCGATTCAAATTCGGATATTAATTATGAATAAATAAAGTTGGTTTTTCCCTCAAAAAAAAAAAGTTGGTTGTTTATTCGTCTGTTAGACTATAGCACCAGTTCTAATACAACTGATGGTATAGAAACTGGGCTTTATAATAAAATTTTCGATTTTTGTTTTGAATAATCCGAGTTATACCATAAAGTTCTTAACTCATCAACTTAAACATAAAAAAAAATAAAAAATAAGAAAGCTCTGAAAAAATACACATAAGTCAGTTAGATATAGGTTTGTTGTACATGCTAATATGTTATTGTACCACTGGAGTTATAGTGTTATTTGTGTTATATCGTAAACAAACATCTATACCTCTACTAATGTACAAGGTTATATCACAAACAAACCTCTACTTATGCCGGGAATCAAGGTTATATTTCGAGCGAATGTCGAGTTTATCTTTCAAATCAGGTCAGCTAACGAATCAATTTCGGGTTATTTTCGGATTGGATTGGGCCGAGATCGAGTCGAAACAGACATTAGGTTGGGTTGGGTCACGAGTCATCTCAAGTCTTGTCAGGTTTGGTTTCGAGTCTACCTTTATCAAATTTTGTCAGATTATGAGTCATCATCGAGTTGAGTCGGGTCAATTTGTAACATGTTTCGCTTTTATCAAATGGAATTTAATCGGGTTTGGATTTGGATGCTCGAGTTCGGTCAAACTTTCCAACTCTTCCGAAAACACTATGAACAATCCCGTAAACACCGATCTTCCCCAATTAGGCTAAAGTGCTATACGTCGTCGACAAATTACTAAATATCGTCGACAATTAACGTAAATTTCCAAGTTTGCCCTCCATATCATAACTCCATATCCGTCTCACCAAAATGCAATTTCCGTCTCAAAACAGAAATGCAATTTCCGTCTCACTAAAACACAAGTCACCGTCTCACTAAAATATTTCAAACAACAAAAAAGTCGGGTTTTGTAATTAACAACATGAATGGGAACGATTTTAACAACGATTCCAACAATGAAGCTAGTAACGAGGTTAGTTTACGATTTAGTTTTGTTAAAAATTTATGTTTTATTATCGTTTGAATCCCGAATTAGGATAGATGCCATGAATGTAGACGGATTTATGATAGAATTTGTGACGGATTTATATGAAAAAGCAATTGAAAAAAAAAAAAATACATGGACTGGGCTTGGACGAAGAAATTTTTCGTCCAGCCCAGGTCTTGGACGAAAAATTCCTTCGTCCATAATGGGCCTTGGACGAAGGAATTTTTCGTCAAGACCTGGCCGACGAAAAATTCCTTCGTCCAAGGCCCATTATGGACGAAGGAATTCTTCGTCCGAGTGCCCAAATTGCGTATATTTTTTTTTTTTTTTTGTTTCCGACTTCTTTTGTATAAAATAATTAATTTCCGTCTTTGTATTAAAATTTTTTATTTTTTATAGTTTCCGACAATTCAAATAATTAATTTCCGTTATTTCCGACTCGTTGTGTATAAAATAATTAAATACTGTTTTTGTATTATAAAACAATTGAATTAATTAATTACCGTCTTTATATGAAATTTTTATCTTTAACATTTCCGACTCGTTTTGTAAAAAATAACTTATTACCGTGTTTGTATTAATTTTATATTATTTTTTATTTACTTCGACTCGTTCCGTAGCAAATAATTAATTAATAACTAACTTATTGAAATGCGTGCGCAGTGATTAACGATGGAGACGGTGTTGATTACTCGGATCATTTTACGACAACCCAGATTTTTGCATCTAGTATTGAAGCGTTTAATTGGGCATATGAGATCGGGCTCCGACTCGGGTTTGGTATAAAAAAGCAAGCAACAAGAAAGTTGGTCGTAACACGAATTTGAGACAACGTTATTTTGTTTGTCGGATGGGTGAAAAAGGTCCCGTAAATAAGGATGCCGATTCTTTAATGAGGGTAACACGCTACCGCGTGGTGCAATTGCAAATTTTCAATGAAAGTTGTTGAATTAGAAGAGAATAAGTGGCGGCTTGTGATGAGATCCGGGTTTCATAATCATGGTTTAACGTCGTATTGTGACGGGCGGATGATACTTTGCAAAGCTTGATGACGAGGAGTTGGCTTTTATCGATGCCCAAGTTAGAGCTCACGTTAGGCCGGCAATTATTAGTGCGGTTTTGCATCAGCGGAATCCGGAAAAGTCAAGACCTAATCGGCGACAAATCTACAATCGTTCTCAGAAAGTAAGGGCCGAGGAAAGAGATGGGAGAAACCCGACACAACAGATGTTAGCACTTGCGGTTCAAAGATAAGTACGTTCATTATTGGGTCACGATCGGAGACCGATGAGCTAACCCACGTGTTCATGGCTCATCCAGAAGCCGTTAAGATGTTTCGATCATACTATTATGTGGTACAGATCGATTCCACGTACAAGACAAATGAATACCGTCTTCCGCTTGTTGAGATGGTTGGAGTCACACCCGTCGGGAAGAGCTTTGTCATCGCGTTTGCTCTTGTGACGCATGAGTCCGAGGAGAAATATTTGTGGGTACTACGAAAACTGAAGGCCCTGCTTAATGATGTCGTTCAACCTAATGTTATTGTTACTGATTGCGAGGGAGGTTTGTTGAACGCGATCCCCATTGTTTTTCCCGATTCGTCTCACTTGCTATGTCTTTGGCATATATATTCTAACGTGGAGACGAAAGCACTTGATATCACGGATCAGGATAGTTGGGCTAAGCACGTAACTTATAACTTGTTTACTGCGGTTGTCGAGGCGGAGACCGAAGAAAAGTTTAATGTTGCGTGGGCCAAATTGGCAAGGGAATGGGCGGAAGTGGCGGCTTATATTGAGAGGCAATGGTTCCCGCACTTGGAAAAATGGGCCAAGTATAGAACGAACAAGATAACTCATTTTGGGAATACTTCTACATCCCGGGTTGAGTCGGCTCATGCGAATTTGAAGAGATGGCTGAATAGCGCGAAACTGGCAGTTGATAGCATCTGGATTCGGTTTCATTCTTTGATGGAAACGCAACATGTTGAGATCCGACACTCGTTGGAGTTATCTAGATCGAGGCGGTTGACGGGGATTCAGCGATTATTTTCCAGACTTTCTTTAAAAATATCAAAGAATGCCATCTGTGAATTGCGTGAAGAATTCGAAAGAGGTGCCAAGATGACGGAAGATGCCTTGACGATCGATTGCGGTTGTGTAAAGGCTACTACACTTGGTTTGTTATGTGCTTGTTCACTTCATCGCATTGCTAGAAACGGATCTCGGGTCCCTGTTGATGTGTTACATGCATTTTGGAGGAAGTTGGAGTACGATGGTTCGGAGGCAATGCCGACTTGTGACGATGATCGATTGGAGGAGTTGTTCGATGAAATTCGAATGCGGATCCGAGTATGAGATCATCCATGTTCGATGCTCTTTACTCTCAGATACATCCGGAACAGGAGGATGTAAACGAGCCTCGGGTGAACGAGAACCCTAGAGGACGTCCGAGTAGGGGAACTCGTAGAGATCCGTCCGCCGTTGAGCATGCACGGGTTCGTGTTCGAGTAGGTACTCCGTCTTCCCAACGTACTCCGTCTAGTACCCCCCGTTCTACTCCGACGGTTCCTGTTACTCCGTCGTCTACTCCCCGTTCTACTCCGTCGGTTCGTTTTACTCCGTATAGAACCCCCCGGTCCACTCAAACGGGCCCCGGTACACCGTCTACCACTGCTACCACGACTACGGGGAGTTTCGGCACAACGTATTGCGCACCTCTTGAGGTCGACTACACCATTGGTGATTTGAGGTATTTTCCTTATCGTGACTTCCTGCCTTCATTTTTTCACGAGTATGTAGAAGCATGGTTTAATCCTTACGGAGACGGTCATTGTGGTTTTCGAGTTATCTCACATGCTGTTCGGGGTGACCAATCTCATTTCACGATGGCTAGAACAGATTTACTTAGGGGAATTCGTAGTCCCGATTGCCGTGATCATATCTATGGCCCAGGGAGATTTGATGCGGAGGTAGATAGAATTACATTTATGGATCAGATACCGTGTGGCTCGGGTCATTGGATGGACGGTTTCGATCTATATGGTTATGCTACGATGTACAATTGGGTGATATGTTGTATTTCTGCATTTGACGATCGAATGGTAGTTTTACTTATTTGCCTTTACGAGCCCCCCCCGGAGTACGTACCCCATATGGTGTCTTATGGGTATTACATGCGGGAAACCACTATTTGCGGCTCCGGGTACGCCCCTTGTCACCTATGCCTCCATTAGCCCCTTGTTGGGTACATGATGCAAGCGTAGCTCATTATAATGGCCTCGTATCGACATCGCTTTCGTGTATGGCGCGATTTCGCGATTTCATCTTAGCTTTTATTTGTCCGATTATTGTATCTTTTATATTATATATCCGAATATTGTACCTTATATTTTATTTTATTTATCCGATTATTGTAGTTTATTATCTTCTGCATCCGATTAAATGACTTAAAACGTAATTTAATTAAAACAATCCTTAAAACACAATTTGACATATTTTAATTAAAACATTCCTTAAAACGCGTTTTGACATAATTAAAACATAAACCAATAAAAACATAATTAAAACATACCATACCCTAAATACCAAACCCTAAATAGCTAACCCTAAACCCTAAACCCCAAACCCCAAATCCCAAACCCTAAACCCTAAACCCCAAACCCCAAACCCCAAACCCCAAACCCTAAACCCCAAACCCCAAACCCCAAACCCCGAACTTAATTATCTTCCGATGATGAAGATGACGATTCCTTATCTTCTTCATGATCTTGAATCTCAATTTCTTCAGGTTGGGTAGGCATATATTGAGACAACAAATCATTCAAGTAGAGATAAAGAATTCCTTGCCCCGGCACTCTACCAGCACATAAGTCTGATAGTATTGGGTAATCGATCACGGTGAGAATGCGCTCAAAATATGTAAAGATATCACTTTTCAACCTACGAAACTCCCACATCTTCTCGTTTAGTACTTCATCAGAAACAACCTCATCTCTAACTGCTGGAGTTAGAACATGATCCGGGTTTCCTTGTAAAATTATACAGAGGGTCCCAATTGGAGGTTCTTCAAGCATGTGCCATACAGTGTCACTGGGAACCACAGATTCAAGACGCTCAATTAGAATTGGTAAATTTTGAACAATTAAATCGATTCTTATTTGATAAACTCTGATTTTTTGAGCATTTGTGAGAACCATTTTAGGATTGGATGTTGTGAGTGAATAATTAGTATTGTAGTGAGTGAAGATGATTTGGATGTTGTGATTGAAATTGACATAGAATGGCCTATTTATAACCTATTAATTGTAACGGTTATTTTTGAATTACAACGGTTATTTTGAATTATAACGGCTATTTTTGAATTGTAACGGTTATTTTGAATTATAACGGTAACATTTGAATTATAACGGCTATTTTTGAATTATAACGGCTATTTTGAATTATAACGGTCACATTTGAATTATAACGGCTATTTTTGAATTATAACGGTAAAATTTGAATTATAACGGTCACATTTGAATTATAACGGTCACATTTTTCCCTATATAAACATCTACATAATGTTGTAATTTTGCACTCATCTTCAACCTTTTCTATTTTCCAATCATCTTCATCATCTTCCATTTTCTTCTTCAAATCTTTACTTATGTCAACATCATCCTCAATGTGGGGAACCCGACCAATTGAAGGCCTTGATTTTAAGAATCAAATTTGCAATCGTTGTCAAAGAAACGCTATCATCAAGATTTCCGGGTCAGCTACTAATCCGAAGAAAGCTTTTTTTAAGTGCGTACCTTGCGATCATTTTGTGTCGTGGTTGACTGAAGATCATTTAACAATAACAAAAAAGTTGAATATAGCATGTCAAGATGAAGGTGATGATGCATCAAGTGGAAATGTCATGAAAGAGTAAGTGATAGGTATAAAAAAGGAGATTTCGGAAATGACAAGGATGATGAAGTTTTATCAAGTGTATCTTGTATTTGTTTGTTTTCATTATGTTGGCCATTGTCATGAAGTAGTTACTATTTCCAGAAATGTATGAATTTGCATCGATTGCTATGTATTCAAGAAATTTAAGAAATTTGAAATTTAAAACCGTCATGTTTTTTGAAATAAACAACGTTCAAATAGTCAACTAACATAATCATCCAACATAAAAAAATGTCTTCAAAACCGTACAACATAAATGAAAACAAACACAAACTAGTCTCCCGACTACTTATCATCCTCTTCATCGCTATCAGTGTACACACCATCTGATCTACGCTGAACAACATCACCGGGTGTTTGACGAGGTCCTCGCTGACGTATGATATCCCCAGCCCTCTCAATCAATGGGTCGACGTTCTTCATCATCTTGCGGAGGAAGGCAAGTCGTTTCTTGTCATCCTTAATTTTTTTTGGCCTCGTAAATCGAAACATTAAAGCACGTGCGATCTGCAAATTGACAAGAACAACTAAAACATTATAAACATTATCGAGGAACAAAAGAAAGTTAAACAATAATTACAAGAATTGTAAGTAATATTATTACCTCAGCAGGAATATCAAAATCATCATGTGGCGCGGGGGCATCACGGTGGTCGGGATCAATGATCAACGGGTGAGAATTCCCATTATACCAAGTCACATAATCTGCTCCGTCTCACCCGGAAACTAACTGGTCTCGATTTACGAGAAAGGTGAACCACGTGATCCTCCCAAAGAATCCCAAAGATGATCGGTCTCCGCAACCCCACCCAACCTCGTACCCTATCCCCGAAGGCGGGACGATGCGCCAATCTCATAATGGGATTGGGTATGATCTCGCACATACCCAAACCGTCGTAAACACCGATCAGGTGATACGGCTCCGCTATGTCCATGAAACGAATACAACCGGTATAAAAAGTACGAGGATGATACTCCTCCCCGACGCGGCCCGTACGGATCCCACCTAATGGAAGCACAAGTAAGCCCATCTAACAACCTTCGATACTCCAACAATTTCTCCGCATTTTGAGCGAAGGGACCAACGGATCTCCAAGAACACGACCGAGGCTGAGTAGGGTCAATTGCCGAAGGTGGACCGGGTCTGAACATAGGAAAATACTCATAGATCCACGATTGCAACAAAGTCAAGCAACCACCAATAGTCTTCACACAAGCACGTGAAGCCACCTCCAACTGTCGGTACATGAAGGCAAGTACACCGGCTCCCCAAGCGTAGTCGTGTACACCATCAGCATCATACACTAAAGAAAACAACGAGGACGTAACCTATCACCTCGATTTGTCGACAAAACCGTCGACCCCAACACCACACCAAAAACCCCTGAGCAAAAACAACATCACAATTAGCTCTCGCCGTTTCACAAACTGCATCTACCAATATACCCCCACTCTTGTAAATAGGGACCTTCTTCTTAGAGTTTAACGACAACCTCAACTGCTCTGATGAAATCCCAAAAAAGCCACAAACATACATAAGGGGATCCGCCAACGTCCCGTCATTATTCTCCACCTTACAACAGTTACCATCAACCCGAACGCCTAAGATCTGCGCAACATCGTGAAGGAGTATGGACATCTCCCCAAAAGGCATGTGAAAACTGTTGGTGTCGGGTTGCCATCTCTCAACAAAAGCAGAAATAAGGGGCATGTTATAATTCTCGGCCATGGAATCTAATAGGTGAGAAAGACCGATCACACGGCCATAAATAGTCTTAACGGGAGGAGTTGCCAACAACTCAACAACCTCGTCTTACCAAACCGGTGGTAACCCGTCAAAACTGGTCGACCGACTTCATTAGGAGTCGACCATAAGGTGTTGGCAATGTGGCCCCAAAGCTAGGAATCACGTGGGGAAAGTCAGGACCACCAGGAACACGATGATCGATCAACCAAGAGACATCCTTACCCGACTTCTTCTTCGGAGCCACCACACTACTAGAACTACCATCCGACCTCCGCAGGAAACGCCCCTCCTCATTCCGTCTACGTGGCACCCTACGCACTCGCTCAATACCCGCCTCCTCCTCACCTATCACATCACCGGACCAACCGCTCCTCCTCCACCCGCTCATCGCCTACGAATCGGTACTACCATCTCCAACCTCGACTCAGGCAAACCGGAGCCCCTTTCGAGCTCGAACGTGACGGTCATTTCCTCCACCTACCATCTATTCCAAAAAAATAAAACAAAGAATTTATAAATATAAGTTTAAGTAAATTAAAAATTAAAAAAAAAAAAAAAAACCGGAACGGGGTTTATTAATAATAATTAATTAATATTTTACGTAAACTAAACGAGACGCAACAAAAATATATTTACAACAACTTGATTACTTAAATTAATAAAACAAAGAATTTATAAATATAAGTTTATGTAAATTAAAAAATAAATAAAAAAAACAAAATATCCCCAAAAGAAGTTTATTAGTAATAATTAATTTATATTTTACATCGACAAAACGAGACGGAATAAATATATATTTACAACGACTTCGCCACGAACGACAATTATTATAAAAAAATTATATTTTACATCGACAAAACAAGACGGAAAATAATTTATTTTTTTTAAAAAAAAAAAAAAAAGTAACGAGAAATTCTAAAAAAAAAAGAAAAAAAAAAAGAAAAGAAACAACATTTGGGCCAGACGAAGAATTCCTTCGTCCAACACCAAGCCCAGACGAAGGAATCCTTCGTCCAAAGCCCACATGAGACGAGCAAGGGCTTCGTCTGGCCTGGGTCTGGGACGAAGAAACCCAACGTCTCAGCCCAGATTTTCGTGTTCTTTTTTTTTTTTTTTTTTCGATTAATTTTTTCGATTATTCCGTTTGATTTTCGCGTAACACGATTAAATCCGATTGAATTCAAAGCATCTATCCTAATTCCGTCACTAATTTGGCATCTATCCTAATTCCGTCACACATTTACAAACTAAGCAAAATACTACAAAAAAAATTTAATCTCGAATCACATACCTTGTTGAATGTTTGAATTCGTGACGGAAATGATGCGGTCGATACGTTTGTGTCGGGTTTTTTTTCTTCAAAATCTGAGTCGGGTTTTTTTTTTTTCAAAATTTGGAATGTGATAGGTAGTTTTTGAATAAAAAGGAAAATATTAGGGGGAGTGTGAGGGAGGGGCAAATTTGGAAGTTCATTAAAATTGTCGACGATATTTAGTAATTTGTCGACGACCTTTAGCAGTATTCTTCTTGAACCTTTCATTCAATTTTCAGGCCCAACCATGCTTTAGTAGGCCCAAACATGGGCAATCCATTTGATGAGGTCCAGTTTAAAATGGGCTCCTGGGCTTTTTAAGAGGCACACACTCATCAAGTCATCATATGTTGATATGCAACCATTAATCTCCGGTAAGACAGTTTTACACAAACCTCATATAAGATGAGTAGATAACTTTGCCAATAAAAACTAATGATTACATATTCCGAAAAAAAAAGTAATCTCTTTTTTCATATTCCCTTCCCTTACCAATATCTTTGGATTTTCTTTTTGGGTCTAACAAAGCGTGCATTTAATCACATTACAGTAGAGGGGAGGAGAAATTCGTATCTAAGACCTATTATCTACAATACCTCCGTCTTAACTCTTAACCACTATAGTAAGACATTTTCGGCTACAATATCTTTGATTTAGAAACATATATACAAATTTATAAACATGTGATAAACGCCAAATAATTACTCCTAAACCTGACAAAATTGACCAACCCAAAATCCCAAATAGCCCGAGTCGTACCCGAGGTGAGAATCCAGATATGACTTGAAATCTGAATTGACCCCTCCCGTTCAACCCGGCCTAAATGTTTATCATTGCAAAGTGATTTTTATGTCTAAATAACTTAAAAATAACCCGCCCAAAAATGTTCTAAATTCAAAACAACTTAAACCAATAAATTCTTACAACCCGAATAACCCAAACTCAAATTGACCTGACCCCATCTCGATGGTGAGTTGGTGACGCCCTTGGTCCCTAGTCAAAGTTTCTTCCAAAAAAAAGGTTATAAATGACAAGACGAAATAGTTGAGTAAGCCTTGAAGAATCCATTAATGGCGGGAAATTCATCAATGGAGCACAACAAAGCAGAGACACTAACGTGCACCATTATAGCAATCGACACTACCAACAACAATTTGACATACTTGGTGTGTTCCGTCTGCGAGAAGCCTCTTCAAAACCCTCTTTCTCTTTGCACTTCTTGTCGTCGCAACGCTCTCGGTCCCAACTCTTTCGCTTCCAAACGCCTTTTCCGCTTCCTCGTTAGTCCTCCTGCTCTTTCTTCTTTTCCGTAATCATTTATTTACCTTTGATTAAAATAACCCGATAAAAAAACAATTGAAATTGAGAGATCGTCTTTTAGGAGACCCGCTCGTTTTATTTAATTTACTTGATTGCGTTAATATTTTGTCTGAATAAAATACTCCTCGATTAAAAAAAAGTAAACAAATGATTGAGACGGTTTGTGGTCGCAGATGTCGATAGCATCGGATACGAGGGTGTTTACAGTGATTAGTTTTGATAGAGCAGCTAAAATCCTCTTTGGTTGTTCTGCTGATGATTTCTTCAATTTCGCCAAAATTCATCCTTTTGCAGGTATGAATAAGGATAGGAAATAACCAGTCCGGAACCGGAATCCAAAAAAATCATGGACCGGAGACCGGACCGGAAAAATTCCGGACCAGATCGGTTGGACCGGAATTATTTTTACATATCCTCCTTTCAAATTCCGGTCCCAAAAACCGGACCGATTGGACCAGAATGGACCGGATTAAATAAGGGTACACTTGTTTTTTTATATAATATTTTTTTTTTAAAAAAATAAAAAATACAATAATTCCGGTTTTCCGATCCGGACCAGACCGGAATCTCGAAAAATGTAGGACCGGGACCGGACCGGAATTTTTAATTCATGTTCCGGTCTGGTAGATTCCGGTCTGGACCGGTCCATTTTTCCGGTCCGGACCGGATTATGCCTACCCTAAATGCAGTATCCCGGTTACAAGTATGTGTGTGTTGTTAACTGTCATAGACTCGTAGGAGTAATGTTTTGACTGTGGTTGTGCAGCTGCAAATGCTGGTAAAATTCTGGAAGGTGAAATGTGTAGGATGACGCTGTCCAAACCAAAGAACGGTAATGCTCAACATCTACGAGTTGCTTCTGTTGTTCCTTTGAGTTCTGGGTTTCGGCCAGTTATTCAGTCGTTAAACCAGCTCTATGGAGGGTCTGTTCCTTCATAAACATTTCCTGTTGACAGGAAGATGCATGTAATCGCAGTCTGAAACAATGGAAGAACTACTCGTTGCTGTTATAAACAGTGAATCGCAATCTGTAATCCAAATTCTTTACTGAACAGAATGCATTTGTCTGCTGTAATCGAAATTTTTTGTTGAACAGAATGCAATTATCTGCTGTGAATAACTTGAATCGTTCCTACTGCACGTAATTGTTAGAATTCACATTTCACAAATTCACGGTAAACTTATTGCACCGAGTGTAAGATAATTTATTAATATGTACTCCGTATGATTTGGATTATAACACTGGGAGCAAATTATTGTCTGAGATTTCAGATATAAAAGCGTTGATCTTTGTATTCTTTCTTTTCTAAGTAAATGCTAGTATATCAAGTTCAACACTGTTAGATTGCAGCTGGTTGGTTCTGATCTATCTTTACTGTCTGGTCGAAAGTTATTATTCTGTTAAAATGTCATAAGTTTTCTCTGTTGAAGCCAGGCCTCCTTTTGTCCATCTCTTGAGCATCTCGAGAGCGGCCTTGGGTTGGTCCATGGGAACCATATGACCGGCGTTATGCACCTGTTATCAGATAATGTCGCACAATGACATCAAGTAAGTAACAAACTATATTCTGTTTCAAATTCATCTCATTTTACTTTAGTAGTTCTTTTAGATGAGACGGTTTTGAAACCCGCCCCTCATATCATTTCGGGGGTGCATTTGCATTAGGGTCAGCTCGGGTTATTTTAGGTATGTTTCCTGATTAGGGTTTGTTTGGGGTGGCATATTCAAGTTCGTCTTTTCGGTTAACCCGGTTGGATTAGGTTAGGTTAGCCTTGCTAGGTCTGGATGTAAAACGGCAAAGAGAGCAGACCTTGAGAAAACCGAGAGGTCCATGGGTTTTTAGTTGCCCTGCTTCTGCACCATCTACTTTAAAGGACACGGTTGGAGCTGCTGTGAAATCTTTCTTCCCCGACCATTCCATTGCGTGGACCCACCTCGAGTTCCCTGCGACAAACAAAATCAAACTTCAAATTGACGATCATAGATCATTTGGCAAAAGTTAGTTTGTAAGAGCTCGAGTTCAAGTTTGCATGTCATACCTAGCCAGTTGCATATAAGATCATATTCCCCTGCATAAATGAGAGTACTGATCCCGTCCTCGAGTAGTGCAGGAATTCCCACTTCAAGGTTTCTCATCCAGTCCATTTGCATAGCCTCATATACCTCTGTACTACACGATACAAAGTCGACTTTCCCAACACCCAAAGCTTGCCTTACTGAATCCTGATTTAAAAACTTCTCCATGTTCGAAAAATCATAGCAGAGGTCACCCTCGCACTTCTTCCTGATATCGTAGTACTATTTAACAGAAACTACTGTATTAGTCATATGGCTTTCTTGTACCGTCTGCACAAAGTAATGGATTCGGATAGTGAGTAGTGACTGACTTACATTTTTGTCGCCTGCGTATTCCATGACTTTGTTGAAGATGTTGGTACAGGCAAAGTACGCAGTCAGGCAAGAGTCTGTACCATCAGTACCTAATCTCGCAACAAAAATAAAGTTGAGAACTCTATCTTTGTACGCTAAATTGATTCGAGAAAAACAAAATAGGTTCTCGTACCACACTGTTTGATCGCCTGTTGGCAAGCTGGAACCATTTTGTTAATGCTGTTATATTCAGTCCGACCAATTATCCCGTTCTGCAAAGCGTAGTCTGTGTATGCTTGGTATTGAATTTCAGGGTCTGTTAAACCGTTACCAATGGCGAACCCCTTGAGGTTAATGGGAGTTCCTTCTTTAGCCTTGTTTCCTTGGTGTACTCTAGAGGCAAAGGCAGGGATGTAATGTCCTGCATACGATTCACCGGTTATGAAGAAATCGTTCTTTGCGTATTCAGGATGTGCTTTGAAGAATTCCTGTCAATTACCAGAAATTATTGTTACAGTTTACAGTAAGTAGTTTTTCTGAGAGTTGATTAGGAATTTAGGATGTACGGAGTAATAAGAAAAGCAGACTTACCTGCAAGAAGTCATATAAGTCATTGCTAACACCGCTTTCATCGTGACGGAGATCACTGTCATCTGAAGTGTAGCTGAATCCAGTTCCGACTGGCTGGTCGACGTAGATGAGGTTGGACACCTGCAAAATCGAAGAAACAATAACTTCGATGAGTTTTTTTTTTTTGACAGCTGTAAATAAAGGGTCTACAGACTCATGGTCTGCCGAGCTAGACCATGTGCTATGCCATTTAGATGTCTTTTCAAACATTTACATTTGTTCAGCCCAATAACCCGTTTCAAACCCGCTGCTAGTCCATTTCTTATATTGCAGCAATTTTTAAATAATTGAAATGGAAAAAAGGTTTCTATGCGGAAGAACATCAAATCTTGTTTTTGATCGTCTTAAGTTTGGCCTCTCACAAGTCGCAACCCTGTTGGTATTTTTGCCTTGTTTAAATTAGTTGTGAGTGTCTTGACTTAGGACGGTTTTAACCAGGAATCTGTGACGGAAGAAATGATACCTTGTCCCAACCATAATCATTCCAAACCAAAGACAAATTGTTGGCAATTTGGAAAGGACCATTTTCATAGAAGAGAGCTAGTTCACTGCTGCACCCTGGTCCTCCTGTTAACCAGATGACTACAGGATCATCCTTGCTATTTCTCGATTCGAAGAAAAAGTAGAACATCCTGTGAAAGGATCGAAAATTTTAACTTATTATTCCATACATACGCGAAAAAACAAGTTCAACTTTATCGATATAATTTATTCCTTAAGACCTTAAAAATTCAATTCACTTTAATTCAGCTTCGTAACTTTTTTGTTTAAAGGACCATATAAATTAGTCCGAATTCACATCATGTCTTATTTCTTAAGTCGATAATGTTGTCCAATATATAATATGTTCGGAATATTTTGAAATTTTACATAACCTCTAAAATATTATTAAAAACATTTATTATTCTATATCATCGGTATATTATTACACGATACACAACTAGTTCTGAAGTAATTCTTCATTCATCTCGATCAATAATTATCATTTCAACTTTTTACACTTTTATTGCATCATTTCACATCCTTAATGTGAACCAAGGGACGACTTCTAGGAGAATTGAGACCGAAAGGCATTTCACATGGTCACTCGACACTCAATCATACGTACATGCTAATCATTCAAGAATTAAATTGGTGGAACACATAAAACACTTTCTATTGTACTCATAGTTTACCGACTATTACGTATATTCAGTAGTTTATCCGATATGTATTAAAGTTAAGCGACTGTGAACTCTCTTTTTTTAATATAACATTACACATTCTTTTTCAAAATAGATTATTATAATATGTAAAGATTCTAGTCAAACCAAACAAGAAAGTAATTTGTCGTCTCACATGCAAACAGCTGGTATATGATGATTATTGATGTGTTCTTTGATGCTTTTTTTTTTACCAATGATTGCACAATATTGATCAATTTGTCAATATCAAATTAACAATTATCATTAATTCTCTTTATCAAAAAATTAAGATAGTGTATGAATTAAGGTACATTATTACATGAAATTGCCACATTACGTTTTACTAGAATAATTACCCGCGAAATTATTAGGTTCACCCGATTGTTAATTAGATTAAATTAGATTAAATAGACTTCTCGAATAATGATAAGAATACTAAATTTAAATTCAAAGTGCCAAATGAATTATAAAATTCCGTAAACTATAATGTCATATGCAAAATCTTATTCAAATTTGTCTTAAACTTTTGTCAATATAAACTGAACTAAACTAAAGTAAATAAAACGCTAAAAACTCGAATACCAAGGTAAAAAAAAAAATCCAGTAAAATATCACACCAACTCCCAAAAATCAATGCTAAAATGTCGGAAACAAACTTTGGTACAACACAAGACATAGGTAGAAAACACAAGAAACAACACAGAAACATGTTAAACAACACTCACTCTGTCTCATTCAGTTGTCTAAATAAATAATTGGGATGACGAAATTAATACTTTAAACAAGTAACGTATATAAACAAATACATACCTTGCATCTTTAGAATGTGGAAGACGATAATACCCTGCATGGTGACCCAAATTTTCAACAGTAGTACCCGGGTCACCCAACTCAGATATCTTGAATGTCCTTTCAACCAATCTCGGTCCTTCGACCGACAAACCGGCACTGGACCTATGGTTAAAAGGGTATTTTGGGAATAAATTGAGTTGATTAATGAACCTTTGTGCTTGTAGTTTTGGAAATAATGTTGTTTTAGCTAGTTTAAAGTTTTCACCATAGCAAAAGAAAATTACAATTGCAAATATTACAATAAAACAAGAAATTTTATAACCCATTTTTATATATTTTTTGTATAATTTGTGTGTATTTAATTTGAATGTATAATTTGTGAATTTTTTGTGAATAAATAGGTTGAAATTGATGAGAATTTATAGAGTTTGGAGAATAAAGGAGTTTAAGGAAGGTGAGAAGGTGTGAAGTTGGGGATACGAAATGTGAGGAAAGAAAAGAGAGTGGCATAACGGTCCAAGAATTATTGTTACATGATTATATATTATTATTTTCACAAATTCTAGAATAAGATGGTCTAATACAGTTTAGTTTTATAAAAAAATTATTTATTTAATGTTAATAAATAGTAAAATGTTTTTTTATATATAAGACCGTCTTATGGTGTGAAATCGTCTCATACAGGAATTATTTAAATTATTTTAATTTTAATATTAAAGTTTTTATTAAATATTTTATATGGGTTTTGGTATTATTATAATGGGTCGTTGTTAACTTTTTGTTTTTTTTAGATGTCATACATTCTTTTTCTTTGCTAATGGTGCCTACTTATCTTTCTTTTGTTAGTTGTTGGTCCATCATCTATTTTTCTTTTTTTCCTTAAAGTTTTCCTTTTTGTTGGTTAAATTACATCACTTTTTGAGCTAAAATTTAATGGTAAGAATCTTGCATATAACGTTTTATGGGAAAATGATCCTAAAATATCCTCTTTTGATGAATTCTAGTGTGGATTATTATTTATTTGGTAATGATAAATACAGCCTGTATAGTTGTATTTAAACATTCAATATCATCTATATTAATTTAGGAATTGAAGACTAAATTACACATAAATCAATGTAACTAATGCATATATTAAGGTTTTATTTCCTCTTTTACCTTCTTAAATACAACCCTTAGAGTTGTATTTATCATTTCGCTTATTTATATAGGGTTTTTTGCATTTTTACATAAATCCCGTGATAATTTTATAACATGTTTCTCCTTACGTATATTCAATAATTAGTAGATTTATGAAAAAACAATATAAATTGTCCCTTTTAGTTTTGGGAAAATATCAACAGTTTTGTTAACAAATAATTTAGTTTGTTCATTTCCTAATTTGTCATTTTACAATGAAGGAAAGCAATTTGTTAATTATCAAACATTTTAGGAAAATCTACTGTTAAAATGTGCTAGTTAATTAAATTTGTCAATAAATTGATTTTACAACTTGTTTATGTGAGTAATAATAACCAGTTGTTTACCAAATAGTACCATAATATAAGACTGTTAAACTAATATACGAGACATGACCCTGTTTGGTAATCAGCAGATTGATATTAGTAGAAGCAGATTGGTCAAGCAGATTATAAATGACAGATTGGATTAACAGGTTTGACTAGTATATTTCAATTAGCAGATTTAGTAGAAGTGTTTGGTAATTAGCAGATTTTGGTTAATAGATTGTTGTATCTATATCTAGACTGTTGACGGATTCATATTTCACAATCTACTAATGTGAATATGCTGGGTAGAGCAGCATATTGAAAAACAGTAGATTGAGCTCCAATCTACTCTTTCAATATGCCATTTACCAAACACTCAAAATAGTAGATTGGTGAGTCAAACATGCTAAAAGCCTTGAATATGCTGAAAATTTCCCAATCCGCCATTTACCAAACACCCCCTATAATATTAGACGAAGGAAGTATAAAAATGAGATACATAAAAACTTAAACACGATCAACTCATATCAGATTATCTGTTAATGTCGCCATTTCAATGAATTTTATACATATCTCAAAATATGTGAAAGAATGCAGAAATATATTAAGATGATGTTTGGTTCGCTTTAAGATAACACCTAGTAACCTAGATAATTTTACTTCATATGATTTTTCATTTCCTATGAATTGATAAAAAAAATATGTTTGGTTGACGGTAAGAAACACTATATATTTTTCATATATTTATGTAGGAACTCTAGTTTAGAAAGATTCTAAGTAAACAACTTCTAATACCGCGTACATTCTTTCAACCGCTATAACACGATTTTATTTTTATAAAGATTATTATAAATTATAAATTAGCAAAATTTCATAAATGCTAGCTTTGTCTTTTCTAAGACACTTGATCAATAATCATTGGATTTATTATCTTTCAGCATGTTATGTTATGTTCACTTATGTGGGTTAAAGAATGTTTTGAGGACACAATTAATTTACGGGTCAATTAGTGGAATTTGGCATATTTCTATCATGAATCATGAATATTCATGATTCATAAGCCTCCACTTTTGGCGGTATTAGATCCATTCACACGTTCAAGAGCATGGCTAGGTTATAAGAATTATTACATTTTTTTACATGATGTTTAGAAGATATGAAAAAACAAAGGTAAAACATTTAATAATTAGATCATACAACATGTTATGTAGGTGGCAAATGATTGGTCACAATTTAATAACATTATTTTGTTTAACGTTACTTGTATAATTTGGATTTGAGTTGGATAAATTAATTATCTGAATTATTAAACTCTTTGATCTGATGAGTTTCAGGCTTGCTATATTATTCCTGATTGTTAAACAATACCTTGAATCTGATAGTTGTCTCTTCGAATGACTATCACATGTGCCTTAGGATTTCCTGATAATATGTTTGGGTCAGGCATCTGTTTATGAGTTTATCATAATTATGATTATGTTTTAGGGAGTTTCCTATATATACACTTTTTACCTCACCTTAACCGTCATGCATCATGACTACCAAATCTGTAATATATCTCTCTCTTATGCTGATGGACGTAACTGTAATATCGATAGTGAACCAAGTAAATCCTTTTGCTGTTTAATTTGTTTGTTTATTCTTTACGTTTGTTCAATCTTTCTCGCATCTATTACAACCCTAATAAATCAAACTAAACATATGCGAATATTGATTAAATTAGGTCAATCCCTTACCGATTCATCTTCCAATTCACGATATCATTTCGAGATAATAAAATCTCAAACAGAAATTTGTTGAGTACACATAAGAGGTAGAGAATATTAATCAAAAGAAGGACACCTTTTGCGTACAAGGAATCCTTAGAGCACCCTTTAAAGCAAGCTTATTAATAGTTGCTTTGACACACCCTACACTTGTGGGTGGAAAACGTAGATCTTCTAATTATTGTCTATTTGCCTTATGATGCGTAAAGCCACATTGTACGCTTAAGGCTTAACGGCAAAAGTATAAGCCTTATCTATTCTATTCAATTGCTTGCTTCATCATATGCCCTTTATTAAGAACGGATTATTTGTCCCATTTTGTTTCTTATACTGTGAAGCAAGCAATTGTCTCCTTGTAAGTTGTAACACATCACTAATTGTCTAATTTTATAGAATGTACTACCCGTTTTATTATGTAATGGATGATCTGTCACAAGGCACGAGATATAAGTAATAGAGCGGGAGATGCGACACAAAGCTGAAACAGACCCCAACTCCATTCCCCTTACAAGAGTCTAACATTAGTACTACGGAGCCAGGATTTAAAGCCAGCGGGGGCGAAACATTTCAGCGGGGGCGAAGAGGTTATTCTATAAGGCAACCACGAAAAAATTCGGAAATTTTAACTAAAAATTTCAAAATTTCCAATGCCAACGAGGGCGGGCTCCCCTGCTATCCCCCCTCGCTCCACCACTAAGAACTTTGTCACTATATTCTTCTAAAAAGATATTATATGCACGTTGATCGCGATATTTCCTTTCCCTTTTCGGGATTTTTTTACTTTTAAACCTAGTCGAAAGTCTATAAACCTATCGATAAATATAGTCTTATGCATTTTAATAAAAATTTGGCATAGCATGAGCGGTTGCTTAATTCAATAAAGATATTTTCTTCAACAACAAGGCATAATCAGGAATTCAGGATGAATGAGATTATGAGATCTCATAGCCCTTGTCCGGGGACCGGGGCATGTACAAAATTTCATGAAGTATTTGTGTTAACAAGTCGAACTTTGTGTTGCACCAGACGATCATTAAAATCACGATTAGTTGAGTTGGTTTTTTATATAGTACCAGACTACCAGCATCAGTAGGATCAAAAGGTCGCGTTTCAAATCTTACCGCGCTCTCTTTCAATAGTGGAATATTAGCACCAGATATAGAGAGACTCGCAACCATCAGTTTATCAGATTAAATCGATTTAAAATGGCGGCATTCCAATTCGGCCCAGTAAACCTAACGTTATTGTATTTGACGTTTAATTTGGGCCATTGTGAGGGAGGGAGTTCATGGGTTGTATCAGCTTAAATGGGTTGGATTGGAGTAACTTGGTTATGGGTAATCTGGGCTTTTGGAGAAAGGTGTTGGGCCTATGATGTATTGGATTGGACTGGATAGGGTTTACTAAAACACAATTTTTTGAAAATGAAGGATGTGTTTGGTATTGGTGGATTGATGATTTTTTTGCCATATTGAGGACGTTTAGCATGTTTGACTCGTCAATAAGTTGTTTGGGAGTATTTGGTAGATAGTATATTGAAACAGTAGACTGAGTTGTTGATCATCATGTACATCAGATTAATGAAAAAAAAAATTGGAAGAGACGATCTTTTACTAAGTTATTGAGTTGCCCACCTTTTTATAGCCATTTATGTGTTTTACATGATGACTCTTTTGTTGTTATAATCGCTCCCCAAAACAACTCTTTTATTTCGCACATATTTTTGTAACAAGCTTGTCCATTTTATTTTTAACAATGATCTCTGTATCTATTTTATTTTAAATTATAAAATAATCTTAAAAACGTTTTATCATAGGGATGTTTCTTATATAATTAGGCCATGTTTGGTTAGGTTGGATGGAGTTGAACTTAGTTAAACTGAGCTGAAATGAGCTGGATTGAGATAAATAGAGTTGAAATAGCTGAGTTAGGCTCTGTTTGACAGCGCTTTTCAGGTACTTTTTTTCATCGAAGTAACTTTTTTTGTCAAAAGATTCAAGTAGCTTATTTGTTTGGAAGCATTTGGCAAGTAGCATTACCTGAAATGAAAAGCTACCTAAAGTAGAATTTGACATTTCAGGTACCTGATTATATTTTACCTACCTTTTTTACCCTTCAACCTTTTATATTTAGACTCTGTTTGGCAAAACTACCTGAAAAGGTAGCTGAAACCTGAAAAGGTAGCTGAAAACTGAAAAGTTAACTGAAACCTGAAAAGGTAACTGATAAGGTAGCTTAAAGTTATGAACTGATAAGGTAATTGATTATATAAAAATGTGTTTGGCAAACTAGCTGAAAAGGTAGCCGATTTTGGTAAAATGACGTAAAAGGATATGAAAATTATTTAATATTATAGAATAAAGGGGTACAAAATGGAAAATAAGTCATTTCAGGTACCTGATTTCCCAAATGCTACCTGAGGTAGCATTTTATTTCAGGTACCTTATTTGACCAAATAAGCTACTTGCCAAACACTTGCAAAACAATCAGGTAGCTGAAATTTTGGTCAAATAAGTTACTTTGGTCAAATAAATTACCTAAAGTGTCGTGTCAAACGGAGCCTAAATGTTGGTTTAATTTAAGGTATTACTTAATTGAAATTTTTCATGTTTAATAGAAAACTAATTTCGTATCCATTAAATACATTTTTAGATATACTTTTTGAATTTATTTTATGTTTTTTTTTTTATGTTTTGTTTTTACGTAATCATGATATAATAATTATTATTTCTATTTATTTTGAAACATGTTGGACATTTGTTCAAATATAGTGAAAAAAATTACATTATAATTACTAATAACAGCAACAACATAACACAAATATAATATTACAAACATAATAAACAATAACAATGATAAATCATGTCTTTTTATGTCATTTGACTAAATATCAGCTACCTTTTCAGCTAGTTTTCCAAACAATTTTAATAAAAATCAGGCATCTTTGCAGGTCATAATATTCAGCTAACCAGTTACCTTTTCAGATTTCGGTTACGCCTTTTCAGCTAGTTTTACCAAATAAAGCCTTAAACAGAAGACATGAACGACTGAACTGAACTAAAATGAATTGCACTGAGTTGAATGAGAGATGAAATTAAACCGAAAAAAATGGGCATTACTTGAAACACAAATTCTTATTTCAGACGGACTCCTTTCCCGTCTGAAATAAGACGACAAAATGTTGCCATTTTTTAAGAGAATGTAACCATTTAATTCACAAAATGTTATCATTGGAGGTGTCATTTTTTACCCTAAAAATACTTGTGAAAAATAATGGTAACATATTATCAGAAAATAACAATATTTTATTATAAAATGACATGTTACCCGTCTAATTTCAAACGAGTAACAGCCGTCTGAAGCCAGACGCACTGTGAAAGAAATTAGTTAGCAGCCATTTCAATAGAGTAATGATGAAATGCAATATTTCAAAATGATTGCTCCACTAGAGTGTGAATTCAAGAAACCCACCCAAATATATTCGTGACTTTCGTCACTTAATTTCAGGTGGAGCACACTCCACACTTGTTTAAGAAGACGAACATAAACTTTGTTAAAACAAAAATAAAATATATCATCATAATAGTTGTATAGATATTTTTTTACCGAGACACTAGAATAATGTTATTATTGTCACTGTATTAACATGATTTATTATATACTCCCTCCTATTCCTAATAAGTGTCTCATTTGGACAATGGCACGAAAATAAAGGAATCTTAAACTCTTAAAAAGTTTAAACTCCCTACTACTATTCATATGAATAGTACCACTGAAATCCTCACCCTCCGTTGGTTCTTCCTTTTCAATCTACTCCCTCCATCTCTCTATTACTTCTAACCACTACTTTACGACACTCTTTGTATCCACTCTTTTCCATCTCAGTTATCTTCACTCCTCAATGTACTGATCTCTAAACCCTTAATCTCCCTTTTCCCGATTCTCATTTATTGTTTCTGTTGATTTGCTTTTGGTGATTATTGCTATTTCTGTAGATCTAATTGTTTTGTTGTTATTTGTGGTTCTGGTTACAGGGAGTTGTTGTGGCGGCGGTGATAGTGCTACATGTGTTTCTTGTAATTCTCCTAAAAGGTTAGCGAATTAGCTACTAAATTATTGATTTTGTTAATGTGTTTGAGTTTCGTTTAGTTGAGAATTTAGTTATAATAGTCCATTTATTGGGTATTGATTGTTGTTGGTGTTGTCTGAAATGGTGGATACTTACCTTATCTTGGTCGTTTTTTTATTTTGGGGTTATCATTGTTAGATTGTTCAGTTGTTAATGTTGTTTTTGTGTTAGATCTGGGTTTATGAATTAGTGGTTCTGGACTCTTTATTACCGATACTGTTAGTTTTGTTCCTGCAACTATTGTTGGTGATTTCTGCTGTTATTATCAGTGAGTTGTACATTTTTTTCTTATAGGGTTTAAGAGTTCGATGCACCTGTGTCTTCAAAGTGTGTGCCTTCTAATTAAATTTTGGTCGATTTCTGCTGTTATTATCACTGAGTTGTACGTTTTTTACATATAGGGTTTAAGAGTTCGATGCACCTGTGTCTTCAAAGGTGTGCCTTCTAATTAAATTTTGGACTCAAACATTTTTTAAACCTAAAAATGGGTTATTTGCTCCTGATGACTGACAGTGTTGTTATGGTCAGAGTTGTTGTTGTTGTTGCTGCTGGTGTTTCTTTTGTTTTTGATTTTTTCTGTTGTGAATTTTTTCATTGTTTCTGTTGTTTTGCGTATAGGTTTAAGGAGCTGGGAACATCTTTCAAGGTGTGGGTTATTAACCGAGGTATTGGTTGTTTATTCTTAATGTCTAACAGTGTTGTTGTCTTCAGTAGTGTTGTTATTGTTGTTGTGGATGGTGTTTCCATTGCTGTAGTTTTTACTGTTGTGATAACTTCACTGATTCCGTCGTTGTTTTGACGTAGGTCTAAGGAGCTTGGAACATCTTTCAAGGTGCGGCTCTTTTTTCCTTTTGGGTGTAAACCATTTGGGTTAATGGTGTGGCTTATTAACCGAAGTATTGGTTGTTTATTCTTAATGTCTAACAGTGTTGTTGTCGTCAGTGTTGTTGTTGTTGTTGTGGATGGTGTTTCCATTGCTATAGTTATTATTGTTGAGATAACTTCACTGATTCTGTCGTTGTTTTGACATAGGTCCAAGGAGCTTGGAACGTCTTTCAAGGTGCGGCTCTGTTTTCCTTTTGGGTGTAAACCATTTGGGTTCATGGTGTGGCTTATTAACCGAAGTATTGGTTGTTTATTGTTAATGTCTAACAGTGTTGTTGTCGTCAGTGTTGTTGTTGTTATTGCGGATGGTGTTTCCATTGCTATAGTTTTGACTGTTGTGAGAACTTCACTGGTTCCGTCGTTGTTTTGACATAGGTCTAAGGAGCTTGGAACGTCTTTCAAGGTGCGGCTCTTTTTTCCTTTTGGGTGTAAAACATTTTGGTAAATGATTATTTTGCGCTTTTGAGTTCGAGTTTGTCCAATTTTTTAAAACTTTTTTATACGCTGCTAATGATGTTGCCGTTCTCACATGTATTACTAATTACTAATTTGGGTACTTTGAGAGTGCGGAATGCTTGTCTTATTATGGTTTGCTATCGAGCGTTGCGACTGTTTGGTGACTGCTACACATGATGCCGCAACTGGATGTGGGGTTTTTTTTTTTTTTTTTTTTTTTTTTTTTGGGGGGGGTTTACTCTCTCTCTTGTTTTAGGAAAACCAAATTTAAAAGCAATTTCTAACCTGTGGCAGCTATTTTTTTTTTGGAGCCTTAACTTTTTATATTTTTTTGTTTATACTTTTATTATTAAATAATGTCATTCCATTGTTTTTTTTTTGGGGGGGGGTTTACTCTCTCTCTTGTTTTAGGAAAACAAAATTTAAAAGCAATTTCTAAACTGTGGCAGCTATTTTTTTGTGGAGCCTTAACTTTTTATATTTTTTTGTTTATACTTTTATTATTAAATAATGTCATTCCTTGCATTTATAGGAGGGTTTGTCTGGTAGGCATTCCCATGATTTGCTGGTTAAATACATGGGAACGTTTGTTTACGCAAGCGTTGATAACAAGTTTACCAGTGCTTGCGATGTTGGCCATGTTTTTTTCCTGGGATTGGAAGTCTCTAGCTTGCTGGCCACAGCCACAGGTTAGTTGTGCGGCTGTTTTTTTGGGAAAACAACTTTTTAGAGTATTTTTAAAAAAACAAATAGATGCAGTTCCTTGCATTTATAAATGTTTTTTCTCCCAGGAAAACACATAATTTCTGCAAAAAATACATGGGAATGTTTGATGACATCAACGTTGATAGCAAGTTTACCGTGCAATGCTTGGCAGGTGACTTGCTGAAACTTTTTTTGTTTTAGTGCGTTCTTTTAAGGGCTTTACCTTGTGACAAGTGCAATTGTTCTCCTTCAAATACCAGGTGCTGCTGCATCCTCGGGAGACGGCCTAATTGTACGTCTCACGGCAGAGCTATCTATAGACATGGAATTTTCTTTGGGGTTTAGCTTTAGATTAGGAGGAGCAAACCTTTAGGTAATCTTTTTCTAGAGTGTTTTTTAATGCGGTCCTTTTTAGTTACCCTTTAAAAAAAAAAAAATGATATTCTTGCCACTGCATCACGAGAACCTTCCCCGATCGATTGCAGAAGAACCATAATTACTATTTAGCGGTTCTGGAAAACAAAAAAGGGGTTCGTTTGATCACGTCAAACATCTCTATGTTGTGAAAGGAGTGCTGCCGGAATTGCCTAACAGTGGTGAGGCATCTTTTCTCAAGTTGAAAATAGACGAATAGTGTGAACCGGATATCGATTCTTCAAAAAAAAAAAAATAGTAAAGCTTGCGTACATATGTAATTGCTCTGATTATAAGATGGGTAGACTATTGTTGTGTTGGCATCTTTGTATGGGTGTTTAAATCTGAATACCCCTAAAGTGGGAATGTATTCCTATGCTTTTTAAATGTGAGAGTTTAATGGCTATCTTGCTAATAGTGTTGTAAAGTTCATAGTTTAAGTTAGTGGTTACTATATATGCTGGTAGATTTAAATCTGGCGTTCTAAATTTTCGCTGTTGACAGGCTTAAAAAGTACACCAAACTCTAAATGTCAGGCATGTGAAGTGCGTAAATGAGTTTTTTTTTCTTTGTTTTACTCTTTGGGTGTGGGAGGAATGGTGTTGTGTGGACCAATGTGCTTTGCTTGTCGGCATGCATTATTAGTTTTACTGTCGTTCTCGAACGTCCCGTTAGGTCAATATACCTCAACGCTTTATTTGATATCGAACCTGGTTATCTTAATTCCTAAGATTGTACCACTTACATGCGGTGGTGCACATAACACATTAACTCCAATACGACTATGCGCGTCACTTAATGTGCTTTACGCAACACTTTGATAGTCATGCGCCATCTGTTTAGCATCGCGTGCATAGAATGCCATGATGCAAATCGTGCTTGGCGTAGGGGTGCTAGATCTGTCTCTGACATTATTTTTTGTGAAATGTAATTAAGGAAACGTATCAACACAGCGATGATGGGACAGTGAACTACAGACTGTTGCTTGGTGATTTACAGATCTGCTTATGGGGAACAACTTTACCGGCCAGGTATTTATAAACTCTCCTGCAAAAATTGAATTTAGGTATCCTAGCATCGGCCTATTTCCATAAAACACAGTGAACAGTCCAACTGCTGACAGCCTAAACACCTGCATGCCAGCCTTCCCCCTTCCTCCCACCCCACCCAACCCCTAACCAAACCCTAACCCCCCCTCCTTCTCCACAACACTTCCCTTTTGTAAAGGGGGTGAACGATTAAAATCCCAGATGGCCGCTTACTGGACCCTCAGTACCCTGATATGACTTCTCTGGTGTGACGGTAAACTGACACCCTCGACCATAGTTTCAGGATCTTCAATCGTACTTGTCATTTTGTCAATAGTCGTCCATGTCCTAACACATGTGTGTTATTAACCTTTGCATGTTCAGTAAAGCCATAGTTAAGGCTACTTCCATGTTGCAAGGTCTGGAAGGTTGGAGACTAGGTTCGACAGGCTTGTGCACAATTGCAGCCCATCGGTACGCTGTGTTCCTCTATATGTGTTTTGAATTGCATGCAAATGCATGTGTTTTACGTGACCCATGCTATATGCTTTCACATTCAATGTGCCAAAACATACAACTGTTAGTCCTCCGAGATTTACTTTTTTTAATTACTTACACGTATGCTATCATATATAATGATTCATCAAGCACTTCCTAAAAACTGACTGCCTGCTTAGTTCCGCCCTCATTTAAATTAAAACGTAAATTTAAATTAGAAATAATTTGTGTTTAGATATTCGCAGTTAATTACTACGTGTTATAGTTTGAGTTTAAGAGTAGCTAGAACACACATTTATATATGTATAAATATATATTATGGCTTTTCCAATCGTGTAGATGTGCTGGTCAAATACCAACAAAAAAAAAAAAAACAAAAAAAAAAAAAAAAGCGAGCGGGCAGCTGCAACTGAACATTCCGGACAAGAGGATATGCAGCCAGAGCTTCTATGGATGACTGACACAGTGGTGGGGCTGCTAGCTTATGGCAACGCCCTGTTTGTAGAGCCGGCTACGTTTCAATTTCACAACAGTTGAAGTAACAGAAAAAATGAAAAAACACCTTTTACGAATACCATACCGTGTGTAAATCAAATACATGTGCAATATATTAGGCTTATGTTTATTGATTCCACGAGCCAAGGTGTTCCAATCTTTAATTTTGCAATATACATTCGGTAAAAAAAAGAAAAAAAAACAACTTACTATAACGGTGACGTGGAGTATACTTTGCCCCGCGTAGAAATGCCCGATGAGTCTGCGATTCCTATAACGTGTATCATATTTAAAGCCTTTTGTCTACTCGTGTTCACTAAGAATGAACCTAGCCAAGAGCGCGTTACACAAGTACTTCTAAACACTGGATGGAGGCAACGATTAGCTATAAACCATCAAAAAAATAATTAACTAAAAACCAATATCCATTAATAATGGTATATACAAAAAAAAAAAAAGGTCTATAATGATGTGTTATAACAGAAAACTAAGTGCCTAATCATAAATGCAAAGCAAATTGACACGACATAACTGTTCACTTGCCCTGTTTGATTTGAAAGCTGAAACGTCAAGTTGCTTGTTAATTTTCTACTATAAAACCGTAATAGAGTGCCAAACGGTTTACTCCTCATTACTACCTCCTCTTGATCATAAAACTGCAGTAAAAAATAAAAATAATAAAAAAAAAAAGAACAAAACAAAAACACCAATACTATTTCACTAATATGGAAGATTTTGCATGCACTCGCCCTTTCTTCGAAGATCAACAGGACAAAGAAGACTTTATTGATCAATATGTTGGATGGAAGCAAGCAACCTTTACTTCTGGAAATATCTTTGTGCAAGCTGCTATAGAAAAGGCTATTCCGGAAAATGGTGAGACAGAGCATCATCAGATACTTGGTTTAGAGCTGGTGATGTCTAATATATTTAATAGGCTCTCAAAGCCTGATAAGAGAAGCCTTGCAGAAGTTTGCAAGCGTTGGGCAGAAATGTTCCTGGTGGGTACTGATACGTCCAAGGTCCTTGTGGATTATCAGAGGCAGCTGTTTTCAGAAAATGTACGTGGTTTAATTACAGTTCAGAGGGGCCAAAAGGTGGTGAAGATGTTCTGTGTGTGCAGGGACTATCCTACTATAAAGGCAAAATATGAAGTGCACCGTTTTCTAGAAGAGGAACCAAAGCGATTAAGGAGGAGTACCCTATGTGGTCCGAGGAAGAATCTGGTAGCGACGGTTACTACGATTCAGATTGTTAGGTTACTACTAACATCATTTTGGCGTGCCTAACAAGATTAAGTGTGGCTTTTGGGTCAGGAAGGAGGCTAATGGTGTATTTGCCCTCTTACTATGGTGTATGTGCATTAGTACCACCTGTAAATTATGACAAGTATCTATAAGTGCAATAGGATGCACTTTCTATCTGTATTTTGTGTGTTTACATTTTGCAACTGGAATGACTTGGGTGAAAAAATAGCCTCCTTAAAAATGGTTGAAAACTGCTTGGCAATTTCCCAAACTATTAGTCACTTGATTGTCCCTTGTTTACTTTTCTGTGTTGCAGTTTCTCTAATATGTTTTAAAGACCAAACCTAAGTGTTACCCCTATTACAAATGCCAACGTAAGTATGTGTGTTTCTCGATTAACAGGCATATAATAAGGTGTGGTGTTCTAGGCATACCAGCAGTCCAGTATTACGATCCTACATATTACAGGCACATGTTAAGACCGCACATGTTTATCTTCCAAATGCAATGAAATGTGCGGCTTGCAAATTTCAGGTATGTTGTTAATCTCAGTTTAGAGGCCGTTGGGTTATTGTGTTTGGGTTGTTTAGGCTGCCTTTTGTTCTTATAGACACTTTATACGTGAACATTAGCGATTATTACAATATACCTTTTGAGTCCAACTTAATGGCAATGGCGTGTTACACTTAGCGTTTGCATGTTTGGATTACTTGCGCATAGGGCTGATTTGCAGAGCATTGCGAGTGTATGGTTGGTATCCAATATGAGTTTGTCCTTTGAGCATTGTCTTAGCTGCCCCTTTACAACCGAGTTAGAGAACAGCTGCTTGTGTTGGTTATTTTAAACATTACATACCCTTAACATATTAATGATGAAATCCTGTTAACAGCTTTAAGTACACTGAGAACATAGTACGCCTCGCTTAGTGTAATGCAGTTTAAGTAGATACCTCAGGCACATAGTTCAAATACCATTGCCTACTAAGGTATGCGTCTTATAAATCTGTCTAACTGCCATTAATCTAACCATGTTAGTGCTGCGTATAATTACTGTCTTAAGTGTGCTGCAACACAAGCCCTATGTGGGTGATTTTACAAGGTGTGCATGTCGCCGGGTATCACAGTCATTGGTGCGCAGTGTGAGTCTTATGGCATCCCAGGTCACTAGAACTCGGCCTTGAAAAATAACACAAACAACGGTGCATGACTATAATCGTATTTATCACGCTGTTGCAAAGTCTTAAGTAGGGTGCTTTGATAGCAGTTTCATTTTAGACAGAAAGCCTTCATGTAGACTTCATTAACTCCATATAAATTTAAACATTTTAACTAGCGTCAAACCCAATTACCTGGGACTACCTGTTTGATACTTGTTGTAACTAAAAGCCTTTCGAATTAGGTTTTGCAGATAGAGGAATTTAAACGCCTTAATCGTGTTTCCGAAGTAATGCTTACTTATTATACACTCATTACCTATTCTTTGAACCCATAAACTAACTGCATCTAGCCATTACATATTGGACAGTTACCGAAAACTGCATTGTTTCCAAATAGGATGTGTCGCAGGAAGGATTTGCGATGTAAAATGCATGAGTAATTAGCTATTCGAACCAAGAAATATATATGCACTACTACGTTAGCAGGGGTGGGTTCGCCTTGCAATGTAGTACCACATAAACAGGAAAGCCGGGAAAAAGGCTAACCGTGAAAGGACAGCAGCAATTAGAACTTAACTACATTCCCAAACCACACACAAAAAAGAAACAAAAATGCAGCAACAAAGGACGTACAGTGGCCATACCTTACCATTGTCACATAATAGTCAACATAGAAAACACAATCCCCGGAAATGTGTTAAGAAATGTGTGGTTTGCAATAATTTTTAAAGTTTACCATGAAATAGGGGTGAGAATGATGCAGCTGGTATGATGTCATACCAATAATTCTTTCAACTATGCATTCAGTTACTATAACTTCCCTAGATTCTAACTAAACATGTTGTGAAAAGTAATTAGTTTAGCTACAAGTATACATTTATATCAAAGAAAGTATATATGGAGCAGCAGTCAAATGAAATAGGGCTAACGTATGCTGGAAATATAATTTGTTTAGGGTTTTTGCGGAAAGCCACTACAAAGATTATGTACTTCATCAAACATATGAAACAAAGTTTAAAACACTTTAATGCGACTTGCCCTTCGTAGGTATAAAATCACGCTTGTTAGCAATATCGTAGAGAATGTATTTGCTACCGGTGGTGAATTAATTGATTTACGTGACACTATTTTTGGCATTTCACGATAAATAAATAACAGCAAAACGGAGGAACATGGGCATCCAAGCGGGCACTACCGTAGCCCTAAAATTAATTGGTACACTTAATTGCAAAAAAAAAAATGCTTAACAATCTAAAATTAAAGTTGCATTTCGGAAATACGACTAATAGTGCCACACTACGAATACGAGTTCTAAATAAAAAAAAAAAAAAAAAAAAAAAACCAACAAAAAAAAAGAAATAGATTCAAAAAACAAAAACAACAACAAAAAAGGACCAAAAAAAAAAAAAAAAAAACACGCAAACCCACACAATCAGGCACTAAAAAAAAGGGGAATTAGAAGGTACAACAGGTATAACCGGAAACTTTTGTGCTACTAACTAGATGTTTTAATTAGAGACGAACTAAACTGTTTTTAAAAAGTACCTACCAAACGCGACTTATCTGTCTAGGATAATTATAGTTTTGCGTTTAATTTAGGAGTAGTAATTGTACTTGTTTTAATAATATATTATAATATTTACTTACAACAACCAATGTGCTTTTATATAAATATATATATATATATATATATGTGTATACTTGCTAAATTACTAAAACCTCAGTGACTAAATACCAAGGGAACACAATGAGTCTAACTGACCCAATAGAAGGTACCATAAGTGATGCAGAAGAACACACTCTGCCGTCTTCTTCAGCCTTACCAAAGGTCACTTCTGTTCATGTTAATACATTTGCATTGCATGTGTTTATATGAAATATAAATTCTGCACATCCTCTCCATACGCTAACTTAAAATGTTGCATTTAGCGGCTCTGTAGGCCATTGTGGTTATATCATGATGTCCATCTGCTTGCCTGTTTCACTCATAACGTGCACTTTTTATGCCTTGTTATCTCAATATGTGCATGTTTCTGTCTTTGTATTTCTATTTATGGTGCATACTAGATGATAAGAAAAAAAAAGATAAGATGTCTTAGGTAAATACAATATGATGTGCTTTTATATGGGAAACCTCTAGCAAAAAAAAAAAAAAGTTTGATGGAATACAAAGTTTTGTTCCCATATCTGATACTATTCTGTTATGTCCTATGATTTTATATGTGTATGTGATTTAGAAATATTAATGATTTTGATAATGTGTAATCTACACTGAAATATACTGAAAAGTAAATCGATGTTTGGTAATGTAAAATAACTTCTTCATAAATAAACTATTCTAAAAATATGTAAGTGAATCCTAAATCTAAGGTTTTAGCGTTTGGTATTGTTGATTTACTTTTAAATCTACGTATAGTCACACTTTTGGGTTCAACTGAAGTCCACTAACGCATTCATTTGGAAAGTAACTTCAAACACCACACCACACAGTCCTCCTCCCAACGAGTACTTCGAACAATGATTAATCTGCCACCAGTACCGAGGCTTACTAACCAGAAATATACTGAAATTACAGGTAATAGGTCCTGCACCTACACAAGTTGTTATTCCTTTCCAACCCTTGATTGAGCAAATAGCGTAATGTCTACGTTTCTCGAGCCCCAATATCGTTATGTTAATGGGACCAAAGAATAGTGTGTACCTTTCGTTATGCCCGAAAGGTGAAACAAAGAGCCTTAATATACGTTGGTGGTCCAGCCTTAACACCCGAAGAATCGTGTGAGCATGCTTTATGCAGTCGTACGCGATATCATGACCAAATACAATGTGACAGTTAAGGATTTCACCCACACAAAGAGAGAAGTGATGCACAAAGTTGGGCGGCTGTATAGATTGAAAAAAATAGAGTTAGAAGAGCTTATGAAAGGCCATAGAAACACCCCACTAAATGAAGAACCCCACCGCTATATCCGGAACTCCCAAAATTGTAACTCTAGATTGTGTATCCTTATTGAGGCTTCTAAACCAAAAGTTCCCAGTTCAACATCGTACAACACTTGATACCCTCGGGCATGGGAAAGAAAGGTATACCGCATTTATTATGTGTCCCTCCCAGGGTTGGTTGCTGGTAAGAAAGACATGGTGAGTGGTTGCTTCAACTTTCCTGAGTGCGCAAAAAATGACGTAGCCAAGAAGGTTATTGAATATGTCACGCCAATACTAAACCTTGAGATCATAGATGCAAACTATGATACTCCTGACACCAATCGTGTCGCCCTCAACTCAGCACTAGAGCGAGAAACCTACTTGGCTATTAAAGCACGCCTCACAGGCATAGAAGAGGAGTTTGACCCATCATGTTTACTTCTTGAGGAAGGTGCGACCACACCACGTGCTTCTGCTTTTCAGATCCCTCGGCCTAATGGCCCCCCTCCTCCACCTAAAAAAATTAAATTGTGTGAAACTTGCACGCATAAGTCACACGTGCGCCCTGCACGAGCAAAGCCCCCCCGCTATTTTAGGGTTTCCAAAGATGTGGAAGCGATGTTTGACCGTTTCAAGAAGGCATAAGTGCATGAACTGTTAAAATCCTCGCTTATAAAGATAAAAGGGTGGTTCGGAACTGTCTTAGCAACAGACATTTTGTGTGGGAAGTTCACAAAAGCACTAATACCATATTTTCGGAACCCTGATAATTAAGGATTAACTTGTAACATTTTGGCGCTGTAATAATGTATATGTATATTAGCTGAACCTATGTTTCGGTACTATTTTAATGTCTTTAGTCTGAACTCTATGAAGAACCACTACTACTCAGTTGTAATATTATGTTTTTCTCTGTTTATTTTTGTGTTTTTTTTTAAAAAAAAAACAAAAAACCAAAAAAAAAAAACACCAAAAAAAAAACAGCTGAATTGTCCGGCTCATTCTTACAACTGAAATTTACAAAGTCGCACTAACTACCAGCTGTTTGATCGCAGATTGTTTTCCTATAACACACAGGACAACTTCAGGAATTACTTCTTACGGAATAAATTTACAAAAAAAAAGGGCACCAATAGCTAATAATGGGAATAACACAAACATAAAAGAAAGTAGAAGACGGACTAAATCCAACATGTGAGCTGCAACAGCGTATGTAAAGGGAAACGTATTATAGGACGTATAATGCTTGAAATAGCCAGTGTTAATATTAATTGATCGGGAAGCTACCTCTTCCAAAGTAGTGGCGCTTTTATAATCCCAAGGCATAAAATGTTAAATCGTAAACTGTGGTTTCTTTAAGGAATTTCGGCTAAATGACCTTAGGGCCGATACAGACACCATAGTTGCGTCCGTCTGCCATGCGGTACTCAGTAAACATGTTTTCCTTAGTTAGGTTTCTAACATTTGACATTTAGTCCTTCAAATAATCAATGTGAAGCTAATCGCATAGAATCTTGTTCCTATCAAATAAACCAACACACATAACCGTTAATCCCTAACTTATAGTTGCAAGCATTTCTTGAAAAAATTGTTTCAATCAACCTGTCAAGTCCCTAGAATTTGTGTGTATACAGATACTAACTTGTAATTTTACAGCCACAGGGATGTAGCTTGTCAACAAGTCACAACCCCAAAATGTATTGGCCTACGTACACCCTTTCATCTATGCCAGTTATGCGACGAACCAGATCTAGAACAACATTTCTAAACACCGACCACTCTGGAATCAGGTATTGTTTGCAATCTACAATTTCGGGGGAGGGGGCGGGGGGGGGGGGGGGGGGGTTATAACAAAGTAAGGTATTAACCCAATTCCTGTTGCTTGCAGTAATGTACCTGAAACACCTCCGCAACCGCGTCCTAAACGACAAAAGAGGACCCAGATTAATCGTCAAGCAAGTAAATTACATTATCATTATGGCATGTATTTTACTTCCAAATTGTTATAAGCAACGACTCTATTAACTCATTTAGAACCTCTTATTATGCAGGGTTACCTGCAGCCCACGTGCTTAACCCATTACCTACAGACAAGTTGAAACTCCCACAAGGTATTATTTGCATAAAATGCAACGCAGTAAAGATTGCATATGAATCGCCAATGTTCTGCTGTGCTGATGGAGCTATACACTTGCCTACAAATGCATACCCGCCTGCATTAGTGCGATTATACACCTCCCCGGATGAGGATGCGGTTCATTTCCGGAAGTACTCCAGAATGTACAACAACCTCTTTGCATTCAAATTTCATTTGTCGGTGATTATGTAGCATCCACTCAGAAAGGTATTTACGTCTTTCAACTTCATGGCCAAATTTATCATAACATACCCACACTGCTGCCCAATAATGGAAAACCAAAGTATCTACAACTATACTTCTATGATGGGCAGCATGAAGCGTTGAATCGTACCGGATGCTTCCCTGAGGTAAGGGGAGATATTGTAAACACGCTTATACAAATTACCCAGAACAATCCTTATGCACGCTTTTTCCGAGCCCTTAGAGAATTACCCATTGATGACAATACCCAAATTAGAATCCATAGAAATACTGTCCTAGACCAACGGGTGTATAATGCACCCACGTCTGATGAGGTAGCTGTTATTTGGACGGATAGTTCTTCGTCTAGCGAGTCTAGCACCCCACACATAACTGTAACTGCAAAGGATAATCAAACTCATCGAATAATGCACTACTATGGCTGCTATGATCCTTTGCAGTACCCATTACTTTTCCCTTATGGGGAATGTGGATGGGTGCAAGGCCTTCAAAAATAACCCCACAAATGTGACCCAAGGAGGAGTTGGTGCTCATAACATAATACCATCTGAACTTAACCTAACCGTTGCTGATTTGTTGGAAGATGAATCTAACCGTATGTCAACTTACAAACATATCTTATTTAATTTTATATTATAACTCAGATAGTGTTATTACAAGTGGCATCTAAAATAACTCTTTGTTTGTCCATATAACAGGTTTAAACCAGGCTTATGGTCCAAAGGACAAGGTCATTTCATGCCGCCGATATTACTGCTACAAGTTGCAAAACCGTCCAGGAAACATGCTGCTTAGGACAGGCCGTTCCTTCCAACAGTACGTGGTGGACATGTATGTTAAAATAGAAAATACTAGGCTAGATTATTTTCGGAACAATCAGGAAACTATAAGGGCTGAATTATACCAAGGGATAATTGATACTGTGGGAACTGGCGAGAATCGTGCAGCAAACATTGGCAAACGGGTAATCTTGCCACCAACCTTTTTAGGGGGCCCTCGGGATATGAAAAAAAGATATTTAAATTCAATGGCTCTTGTGCATAGGTTTGGGAAACCTGATCTGTTTGTCACCATGACGTGCAATGCGAACTGGCCTGAAATTAAGAATCACCTTGCCCCAGGTGAAGAGGCTCAGAATAGACCAGACTTAGTAGCAAGAGTATTCCGTGCTAAGCTTCTGGCGCTGAAGAAACAAATTGTGGATAAGCAAATCTTTGGAGAGGTGGCCGCGTACGTCTATGTGGTGGAATTTCAAAAGAGAGGGCTGCCCCATGTGCACTTTCTGATCATTTTAAAAGATGGTTATAGGCTGAAATGCCCGGCAGATTTTGACAAGTTTGTCTGTGCTGAGATACCATCTATGGCTAATCCCTCCCTTCGTGCGTCTGTACTAAAGCATATGATGCATGGTCCCTGTGGCGAACTTAACCCTGAATGTTCATGTATGAAACATCCAAACACTTTCGGGCGTTGCAAATTCAAGTTCCCAAAGTCCTACACGCCTGACACCACAGTTAATGGTTCTGGATATCCAGATTATAGGAGACGCAACACAGGTGAAACTGTGGTTATACGGAGACAAGCTCTGGACAACAGATGGGTTATCCCTTATAACCCGTACTTATTAGCACTATTTGACTGTCATCTTAATGTTGAAGTCTGTTCAACAATGCATGCAGTAAAGTACTTATATAAGTATATATACAAAGGCCACGACAGAGTCTCTTTTAGTGTAGCGGAAGGAGAGGAACCAAAGCCAGTAGATGAAATTACTCAGTTTCAAACAGGCCGATGGGTATCGCCATGCGAAGCAGCATGGCGAATATTTGGATTTGATCTATTTGAAACGTATCCCCCGGTAATGCCTCTGCAAGTGCACCTACCCAACAAACAGACAATATGTCTGAGGCCAACCGACAACTTGGCTGATGTGATTGCTGATGAGAAAAAAAGCCGTACACCTCTAACTGAGTTTTTCAAGAAAAGTGCAACCAAAGGATGTCCCAAACTGTTGTACGGGGAATTTACGGAGCACTACCGTTGGGATACTGGGACTAGAACCTGGGAAAAGAGAAAAAACAAAGTGATAGCAATTGGAAGACTTGTTTTTGTAGCGCCGGCCGAAGGTGAGAGATTTTTTTTAAGGCTTTTGCTACTACACATCCGAGGTCCTACATCATTTGAGTACTTGAAGACAGTAGACAGTTACGTCTGTGCTACGTTCCAAGAGGCGGCTTTGCGCCACAGGCTGCTTGAAGAAGAGGATGCTGCTGAACTTTGTATGGCAGAAGCGTGTGCAATGCAGATGCCTACTGCAATTCGTCGCCTGTTCTCAACGCTACTAATTTTTGCACAACCAAAGGACCCATCCTTGTTATGGAGCACACACTATGAATCATTGTCAGAAGATTTTTGCTTTCAATTTCCGGACGACCCACTGAAAGTTAGTCAACTAACAGCTCGTGCGGTCGAAAGGTACTTGGAAGCTATGGGCAAGACTCTGAAGGAATTCGGACTGGACCACCTAGATACTTGCACTGATGATGATGTAAGGCGCAACAGAGATATAGTCGACGCTTTGGACGCAGCAATACCTGAAGACTGTACTCTGTGTAAAGAGCTGTTAAATACTGCACAAAAGGAAGCCTTCTCCACCATCATGGAACATATACGCACATCTAAACCAGGTGCTTTTTTTGTTGACGGGCCTGGTGGCACTGGGAAAACCTTCTTATACAAAGCGTTGTACGCTGAAGTACGCATGATGGGAGAAATTGTGCTGCCAACAGCATCTTCAGGTATAGCCGCAGCTAACATACCAGGCGGGCGAACAACCCATTCACAGTTCAAAATACCTTTGGAATGTGACATATCTTTGGCATGTGACGTTCCTAAACAGAGTAGTCTAGCTGCGTTGATCCGAGCAGCAAGCTTGATCATCTGGGATGAGGCGTCAATGTCTAAGCGGCAAAATATTGAGTCTTTCGACCATCTACTTCGAGACTTATGTGATTCCAACCTAATTTTTGGGGGAAAAGTTGTTGTGTTCGGAGGGGATTTTCGGCAAACACTTCCAATTCTACCTCGGAAGTCACAGCGGGAAATAGTGGAAGCCAGTTTGTTCAGCTCACACCTCTGGCCTAAGCTAATTAAGTTTAGCCTTACTGAAAATCTCCGCGCTAAAGATGATCCTGAATTTGCACAATTCCTACTAGCACTGGGTAACGGCGAGTTGCAGACAAAAGAATATGAGAGCATAGAACTACCAGCTGGGATTGTCAGAGTTCTGGACTGTGCAAACACGAATCCAATTGGGGAATTGGCAGCCCTTACATTTCCAGAATTAACACAGGGTACATTTGACACCAACCTTTTTACAAATCGAGCTATTCTAACGCCTTTGAATGATGATGTAGATGCTATTAATGATGCTCTAATTGAACAATTCCCAGGCCAGGCAGTAACTTACACAAGTTACGATTCAATGTTAGATGATACATGTGCAGTTTACCCTTCGGAGTTCATCAACAAATTGAATCCTGGTGGAATGAGTCCTCACAAACTTGTTCTTAAAGTAAATTGCCCTGTTATTCTTATACGGAACCTCCAACCATCATTTGGCTTATGTAATGGCACACGCCTGATATGCAAGCGTTTTTTGCCAAACACCATTGAATGTGTTATCATGACTGGCCAACACAAAGGGGACTGTGTACTGATACCGCGAATCAAGCTACGCCCAGCACCTTCAACAAATTATCCTTTTCAATTCCAAAGGAACCAATTCCCATTAAAGCTGAGTTTTGCGATGACTGTTAACAAGTGTCAGGGCCAAACTTTAAGTCAAGTGGCTGTGTACCTACCACGCCCGTGTTTTTCTCATGGTCAGCTATATGTGGCGTTATCAAGGGCACGGAAGGCGGCACAAGTTACGATGATTGCAAAGCACCGGACTGAAAACAGCACCCGCATCCTTTGTCAGGAATGTCGTGTCATATGAAGCTTTATTCCTTGCTGGAATACTTTCAGAAACAACTACTTAAAGGTAAACTACAGCTGAAAACTCTGCTACCTGACTATTACGTCTATGAACACATTAACAATATACATTTATGTGCGGCAGGGATTTACAGTTTTTTCTTGTATTTTCCAACAGGTTGTCTCTACAATCTACACTGAAGCTGTTCATTTGGAATTCAAAGATTTGCAAACACACTATCTATTGCTTACTACATGTGGTACTAACATGTAATGAATGTGTTACCTGAACTCTGAACGAGACAGCGTTCTTTTGTCATGAAAAGCCAAAACAACTGCCATTTGTGCCACCTACTATATTTTGCCACACAAATGGTATCAGTTGTTTGCGAATCCTGAAAATTCTTGTAAATAACTGTGATGCACCCAATGCTGTATGTGCTCAAAATTTGTCACTACGACACCATCCACAATAGAATCTGCTCTCCTAGAAGGTTTATGTGAACAAGTATTACCGCTATATGTAAATTAAATATGAGATCTAACATTGATGGTGATTCTTTTTTGGCAAGTACCTTTTAATTATCCAATCCCAAACAAGTGGTTATAATGGACCCTCATTCAAGTGTAATTTAATCCTAAATAGACAAAACATGAACAGAGCAATGCGCAATCGTACGTATATATGTACAGTTAGCTATAGACAAACACTATCCGTCTATATGTGTAGTCAAATAACATTTTCCATAACAAAATATCCCTAAAATTTACAAGGTCCCTACCGACACGATCTTTATAAGCCTTTTAATTTTCACAAATAATTTATACTTGCTTACTACTTTAACTTGTGGTTTACTTTTAACAAATGTGGTCTATAAACAACGAACATAGTAAGGCCATGAAAACAATTTACATATGGCTTTTCCCTAACCTTTAAAGTTGCCTACCAACTTGGTACTTACTCAAAACTTTAATTAAAATATCTCAGACAATCCTAAAATTCATACTCTGAAAACTACTCTTATAGTACTATACTTTTATAGGGGTATACTTGAGACTATGACTACACTTAACATATATACATACTCATTATTGGCTTATTTGCCATATATGGTTTTAAAAAAAATGTAACACTATTCCATTGTTTACGAAAACACAAATACTTATTTTTCACTGAACGGTTGATGGCTTATCATCAATAACAATTTCACATATTACTAATTATGCTATGTAACTCTGTGTTTCATTTTTAAGGACTCTATCATTTATTTTGCATAGCCGTCAAGTCAAGTATAGACGGTTTGATCAAGCTAACACACTTGTTTGTTAAATTTGTCCGACATCGATAGTCACATCTTGCACCTTTTACGATCTTTTTACTCGCCGCTTATGCTTTCTTGTAATTATTGTCCTTAGTACTTGTTCTTTTCTAATCACTTTGGTAATATGTTATGTTCATGTGGACGACTATCACCATGATATGCTTTTCTGCAGCTATAAGTTTATAATTGACACGTTATATTATCAGCGATTCGTAATATTATTTTAAATGACAAAGACGGACTTAATAAATCCTATGTCAGTCATAAAAAGATCTTTCAGTCCTGGTTTACCATTTCAACAAAGTTTAACAAATTACAACAAAAATAGGACTTATACTAACGGATATTTGAGAAAGAATGGTCGACTTAAATAATAAGAACAATTGCTAAAAAACGAGCCACAAAAATGAAAACAGAATAACAAAATATATATAAGGCAACACGGAAATAGAGGATTGTAAATGAATCAGTATCTGAATTAAACAATTTTCAATAGCCAATAAATAGGATTGTATAAATATAAAAAATATCAATTAATAGGAAATGCTAACAGGCAACCAAACCAACAGATACAACTAATACGACTGGAATTTGGAAAGATACAATCTGAAAATAGAAGTACAATGAATTGGGCAGAAAATTTTACTGTTCGGATTTCATGCTTAAGAGTATATATAACATACAGAATTAACTCGAACAGAAGGCATAAAGGTCACGAAAACAACCAGAAACAAAATATAAAATATATAGGAAATGGGAGATCAATATGTATACCCATACACATGCATCATGGCTAATGTCCCAGGAAAAATGGAAGGGGAACGATATGTACCGAGAAATCTAGAAGCATTACCAAGCATTCTCAACAGCCATGGGTATACTATAGAAGGATTGACCATTACAAATTGCACAAAGGCAGAACATTTTAGTGGTATAGTTCGCATTGAGTTCGGAAGTGGAGATGAATCATGCAGATTAGCATTCAAATTGCAAGAGAAATTTGAAGCAGTAGGACGTAGCAGACAAGATTTCTTTGCTGAGTACAAACCACGACACGGACCGTATCTATGGGTGGCAACAAAAAGGGATGCAAAGTACTTTACCTGCACACCAATGTGTAGGAAGGTCCCTTACATATTGCGGAAACAAGGAAGGGAACTCGCTGATAGGGACCAAATTTGCATCTACAGCTGCATTAATCTCAAACTTTAAAATATGAAATTATGCTGCTGTTATGATTACCTTTAAAAATTGCAGTTTGCGTTTCTATACATGTCGTCCATCAATTTGTAGTTGGGTTCAGCTATATACTTCAATTGTCCAATAATTTCAATTTTAGAGTTTTGAATTAACGTAATCTACTTACATTATATTAGATTCATACTTGCGCAACAGAGGTTTCTTTTACGCGTAATTTAGAATGTAGATTTTACGCACAACTTTGTCTGGCAGTCTGTTAATTTAGCCTGATTATATTGTTACGCAACACGGAGGATATTTAGCTCGAGACTACAGAATTAGTAAAGTCGTGACATAAAAAAATGCTCGGAAAAGAACTGCACACGCGCTTATGATAAATTATCCATGAATGTAATGCCCTACCGATCAACCATATAGACTGAAATCCAAACTGCATATTACACGGTTCTGCTTTTCTTTGTTTTAACAACAGTCACATTTTCAAAGTTCATTAGATTATATACGAACTATTGTAATTTAGCAGTTTTAAGTTTACAATTTTCATTCTTTATTTTAAAAAACACACACACAAAAAAAAAAAAAAAGGATATACAAACAAGTTCAGTAAGGAAAGATTTTCAAGGTCCATCAAATCTATATAAGGGACAAGAACTGGCATGAGTACACTCCTAGTAATGACTCCAGCTGGGCTTGGAGGAAAATATGCAAAACACGAGATGATTTGGTCACGCTTATACCAATGGGAAGTGGTGTTTTGAAGGTGGTGTTTACACTGCTAAGGGGTGCTATATGTGGTTGAGAGGGCAGCATCCGAGAGCTAGATGGGCGAAAATGATATGGAATCCTTGGTCAATTCCTAAACACATCATTTTCACATGGTTAATTCTTAATGATTCCCTAAACACAAAAGCGAAGCTTAAAAGATTGGGGATTTGTGATGAGGCGGTTTCTTTGCCTCTCGTGCTCAAGATGAGGAAACACAATTACACCTTTTCTCGAGATGTACTATCAGCAAGATGGTATTTGCGAAAATCAACAAGAGATTAAATTTGAACATACCTCGGAGAATATCTTGAATTGGGGTTGAGCAGAAGAGGGACGAAGATGCGGAGGGGGATCCAGATGATGGTGATTATGGCTGGTATGTATCACATATGGTACCTGCGGAACAAAGCTCGCCTTGAAGGAATTTTGGAGAGGCCGGAGATAACAGCAACAAGGGTGGTGAAGGAGATAAGGTCCCGGATCCAGGCACGGATAAAATTTCCTCTGACAATAAAGGATCAAAAGTGGTATGATGATCGTTTTCTACAATGATTCGGTTTTTTCAAATGGAAGGAAGCTGTAGAGGAAGGATAGAGATGGTGTTTGTGTTTTGCAGATGTAATGTCTTTGATTTGTTGTTTCCCAGATAGGGATGGTCTATCTGGGATCTGAGTTCTTGGTCTTGTACGGGTGGCGGGTTAATGGGTCTCTTTGATCCTGTACCGATCCGTTTTGTAAATGACTTTGTCCGGTTTTCCTTTTTTAATATACTTACATTTTAACCAAAAAAAAAAAAAAAAAAAAAAAAAAAAAAAAAAAAGGAAAGATTTTCAAAATTATATCACTAATTATGGTAAATATGAGTTGTATCTCTAAATTGTCATGATATATTTCCAACAAAACTTCCCTAATTGGCTTATTAACAAGGATACATGTTAGAAAATTCGTAACTTAAAAAGTAATAATATATCAGAATTTTTAATATGTGCCCTTAAGGCACATGTTAATAAGTTAAGTATAAAAAGTTTGTTGATAATATTTAATTCATTATAGTAAATGTGAGTACAACTTTAAATGGATCTACCCATTCGCAAAACACTAAAGTATTATATAAAATCTCATTATAACTAAATACGGGACAAATACAATATCACATTCCTAATAGGACAAACAATAAGTAAAAGAGTGGGGGGCAAAAATGTCACTACTTTCCAACTATTTAACCCAACTTTAACTATAGCCGGATATATCCGTCTATAGAAAGACTAGCTGAAAGTATTTATACCCAATAGATAAATATATCTGATAAATCAAACTCTCACAACTAAAAAAATCATTAAAAAAATACCAAAGCTTTACCAACCACATGTATACAATTGCCCTCAAACAAACCCTTCCTTAATACACTCCAACACTCCATAGGGCATTTGTAGGTCTCAATTTTCCGTACCAGAAAACAGCCACACATACCCCCATTAAAAAGCAGATACAATCAAAGACTACACCTTTCCACTTCTCAATAATGGCCCTCATCAAAGAAACTCTAAAACACTTTTAAAACAACACTAACTAGGAAGATTGACTGAAGTATTACCACCTCCCTTCCAACACAAACTATTCTAAATATTATTTGTTGAAAGGTAACTTCTTGTACTTTCCTTTTACCTGCTGTTGTTTTTTTTTTTTTTTTTGCACAAACTTTAGCCTTATGTAATAAATGAGAATTATCAAGCACAAATTCCAGTAATTAACCGTCTAATTATTATGTTATAGATTGTCATAAAACAATGGAATTAATAATATTTAGGGGCAAACACTAAGCTTATTTTTTAATTAAAGTGTCTGTAACATCAAATTATGTTAACGGTACTTTCAGTCTTCCCTTGATGCTCTGTTTATAAGCTGTAGCTATACAACTATTATAGTGCTCAATAGAGTTCTCCTTTGAACCAGTGCATTACATTCAACAGTTTCCGTAGTATATTTTGTATGTAATTTAACCTCAGATGGGAAACAATTGCAGTTGAGTCGAAGTCTAATTTACACCGTTGTATGACCAATTTTCATGGCTTGTCAGGTCTGTATTATTCAGCAAACACACACAAAATATAAAGCTTAGAAACTCTAAAAAAAAAAACAATAATGGCAGATAAACCAGCCAGATAACCAATCATGTACTTCAAAATAGCCAAACGTTATGCAATTAATTTAGCTGCGCGCGTTGCTTACATTTCCACGATGTTACTTTCTATGCAGTGGTATCCATCATGTCTGAAGGCAGAGTATATTTAGACGAGCTCAATAGTAACAGTATTAATTATCGGGTTAAGGTTAAAGTTCTGCAAAAAGGTAAGGCTCAGAAATCTGCCAGAGATGTGCTTTACCAGACAGTGGTTCTGCAAGATGATAAGGCAAGATAATCTTGAATTCATATTGCATATACTTTGTACGTCGTGTTTATAAACATGTTACTCTGTGTTTTTCATTATAGTTTATTAATTTGTTGTTTGTGCAAGAAGTTGCTTAGACAACTTAAATGGGTTTTTCCTACATCTTGTGGTTTACATACAGGCCTTAGGTCCAACTTACTTAAACGTTTTGTCGAGACATTAATTTAATTGTGTTTGCAAGTCTGTAGCTGTGTTTGCATGAAACAAATAATAAAGACCAGACGTTTGCTTTACAATAACAACTACAGTTGGTACTACGCATCAACAATTAAGTAATTTATCCTACTGGATATGCCGCCTTAAATTAGGCTTAAAAGATTGGAAATTCCCTGTGCAGGGGCAGAAAATGCGCGGCGTTTTGTTCGGGGATCAGGTTGCAGCCCACCAAGAGGCGCTCATGTGCAATGGGGTTTATGAAATTGCAAATGCCCCAATCAAGCCAACGCAGGACCAATACAGGCGAGATCCTGCTGAGTTGCCATACACAATGGGGTTTGGGAAACAAACACTAATCCGCCCGCTAATTACTGCACCTGAAACCCTCCTTACGGAATACCAAAACGTTTCTCAAGTACCCAAAACAGCTACCCCCTATGACATATTTGGTAAATCTCTAATGTGCATAAATCATGTGCATGTTTACATATTACTACCTGTATATTAACATTAACGATAATTATCACAGACGTTGCTGGCACACTGCTATATGTAGAACCAGCTGCACGCCAGGTCCCCCCAAAACAAGGTCGCAAAAACACTGTTAGAGAAATAGTTATCACTGATCACGGGTAAACCTTGAAATTTAAAAATTAAGTTACCGGAATGCCTAAATTACTAGCTATCTTACTGTACCATGCTTGCAACAAAGACTCGATCAACCAATCGTAGTGTCACTGAATGATCTTTCAGAAGACGAATGTGATAAGCTTGCTTCCTTGGTCGATACATTACCTGTCGTAGGCTTCACAGGGTTGCGGGTTACTACTTATAGGGGTATGACCGCTTAATAAGGTAGTAAAGTTTGTTGTCTTACAAGAGTATTGCTGATTTCTAATATTATTATGCAGGCTTCTCATTGACAACCACAACTTCTACAGTATTTCATACGAACCCTTCAGGTCCTAAAATAGCTGCACAGGTAGAATGGTATGATCCCTTAACGTATAAATCCCCCACATTAGTTGCAGCCTTTGGCTTACATACTTTGTTGAACGTCAACAGCCTTACTAATTTCAGTTGACTACTGCAGGGGGAACCTAAACAAAGACTTCCTCAAAGATTTACAGTCAAGAGTTTTCCGAGTCAGGGATCCGAACACACCTACTCCCGTCATTACCTTGAGTGAGCTCACCAAAAAAAAGGTATAAACACATGACCTACACGCAACTCTCTTATGACTACACTAAAATAAATCTACTTGTTCCCGCCACATTAAACTTGCAAGCATTAGCACCGTACCATGCATGTTGCAATTTTTTTGTTTATAATTGAACAGACGGTTAATACCTGACTAAACTTAAATGCACCAGTTTTCATTCAATGACTTATGTATACATGGAAACAGGCAAAACAAACTTTGCAGGATGAAAGGTACAGGCTGAATGTAACTGTGCCAAAAGCAGATTCTGAAAAGTCAATGCATACTTAGGTCATTTCCAACCGTGGAAAACGTTCGACTATGCAGCTGGGGAAAAGTTCAAGTGTGAAACATGCACTAAAGACGGAGTTGTGTCCGAACCAAGGTAGCCTCTCCACCCTACCTGTACTCCCCCCCCCCCCCCCAAAAAAAATGTTTACAAATCATTCATCTTAATATCTAAGTCTAAACTTTTAACGCAGGATTACCTTTAACTGTGAAGTTTCTGACGGAAATGAACGGCTAGAAATAACAGCATTCACAGCAGATACAGTAACACTGTTCCAGATGTCAGCTGCAGATATATTTCATATGAAACAAACGGTATATTATTACATTTCCATACCACCTACACCCAGTATTCTAAACAGCATTTACCAACGTTCAAACCATATCGCTTCCTAAAATGGTCAACCTACAAAGTGGCGTAAACCAATGAAACTATGATATACAAAGTGATTCACAATAACACCTCTACTGCCGTGGTTATAATTATGAGTTTACGTCTACACATCTAAGTTAACACATATTGTTTAAACCATCATTACTAAAGATAATAAATGCCTAAGAATCAAACAAGTACTCTTTCCGCATATGTTATGTTTACCTAACCCTTACAATGGTTTCAAAGATTATTTGTTACATTATAGGTAAAGCAAACTTTGAACGAGTATTCATTGTACGCTTACAACATTTACTTCAATTTACAAGAATTGCTAATTTTTTTTTTTCCTGTGTTATTCCCGGCAATTTTTAAGGACGACAGCGTAACATTCATGAGGGTTTGCAAATCATTGCGGAATGGACCATTAGTAATTGAAGTGTCCCCAAAGATAGCACTATCAAGGAACAATATTTTGCAAAGGGGCACTTCGCAAAATTGTATCTGTACCACCACACAATGAGGTCGACTCCAGTTTGGAAGAGACAACCCCAGGAGAACAACAAGAAGTTCACGAAACAGAACTGAACCAAATCGTAGTTAGTACAATCCAACCTATACCGGTAGCTAGCGCTTACATTTTGAAGAAGTCCAACAATCCTCTACAAAACTCACATTAGTTGATGTTGCGGTGACTTCCGACTATCAATCGACGAAAGCTTCTCGCATCAATCATCACAGTTCCTCAAGACATCCAGTCTAAGCCTATTTCCCCTACCAGTGGCTATAACTTCGATACCACCGCACCTCAAGCTGCTACCATTCAATCTGAAATTATTGGCGTGCCAACAACACCGTTGTTAAAAACACCCAAAAGTGAAAAAAAAAACAAACTACACCAAAACCCCAACGCAGAACACTCCAAAACGTATCAATAATAAGCAAGGTTCGCATCACCTACGAAGAAAAAAAAATAGGTAGCAGCTCACCGCATCCCGAGAACCCTAGGTACGATCTATCCGTAGCTGTATGTTGATGGCTTAATGTAAATAGTATCTATGCATGTATCCCTACTTATAACACCCCAAAGGTGCACCTCCTAACCTATTCTGGTAAAACAGAATGGTTAAATAAAGGCTATAGGGCACCCGTAGCATTTTGGGAACACTTTTGCATACAAAGCATTGTGTTCCAACCAAAAGCATTCTGAGATTTGCTTTTGGAATTAGGTCTCTTATTTTGGGTTTATGCTACCAAAAAAACTCAGATCTTTTGTGTATAAAGAACTACCGAAGAATCAAGTTCGGATTAGTTGTATGGATTAATCGTGTATTGCATCCAACTCAAACACTCAACTTTTCCTAATTATTACACGTATTACTTTTCAGGCGATTAGCTTTATAAGAACAGTTCATCCTCTCAAAGTCCAATGATTTCATCCTTAAAAATCTGACAATCAGATATGGAAGTCATATAAAACCCCTCACCTAGACAAGAATCGCTCTAGCACTAAAGTCTAAACGTAAAGATGCTAAGGTTAATTTTTAAAAAATCATTCATCAACTCTACTGTTAATTGATCTCCCTGTCCACCAAACAAAATTCATGCGACTTCAAAACAGGCTGCAGAAAGAAAAAATATTAACTGTAAAATAAATAACACAAACAGAAGCACAGTCAACTAACATAAAAGTAATAGTATTATTACTGCGCAAACCATGCAGTTGCACATACATCTAACCAGTTAGTTGTAATCTAACTGCACACCTTCACTTCAAAACACAATCCCCTAAATTCAGGCAAAATAGAGTTAGTAGTCAATAAATATCACCATCCACACAATCTAGAGAGTGCATGAAATACTGCTTTTGACACAGATTGTAAGGATATCAAAACACTGTTACCAAAAAACAAACAACAAAGTACAGATTGTAGGGACAACCATCCACATTTTTCTCATAATTATCCAAGGTATCCACATGTTTAACCGTTATTTTGAAAAAAAAAAAAAAAAAAAAAAAAAAAAAATGTTAGCAGTGAGTCACAAACAGACTATAATATAGTATACCACAAATATATTGAATCTAAAATACTTCTAAATTGTACAAAATGTTCAATATGCAAACCTTAATGAGGAATACAATATTCGTACTGTATATGTAGCTTTGCTTCAAAACCAATCATACCTATTTTATTGCTTACATTTCTGATCTACTGCAGAACATTATGAGACCTTTAAGAAGGCACATCAGGAAATTCTCAGGCACAACTGGTCCATACACTATTAAAGTACGAGTCATTGATATAACCAATGTGCATTACGCAAAGAACATGGGAGCCCCGTAGAATTCCAGAAATCACCTTCCAAGATGGAGAGGTACCTTTTAGATACTTTAGTACTCTTGTCTAAAATATTCTCTTAGGCTCCTAGCCTATCACAAAGACTATACATCGTGAAACTACTTGCTTTACAAGTTCAGATAATTGTGGCTTCACTTGATTATATTTGATATAAACTCGCCAAAATGTTAGCGAGTCTATGTATAATTGTTGGGAAAAAAAAATGTTCTTGTCTAAACAATTGAGCTTTGTTGAACTTCTCAAAATCAAATGTCTTCCCCATAACTAAAACTATTGCACACCGAATCTATCGCGTTACATATAACCATGCGTATTTTAACTTTACGGCAGCATACCACAGTAACTAAACCTTACTCTGCCACCGCAGGGCACTATAATGAACACATACCTATTCAATGAATCCCTTGAAGCCTTTCAGGATGTTATGCAAGAAAACAAGGAATATGACATTGCTAATGCCAGTATTATACCCATACCTGCTGATTCTTCGGACGGTTCGGGCCATCAAACTTATGAAATATTTTTCAATATCAACACCATTATCCAACCTGTACCTGAACTAGAAGGTCCTGAAATAACTAATTACGTATTAATTGGATCTATCCCCAAAACAATCTCACTTGATGCTCGTTACGGTAAGCTGCAATGCAATCAAATCTGCATTTCAATTTATTAAGTAAAACACAACGACAAAGGAAACACACCCCAAAAAAGAAGTAAGTCATTTAACTATTTGTATGATTTCAGATGTATTAGGAGTTGTTATATATGTAGACACAAGCTGCCAAGAAAGAAGCTACAACAACCAAACATCAGATGCCTGCGAGGTGGTAATTGTTGATCACAGGTAGCCTATTTATTGTTAAGCTGCAAACTGTTTATAAAAACGCCTAAGCGAACTAATAAGTTTCTAATAATCGCTTCCCAATTATAGTCATAAACAAGCAATGATGATAACAGCCTGGACAGACCTGGCAATTCAAGAGTGTACAGCATTACACCCACATGCAGCAACCTTTCCAGTCGTTGGCTTTACAGCTCTAATGCCGTCGTACCAAAAAGGTTTTACTTGTGTATTGGTAAATTAGTATCCAAGAAGAAAAAAATACAAATTACTTGTGAAAAAAAAAATGGGGTTTCAAATATTATAGGCTTCTCACTCACAACAACGCACGCCTCATTCATAATCTTAAATCCACAAGTCGAACAAGCAGTTTCACTTAAGACTTGGTAAGTACCAAATTACATCAGTTGATGCTTGCGTTGCTCGCCATTTACAACATGCTATTTATATTATTACAGGGCAGAGAAAAACAAAGGCATGCTTACTGCAAAAAGACAACACATCTTTGAATGCCGCCATCCACCAAGCACCCGCAGGATAACCACAATTGGAAATCTCCTTGGAAAGACGGTAACTTTCCCTTTGAATGCTGCCTTCAGTAACACATCAAACATTTTTTCAAAAAAATACAAATGACGCCTTTTAAAACCACTAACAATCGAAGTTAACGTTTAATGACTGCTTCAAATGACAGGCTGAAAACACTTTACAAGAAGAGTCCCACTGGCTAAACGTGAAGCTAATCAACTTTAACAGAAACGATGTGCACTTGTACCTTGGTTGTAGCTTTTGTAGCACAAGCACCACTAACCCTAAGGGCTCTGTGTATACATGCACTGCATGTTGTACGACCAACGTTAACTCAACAGCACGGTAAAAAGACAGCACTGCCCTCACCCATTACATACAACACAAACACACAGCACCATGGGTTCTCATGTACATGCTGTTTTGTGCTTACAGAATGACAATAACATTCCAAGCAGAAGATAAGTCAGGAAAGTACACTTTTACAGTAAGTACTGACAATTCAGAAAAGCTTGTGGAAATGGAAGCATCCCTCTTGTATGCAATGCCTGTACAGGTAACAACATTCGTCTACACGATGGCTTTTATATTTCGTAACTTCCGTAGTAAATCACCGTGCCATACTGCCTATAGCACACAACTGAACGTTAACAACTTACAGTACATGTACATGTCTTATGAATCTTCAGGAACGGTATAGCTATCTCAAGTACATTGAATCCAAATTTCAAAGAAACAAAGTGTATGTGCAAGTCGTACCTACCACAGCTCTGTCCAGAGCACAGAAGCTAGAGTGGGTGGTCAAGAAAATCTCCCAAACCTAAACAGCAAGACAGGGTTAAGCTACCTTAGCAAGTTTTTTTCAAGTTTATTAACCACTGTGTCATTGGAAAACAGCGGCCGTCTAATATTAAGGTGTTTTGTAATAACTACCTCTCGGCAGTTGTGTTAAATTAGTTAACAACGACTAATAGTTCGACATTAACTATCATGTATAATTAACTGTCTTTTCTACAAAACAATGCTATTCACTTTCTCTGCAATGTTTGCTTTGGCACATCATAATCTCAGAGCTAAAACTGCAGACAAGCGTGCATTATAACCTAGACTTTATTACCCTAAAACGAGGAGCTTATAGACAAAATGTACTATGCACAGAACAGTTAAAAATTCGCAGAGATCCCACAAATCTTACTACGCACGTAACCACAAATCGGGGCTCCGCGCCCGGGAGGGCGCGGCGCAACGACTAGTATAGTTAAAATAATGAAAATTATTGTATAAGGGAAAGAATATAGGAGTTAAATAATGAAAAGTATTGAATATGATGAGTTAGGGGTGGTTGAAGTGGTAAATAAAGAAAAGAGCTAAGGGTAGAAAAGTAAAAAATCATGTCCAAATATAGCAAATGGGACAATTATATGAATAGACGAAAATGGCAAATGGGACAGTTATTCAGAATAGGAGGGAGTATGAGTGAGGCAGTACGAAAGACACAAACTACTAAAGAAATGTTACAAAAGCTCGAGTTGGTAATCTGAGCGTTGGACACGAGTAAACATCTTACTCCTTACTTCGTGTAGAGTATACCTGGCCATGAGCCGGGTTAGAACCGAACCAGACTATTTTGGTCAATGCAAGAGGGCTGGCTCATGCCTGGTCCTAACTTGGCAAGTTATATCTATTTTTTTTAAACGAGCTTCGGGCCATGTCTAATATAAAGTAATACTCCCTCTGTCCTGATCATTTATTCATTTTCTATTTTTGGGTGTCTCAGTCATTTGTTGTTCTTTCTATTTTAAGAATGAACTTGATGAGTAATTTGATCATTCTCATTCAATTTGTTCCACTTGTCATTTAGTTATAGGTCCTCTCTTCTTTCCTTGGTCTTTGTGCCAAAACGAAAGGACAACAATTGATCGGGACAGGGGAAGTATTATTATTCAACGATCATTAATTAACGTAATTTTGAAATTAGCTCATTTTTGGCTTTCCATTGCGGAATAAAAGGTTCAAGATCGAATTGGTGGTGTCATTTTCCTTTAAGATTTGCATTAAGATCTTGCAAAACTGGTTTCATTTAAAATTCAAAGATAATACAATTTGATATTCTCGAATGATTAATTTATGACCATACAAATAGTTACAAATGATTAGTATATATGAGTGTAATTGCGTACAAAGCAACAAAGAGAACACACATTATTGCGAAATTATAGGCCAAAGTGGGTCAGTTCAAAAAGTTGACACACAATTCTAATTTTAGACCTATCTACGACTTATTTGATTCCATAAAAAATGCATAAAAAACGAGATTAATTGCATTTAAATTGAACCATTTAATAATTACCCGCAATGTTGTTAGGATCGGGATCCTACTTTGGATCAATGAGCATATTAGGATCGAATCGGTAGGATCGGATCGTAGAATCGTAAGATCCTACAAATTAACTAAAATACATAATTGTGTTGCAAAAATATATTAAAATTTCGTGTTTTAAATATCAAAACACTATTATCTTAGCATGTGCCCACAAATTATTCCCGTTTATAGTAATTTTCTATCGTAAACGTCATATATAAGATTTTAGTATCTGAAAAAATTGAAATATTAATAATGTAGAATCGGGTCGTATAATCGTAGGATCGGGTTAAGTTTCTACTTGAAATTTTTTTGAGACAAGTTGAATCGCAAGATCCTACAAAATTAAAATCCTACCTAAGATCGGGACTGGTCACCACTTTTTGGATCGTAGAATCGTAAGATCTTACGATCCGGATCGAGAATTTAACAACATTGATTACACGTACATTTTCTATAGAGACATGATATATTCGTCTTACATAATAAAACGAGTCAATAGCTAAATGAGATACAAAAACATGATTACCTAAAAAATGACAAACTTTGAACTCATCTATCTATATACGGAGTATGATTTTATTTGATTCGTTTTATATTAAACACGAATATGCTGTATTAAGGGAGACGAACGGAAATAATTATATGTAGTTAGTGGCCAAGTTTTGAGGGATATTGTAGTACACTTGTGAATTTAAGGCCCTTTGCTTGAGCAGTTTGTCGGTAAGATTATGAAAAATACTTCCAAATGAATGCGACTAATTCTTGAAAGATGAGGTTGCGACAACGTGACGATATTTGAAAGTAATTGGACACCAAACGAATATTAAACAAATTATTAAGTACTCCTAATTAAGTAAGGATGACAATATATTCTCGATTTAAATGAACCTAAGTGTAATGTTAGCATATTAGTCACTCGGTCCCGATGAGTAGTTATATATTTTTATTTTAGATGTATTATTACGAATTATTTATTTCGTTACAAATTACCATCATTTTTATACACAATATATATTTTAAAAGGATCCAGATGATCACCAAACCAAAGTTATTGTCAGATAATTAACGAGAAACTCACATTTAGTACTCTATAACTCGAGGTGCTCACTGCTCGGGCTGGGCTGGGTTGTGCCAGGCCAGGCTAAGGGTTGGCAGCACTAGCACGGCACATGTGAGGGACCGGGCTGGGCCGGGTTAGTGCTGAGTTTGTTTTGTCCAGTCCGAGCTAAGCCCACATAGTAATGGGCCGGGCCGGGCTACCTATGCTTTTAAATTTTAGTGTTTGGACTGGGCCGGCCAAGGAAAATGCAGCACTGGCCCGACTCGAGGGAAGAAACGGGCCGAGCTGGGCTGGCACACAGGCTGGTCGGGCTGCTGAAAGTTGGCCCACGAGACCGGGCCAGATTGGCCCGTCATGTTGAGCATCTCTATCTGTAACTGGCTACAACATGGCACATTGAGTAATGACTTTTTCTTTCGGCTGATAGGAGCTTAATTGAACTGAAATAAAATAAAGGAACTGAATGGAACATAACTAATTAACTAAACGAAATTCAGCTAAAGTAAAAATTAATTTGAACAGAGCTTAATGGAACATGCATAGGCCAAATCCAAAGATTTGACATTTTTAGTTTTTTACTAATGCGTATGAAAAGATGCCAAAATAAAAGAGTAGGTTATTACCGCGCGTTTATAATATGCCTCGTTAATTATCCTTTAGGTCAACAACAAACACATGCAGGTTACTAAACATGAGGAATTTAGTGATTAACTGATAATGATGGCTTTCATCAAAATTTTCATCTAACTCGATTCGGTGAAAAACTTTCCGTTAACTTTCAGTTCAGCTTTGTTGGGTTCCTTATGTTGATGATAACATGCCCATTTGATTTGTGTTATCTTAGTTTACCTTTTCAGGATTAATGATGTAATCAAGCTTGGATTAAGAAGTGTTGAAGTTGTTACTAATCCCTTTGTAATTAGTCGTGTGTCATCTAATGTACAAGTGAGAAAGTTAAGTATAGCAGAGTAATAGAAACAGTCCAGATGACTGTTGCTTTTACACGCAAACAGCTGTTTGGATTATGCCACATCTCGAGAAACTTGAAGTCTCTTTTATCTTTCAAAAACTTTCACGTGATTATCATTTTACAAAGATAAAAATCAGATTTTTATTAAGGAGGTAGTATCCAATGAAGAGTGGTTTGAATTATTCAAAATGTTTCCTCTTTGTGCAAATTCAATCCCTTGGTTTTTAAGAAAACAAAAGTTGCTTTTTGCCATTTTGGTGTTAACTTGTCTTTGTGTGACTTGTCTCACATCCTTTGTTTTCTGAAATTACATGAGCATTTAAGGTTGTCTTTCAAACCTTCTTTCTCTATTCTTACCTTTGCAAAAGACTCCTTTTTGGTGCAAGTAATTAGGTGGTTGCTATTGTCCCTCACATGCAAAGTCTTTGACCCTTCAAAACCCTAGCAACCCCTTCACTCACCTCCTCTATAAATACCGAGTCACTCCTTCATTAAATCTCCAAGACTTTCTGAATTAATTCTTTCATGTTTTGCAAAGTGTTTTTTTAAAGATTAAAAATCGTGTCTTTTGCAAAATCCTTTTAAAAGTCTTCAAGTGTCTTTCGGTTTCTACGATGCATGGCTATCGTTGCTTTTCTATACTAAACTCTCTTGCTTAAAAGTGTTGATCTTGTAAAAGTTGTCCACCTCTATTCTTTGTTAAGAATGTGTTAGTGGAAACTTGATCCTTTACATTTTAAGTGTGTTAGAAGAGTTTAGGACGGAGTAGTCTTTTACTCTTGACAACCGGAGTAGGTTGTGAGTTGGCAATCGGAGTAGATTGCGAGTTAGCTTGTCATAGAACGGAGTAGTTCTTGTACTAGCTTTGCAACCGGAGTAGGTTGGCGTCTTTTATTACAAGGGTCTTTTAGTTGTCGGAGTAGATCACTAAAGGAAAGTAATAAAATGGTAGATTGGACGTAGGCACTTTAGTATTTGCCGAACCAATTCAAAAACTCGTGTTCATTGTTTATCTCTTTAATTCCGCTGCCTTTTTACTTTGCTTGTTTGTTTTGTTTCGCTCAAACTCGGAAAAGCAAATATTCATCATATACTTGTCGTATTTGGTCTGCAGAATACTCCACAAATCGAGACAAATAGATACAATCGAAACGATTGTTGCTTTCACACTTCAAAGAACATTCATCGTGATACTTGTTCAATCTTTCAATATTATTCAAAGTATCATCTAATCTCTTTTGTTTACTTAACTTACTTTAATCCAATAAAGTTGAAGTTAAAATTTTTAAAAGAGTACCTAATTCACCCCCTCCCCCTCTTAGGTACTTGAATCCATAAACTCAACAATTGGTATCAGAGCCTCGTGCTCTTGATAGAGGCTAATCCCCTTAGAGTTTGATTCGTGGGTAATGGATTCCGAGAAACACTCCAAGATCCCGGTCTTTACCGGTTCGAATTTTGGATGGTGGAAACTCAAAATGGAACATTACATCAAAAGTATCGATTATCAATGTTGGAACATCATCCAAAATGGACCTCTTGCCATTGAGGAAACCGATATTCTTAACGGTTTCACCAAGACAAAAGAGGAAAGAAATTACAATGAGAACGACTTCAAGCTTGCCGAAAAGAATTCCAAAGCAATGTCGATTCTTCAACGTTGTGTTGGTGAGGGGGAAGTTAGTCGAATCTCCAGGTGTCCTACGGCAAAATCTATTTGGGATTCCCTTGTACTTGCATATGAAGGGACGTCCCAAGTAAGAAAACACCGTATTGACCTTCTCATGCAACAATATGAAATGTTTAGAATGTCAAAGGACGAGTCTTTAAATAGTTTCTCTTCTCGTTTTTCTTGTATTATTAATGAGCTTCAAAGTCTAGGAAGGAATTTCGAGTCCGAGGACATCATTCGAAAAATCCTACGTAGTCTAACTCCTAAATGGCAACCTAAAGTCACCGCCATAGAGGAAGCCAAAGACTTGTCAACCCTATCTCTTCATGAACTAATGGGATCACTAATGGCTCACGAGTTTAATCTCGATAAGCATTCTAGTGAGTCATCAAAGGGAAAGAGTCTCGCCCTCACATCTTCTCCAAGTGATGAAGAAGATGAGGAGGAAGACGAGTTTGCTATGTTCACAAGGAACTTAGCCGGGTTGGTCAATGGACAAGGTAACAAAAGGTTCACTAATAATTACTCGAAAAAACGCTTTCCTAAGAAACGACCTACCTCCACCGTGGGATGCTTTAAATGTGGTGATAAAACTCATCAAATTAAAGAATGTCCCAAGTGGGAAGAAATCAAATCTAAGGAAAGAAGAGAAAAGGTTAAAAAGGACTATAAACATAGAGTCATGAGTGCTATTTGGGGAATGTCCGACTCCGAGGAAGATGAGGAACTCATCGAGGAGGAACTTGAGGCTAAAATGTGTCTTGCAAATCATGATAAAGAAAAAGTCTCAAAAACCTCAAAAATTGAACACTTAAGATGCCTCATGGCTAACCCCGACGATTCCGACTCCGATTCCGACAATGAGGTAAATCATCTAAAGGCCAAGGCTAGAACTTACTCCAAAGAAAAAGTATGTAAGCTTCTTGATCAACTTTTTGATAAGTGTCGGTCTCAAACTAACAAGCTTGATATAATGCAAAATGAGATTGAGGAAATTGCTCAAGAGAACTTTAATCAAAAATGAGCTAAAAGCAACAGATCACGTCACACTGTCACATCTGAAGCATATAATGAAGTTAAAAGAGTCAACAAGTTAAACAAACATTTGACTAAAGAACTAGAGCGTCTTAGGTCGACACCCACGGACGTCTCTGACCTTGAAAATGTCAACACTACCTTGGTGATGCAAGTTTCCTCACTAACCAAGGAACGTGATGATCTTTTGAAGGTCAAAGACGATCTTGAAAAAGAGATCTATGACCTTGTAGTTGAAGTTGTAGACTTAAGAGAAACAGTCTCTAAGACTGCTCGACCACGACTTAGACAAGTTTAAAAGAAAAGGTGAATGGTTGGAAAATGAAAATGAGTGTCTCAAAAGTGAGGTTGTTTGTCTCAAGAATGAAATAGAAGATCTCCATGATAGGCTTACTTTCTTTCAAAAAGGTATGCCCGAATGTAGCACTTCTAGGTCTTCTCCTCATCATAGATCCGATGAAGTCGTTGATCTAAACAAGAGACTTGACGAGATGACATCTAAATATGAGGACTCCAAAGAAAGAAACATTTATCTCGTGTCTAAACTCAACAATCACACCCATGACTTCATTGTTGAGAAAAGATTGCCCATAGAAAGTAACAACGATGATGAACTTAAAAGAGAAAAGGAAAAGAATTTGCATCTTCTTTCACGTGTCCATGACTTGACCAATGAACTTGTTAATGCTAAGAACATCACTGAAAAATGGGAAGGAAGTCAAACCGTGCTAAACTTCCTCACGAATCAAACCGAGAAATGTGAGAAATCCGCTGGTTTGGGGTTCAAATGGAACAATGATCGATCACTGTATCCGAAGCCCAAAAACGATTTTAGAGGAAGGAAGTATGTAGGTCTTCCCGAATATATCATTTGCAATTATTGTGGTGACAATGGTCATGTTTTTAATGGTTGTACAAAACGATTTGATGACATTGACAAGAACACCAAAGCATTAAATGAAATGAACATTAAGAAAGACACCACAAGTTATGTTGATCACAAAAAGGGACCCAAATTCATTTGGGTTCCTAAACTCAAAAACTAATCTTGTGTAGGGCTTGGTGAGAGGCGGCCGCAATTGGTACTTGGATAGTGGATGCTCTCGTCACATGACGGGTGATAGAAGCCAATTCCTCTCACTTAAAGCGTATGATGGTGGCACGGTAAGGTTTGGTGACAACAAGAAAGGTGAAGTAATTGGTATTGGAAAAGTTGGTAAGTCATCCTTACTTTGTGTCGACAATGTGCGGCTTGTCAAAGGTTTGAAACATAATCTCCTTAGTATATCTCAACTTTGTGATAAGGGTAATGTTGTTGAATTTCATGCTAATATGTGTCGAATTTTTGATGCCACTACTAATGAATTAATACTCGAAGGAAGACGTGTCAAAGATGTTTACTTAACTAATTTGAGCTCTCTATCCGGTCACACCATGTCTTGCATGAGTGTAATGAACAATGATCCTTGGTTATGGCATAAAAGGTTTGGTCATGTTAGTACAAAAACTCTTAATACCCTTAAAAGACTTGATTTGGTTGAAGGCATTCCTAATATAAAATTTGAAATTGATAAAGTATGTGATGAATGTGCTAGAGGTAAACATGTTAAAAGTTCCTTCAAATCCAAAAGAATTATGAGTACATCTCAACCTTTGCAACTTTTACATATCGACTTGTGTGGACCAATGAGAACTAGAAGTAGAGGTGGTAGTCGTTATGTGTGTGTCATTGTTGATGATTACTCTAGGTTTGTTTGGGCACTCTTCCTAAGCTCTAAGGATGAGACATTTGATGAGTTTCTAATTTGGTTAAAAAAGATTCAAAATAAACTTGGTTTAAAACTTGTTTCAATGAGAACCGATCATGGAACCGAATTCGAAAACTCATCATTTGGTGCTTATTGTGATGACAATGGTGTAGACCATAACTTCTCGGCTCCTAGAACCCCACAACAAAATGGTGTGGTTGAAAGGATGAATAGAACCCTTGAAGGAATGGCTAGAACAATGTTATTAACTAGTAAGTTGCCTAAGAACTTTTGGGCCGAAGCGGTAAATACCGCTTGCTACATTTATAATCGTGTCATGATAAGGAGTATTTTAAATAAAACTCCCTATGAATCATTACGTGGAAGAAAACCCAATATTTCATATTTTAGATGTTTTGGAAGCAAATGTTTTGTTCACAACAATGTAAAAACAACTTGGGTAAGTTCGATCCACGAAGTGATGAAGGAGTATTTATTGGGTACTCCGATCATAGCAAGGCCTATAAAGTTTACAATAAACGAACCTTGTTAATTGAAGAAAGCATCCATGTCATTTTTGATGAATCTAGTGTGCTTGGACAGGTACAAAACATGGATGATGATGATGAGGATGAGGATGATGAATTTGAGATTGGTCTTGTTCGAAAAGACTTCGTGTTCACGGATGAAGAAGCTCCCAAAGACCGAATTGCAATGGACACAGAGACTGTCGCCATCAAAGGAGAGCAGCAACTCAGGGGGAACACGTAGTACTTCTGATTCCTCTCTGGAAGCAACAGACCCAACGACTGTTGCTTCTACCTCCAGAACTGAAGAAAACCAAAACAGTGAGGATGAAGAACCTTCCAGGCCAATAGCAACAGTCACTGTGACTGATGATGTTGAGGGGGAACAAGAAACCATTGTTCCAAAGAAGTGGAAACATCAAAGCTCTCATCCACTCTCCAATCTCACAAGTGATCTTAACTCGGGAATTCGAACAAGATCATCCGTCAACCATCTCGCTCACCTCAATGAGTATTGTGCCCACAATGCGTTCCTTTCTCAAATTGAACCTTCAAATGTAACAAACGCCTTGATGGATGCGGATTGGGTGCTTGCCATGCAAGATGAACTCAATCAATTCAAAAGAAATGAGGTATGGCACTTAGTCCCTAGACCGCCTAATCGTACCGTCATTGGTACTAGGTGGGTCTTTCGCAACAAGCTTGATGACTCGGGAGAAATCGTAAGGAACAAGGCTAGACTAGTGGTGCAAGGTTATAACCAACAAGAGGGTATTGATTACGATGAGACCTATGCACCGGTAGCTAGACTTGAGGCCATACGATTACTTATAGCTTTTGCGGCTCACAAAGGCATTAAACTCTTCCAAATGGATGTCAAAACCGCTTTCTTAAATGGATACTTGGAAGAAGATGTCTTTGTAGAGCAACCACCGGGTTTTGAGAACAATGACTTGCCTAACCATGTTTTCAAATTAGACAAAGCTCTTTATGGTTTAAAACAAGCACCAAGATGTTGGTATGATAGATTGTCTAAATTTCTTATTGAAAATGGTTTTAAAAGAGGCTCCGTTGACAAAACATTGTTCTTGAAGCAACAATGATTTAACTGTTGGTTGTACAAGTATATGTTGATGACATTATATTTGGTGCAACAAATGAACTCCTTTACTTATATTTTTCGGAACTAATGAAATCGGAGTTTGAAATGAGCATGATGGGTGAGCTAGGATTTTTCCTTGGGCTCCAAATTAAGCAATCAAAGGATGGAATCATGATCCATCAACAAAAGTACATCAAAGAAATGCTTAAGAAATTTGGGATGACTAATGGTAAGCCTCATGATACACCTATGGTAGCCGGGTCCAAATTGGACAAAGATGAACTCGGTAAGAATGTTAGTGATAAGGTGTATAGAGGTATGATAGGCTCACTTCTCTACTTAACCGCAAGTCGTCCCGACATTCTCTTTAGTGTATGCTTATGTGCTAGGTTCCAAGCAAATCCGAAAGAATCACATTTCAAAGCCGTTAAACGAATTCTTCGGTATTTGATTGGAACACAAAATCTTTACCTATGGTACCCCTTATATTGTCCTTTTGATCTTATAGGCTTTTCGGATGCGGACTATGCGGGGTGCACGGTGGATAGAAAGAGTACCTCCGGAATTGCAACGTTCTTAGGTCCTTGCTTGACTTCTTGGGCCTCAAAGAAACAAAACACGGTAGCTCTTTCTACGGCCGAAAGTGAGTACGTTAGTGCGGCACATTGTTGTTCTCAACTCCTTTGGGTAAAACAACAACTCTTGGATTTTGGTATTATTTTTGACTCCATTCCTTTAATGTGTGATAATACGAGTGCAATAAATATTTCCAAAAATCCTATTCAACACTCTAAAACTAAGCATATTGATATTCGTCACCATTTTATTCGTGATCATGTGGAAAAAGGACATATTAAACTTATCTTTTGCAAGACCGAAAATCAAATTGCCGATATTTTTACTAAGCCACTTGCAAGAGAACATTTTGAGAAATTTAGACTTGAAATTGGGTTAATTAATAACTTGTGATTTCTAGTGTGAGTTTTACAAAATTCCTTAATTGATTAAATTAAAATTGGAAATATGTTATTAAGTGTTCTAAGTGCATTGACATCATGTTTGGACCAAAATTGACACCGTATTTGTGAGTCGGTAATCACTCAACCTCATATCTAAATTTACGTTTATTATATGCTACCTTGCGTTTTTATTTCGAGTAATTGAATTTGTTTAAGTCGGGCCAACCACCTCTCCTACTTCATTTAATGGGCCATTAAACTCAACAATCCATCACCTACAACTACCCGTCCAAACCACCTAAACCCACTAACCCTTCATCTCCCAAATCCACTAACCCCCTCATATCACCTACCTTAACCCACAATGGTAAAAACCTCCTTTAACACACCAATACCCACCAAACCCACAAAAATTACCTCCCCTGTCACATCAAAACCGCCCACATCATCAACTCCAACCATGCCTCCTGTCAAAGCATCTTACGCCTTTCCTCCACAAACATCAAACACGACTTCGACAAACCCAGATCCACCTAGCCCTCAACCATCACCAAAACCCACTGACCCTCCATCATCCGACGACATACCCATCTCCACAATGGTAGGACGACGCACTCGTGGTGGTCGGAAGAAAAGCTCCACGGTTCCGAGCTCCTCCTCTGAACCGGTTACTGTTTTGGTTGAAGATGTTGAAGATGAAACTGAATTTGATTTGAACGAAAATCCATCGAAGTCCGGCGAGCCTGACTCGTCTCCGGCGAAAAGGAACAACAAAAGAAAAGAAAAGGCCTCCTCCTCTCAATTACCCCCAATCTCCGAAAATGTTGAACAAAGTAACATTGACAATCCCATTGATGATATCCCAATTGAAAATCCGAATGAACCTACCCAGAAAAAATCGAAGCCTTCAAAGAAAAAGCTTGTCTACCTTGCTCCTTCTGATCCGGTCTCTCTTACCTCGAAGTGGGATCTAGCCATTGTTTGGGCTCACCTTGAGAGTCTCGACCTTCCTACCTCTATTTACAAAAACTGTGAAAGGTTGATGAACATCAAAGCAATTCACTCTCCTCGGATGTATAATCAAAACTGGTTCGAGCCGCCGGCTTTCCACTCTGTCCGTGACATGGTTTTAGCTCAAGGTTGGGAGAAGTTGTTGGAAATGCGTGAGCCGGTATTTGTGAGCGAAGTGATTCAATTCTTTGCAACGGTACGGGTTGATAAGTCCGGCGAATTTGTCACAACTAAGGTGAATGGTAAGCCTCTAAAATCGACTAACTCGATTTCGCTCACTCGCTCTTAATATTCCAGTCGGAGGCTATGACAAACTCCCCTCTGAAACTTGGGTAGCCTTACCATATGCCTCCCCTCTTAGCATTGCTCAAACCGTTTGTCCCAAAACTGTCTCCCCCGGACCCGTGAGCAACACCCAAATCCCACCTCCTCTTCGAATTATTTTTAACATGTTGTGTCGCTCAATTTATCCTTCGGGTGATAGAGGAAAACTCACCATTGCTTTACAATATTTAATCTATCACATTGCTACCCATAAGAAGGTGAACCTAGTTGGGTTAATGTTCAAACGTTTTAATCTTATCTCGACCAAGCTTCGTCGACCTTCTTCTAGCTTGATTCATTTACCCTATGGAATGTGGTTATCGGTTGTGCTCAAGGCACACGGGGTTTTAGTGAATACTAGCTTGGGTTCGTTGGATATGTGTGATACCATGAGTGATGGGCAAATGGGGAAGATGTTGCTCAAAATTGAAAATGATGAGTTAATTCTTTGTGAAAATTAAGAAGGACCCTAAAGTTGGGTCATCTAGTCAAGGGAACACGGGTAATATGCGGGATGTGCTTAATGCCGTGGCTGAGTTAGGTGCGTGGATTAGGGAAGATGCTCGCCAAAAGGACTTGGCTATTTCAGCTCTTGCTTCTTCTTTGGACCTCATCCGTGGAGAGGTGGATATTATTTCCACCCTTGTGTCAACAAAAGAGATTGGTGAAGATGCTAATGTGGATGATGATCCGTTGGGTAGTGGCTCGGATGGTGAACAAGCCTCCTCTCCTTAGCCTTTCCAATTCCTCTCGGCCTATTTATCCTTACCCGTACCCCCTTATTTTGTTCCACCTTGGTTGTGCCTTTCTAAGACTTATTTTATTGCTTGTTATTTTGAACAATTGGTGGTGTACTTTAAACTCTCTTTAGCTATGTTGAACCTTGATTAGCCTTTGCCTAATCTTTGTTTATGTTGACCTTGTTACCTTGTCACATCTACATGTGTCTTTTTGTGTTTTCCTATGAAATATCTGCACTCTAATGCTTGTGACATCCCTATCCTTTTGATGATGTCAAGAGGGGGAAAAGGTAAACTCATGCTTTAAAATCTCCTTGCTTATTGATTAAACTAATGGCCTGTCTAACCTTCTTAGCTTGATTCTTGTTTGGGGCAATGTAAAATTGTCATGATAGTTTGATTCTAGCTTTTGCCCTTGGTAAGGTAATATTGTCCCTTCTCTATCATTTGATCTTGCTTGCTAAAATCTTGAATTAAGGTGTTTACATTGCTTATACATTCGTTTGGGGCTTGTCATCATCAAAGGGGGAATTTGTTGGGTTCCTTATGTTGATGATAACATGCCCATTTGATTTGTGTTATCTTAGTTTACCTTTTCAGGATTAATGATGTAATCAAGCTTGGATTAAGAAGTGTTGAAGTTGTTACTAATCCCTTTGTAATTAGTCGTGTGTCATCTAATGTACAAGTGAGAAAGTTAAGTATAGCAGAGTAATAGAAACAGTCCAGATGACTGTTGCTTTTACACGCAAACAGCTGTTTGGATTATGCCACATCTCGAGAAACTTGAAGTCTCTTTTATCTTTCAAAAACTTTCACGTGATTATCATTTTACAAAGATAAAAATCAGATTTTTATTAAGGAGGTAGTATCCAATGAAGAGTGGTTTGAATTATTCAAAATGTTTCCTCTTTGTGCAAATTCAATCCCTTGGTTTTTAAGAAAACAAAAGTTGCTTTTTGCCATTTTGGTGTTAACTTGTCTTTGTGTGACTTGTCTCACATCCTTTGTTTTCTGAAATTACATGAGCATTTAAGGTTGTCTTTCAAACCTTCTTTCTCTATTCTTACCTTTGCAAAAGACTCCTTTTTGGTGCAAGTAATTAGGTGGTTGCTATTGTCCCTCACATGCAAAGTCTTTGACCCTTCAAAACCCTAGCAACCCCTTCACTCACCTCCTCTATAAATACCGAGTCACTCCTTCATTAAATCTCCAAGACTTTCTGAATTAATTCTTTCATGTTTTGCAAAGTGTTTTTTTAAAGATTAAAAATCGTGTCTTTTGCAAAATCCTTTTAAAAGTCTTCAAGTGTCTTTCAGTTTCTACAGTCGTGGCTACTGTTGCTTTTCTATACTAAACTCTCTTGCTTAAAAGTGTTGATCTTGTAAAAGTTGTCCACCTCTATTCTTTGTTAAGAATGTGTTAGTGGAAACTTGATCCTTTACATTTTAAGTGTGTTAGAAGAGTTTAGGACGGAGTAGTCTTTTACTCTTGACAACCGGAGTAGGTTGTGAGTTGGCAATCGGAGTAGATTGCGAGTTAGCTTGTCATAGAACGGAGTAGTTCTTGTACTAGCTTTGCAACCGGAGTAGGTTGGCGTCTTTTATTACAAGGGTCTTTTAGTTGTCGGAGTAGATCACTAAAGGAAAGTAATAAAATGGTAGATTGGACGTAGGCACTTTAGTATTTGCCGAACCAATTCAAAAACTCGTGTTCATTGTTTATCTCTTTAATTCCGCTGCCTTTTTACTTTGCTTGTTTGTTTTGTTTCGCTCAAACTCGAAACAGATTCATCATCATTATCGTATTTGGTCTGTGTAATACTCCACAAACCGAGACAAATAGATACAATCGAAACGATTATTCTTTCACACTTCAAAGAAACATTCATCGCGATACTTGTTCAATCTTTCAATATTATTCAAAGTATCATCTAATCTCTTTTGTTTACTTAACTTACTTTAATCCAATAAAGTTGAAGTTAAATTTTTTAAAAAAGAGTACCTAATTCACCCCCTCCCCCTCTTAGGTACTTGAATCCATAAACTCAACAAGCTTAATTCAGACACCTTTTATATACAAAAACACGATCCAAAGTTTTATTTCGGAAAATAAGTAGGTGACATATCGTCCGACGATTCAACGCGGTGGTTGAAATGGAATATTAATGAATAAGAACGTACCATTACCTAAATCTGAAGACTAGAGAATATAGTAGGGCGTGGCTTGCTCAATTAGTATGCATACAAATGTACAATGTTAGATCTTATGTAACTAAACTCCAAAATGTCAAGTCGTTATGATATTTTCTCCTTAATAAAAGCATATGAAAATTTCTGACAATTGAGTGTAACGGAAAGCAAAGTGGTGCTAAACTTTATTTATCACGATGTTCCCCAATTTTTGTCCTTATTTTATCAATATATTCATATTCATCAACTTCCTTATCAACTGCTTTCAAACAGTTACTCCTAATCTTTCATGATTATATTATTAATGAAATAGTGTCACTCGGTGATGTCGAGTTTCACTATCACCCTCTCAGGTAAATATACCTTGTTGTCCTTGCAAATCTCGTTGATCTTCATTATGTGAGATCGACATAATGCATGTGAGAGAGTGGTGTTGAAACTCAGTATCACTTGATGACGCCCTATCACTTTCTGTATTAATGAAACGTCATTATGTGATTTTGAGTTTCATTAGTATCACCCTCTCGAGTCAAATTTCGCTGATCTGCATTATGTGAGAATTGAGATCGACATAATGCATGTGAGAGGGTGATGTTGAAACTCAGTATCATCCGATGACACCTTATCATTTTCCGTAATAATGAAACGTCACTTAGTAATGTTGAGTTTCAGTATCACCTTCTCACGTATACTTTGTTGAGTTGTTGTCCTTACAAATTTCGTTGATCTCCATTATGTGAGATCGATATAATGCATGCGTGAGTTTGTGAGAGGATGGAGCTGAAATTCGGTATCACCTGATGACGCCATTTTCTCATATTATAATATCATACAACCTTACAAGCAAAATCTCCCTATTATTTATACCCACTAAAGATTGTGAAGTAATCACACACACAACTCAACTCTACTATTCCGAGGTTGACATAATGTATGTGAAAGGCTAGTGCTGAAATTCAGTATCACCTGATAATATCTTTTCCGTATTATAATATCATATAAACTTACAAGCAAAATCTTCCTATTTATACCCACTAAAGATTTTGAAGTAGTCACACAATTCAACACTACTCTTCCAAGTATCATCCAAGTTATCAACACCCAATTAATTTGGGGTAGTCCTACAAATAATGGCACAAATATGGTGTGTAATTGTGGTAATTATGATAAGTAGTAGTTTGATAAATGCACAACCATCACCAGGATACTACCCAAGTTCACAAGTTGCTACAAATAGTTTCTATCAAAACTTTAGAACTTTATGGGGTGCTCAACATCAAAATGTCCAGGGTGATACTCTTACTCTTTGGCTCGATCGCTCTTCCGGTAATCCTCGTTCCTTTTTTATCAAATTACTTCTTACGTCTCAATCATTTGTTTACCTTTATTCAATGTGATCGATATTTTAATTAAAGGTAAACAAATGAAATGGACGCTGGAGTATTAATTTAGCTTCAATGTTAAATAAACTTTTTTTTTTTTTTGTTGAAACCCACATGGGTAAATATATTACTCCAACGAAATATAGCGACGAGCTACATCAGGAAGTTTCTCAATCCAAACAGAACGACCCGAGACTACTTAAAATAACTCATCATCATTTACACTACTTAAACCTAATAAAATGAGTATAATAAAAAAAAATTGTTGTACCAAATTCGACATCATTTCATCATTATAGTCAAGCACGTACCAATTGATTCAAATACTCGGTATTTCTTTTCAAGTTTTTTTTTTTTTTTTTTTTTTATTTTTTTTTTATTTTTTTAATTATTATTATTATGAATACTGAACTGAATTGAGCTGAGTAATAATATCGTCATTATTACAATTTCATCATAGATTTTACAAATACATACAATTAAGCTAGTAACTAAGTCCAAAAATTGTTGTACAAGTAAAGTTCAATTAGAATAATGAGCAAATCATTGTCGGGTGAATTATTCAAATATCAATTTTACTTGTTCAAGATTGAGGTACTAGATACATTAAATCTTTATATTCGTATAATCGTATTATTCACAGGTAGCGGGTTCAAGTCGCTTAAGCAATATCGGTCCGGCTACTTTAGTGCCGCGATAAAGCTACAACCAGGATACACTGCCGGAGTTATCACATCCTTCTACGTGAGCTAATATATATACTCCCTTATTTCGTATACAGTGCAATATATATACTCTGTAATTCTGTAAGGTTCACATTTAATATTTGACGTAAAATAATACTTCGTATTAACCTGGAGCCAAAATTTTCTACTTCGCCGTTAGGACACATGTTAAGAACATATATATGAGGAAAAAATAACACTTTAATTTCTCATGATATATTCGATCTTAATCGTTCATTATATAGGGTTTTAACCTGTACTCTAAGGGCACACGGTAGAAAAGCCATTATACTATGAATAACTTGCTAAAATTGATAATATGAAGTTTTAAAATTGGTTGGTCCAATTTTAAAGACATTATTAATTTATTATTAATCATTGTCCCTTAATTATGCATGCTACTTACCTAATTATAGTAAATCACGTCCATTAATTATGCATGCAACCTACCTAACAATTTGACTAATTTTTATGTTTATTTTTTTATTTTATTTTTGTAGCTATCAAACCAAGAAGATTTTCCTGGATACCATGATGAAATTGATATAGAATTCCTTGGAACAACTCCTGGAAAACCATACACATTGCAAACAAATATATATAATAGAGGAAGTGGTGATGGAAGATTAATTGGACGTGAAATGAGATTTCACCTATGGTTCGACCCTACCCAAGATTTCCACAATTACGCCGTCTTTTGGTCGCCGGATCAAATCTTGTACGTCTCCATTTCCTTTCATTTCTCTTCATATTATTCGGTTTCAATCAAATAGTACATTTTACTTTTTTTAGTAAATTCGTAAGGTTCTAAGTAAAAGTTATTATTTATGTCGAGGTCATAAGCACTGTCTGACACTGCTCATGACCTCGTAGTCCTAAAGGTAGAAGCTAGGAAGTCGATATCAAAATGGTACTAATTTTCAATAATTGATATGATTTGAGTCTTTCTAAAGTGAGGAAAAGAACAAACAAATAATGTAACTACTTCATCATCCGTACTACATTTATTGTAATAATTGACTAATTAGTGGAAGATAATATCATTGATAATGCATTATTAAGGTGGAATATAATTGATGCATACTTGACATGAAATAAAATATGGTTCATCGATCGATGTTGATTTGAAAACTTGATAAACTAAGCATAATAATGCAATTGAAATGTAGATAGAGGGCATATTATGGACGATTGGTCGTAGGTTTGAATCTTATTCTTCATCAGGTCTTTTACTTGTTCAAACCCTTTTAACATTCATGTGACCAATGACAAGTCTGACAATTGACAGAATTAAAGAGACACTCGCCTTTTTGTACAATGAAAAATTTGAAACATCACAGTTAAAACTTCCAATTTCTCAAATTTACCTTATTAAATTACTCATTGGCTTCTTTATAACGTTTCTCCTCCTGGTTCCGACACTGGATATGATGTGCTATATCGCAAAGTCGTACCCCTAGGCTCTAGTAGCATGCATGATGTCTTAGTGTCTTTATACATATTGGAAGTAGGTTTCCCTAAAAAACCAAACATGTAAAGAATGAAATTCATGGGCAAATAAGCTATCTCGTCTCGGATTTCAGTTGTCTCTTAAGACGGATGACACAAGAGTTTGCCATTTTCTATGCATGCATTATGTTTTCGGTCTCATCCATCTATTTAACGTGTTTCATCATATAAAACGAATATATTCGTCTTAAACAAGAATTTGTACTGGATTTGTACACTTTGCAGATTCTTTGTTGATGATGTCCCAATAAGAAGGTACCCTAGGAAAAACGACGCAACATTTCCAAACAGGCCAATGTGGGCTTATGGATCCATTTGGGATGCATCTTCATGGGCCACAGAGGATGGCAAGTACAAGGCTGATTACAACTACTCCCCTTTTGTGGGTAGCTACAAAAATTTCAAGGTTTCCGGTTGCGATTTAGGCGGGAGTGGTTACGGTTCGTGCCTTCCTAGGGTCTCGCCATATGGGTCGGGTGTTTTGAGCTCGCAACAAGTCTCGGCGATGCAATGGGCTCAGGGGAACTATATGGTGTATAATTATTGCCAGGATTCGAGGAGAGATCATACTCTTACACCAGAATGTTAAATCTTTTATACACAATACTGTGGATCATGTTGGTGATTCTTACTTTAATACGTGTTCAAATGAAATTATTTGAACACTTTGTGTAAATGTAAACCGAATCCAAAGATCTACAAACTATAATGTCATTACTTGTATTAAAGGAATTATAATTCTATGAAAGTGTGATTATACATAGCGGCATTACCTAATATATTACATTTATCATATCAAACACATAACAATCAATATTTAGTACTCTCTTTGTCTTAAGATTTTATTCATCGTTTATATAATTTTTTGTGAAAAGTATATACTCAAATGCAAACAAATGATTGAAAGTTTTAACGGAGTACATCCCGTACAAGTTACAAGGATATAAGAAGTTCATATTAGTCCTTTATTGCTAAAGGGCCCTTTTTATCATGCACTTTAGGTAAAGTTTATCTACGTCGTCTGAAGTTGAGTCTTAAGCTCAGATTTTTGCAAGTTTGAAGCTAAGACTTGGAATAGAGTGAAGAGAATTTTATTAAGTCTTAAGTTGGGTGTTGAAAATCCAAGACTTAACTTAAAACCCATATTTTGCATGTGTAAAGCATGGGTTGAGTATGTCCCATATATTTTCATGCCTGTTAAAGATCGTCGACACATTACTAATTATCGTCGACAATTTGTAATGACTTTCCTAATCTACCCCTCTAAAGCTCCCATATATTAACATTTTTTTTCAATTACGACATTTCCGTTACCACCGCTTCAATTTCGTCAGCAAATTCAAGAAATCGACGACAAGTAATCTAAATTAGTTTAATTTTTAAAAAATATGTAATTAGTTAGTAGATTTAGGTAGTTTAGAATAAAATCGTTATTGTTAAAACGGATTATCGATTATCGATTACCGCAATAAAAATTAATCTAAGTCAGAAAATGATTTTTTTTCAAAAAAAAAAAAAAAAAAAAATTCCTGGACAAAAAACATTTTCGTCCAGACCAAGGTTCGGACAAAGAATTTTTTCGTTCAAACAAAAATATTTTTTGTCTAGACGGAAAATATTTTCGTCCAGGCGAAAAATATTTTCGTCCGAGAATTTTAGGTTTCTTTGTTCCCTTTTTGTGTTCTTTACAGTTTGGTAAAGTTACTTCTCAGCTTCTATTTTATCGTAATGAATTTGTTTTTGGGGTTTTAAAGTATCCGACTTTTCAGACGAGAGTCTCTTTCTTTGTACCCTTTCTTATTATGGTTCTCCGTGGTAAATAAAAATTCTTTGAATTTCGTTTACCTTTCTCATCCGAGATGATGATATATGTTAATTAGTCAACCTAGTTTTTTTACCTTATAAAAAAAAAAAAAAAAAACCAATGTACTAACTACCAAGTATGGACTCGAATATCACAAATTCTTATTGAAGACGGACACTGTTCGTCACAAGCTGAAGACGGATAGTGTCCCTCTCACAAAATGCAAATGGATAATGCAAGTGGGGGAAAATGGATACCCCACTTGCCACCCACTTGTATTTTGTGAGAGGGCTACTAATCTACTATCCGTCTTCAGCTTGTAACGGATAGTGACGGATAGTGGTTGTCTTCAATGAGACGGACCGCTCGAATATGGACTCTTATTTTAGTGTCTTTGTTTACCAAAATCCCAAATCTTTGGTTGAACCCAAAACCCACCTGTAGGCTGTAACCCTAAACGCACCTCTAACCATAAACTGAGATTATACGGCAGCCGACGACGATAGTGACCGGCGAAGACGACGACGACCAGCTAGAAGGATAAATCCCTCTTTTTTTATTCCTATTTTTAATCCATCAATTATTTAGTAGGTATGATTTTAATCTTTTTATTGTTTTTAATTTCATATGCTTATTTGAATTGAATCTCATACGAATTTGCTATTCAATTGATATTAATTTGTTCTTAATTTCATATGTTTCGTCTGATTTTACTGATGATGATTTGTCCAAGAGTGTGCTAGTTAATGAATGAATGCGTATACCTTTCCAATTACAAAAAAATGCATTAATTACTCTAGATAATTGTCCTCTTATTCTTTTGAGGTAAATCCAGTAGAAGAATAAGAAGATGGTGGCCGAAATTGGTAGTGAGAGAAGGATAGTGTCATAATTTGGAGTGGGTATAATGCAATTCTTTCGTGTAGCGGAAGAGGCTTTGTGGATTTTGGGATGAGCCATGCCGGGTTTTGGGCAAGTGGTTTGCTGCTTTCGCTTAAAAATAATATCTACCAAGAGGGGTTGTGGCCGAATTTTAACAGTGACCAAAGGAGTGGTGGTCGAATTTTAGTCGTGAGATAATGCAATTTTGGTGGTAATTTGGCCAAGAGGCTGGTGGCCAATAATTTTGGCGGTGGTTGACCAAAGGAGTTGCGGCAAAACATTAATAGTGGGTTTGCTGCAGTTTTTGGGGTTGTGTAAGGTGGATTAAGGGTGGTGGTAGTGGAAGAAGATTAACTCTTAATTAAGGCGTTAACTTTTATCAAGAGCCTCACCCTACCACATTTGAAGACCATCTCAATCAAAGCTTTAAGGTTATGATCGACTCAATCAGTTAATCAGTGATCATATATCTTATATCTTGGCCATTTAAATTAAGAAACCGTTGCTTAGGAATTAGAAGATGAGTTTTTAAATTCTAAATTTCCAATTAAAGAAGAAAAGAGTTGGGAATTCGGGTCTTAGAAAAAAAAAAAGAGGGTAGAGAGTCAGGGTGAGAAATTAGAAAAGCATTGCTTCGTTTTTACTAAATTAGATTTTTTTTCTTTTCCTATCACTATTATTATTTTAAAACTCTGAACAATGGGCCCCTTTCTAGCTTGGGCCCTAGGCCGCCGCCCCTCCAGACGACCCTCAGAACCGGGCTTGTTAATATTGTAATATTGTAAAACCATATGGAAGAGACCTTGATGCCTCATTATGGAAAAATGGTGGTTAGTGGAACTTATATTAGTAAGGTTAATTAGGTAAACTAGCATTCGGTTTTACAATAACATTTGTGTACATCGATTTTATACAAGAACTGTTCCGCAAATTATAGGGTAAAGAAATTCCCTAAAAATAAGTTGGAAGACAGCGAGCGATGAAATTTCCGTCTTAACGAATTAATGAAATTTAGGACTTGTATATAGTACTTATTTACTAAAACTTTAATTTTGTGCCGTAGTAAGGATGCCTCGAAAACCTCGAAGATCTGGATTGTCGGCGCCTTGCCCATTCACCTTCTCACCATTTGGTCGTTCGATTTCTAGAGCTTCTGCAGCTTGTTCGTCCTTTAACAAATCCTCTAATTCCAAGTTTGACGGTATGACTTCCTTAAAATGTTAAGGTATCATGTGTGTCGGTTTTTGATACAAATCCTCTATTTCCATTATATTTGATATATATGCTACTGGTTAACAAGATTTACGGCATTTTAGGTTTAAGGGCAAATGATCCAGCATCAGCATCCGACTCTTCTGAAGAAGAAGAAGCACCTGAAGTTAGCTCTTCAGAAGAAGAATCAGCTGAAGTAAGCATGTTTCCGCTCATCCCATTTTAGCTAAAATTCATCGTGTAGGATTATATTTGATAATCCACTTATATATTTTTTGCTCTATTTTATTTAAGGAAGTCGTCCAGGCAGACTTTGCATTCTTCGACCCTAAACCTAATAACTTCCATGGAGTGAAGACTCTACTACCCAACTATCTTGATGATACGCAATGGGATCTAAGTGGTTTTGCGGACATAATAATCGCACAGACAACAGTTGGATCCGTAGTCAGGATAGAGGACGATGAAGACGAGGGATTATTCGCATTTCTTACAGTTTTGAATTTAGGGAGATACAAGGTATTACAACTGATTTACTCCTATTGCAGCAATATGAGAGTGGTTATTATTGACATTTGTGTAGATTTCTAAGCTGTAACCGCATAGAAATAGCCAGCCATGAATATTTCGTGTCCTATGAATATACCATGTTCAATAGTTCAAGTCTTGTGATTCCAGGCTCATAAGTGTATTGCTGAACTCAAGGACTACTTGCTCAAAGTATGTCCAGAGGACGGTCCAGTTGGTAAGCTGAAAATACTTTTGGGGGACGATGCTCAGAATGTTGGCCTGATTGTTTCTCAGCGTGTCACTAATCTTCCCCCTCAGCTGTTGCCGCCTCTTTATGATGCACTGTTTGATGAAATTTCTTGGGCGACTGAAGATGAGGTTAGATCACTTATTTATCTGCAATAGTTGCTCAATGTGTGTGTTAAACAGTCTCATGTCTGTCCATTCAAATCTTTATCTGTCTCACTGGCGAGACCGGCTCTTTCAAGTTTCCGTGTTGATGCCGTGTGTGTCTAACTTAAAAATTTTTTTTTTTTTTGCATTGTTCAAAGCCGACTGTGGATCTCCGAAAATCATTCCGCTTTAAACACTTCTTACTGGTCTCTAGAATATACAAGGTACTACTATTCTGTTCCATGTTTCTAATGTTCTGAACAACTATACCCTTAGCAACGGTTGCATATACAATTTATGTTTTTTTTTTTATAATGGTCGTATGTAGAAAATTGCGCGAAATAAGAAAGGCTCAGCTAGTGGCAGTAACGAAGATGTGATTTACGTGAAGGCAGAAGATGAACTTTTTCATCAGGTTTTCCTTGAACCTGATGCCTTCTTGTTTATTTGCAACATGATTATGTCTACACTAATTTTGATCATTGCAATATCTAATTATTTTTAATGGGTACCTCAGCTCTCCTCATGGTCATTCACTTTTCCTTTGAGAACGCAACCGCCGTCTGCGCAAGAGGTTAGTTTTGTGTTCCCGTATACCAGTCTTGTGATGCACTTCTTTCTGATTGCGGTGTAAAATTACAATCTAGAAAAAAATGCTTATTACATTGCAGCAGCAACAACAACAAACATAGGTTGAGGTCGGCTAACATGAATCACATGCACTTTAGATTAAATTTTATGTAAAATTGCTTGCATACTTTCTCAGAAGAAGAAATGCTCCGATACTACCAATAAAATTGTTCATTATTGAATACGTGACTGTTCTTTTCTTCCATTTAATAATGGTTATAACACTGCAGCTAAAAGATTATCGGATGATCGGACTAGTGATGGCTGTTAAGGCAGACAAAGCCCCTACTTTCCGACAACAGTTGCGATCTCTTATTGACGACTCTTGATCCTGCTGGCCAAGGTGCTATCATTAGTCATTACATCTTAAATGCTTCCTCTTTTGAGTCGTTGTCACAGGCCCTCATCGCCCCGCCTTCGTGTGCTTTGCGCCTTTGAAAACCAAGGTCTGGACGCATTCGGACAGTTTTGATAAGATTACTCTCCTCCATTTGCTTCGTTCCCATTTATTTGTCTTGGTTACCCTTTTTATCGTCATTTTTAAAGTAGTTGTTAAACAGAGAAGAGATTTTTTGTCCTTCGATCAAATCTGCGCAACGCAATTTTTATTAAAGTTATTAAAGGGGGAAGAGAATTTTTGTCCATTTGATAAAGTCTGGGGAATTGTCAAGGTTTTGTCCAACTTCTTTAAGGACATTGTAATGAAGAATGAACAAGTTTTCCGGGGAGTTTTTCATCTGACATTGTTAATGAACGAGCACATCGAGGGTCTTTTTTGTAGTATATTTCTTTAACTGTGACACGGCCATGCATGAAACGCAAATTCTAATTTGCAGACAGTTGCAAGTTACGACGAGATATGTGAGGCTCTTTTATATTATAGGAAGTTCAATAAAATTGTCGACGATTTTAGCAATTGAGTTCCAAATAGGCTAATGTGGGCTTATGGGTCAACTTGGGATGCCTTTTCATGGGCCACTGAGGATGGCAAGTATAAGACTGATTACAATTATTCCCCTTTCGTAAGTCATACAATAATGTCAAGGTTTAGGAGGAAGTGGCTGTGACTCCTGCTTCCTTAGGGTCTCGTCATATGAGTCGGGTGCTTTGACCTAGAATACGTCTCGGTGATGCAATGGGATTAGAGAAATCATATGGTCTATAATTATTGTGAAGACTCGAAGAGAGATCATACTCTTACATCAAAATGTAAAATCTTTTATACACGAAAATGTGGATTATGTTGGTGATTATTGTTTTGATGCGTGTTCAAAGAAATTATTTAAATAATTTGAGTAAATTTAAACCGAATACAAAAATTATTTGCATTAAAGGAATATAATAGCACCTTTATAGCACCTTTTGACCCTCCTATTATAACATCACTATATTCAATTATCTTACATGTATCTTCCCTATTCTCGAATCCTATCGGGCCACCTAGTCGACACTTTTCATATGTCGGAACCCCAGCTTGTGACCAGGTCGGATTTTGGAATTTTACGTTTACACGATCACCAACTGATTACTTTTACGTTTACACGTTCAATCCGATTCTTGTCCCTTTTTTAATCACTGTACTCCTAGGACCTAGTTTCATCAAGGCCTTTGACGGATCATTTTTAAGGAAGATCAATATGTCTTGCTTGTGATCTGGGAATTTTGAGGCCCTAGTGTAGGGATACCCCTACGTGGCACGGTCTCATTGGCCTGAAACTCCAAACCTAGTGTAGGTCCCACGATCCAAAGTACGCAACACATTCCACGTGGCATCACCTACTTGGACCCTGTCGTTAAAAAGTAAGGCCCGCCGGACGTCTGGGTCCCACAGATTCCGTTGTATACTCGTGAGGTTTGTCCTTGCCACGTACTCAAGGATTTTACCAAGATTTACGATATCATTTTCAGCGACTACAAGTGAAATTTCAGCCCATGGAACGACATCGTCGTATGGTAATTGAATACCGTCTGCTATGATAACCGGAACGCAGCCTAAGGCAACTGACTCAACCAGTCGCGGACTCCATGGAGCCCAACCCAATGGACATAGACAAAAGATTGAACGTGCTATTTCTGACTGGTAACCGGCATACCTATTTCTTTTCAAGTAAAATCTCGGGTCGTCGTTATATTTCCTCCATATTTGTGTCCTCACCGCCCTGCAAATAAATAGAGTAAGTCTCCTTTAAAATAGTTTGATTACAAAGTAAATAAGTTATTTTAAAATGGTAACACGATCAATCGATTATGATCACCAAATTGGTTACGTCCGAGTTAACACAAATCAAATTACTGTCGACGTTAAATCGGTTACCAACAATTGTACGGGAAAACTAGCCGACGTGACTAATTTGATCACAAATAATATATTAACCATCTCTTACTCGCTTTTTCGACTAAAATACACATATTAAATATAGATACACTATAGCCAAATCAATCATAATCTCGTTATTATAAATACATACAGTAGTATAATGACTTTCGGCCACGAATCGTGTTTAAATTTTATTATATTTAGCTTTTACGTGTGTGAGAATCAAGCAATTTTTATTTATTTATGATATGTTAGTGAAACTGTTTTTTTTTTTATTCCAATATTTTTTATTTCGTTAGTATTTTTGATTGATCTATTTTAAAACCGGATAAATTATACTCCGTATAATATATTTGAATCACCCTTTCGAATTAACAAGACGACCCTACAAATCTAATTGATCAAAATAATTGTATTATTATATCACACAAGGCATGATCACGAACAACAAATTAATCATAAACAAAGTCGTCTCATGGGTCATGACGATTATACTTCATCAAATTTATTTTAAACCTTATATCAATTATGTCGACAACGATAAATTAAAAAGATGACGATTTTGACTAGGTGTTTTACGTTGCATTATTTGCTTGTTACTATCAACAAATTATTCTTTCTAATTACGTGAAAAAATCAACCAAATTACGTAACAATTTAATCTTTGAATACTACAAAAAATCTAGGGGTAAAATGGGAAATTCATAATAAAGAGAAGAGAAAAATCGTACTTGCTATAAAAGCGACCGCTGACATTTTTAGGGTTAAGTTCCATTTTACCCCTGAAAAATGCGAAAATATCACGTGGACCATCCAAAGGCCATTTCTCTAAGGTTGATTGTATGCTTTCTGGTGGAATATATGGTGGAATTACCACATGATTTACCTCTTGGCATGGGTGCTTGTATTTTACTCCAAATGTTTGTAATATTATTGATTTCGATAATATATCCGGTATCCCGTCCGATATTGCTACGTCCTCCTACGAAATAAATAACCCGAGAATTAGAAATATGATTGAAATACACGGAGTAGTACCGAAAAAAGGGTATTATGCCTTTTATGCGTGATGGTATGAAATTATGAAAATCTTTACACAAGATAAAGAAGAGAAGAAAGAAAATATCGCTCAGAAATAATAAAGGAAAAATATGAATATATAAGATGAGGATTATTGTTTTACATAAAATAATAAAAAAAAATGCAGAAATTGTCCTTATGCATAACACAAAAAATTTATAAAAAAAAATTAGTATTCATTAACGCTCATAAATAAGTTGTCTTTTTATATAATAGGGTCTTACGGTATAAACCGTCTCACGTAATATAAACATTACCATCATGCATGGTGAGCTAAGAGTTGGCATGGGACAATATTGTAGGGACATTTTATAGGGAATCATATGATCTTGAATTCTTGATTTGTCATTTAAAACTCACATTTTTATCTACAAACACAAGGATAAATGTATAATGTACTCGATTGGTGGATTAATTTTAACTAGATTTGCATAAAAAGTTGCTAAATAAGATGTTTTTATTGGAAAGAACAAAGAATTAAAAGAGGGGACAATTTTAACTAGACTCACATGTATATTGTCTAGTTCTATTGAGAAGGTAGTACTACACTACTACTTGCGTTATGGGACAATCTTAACTAGGGAATACCTCACATATATGGTTGGTTACGTTTTACTCTCCTAGTTCGGTTGTTTACTACATCTGATCAAATTATTACGATAAATTTAAAAAATAAAGTAAATTAAATCGAACAATTTCATCTCTTTTACAAGTTTATTATAGAGAACAATAAGCTTGAACGGAGATTATTTATCTCTTAACAAACTTTTTTAAAGAAAAAATTATTATTCGATTGACTTAAGTCTTTCGTTGCCCTATATTACGAAAATTTGAGTTCAGTTCGAGCTTAACTATAATAAACCTTGAAATCTCTATTATCGAGCTTTGACTTAGTCATGACGAACTTTAGCTATACTAGTACCAAAAACAATAATGAACACGACTCTAACTCTTACGGTCATACATATTTTCAAACGACTGAATAGAAGAACTCAAGTTATACTCGCTCCAAATCCATACTAGCAAGCTCTAATAAAATTTCACAAAAAAAAAAGAACATACCAAAGTATGGAAACAAGCACCAAAATCATGAGAAGCAACAAAGATATGATCCGACCCACGAGTCCGATTCCAAAAAGGAAAAGTGGAAGAAATCAAATCGATGGCGGACGAGATGAGAGAACGAGCATGTCCGATAGCAGGGAAGCCATTAATAGTGCTAAAATTGCAAGAAACGTATACAGGGACAAAATAGTAATTTGCTTCATTTGGGTCAAATGTTCTCAAATCACTTTCTAATAATGCCTTATGAATAGCCACCTCCGACGCAAATAAATGTTTGCTACATCTCTCATTTTTTAGCCAATCCTTGTTGTATTTTCTTGGTAATTCATATACATATACCTTCAATTTCAAATTCAAATCTCCTGCAAAAAATTCGTAACGTTAAAACGTTAATGATAGCAATAAATGAGACGTAATAACAACGTATAATGGTCTCACATGATAACTTGTGCAACGTTTGAATGAGGTGCACAAGTTATTATATGGCTGTTACATGCCATGCAACGGTCTTGCATGATATTGTAAAATGAGGTGTGCTATATGGTTGTTATTACATGCCATGCAACGGTTTTACAGGAGACCAGCTGAGAATAATTAACGAACCTTTGGTTAGGAAAGATTGTTGAATGAGAGACCGAGGTCGTAATTTGTGAGAATTTGAATGTTTGAATGAAGGAAAAGAGAAGAATAAATAAAAAGAAAGACAAATCCAAAGAACCCATTTAAAGAATTTATGAAAAAAATAGTGTAAACTATTTTTTATTTTGTTTTGGTTTTCTTTAGCTCTCATTCCATGCTTATAATTTGAGTGCAAAAACTTCATTTTTACATAAAAACCTTTTCTTGCTTTTGTGTGTGAGTTAAAATCAACCATTTTTCGGATCGATTTTTTAGGAGGAGAAATAAAGAGTATGAATTTGTGTAAATAGTGGTTGAGATAAGGCTATCGATCTTTGGTTGGTTTTTAGAGGATTAAGTGAAAATTAAGGAAGATGATTTGGTGAATGAAAGAGAGTTTGTTGAAAGTTCGTTTTTGCTTAGGGAAGAATGTATAATAGTGTTTTTTTTTTTTTATTGGTTTTGGTTGGGTTCTGTTAAAGGATAGGTTGGTTGCTGTCTTCAAGTAAGTTGAGATGACCAAAAAGTGCGGGCCAGCCCAACTTGTAACCCGGCCAAGGATCGGTCCCACTTTTGATAGGCCGGCTTGCAAACCGGGTCAGGTTTGGATCGCACTTTTAATCGCCGGACCTAGTCAGCATGCGAAAAAAAAAGAGAAAAAATAAATAATGGTTAGGTCCGCCCTTTTTTACATGTTGGTCCTAGGTCGAGCATGACTCATAAGACAACCTGGCTCACTTCTAGGGGCGGGTAACATCCGGTCCGGACCCGAAAAATGGATCGTCTCGGGCCGGAATTAAAATTTCGGTCCGGTCCCCGGTGCACTATTTTTTAAGAAACCGGTTTCCGGTTTGGACTGAAGAGACCAATTATTTTTATTTTATTTTATTTTTTTTCCTTAAATACGTTATAGGCCTATTTAATCCGGTCCAACCGGCCCGGATTTATGGACCGGAATTTGAAAGGTGGATATATAAAATGACTTCCGGTCAACCGGTCTGGTCCGGTCTTGGACTGCAATTTTTCAGGTCGGCCTGGTCCAGAATTTTTATAATCCGGTCCGGTTCCGTTCCGAGATTTTTGAGGATTCCGATCCAAACCGGTTCGGTCCGGTCCGGTTTTGGACCGGTGCGGGCCCAACCCTACTAGTCACTTTCTCACATGGACCGGTCCTAGGCGTGGGTGGCCAAGCCCGGTCCGATGTCAATATCTATTAGTAAGTAGGAGTGGGCAACATCCGGTCCGGACAAGAAAAATCGACCGATCCGGACCGGAATTAAAAATTCTGGTCCGGTCCCCGATCCACTATTTTTTAAGAATCCGGTTTTCGGTCCGGACCGGAAAGACCGGAATTTCGAGCTTTAGCCGCGACAACTTCTGAAGTACTATTGAGAAGATATTTTGTATATTCCGTATATTTCTTAATTGCGTAGCAAGTTATATGGTTACCTTATTTCTAGGCATTAGAATAGGAAAGTAAATATCTTTATGATATGTTTTGGGTGTATATAAATACCATGCCTTGTATACGATGTAATTATCATCAAATAATATACACAAAATTTTTTCACCCAATTTCCGTTTTTCAAGTACTTTAGGTCAAGTCCTTCACACACGCGAGCTTGGCTTCAACTTCACTTCTCCACCAGCAATATATTGTGACAATTTAAGTGCGACTCACTACTCCACCAATCCCATTTTTCACTCTCCAATGAAGCATGTTACACTTGCCTTTCATTTTGTCCGCGAACAGGTTCAAGCAGGCTCTCTTCGAGTTGCCCATATCAGTGGCGTTGACCAATTAGGGGATGCTTTAACTAAGCCACTTCCTCGTCCCCGGTTTGAAGCTCTTATATCCAAGATCGGCCTTGTGAATGCACAGTCCGCCTTGCGGGAGAATGTTAATCATATCAAGGACTCACAAGATATTATTGACCCAAATCAACATCTTCTACAATCAAGGAAAGAATAACAACTTTTACTCCTTATTGATAGAGTAGACGTGTAAACTGATATTCATATCAATTAATCCCTCTGTACCATACAAATGGTAACGTGGTAAAAATGGGATTTTTAAGAAAAGAGGGTAAAACAAGGGGTAAAGAGGAAAGAAAATAGGTGGGGTATGTAATTGTGGGTTTAATTGTGAGTTGGTAGGTGAAGTATGTAGTAGCATTTTATGTAAATATCAATTGCGTATAAGGATAATTTGGTAATGTTGTGGACCAAATAAGGAATGTTACCATTGGTGTGGTACGGCCGTATTAGGTAAGTATTACCATTGGTCTGGTATATGGAGGGAATAGTTTTTATCCATTCCTTTTTTATGTAGGGTTTTTCTAAAATGTGCACAATGGGCACATGTTATAATTATTTAGGCATAAGTTAACCTCTATTCCATCATTAATTATTCAATTTTCCTAAATTTTCTCTATTATAATTATCATTTCCTTATTTTTCTCCACTCCCATTGGGTGAGGAAATATTCTATTAACGAAAATAAATTAATTAAGTGTATTAATTTGAATTTAGATAAGGCTTATCATGTGTCTATTGGGTACATTTTAGAAAGACCCTTTTAGGTATATCTTGTGCATATTATTAGGCATATTCTTTAGGTATTGTTTAGCATGAACCCTTGTAATTCTTGTGTATTTTCAACACATACACAATCATATATCATCATATATATATCTAATGCAAAAGCCAAAGTCGCTGACATGGCATCACAAAATTTGATCTCAAGATGACATGTCAATTAATGAAACAACTAAGTTCAAAACACAAATATGGCAACAAATTTAAAGGTTCCTATAAAGCTTCCTTTAATAAAAATGAATTTAGAATAAAACATGATGTATTCCCTATCTTCTTTAAAAATATTTTAGTTGATTTTATAGTTAACTTATGAACAACTATAATGCATAACTAAAGATATGCACGTTACAAAACGTGCCTCGACAAGTATGATAAAGCATCTGTAAGCTTTGGTCTGGATGGGAGGGAGTACTTTTTTTTTTCCAAATTACATGGGTGTAATCATTTCCGAAAGCATATAGACTATAGAGGATAAAGTGGGCTGAACTTATCCACTACGAGTAATTAGTGGAAAATGGAAATCATTCATTTTAAATGAACATATAAATGTTTTAAAGGTATTAATAGCAGTATGACTCAATACATCTATATAAATAATTTTATCAATCTTGAATATATAATAATATACAGAGACTTAATTTTTGTTATAAAATATTTATTACTATAAAGTATTTGATCAAAAATAAAATTGGTGCTATTATATGCAATGATTACTCCTAACGTTCAAATAGAATATAATTACTAAAAATTAATCAAATAAGTTAAAATAATTATACATTTACAAAATATCAAATTTTATATCGGTTACAAACATATTTAAACCTGACTTATCTTCATCACAAAGCAATGTGTTCCGGGTGTAATTCCGGAGCAGGATTTGTTACCACGTAAGCTTGTAGAATGATGACTTTGCTTGACTCTTCCTTTCGGCCTCTCCTGAAACAATGAACAAACTGAGGGCTCGGCTTGTTACCGAGCGAACTCACTCCGACGCTCAAGTCAGTAAACTTAAAAGGGATTAAGTTGTGTGTTACTTGGCACAAAGTATATTGTAGAGAGATAAGGGAGTTTATACCAGATTAGTGTGTTTAATTGATTATTTTCGGATCATTTCCTCAATGAGGGTTGATGAGTATTTATAGACTTTCACCTTTAGTCACATAGTGGCCAAGTGGCCAAGTGGCAGAGCAGGTGGAAAGACTGTTCTACCCTCGGCCGAGGGACCCATGGCAGGCCGGCGGACCTGGTTGACTCCATGTCGAGGGGTCTTGGATATGAGTACGCGGATATGTCTCCCGGCTGGCTAGTTGCCTAGCCGAGACCCAAGTGACGGGCCGACAGGCTGCGTCGGCTAAGATGTCTAATACGTTGACTTGCTGTGGATATCTTTGACTTTGCTCAATATGTTGACTCGGTCAGCGAGTGCAGAATATGCCCCATCACAATGAATTATGTATTTTAGTTGTTTGTATGTTTTACATAATTACATATAATTGCTAATTGTGAGGTTTTATAGCAAACCTAGAATTTTCACGGTTTAAACCTAGTTAATATAATTCTCTTCTACTGTCAATTATCTCTCTTATATCTTACACTCCACACAGTTAAGCGCTCACGATGTCTAGAGACTCTACACCTCATCACTCTGGTTGTATCCTGAAATTCTTGACAACCTTCTATTTATAGGCCCTCTACCAAGTGTAAAGAACAATTACCAGCTTGCAATAAGGATGATTCTGAGGAAACCATGTAGTTAAAAAATTGAAACGAGGAAAACTACAATGACTGCTTAGCACTTACATCATACAACCAACAACTATTACATCACGATCTTGAAAACATAGGCTACACACCAAACAAAAGCATCAAACAAATTCAGCAAATACTATTACTACTACTTATACCATAAGTAGAGATACCAAGTAGTTCATACCTGAGCAGTCGCGGATCCAGAAAATATTTTTTTAGCCTGCCATGAACGTGAAAGGCCGAATTTACCGTTTCACCATTTTTTTTTGAAAAAATTGCGGAAGCAACCCGCTTAATACATTTGGCGCGTTTACCCCGTGTCTCAAGAACCGTATTGGCGATCTTACATGAACATTGGTTTGATAATTCTTTTAAAATCGAACCAAGGTGACAGTTATGTGTTTTTCTTTAGCATTGTTTCAAAAGAAGATTAATATATATATATAAAATGAACGTCAATTGATGAGATCATCACACTTCATTTACCTTCAGTTTAAAACGGTCCAAACAAGCTCACAAAATTGACGGGTACTCAAACGTTGGTAGGCGATCATGAGTGCAAGCTGAGTTCCCGACAAAGTTAAGAAGAATGCTTGTGAAATTGTGTTTGCTGATGGTGCGGAAGCGGTTAATCATGCTCAATCGGCTTTTGATGTGGCTAATCGTGCTATTGCTGCAGCTAACCAGACTGCTGCTACTGCTCTTTATAATGCTGAAACCAAAGATAATCCCACAAATGAGTATGTATTTTTATTTTTTGATAAATTACACAAATGTAAATTATACAAGTGTTAATATTATTCATGAATTGCATAATCTTTGTTTACAACAATGTTCTATTTATAGTACTACATAATACAAGGGTAGTTGTATTTTCACTAAGGGACACATTGGTTCATGAAGGGGAACTAATATCTTCCTTCACACATTCCGCGTATGCCTTGACTCCATCGGTACATTCCAATACCGACATATCGTCAATATACTCCAATATTTTTATTTATATTTAATTAATTACTCATGTTCAGCTTATGTTTTAGGTTTGAGTGTTTTTCTGTTTTAGCTCAATTTTTATTTTGAGGTTAGGGTTTTTTGTTATTATCCTTATTAATCCCCTTTTTTACAAATAACTTGTTTTGTTAAAAAAATTATCAGCTAAAATAGGCGTAAAATTAAAAAGTAGATTTTTTACAAATAACTTGTTTTGTTATTATCCTTATTAATCCTATTTTTCATTTTGAGCATACGACAAAAAATTATATTATTAATTATTTCTCACGTCTTAGAAGATTATCGTCTCCAATCAAATATTTTGTGTGAATAAGTGGTTTGACCATCAATTATAACTAAAATATGAAGAAATTTATTTAATATAATTGTATTATATCATTATCAAATTTTATATGTTTTTGTATGCATTTAACAAACTTGATATAATGAAAAGCAATAAAAATATAACTTATATAAGTGATAAAAGAAGTAAATTAGGAATAAGAGGAGATAAAATTAGGAGAAATAAAAATAAATTAACAAATAAATAAATTAAAAGTCGATTGTATTATATGATTGTATGTATTATAGTATCTCTTACTATATTTTGTGATGTTCCTCTCCTGAACAGCCCTGCCTATGAAGAAGATATCCCTATGGATTATGAACGTGAGATGAAAAGATTTTCTGAACAGGCTTGTAAAGCGTTGGATTATTACAAGGACACTAAGGTATTTTCTTTACGTTACTGTTATAAAAAGTGGGTTCATGTTACCTTTGGTCTGAATGGAAGGAAGTATATTTAAATTTGGTAATTTCATAAATCGTTTCTTATGAATCATAATTTTTGTCTTTAGGATGAAAAATTTGAATTATTTGAGATTACGAATTTTGAAACAAAGCTTTCTCCCGCGCACTGGACTATCACTTTTACGGCTAAGCCAAGATGATAGTTGTCCTCTTAAGCTGTTTTTTTGCTGAAGTTTATGAGAGCGGGTGATCATCTTGGTCAATATCAAGTCAAGATGTGTATGACTCTGGATCCCTCCGACCCAGGTATGATCATGTCATGTCATGTCTCCTTTTCACTGTCTCTTATATATTTATAAACATCTCAATACAAGAGACAATGAGAAGGAGACTCAACAATAGAAATAAACTAGTTATGAGGTGGCAATTGCAACAATAGAAATACTTGATCATGTCATGTCATGACTCTGGATTCCTCCGGCCCAGGGACTTCAATCTAAACTAGTTATGAAGTGGCCCAGAGATCATGTCATGTCATGTATAACTAGTTTATTTCTATTGTTGTGAAGTGGCAATTGCAACAATAGAAATGAACATGGCTATTGTTGCAATTGCCATTCCTTATGATTTACAAATTTATAGAAATTTTAAGTTCATGGGAATTTTCAGTTCCCAACTCCTATGTAAAATCGTGAACTACTTGATCACAATATTGAAGTTCTGGCCAATGATGCTTAATCTTAATGTTGTTGTGGGTATTTTCAGATGTGATGAATGGTTGCGGCTATGCCCAGCATGATATGCTTCATCCGAAAGGTGTTAAATTTTGGGCCGGTCTTCCAGATGGATCGTCTTCTTCTGATGCACGCCGCTAGATGGTATGGATGAAATGTTTGTTTGACAAAGACGCCTGGTTCTATTATGTTAAGAAGCAAGACTTGAAAGATGCTACACGGAGCCTATGAGCCTATAACTGAATGGTGTGCGTGCGTAGTAGTAGCAGTGTTTGTGAACCAAGGTTATATATGTTTTAGGGATATTCTACATGGTACCCCTCAACTTTTCGACTTTCTACGTGGTACTCCTACATTTTTAAAAGCATATATGGTACCCCTAATTGTTGTCATTTTCACTAAATGTACCCCTAAACTTTATTTTTCGTTAACTAAACTCAGTTTTAGGCGTGAAGTGATTACTTGGACGCGTAACCAAGCTTGTCTTTTATCATCCCATGACATAAGGACTCTATTAGGCTCAATATTTATCTTTGGACGTGATAATTTGGCATGAGATCAATAAATTTTCCGTCAAAAAAATTTTAGCCCATATATATCAATAAATATTAGGATCGAGATGGAAATTGAGCTTAATAGAGTCCATATGTCATAGGATAATAAATGACAAGCTTTGTTACGCGGCCAAGTCATCCCTTAACGCCTAAAACCGAGTTTAATTGACGGAAAATAAAGTTTAGGGGTGCACTTAGTGATAATGACAACAAGTAGGAGTACCATGTATGTTTTAAAAAGTGTAGGGGTACCACGTAGAAAGTCGAAAAGTTGATGGGTACCATATAGAATATCCCTATGTTTTACCCAAATTCTATAGACATGTTTACATCTAAGTTCAACAATATATTGACGTGTACTAAGTTCAACAATATATCATTGGTGTAAATTACTTGTACATAACATGGTACCTGTGCTACACATGTTATACAATACTCCGTATGTCTGTGTTCTACACGGAGGATATACCATCCCTTGTTTCATGAAAAATGTCAAATTTCAAGAATACCTTCGGTGATACCTGTCATCTTGAGAAGTGACACTTGGCTTTGCTATGAAGCACGTGTATGGTGCTGGACAGTTGCCACGAGGAAAACAAATGTCTCCACAAATTTCCATCCCATCTCACCGCCATTTGCTTTTATCCGCTTGTCTCATTGAAGACGGACAATATTCGTCATAAGGTAAAAACAAGTAGTGCTTCTCTTACAATATCACAATATCATATTAGGTTAATTTTATTAAATTTTGTTTTAAATATTAAGAAATCTACTTTTTTATTAGGACAATTTTAGTAAATTTTGCTCGAAATCTACCGTTGTTAGAATTTAAAAAAAGTTGACTCTAATATCGCTTTCGAAAAAGTTAACTTACTTTATATATATGTATGTATTGATGATTAGTAAGAGTAAACATATTTTGCTTAATATATTCAATATCACAACTTTATACGAAATATTGTATCAGTCAATTGTAACATGTACATAGCATTCGGTGACTATATTTATATGGTAATCATTTGAGTAATCAATCATGGGATAAAACTATACTTTAAAATAAATATAAGCATAGTTTATTCCAAAATTTTAAAATTTCAAATTATTTTTTTTATTTTATATTAGTTTTATTTGCTTTAAATATAAATTTGAGTAAACTTACCTATTTTTGGGTCAGGTCACGGGTTTAGTGGGTCTTGGCCCTAAATGTGCGAGTTATTAACGGTCGGGTCGTCTTCGAATACGGGTTAAAAAGAGCGGGTTATTTTCAAGCGGATTTCGGTTGTTTTTTCGGGACGGGTCATCTTTTGACAGCTCTAGATACAACCAAGGAAATAAAAACAGATAGAATTGAAGAATTAATTAAAATAGTATCGGTTTTTCTAATTTGTGCCCACTAGACTATCACGTGATGCATGTATGTGTGAATTAGATGGCTACGTTTCCATGCGGCACAAATTTCAAAATAAGACGGTCTTACACTGTAAGATGGTCCTTTACTTTTTCAACGATTCGGTTTAAATCTGGATTCAATCGAATGGTTGTAGATTTATTTGGGAATGAAAAGGTAAGTAAAAGGGATTGCAATATATAATATACTCCCTCTTATTCTTAATAACCCTCCCCTTTTATGGAGGGCACGAGAATTAAGGGAGGGGAGTATTATATGGTAAAGACGTAAAGTATTGTAGTGGGGTAGGAAATTGGAGAGAGAGAAGGTATTGTGTGATTAAAATAAGTATTGTTGTAGGGTAAGGTGATTAAAATAAGTATTGTTGTGGGATAAGGTGATTAAAATAAGATAAAGTATGAGTATTGTGGGGGTATTGTTGTGGGGTGTGGTGATTAAAATAAGTATAAAAGTTTGCCAAATAAGGAAATAATTAGAGTATTGTGAATAGACGAAAAAAGAAATAGGAAGAGTTATTTAGAATAGAATGGAGTAATAATAATGCTTGTGAGAGAAAATAGGGAAAAAAAAAACGGAGAAAATTCATTTATCTATAAATAGCGAGAAAGAAGGGAAGCCTACGTAGCAGTGTATACAACGCAATAAACCAAAGCAAAGAAAATAGTGTTGATCATACAAGTCCAATTACATTTTCGGTGAAAATGGCTGCTATTTCGACCCTCAACTTTTTGAACCCAACTTACTATTCTCCAGGAATACCAAGAGCACCTTCTCAGGTAATCTCTCCGTCTTAATCATTTGCTATTTCATTTTAGGGTGTATTATTCATTTATTGTTTACCTATTGCGTTCGTTATAATTGAGTAAATCATCACACTCTACAGACAAGTCATTAAAACAGTCTGTTCAAATCATACGTTTACTTTATACACGTACATTAATGCTCGTTTTCTTTTACTAATATCTTCTGTTACATACTCCCTCACAGTCACTATATTGTTCTCATTTGATATGGGCACAATACTTAAGGAAAAGTATTAAAATAAGAGTAAAAGAGTTATGTGGGGTTGGTGATAAGAGAGATGGATGAATTATTAGTAGTTAAATAAAGAATTGTGGGGCCAAAACATAAAGGAAAGTAATAAAATAGGAGTAAAAGAGTTGTGTGGGGTTTGATGATAGGAGAGAGGAATGAATAAAATAAGAGTAAAAGTTTCTAAAAATAGAAAGAGGAACATTAGTTGAATAATCCGTTTCGGGAAAAAGGAAACATTATAGTGACTGGGAGGGAGTATTAAAAACTATAAAAAATTATTATTATTCATAATGTACTCAATAGATAATTTAAACAAGATCTCACATGACTATAATCGTGATTAAATAGTAATACAAGTGTTGGTGGTTGGTGTGCATGCAGGAGATGAGGGACGATGATCACGCATCCGTCCCAGTGTAGGATGCATTCACTTTCCTCCTCTTTGGCCTTTGGAATAATTCCCAATAATGGTTGTTGATGTTACGTATGGTCGATCATGCTGGTGGTTCTACTTTATCGTGTCGTGTATCTTAACTCGTCTTTTTAGTTTAAGTTTGTTCCTTTTTATGCTTTTAATAGTTTTAAGTCGGACGACGTACGTCGTCTATGTACATAATGTACCTCATCATCAACCTCTTCAATAAAATCTAAAGGCATGCACTTCTAAGGGTTATGTGCGCGTGTTTTATACTACTAGTTTTTGTACCGCAAGCTTCCATATAAGAATTAAAACAAATAAATGTTTAAGGCTTTAAGCAAGTAGCTTTATGATATGGTGCTACCGAGTATACATAGTTTTTACACGATATCTACAAAAGCATAATATACAATAGTCCGTCATAAGCTGAAAACGGATAGCGACCCTCTCACAAAATGCAAGTGGGTGGCAAGTGGGGGTATCCATTTTCAATTGGTCTCCCTTGTGACGGGTTACCATTTGTGACGGATATTTTGTGAGATAAAATGGTAACAAAATGGGTTAGTGGAGAAAGGGGACCACATGAATAGTGTTGCAGAGAGAGAAAAAGTGGGTACATTGTGAGGTAAAATGGTATCCGTCTTCAACTTGTGACGGATATGTCATGTCTTCAATGAGAATTTGTGATCCATTTTCCCCCACTTACACTATCCATTTGCATTTTGTGATGACTCCAATGAAGAACGACAATAATACCAATAATATAAACCTAGATTATTAGCATCATTAACCAATAATATAAACCTAGATTATTAGCATCATTTTACAACACCGTCAACAATGAATAAAAACGAGAATTGCTATATCACGCCCCCTGTTTTACTTGTTACGCCCCTATTTTTTCATTTATTCCTATTTTGCCCTTGGACTTTCAAATTAGTTTTAGAAAAAATTAAATATCGTTTTACGCAAATGTATTTTGGCGACTATTTTTATAATAATTAATTTAGTAATGTAGACGGTCCCTCACTCGACATAAATTATTTTAATGTATTTAAATAACAAAACCGATTAAAAAAACAAATACATTATACACGATAAAAAAAAAAAAAAAAAAAAAAAAAAAAAAAAACCAACATCCTCTATGTCATGTGGGTTACAAGACACGGCCCAGGCTCCGTCATGTGAAATACACGACATGGCCTGCAGATCAATCACGCAGACCCACATGACATGGCCATGGTAGCGTCATGTAAGTCACATGACAAGGCCTTGGCACCGTCATGTAAGTCACACGACAAGGCCTTGGCTCCGTCATGTACTTCACATGACACTACCCACCCACCGTCGTTTATTGTTTTTTTTTTCCCTAAACTATTTCGATTGTCACTACCAAAAAACGTAGCATATTTACGACAAAAACGCAACCCTAATAGGCTCTACACAACAATAATTCAACACTAATGTAAAAACCGTCTCCGAAAATCAATAACTATAAAACAATATTTATTTTTAGTTTAATTAATTTTCAAGTCCAAGGGCAAAAAAGTAATAAATGAAAAAGTAGGGGGCGTAACAAGTAAAACAGGGGGCGTGATATCGCAATTTTGATAAAAACCAATGAACCTAGATTATCGTCTTCAGCTTGTGATGGATAGTCTTATTCTTCAATAAGAATTAAAACAAATAAATGCAATCAGCGACGCGGCCTTTGACGTATGAACTCTAATATCCACTTATCTTGTCGTTCATCATCTTCGTCCTTTTGGGTGTTACGGTTTCCAAAATTCCAAGAACAACAATTGTTACAGAAATTGTTACAGGAGCGATCATTGTAGCAGCTAATCAAGCTTTCCGCAGCAAAATACGATGATATCAGAGCTATAACACCAGCAATGGAACCGCCGATTATTGCAAGAACTTTGCGTACCCCACTTGATTTGGATTTAGCTTCAGAGCTAGATTCAGATCCATCTTTCAAAAAAAAAAATCAAAAAAATATTAAAATAGAGGATTTTTGTCAAAAACTACCTAATATTTACCTCATTTTCATAAATACTACCCAAAGTTTTTAATTTTGCGAGAAACTACCTAATATTTTTTAACTTTTGTCGAAAACTACCAAATTGAAATTAATGAGCAAATTCGACATTTTTTTTTCCAAATTAACTAAAACAGATTTTCTAACATGTGCCTTAGGACACATGATAATAATCTAATTAGAGAAATATTGTTGAGAATATTTCATGATAAGTTAGAGTTGAAACTCATATTTACCATAATTAGTGTAATAATCTTGAAAATCTTCCCTTATTTAGCTTAAGGGCACATGTTAGAAAAACCCTAACTAAAATTATGACAAATAAGTCACAATGCCAATCGAATTAATCATAATTTTGTCCTCTCGGCCAAATTAGTCAAAATTATAGTAAAACAAATTGAAATAAATATGTTAGTAGCTAATCAAAACAATTGCCGGTGGTTAAGTATAGTAAATAATGTATGTTCAATGCCAAAAATAATATTTCCAAGTTAGAATTTTGTCTAATTTGATCGGATTTTTCAATTTGGTAGTGTCCGACAAAAGTCAAGAAATTTTAGGTAGTTTCTCGCAAAATTAAAAACTTTAGGTAGTATTTATGAAAATTAGGTAAATTTTAGGTAGTTTCCGACGAGGCTGCGATGATTAAGTACACAATTGAGCCAAGCATATTAGTGTAGTTGCATCTTGTTTATATCCCAACATAAAGAAAATCTGTATCAAAAAGGAATAGGCAATGAATGACCATCATGCCTACACTTGTGCTTATAAGTTTTTGGCATAGATTGAAGTGAATAATACTTCCTCCGTTCTATTGAGTTGTTTACATTTGCTTTTTTTTTTTTTTTTTTTTTTTTTTTTTGGCAGCGGTAAAAGAAAACTTTCTTACAATCTCATAGCTCGTTTCGCTAGTCGATGAGCCACAGAATTCAGGTTTCTAGGAGAGCTTAAAGTAGGTGGAGTCATGTTGTAAATTGTCCAAAAGGTGAAAAGGGTGACAACAACAACAACGTCAGAGCCTTAATCCCAAAATGATTTGGGGTCGACTGACATGAATCATCCTTTAGAACCGTCCATGGGTGAACGCAAACCTCAAAAAGCGAAATATAGAAAAGAAAAAGTGAAAAACAAAAGGGGAGTCCGGATTTCTTTTATTAAAACTTAGACTTTAAATCGAGAATAAAGATTAAAACGATTTTGAAAACCGAAGTAAAACTTAAGGGTCCGGAATACCTTAAAAGTGAATCAAGTACTAAAAGTGAACCAAGTAAAAAGGTGTAATAAATCCGAAAAAACAAATAAATTTTTTTAAATAAATAAAATCATTAAATATTTCAAATAAGGTCAAATACTAAAAAGGTGAAAAGGGTAAGCTTGGATTAATTTAAAGTAAGGCACTTTGGTCATTTACAAGCTCATAACTTGTCCAAGAATAGAAATGTAAACAATCAAATGGAACGGCCCAAAATGGAATACGTAAACAACTCAATAGAACAGATGAAGTACAGTTTTATACGAGTATTTGCATAATGGATAGATATGCTTACATGAGTTGGAGATTGTTATCGGCTGGCCTTGGAGTGTAATCAGAGATACTGTTGTTCTGTAAATCAACAAATTGAAGTTGTGAGCTGTATGCAGCACCAAGGTCCAACATGCCACTAAGTTTGTTGCTCTTCAATACCCTTCGTTCATATAGACATTAGCATCAAATTATATTTGTGAATAAACAATGGCTGTAAATAATAACAATAATAACACTCCAAGTACTAGAAGTATTCTGAGATGCTCACACTTTCTGTAACTGAGGAAGGCCGAAAAACGAGGATGGGATTATGCCTTGTATTTGAGATTGTTCCATCATTCTTTCCAAAAGAACAATGTATCAGAGAGCAGCAATTAACCATCCTATGAAATTTGTTTTGAAAATATATTGAAAGAAAGGTATATGATTATGTGAAGCATTTAGGTAAGATAGAAGAATACAGAGTAGTCAAGGAAGGCAAAGCAGTGACCCATGATGGTACATCTGATACTTCAAAGCTATTATTGCTCATGTCCCTGCAACAAAAACACATTTGATTCTGGTTCTCATGGAGTGGATTAGATGGACCAACCGTTTTCAAATTTCAATCCCTGAATCGGGTATAATGTTAGAAGTGTAGTACTCACAAATAACTGAGAAGATTCATGCCAGTAAGGTCCGGCATCACGCCAGCCAGTTTATTGTTCGACAAAAGCCTAAATACGAAAACAATAAACTGTCATTGTATAAGAATCCTGAAAATCCTGGAAATCTCTCTCTACAAGGGTACATGAGAGTTGAGACATGAATTGATCACTTACAGAGTTTTTAAGACGATAAGAGTGTTGATGCTTAACGGCACAGACCCAATCAATGAATTCCAATCAAACCGTCTAATGATTAACACGGTGTTAGATAATGTGGAGATTAATCAGTAATAACTGTTTTAAGTCATCTGTAATTAGTAAATAGTTTACTTACATCACCTCCAATGTTCTCACCAGACTTAATGTTGTTGGGATAGTGCCGCTTAACTGATTGTTATCCAAGAGCCTGAAAAAACACCAAACATAATTTTTTAGTTCAATTCAATGAGGTACGAAGTTCCATTATTGAAAACTTCACGGATAACCGTATCTGACACTCCGACACTTGCAGAAGAGTCAGAGTAACTTAGCTGTATATATACATACCATTGTGTAAATCATATAACATGGTACTTACAAATGAAGTAAATTCATATTTTCATTGAACAGCTGTGGCGGAATTGCACCAGAGAGTTGATTTCCTCCAAAATGACTAGAAATCAAAGTATAGAAATTCAAACAAAGAAAAATAAATTAAAAGTTGATGAAGTGTTAACTTTTTTGGCTCAAAAAAATAATTAAAATGTCATTCTTGTAATACATAACTAGTTAGGCATCCAGAAAAGAGTCACAATTATCAGACGTACAAGAGCTTGGCATGAACTAGCATATCCAGACCAGGGGAGATCGGTATATTTCCAGTGAGCTTGTTCGCAGCTAGGTCCAACCAATAAAGCTCGGAAAGCTTGCCTATTGTTTGCGGTATTGTCCCACTAAAATCGTTAGAATTCAGTGATCTGCAAGAGTGCACAACAGAATAAACTGTTAAACCATGTCAAGATTTATGTCAGCCACTGCTGCTTCACAACGTAAGCGTTGATAGTTTAGTGAGTCATTTTGGTAAATTTTTCCAATATACTTTTAACCCAAATAAGAAAGAATTAACATCCTTATGAATGATCCCGAATCAATAATTTTATTGCAAATGATTCTAAATTAGCATTCTTATTGCCAATGATCCTGAATTAACATTCTTATAGCAAATGAATCTGAAAGAACATTTGTATTGCAAATGGCCAGAATTTACATTCTTACAAGAAAACCAGCTTTGATAGAGATCCAATAGTGTCGGGAAGTTCGCCATTGAAATTACAGCCAGCAAGGATCCTGTAAGACATGATAGTGGTACAGCTTAATGCATGTTTTTCATGTAAAATAATGCCTGCATAGTTATCAAATACATCTTACAGTGTGGTGAGTTTAGCTAAATTTCCGATTTCTGGAGGAAGATTCCCTGACAATCCCTTGTTATATGAGAGGTCCCTTCCATAGAGTAGAATAACAATAAGTTTTACAAAAATGGAAAAAGAATAAGAACCATACAAAGATGCTATGAGTACTGTAGCTGTCCGGTAAGATCACGGAACAACTAATCAACTGTATGATTCTTAATTACTAACAGTCGCTTGTGTACAAGGATTGAGAAACATACAAAGTTTCTAGTTCAGATAGCCCTTGGATGTCACCTGGCAATATACCAATCAATCCCATACTAGACAGCGTTCTGAAGACAGAAATGATTAAAAAAGTATAATTAGGTTATGATAGAGTTTATATGAAGGGTCACCAAAGCAACATCATTATGAGAGTGCCTTAAAGGGCTTCCATCTATTAGATGCCTGGTACATTACATTGAAATGATGCGAGAATCTCTGCAAGTGATTCCCTCCCACTGACCGCCACAAGAATCATTTCCGCGATTCCAAGAGGGTGGAACATTCTTCCACATCTGCTTCAACGTCAATAATGCACTAACTACATGACATAAAACCAATTTACAGTTCAGAATGATTAGAAAGAGGTCAAAAGAAGAGAGTCTAAGATAAAACTGACCATCCTGGCTATTCGTCTCCGATAGTATGGTAGTGCTTGGAATGCATATCAAAATTAGCCAAATTGCTACCTGTAAACCCATCCTTCTTAACTCGTATGCAGCCTGCCCAAATGACAAGACAAAAGCAAACTGAATTCTAAACTTTAAGATGGTGATTTAGAACCTGACAGCTAATCAAAATGTAGAGAGATGTGATGAGGTTCATAAGGTTTAAATGTGGCTCCAAAGAACATACATCAAACTATATCATATCATATCCTTACATCTTAAAAAGGGAGGACTTGGGTTAACTGTAGCAATGAATAGTACCACCCAAAGTCTCCCTCTGCCCTTAGATTTACATATTAGATCTCCACCTTCCATCTCTGCTATACTCTCATCCACAACTTTTGTTCATTTTTTCCACCCAAAGTCTTGTTTTTCCTCCCAATGGTGCCCTGTTGAAATAATAAGTATTTATGCGGTCAGTTTAATTATGTATTAGTTTCAGTTTCAAGTTTGGTTGTGTTAGTTTCAGTTTCGTATTAGTTTCATTAGTTTAACTACAATGCTCTTTTGTATCCCCTTATCCTCACATGAAGATCAATTCCTTCATATCGGGAAAATCAATTCCTTACTGCACCGAATCTTAATAATGTCATCAAACTGACCCCCTTGAACTATGTTTCATGGAGGTTTCAACTAACAAACATCTTATTTGGCTTGAGTCTATTCGGATTTCTCGATGGCTCAACACCAACTCCGTCCTCAACCACCAATAATGAGGCAAACCAGGAAGTCCCCAACCCTGCCTATATGTCTTGGCTTAAACAAGACGGGCTCATTCTCAGTGCTCTAATGGGCACCCTCACTGCCGCCCTCCAAACCCTCATCATTCGGGCAAAAACGTCTAAAGAGGCTTGGGAAATCCTTGCCCATACTTACGCGAATCCTTCTCGCGTCCACATTCAGCAGCTTAAAGACCGCCTAGATTCGATAGTTAAAACCTCGGAACAATCCATCAGTGATTATATCCATTCTATCAAATCTTGTGTCGATCAACTTGCTCTCATGGGCAAGTTAATTGACCCAGAAGACATAGTTTCAAAAGTTTTAAAAGGACTCGACTATGATCTTTATAAACCCGTAATTGACACGATCCAAGCCCGAGACACCACCATCAATTTTGAGGCTCTTCACGAAAAACTTTTACAACATGAATTATTGATTAAAACTCAACCAACCTTAAATCAATTTACCCCCTCTGCTCACGCTGCCTACCGCGGCCACCACCAAAATCGCAACCAAAATCGCTATTTCAATCAGACTCCGGCAAACAACCAGTATGTTGCCCAAACTCAGCCTCTCACTAATTCCAATCCCCGTCCATTCAAAGGACGTTGTCCCGATACACAGGCTCGGATGACCTCATAATTGGAGATGGATCTGCAGTCCCGATTGCTAATATAGGTAATTTTCAATTGAATTCACTCAATTTTAATAACGTAATTCACGTTCCCAGAATGTCAAGGAATATAATTTCGATTTCTAAATTATGTCGTGATAATAACGCGTTTGTTGTTTTTTCACAGGACTCTTTTGTTATTAAGGTGATAGCAACGGGCCAAACTCTTCTCCGGGGCCGAGTTAAAGATGGAGTATACGAGTGGTCTCCTTCAAACCCGAAAGCTTACACCTCTATTAAAGGACCGCTCTCATTATCTTGGCATCATCGTTTAGGCCACCCAACGTATGATGTAATGAAACAAATTAATAAAAGTTTATCAATTACTATTCCAGATTATTGTCATTGTGAATCGTGCAATCTTGCCAAAAGCAAGAAATTACCGTTTTCGACCTCCACATTTAAAACCAATTCCGCACTAGAACTCGTTTTTTCAGACCTTTGGACCAGTCCCGTTCCCTCATACGACCATTATAAGTACTATATTGTTTTTGTTGATCATTATAGCAAATATATTTGGATGTATCCACTAAAACGAAAATCCGACACTACTAGTTTATTTTTACAATTTAAAGCGCTAGTCGAAAAATATCTTGACAAACCAATAAAACATTTTTTCTCCGATAATGGAGGCGAATACATCAAATTAAATAACACCTTGCTTAACAATGGCATTTCTCATTCAACGTCCCCTCCACATACTCCCGAACATAATGGATATGCCGAGCGCCGACACCGTCATATAGTTGAAACGGGCCTCGCCCTTCTTAATCATGCACATCTACCCAACAAGTATTGGACTTTTGCTTTTAGTACCGCCACGTATCTTATAAATCGACTACCAACTCGGTCTCTCAATGGTCGGTCTCCTTACTCTATTATTCACAATACAGAACCCGACTACACCAACCTTCATAACTTTGGATGTCTATGCTACCCATGGCTTCGCCCATATACAAAACACAAATTAGAAAACCGTTCTGTGCCATGCATTTTTGTAGGATACTCCAATACACAAAGTGCATTTCATTGTCTTGACCCAAAAACCCATCGCATTTACACCTCCCGTCATGTTAAATTTTATGATGACATCTATCCCTTTGCAAAACTCAACTCGGAACCATTACCCTCTCCATCAATCGATGAATGGACTACACTTACTATTCCGATTATTCCTCTTGTTGACAGCACCCCACCATCATCGGTCTCGACCTCCACTACTCCCCCACGACAATCCAAACACCCCGTCCAACATGTCTACTCCCGTCGCACACCCTCCGCAGCTGCTCCGCAAAATGTTGATAAACCCATCACCAATACGGGCCCAGTCAGCACTCCTTCGGTCGACATTCCCACGGCCACATCTACTAATCCTTCCGCTACCAACACTAATGTTGCCGCTCCACCTAAAACACGGTCAAAACCCATCCCTCCTCCTCGCACGGTCAAAACCAGACTCACAAATAATATCCGCCAACCAAATCCAAAATATGCTAAAGCCGCTAATGCATCAACCTTAATTACAAGCCTTCCCAACACCGTCAAACAAGCACTTGTCCTCCCTCATTGGCGCCAAGCGATGCAAGATGAATATGATGCTCTTGCACGAAACAACACTTGGACCTTAATTCCACGCTCTTCCGCACACAACGTTGTAGGATGTAAATGGGTGTATCGAAACAAATTTAATCCCGATGGTACACTTAAACAGCATAAAGCCCGCCTAGTTGCTAAAGGTTTCACCCAGCAACCAGGCATAGACTACACTGAAACCTTCAGTCCCGTTATTAAACCCACCACCGTCCGTCTCATCCTATCATTAGCTGTAACAAAATCTTGGCCCATTCGCCAACTTCTTGTTAACAACGCATTCTTACAAGGCACTCTAACCGAGAATGTTTTCATGACTCAACCACCTGATTTCGTTGATCAATCTAAACCAGATTTCGTTTGTAAATTACAAAAAGCTATTTATGGCCTAAAACAAGCTCCGCGAGCTTGGTACACTGAGCTCAAATCCTATGTTATCACTCTCGGTTTTAGTCAATCCATCTCCGACCCATCTTTATTTATATTACAAACCAAGACCAACATCATATACATGCTCATTTATGTCGATGACATTATCATTACAGGACCTAATTTAACTCAATTACAAACTTTCATTACAAACCTATCTAGCCGTTTTTCCCTAAAAGACCTTGGACCGCTATCCTATTTTCTTGGTATCGAAGTTACTCCGAATAATCTCGGACTACACCTTAGTCAATCTAAATATATACATGACCTTCTAGTTAAATACAACATGGCCGACGCTAAGTCCATCACTACGCCGATGGCCACATCACCCCCACTCCTCCGAGAAGACAGAATACCCGTTCATGACCAATCAACGTATCGTGCCATCGTTGAAGCTTACAATATCTATCTCTCACTCGCCCTGACATTGCCTTTACTGTAAACCGTCTTGCTCAATTTCTTCATCACCCAACTGCCAACCATTGGACGGCCCTAAAACGTCTCCTCAGGTACCTACAAGGCACCCAACACCACGGTCTCCAACTCTACAAAGTCACACCTTTGTGTCTTCATGCCTTCTGTGATGCAGACTACGGAGGTGATAAAGATACATACTTCTCAACGACAGGCTACATTGTCTACCTGGGACGCAATCCCATCTCCTGGTCTTCAAAAAAGCAAACCGGTGTCGCTCTCTCCACCACCGAAGCAAAATTTCATGCAGTTGCTTCTGTCACAACAGAAACTCTCTGGCTTCGGAATCTCCTCTCTGAACTCCGTATATCTGTCACCCAACCACCTGCAATCTTCTGTGACAACATCTCCGCCACACTCTACGCCAAAAATCCAATCTTTCACTCCCGAATGAAGCACATGGCCATCTCCTTCCACTTTGTCAAAGATCAGCTCCAACGACACAACATTCGAATCGCCCATGTTGCCAGCAAAGACCAGATCGCAGATATCCTCACCAAGCCACTGCACAAATTACAATTTCAAGAGTTACGAAACAAGGTTGGACTTATCGACCGAACGTCCAACTTGAGGGGGCGTATTAACAATATCTCACCAACCAATAATTCAAAATAACAAGATCAAATCTTTACCTCATAATCATATCATTCTTGCTGTCAAATATTTGTAAATATAGCAATAGCATCAATTAGTTGATTGTACAAAGGCTCCTATCCTAATTTAACTCAATAGCTGTAGTATATATACATGTAATACTCAGTATCAATAATTATCAATTCTCATTACAATAAAACCTTGTCTTACCTTGTCTTATAATACTTTCTCTGACGTAAATGAATTTTCAACGAAAATAATCAGTTGTGTTAGAGTGACGAATTTTACCTGAAAATGTAGTATATTCGTCAGCAAGAAAAGTGAACGGTCCTTAATTGAGGTGCTCGAAAAGTAAGAGTTCCGCTGTAAGGATATGAACAATGGCAGCTGGGGCTGAGAGCTTTATTTGAAGGACAGGAGACGGGTGCACAGTTTCGAGGTGTTGTGTATGATGGATTGGACTGCGGAATAATGCAGTTACTTTGGTCTGTAAGCATGTCTGTTCAAATTGGATTTCCGGTTAATCCAAAGGACACATTGAGACAAACACAAGTTTTTTTCAGTGCAGTCCGTCCGCAATAGAATTCTTACAGTATCTACACAAAAACTGTAGCATCCCGACTCCTGAGAACCGATTGACTAGACCGTCTCTAAAGAATTATGTAATTTAACCTTGTTTCTTAAAGACTGTGTCAATATGAAGTTACAGAAGAAATTGTTTAATTACCATTTACCTCTATGTATACCTACAATAAACGAACGTTTTCTTCGTGCAGACGAAAGTAAGTCATACCGTCTTATATGAGGATTATACGTAACTGATATGCTTACATTAGTTGGAGACTTTTATCTCCAGGCCTCTGAGTATGAGCAGAAATATTGTTGTTCTGTAAATCAACAAGCTGAAGTTGTGAGCTCTGCACCGCACCAAGGTCCAGTACGCCAGTAATGTCGTTGTTCTTCAATACCCTTTGTTCACATAGACACAGGTTAGAAGCCAATGCCACAAATACACATAATAGACATGAAGGCAAACAAATGATAGACAGAAATACTCGTGCCATCCCAGCCAATTGCTTACCTCTGATTTTTTTTTTTTTTTTTGTGAGGAGATTTTAAACAAAGGTAAACAAATGACCGAAACAAATCGAGTATCTGCTGGTAATTAGCATCAAATTAGATTCAGGAACAGTAATAGCTCTACGCTGGTAATGAGTAGCACTCACACTCTCTCTAGGTGAGGAAGGCGGAATAATGCTGCAGGGATTGTTCCTTGAATATGACATCGCTCCATCATTCTTTTCAAAAGAAACCTTATGTTAGAAATCGTCAATACAAAAAAGAACTTGCAGCATTTTGGGCATTGAAGCAACACAGAAGTAATTAGTAATGTTACACATCTGCGTTGCAACATTTAAAACGTATCCAAAAGCAAAAGTAAATAGATGGATGGACATATAGGGAATAGCGTATTATTTGATGAGATTGGTAAATGAAGCATAGTTAGCATACAGTGTTGTCAAGGACGGCAACGCAGTGAACCATTCTGGTACATCCGAAACTTCAAAGCTATTGTTGCTCATGTCCCTGTAACAAAACAAACATGAGATTCTACCCTTAATACTCGGAAAATATCCAACTATGACTTGCACTTGCTTCCGCAATACTCACAAGTAAGTGAGCAGACTCATGCCAGCAAGATCTGGTATCGGGCCAGTAAGTTGATTGTTGGACAAAAGCCTAAACATGTCAAGGAAACAAAATGTGTAAATCTTATCAGCTCTACAGTCCATACTCTACATTATTTGCGACGTAAAGCAAAAGGCCTAATTGCATTGTGCACTTACATGTCACTTAGAATAGTAAGACTGTTGTTGATGCTTGAAGGCACAGACCCGCTTAAAGAATTCCAATCGAATCGTCTAATGATCAATGGTGTCAGAGTGTTAGACAATATAGAGATTAAAATGACTGTTTAGAAACTAAATTAGTCATCTGTAATTAGGAGTAGTAAATAAGATACTTACATCACCTCCAATGTTTTCACCAGACTTAATGTTGTTGGGATGTTTCCACTAAACTGATTGTTATCCAAGAGCCTTAAAATCAGAAATTTTTGCACTGGTTATTTCAATATTTCAAGGATACACTATCATGCAACAACAAATATTATCGTTACCCCAGTGCCTCAAGGGCTCCGCAAGTTGCAGGGTTAAGAGGGGTTTTGGTGTATGGAGGCTTACCCTTGTGCTAGCAACACAAAGAGACGGTACTTGCAAATACAAAAAAAATAAATAAAAATAAGACCAAGCACCAAGTTACTTACAAATGAAGCATAGTCATGTTTTCGTTGAACAGCTGAGGCGTAATTTCACCGGAGAGTTGATTTTTTCCAAAGTGGCTAGAATTCAAAAAAAAAAAAAATACCAATTCAAACAAAGAAAAACCCATTTAAAGCAAAGGTTAGCATTTTGTGAACACAATATCTATTAGGATATTAAAGTATTGATTGAGCCTCAACCATCACCTCCAGGCTTTGGTTGAAACGGTCTTCTCAACATGGTATTAGAGCCTCCGATATCTGAGGAGTGAGAGTGAGTTTCGGAGGTGCATGTGCACTAACCACTCTTCAAGCCCAAAGGGCATTCGAGTGAGGGGTGTATTAGGATAATAAAAGTATTGATTGGGCCTCAACCATCACCTAAGGTTTTGGTTGAAACGGTCTTCTCAACAATATCTTAAGACCGTCTTAACTCTTAAGTTACATACTACTCTTGAGGGTCAAATATTTATCATGATGTGATTTGAGTGTTTGACAATAACTTATTGTAAGACCATAAATAGTAGTCATGCTGACTATATACGATTAGAAACTCATGGAAGTCGGAAATTGTCAGACGTACAAATGCTTGGTATTAACCAACATATCTAGGCCCGAGGCAGTCTCGTTTGAGATGGGGATGGTTCCGGTGAGCTTGTTCGAAGCAAGGTCCAACCAGTAAAGCTTTGTTAGGTTGCCTATTGTGTGCGGGATCGCCCCGCTGAAACCGTTAGAATTCAATGATCTGCAAAGTCATGCAACAGTATAAACTTCTGCAATCTGGATCAGTTGAAGAGGAGCATATGAAATCTAAACTTGACAAAATTGACCCGACCCAAATGAACTAGCCCATACCCGAACTAAGGACCAATTTTGATCTGATCAATATGATGCGACTTACAGAAAAGTGAGCCTTGATAGAGATCCAATAGTGTCTGGAAGCTCGCCATTAAAATTACAGCCAGCTAGGATCCTGTAATAGATAGTACCTTAGAATTTAGAATTTTTACAGGTAAATAATGAAAGTTACTCCCTCCGTCTCATTCATTTGTTTTTTTTTTTTGTTTTTTTTTTTTAATGTGGGAGATGTTTTAGTTAAAGATAAACAAATGACTGAAACGGAGGAGTACTACGAAATACGGGTTGTGTCTTACAAGTTGGTGAGCTTAGATAATTTTCCAATCGCCGGAGGGAGACGTCCTGACAACCCTTTATTATAGGAGAGGTCTCTGCCAAGTAGAATGTAATCAAAAAGAAAAATTTAGAGAATGAAAATAATTAAGAATATGGACTAAAATAATGGATGTTAACATGTGATGAACAACTTAAGAGTTAAGAGTTAGACCAGGCCGAGTGGCCGACTCTTATCATGTACTTAATTCCTCGATTACATCTTGTTCTTTACGTTTTTTATTTTCTTTTTAAGTAATATTTTACTCAAACGAACTATCAGATGAATCGAAGGAAGTATGAGCGAGTAGAGCGCGCTTACAAATGAGACATGATCCTATCGGTTAAACTCATTCTTGTATGTTTGATGTTATGTTAAAACTAGGCAAGGTTAGTTTAGAATCAAGAAACATACAGAGTCTGAAGTTCAGATAGTCCTTGAATATCACCTGACAATGTACCAATCAACCCCATACTCGATAGCGTTCTGAAGATAAAAACCATCCGAAAGTATAAGATTAGGAAAAGAAGAGAATGCATGAACGGAAAAACGATGAAAACATTTCTCATGTTGAAAACACAAAGACGCTTCTTACATAGAAATCACGCGGGAACCTTTGCATTCGATTCCCTCCCAATGGCTTCCGCAAGGATCATTTACGCGATTCCAAGAAGGTGGAACATTTTTCCAAAATTCCTTCAAAGCCAATAACACCGCAACTGCATAACAACACCCAAATTACGGTTCAAAATGACTAAAACCAAGTAAAAAAAAAATGAGAGAAAGTGTAAGGGAAAACTGACCATCCTGGCCATCTGTGTCTGACTGTACGACAATGCTTGGAGCGCATATCAAAATAACCCAAAAAGCAACCCGTATACTCATGGATCTTTTACTCTTAAAAACAATTTGTTCCGATAAGATGAAAGTAAAGAGGAAGAAAGTAGTAGAAATATAAACTTGAAAATCGGAAGATTCTAGACTATACAAAGCTAAGTCATCCTGAAGTATAGTAGCTGTTTAGTAATTAAATAGCAACACCGTCTGAAAATTATGCTTAAGTCGTCTTCATTTTACTAATAGTAGTAGGAATGAAATGTGCACGGTGACAAACAAAGACCAACTGGCCAATGTATGTATATATATATTCTAAGATCAACCAATGGTAGACTGGAAGACGAGTTCAAAGGCAAAGACGTTTACCTGCAAGCCTGCAACGAAGGGTCATTCTGAATGTTTCTTTTACTCTTGCTCATGTCCTTACACTTGCTTCTAAACTTTGCAAGACTCGATTTAGGAAGGAAACATGACTGGCTTTGTTCTGTAAGCACGGTACAACAAACAGGGTTTCCGACCGAGGCTGAAATAAGTACACATTGGAACCAAACTACATATAAATTCCACTTGCTTTAGTATAGCTGTGTAACTTGGACTTTACATCATTTTGCAATGTTTAAGCAAGTATCTTTATGACACGTCATACGACATACAAAATCATAATATACAAACTTATTCTTTCCCTTGGGACGTTTTATGTTGAAAAATAAGAATAAAAAATGAATAAATGCAATCAGGGACGCGGCTTTTGACGTATGAACTGTAATATCCACTTATCTTGTCGTTCATCATCTTCGTCCTTTTGGGTCTTGCGGTTTCCAAAACTCCAAGAACAACAATTGTTACAAACATTGTTGCAGGAGCGGTCATTGTAGCAGCGAATCAAGCTTTTCGCAGCAAAAATCGATGATATCAGAGTTATAACACCAACAATGGAACCGCCGATTATTGCAAGAATTTTGCGTACCCGACTTGTTTTGGATTTAGCTTCAGAGCTAGGTTCAGATCCATCTTTCAAAAAAAAAATCAAAAAAATATTAAAAAATAATCTACAAACAAAAAAAAAAACTTAGGTCACTGTAAACACGAAATTTTACCCGAAAAGGTTGTGTATTCAGCAGGAAGGAAAGTGAAGGGTCCATAAAACGACGGTGGCTTGAATGTCTGACTGCTCAACATGAATCCAATGCTCAAAATGGTGGTTCTATTAAATCGATCTTGGCCAAGTGGGAAGATTTGTAAGGTAATGTGTAGGTAGTTTGAGGTATCTCTGAATATATTACTGAGGGACACTGAACCAACTGGCATTTTATTTGCAAAAAAAGCGTTCATAAACGCCCGCTCCAAAGCTCCATAGTTTGTGAAGTTTTGCAGGTTGGAAAATTGAGGGGCTACAAATGTAAGAGTACCACTATAAGGATAGGAACAATGGCAACTGGGGCTTGAAGCTCCGCCTGAAGTACATGGAACAGTTTCACAATTTCGAGGTGTTGTGTATGATTGACTTGATTGGGGGAGGAAGCATAACTGACTCTGTTCTGTGAGCACAGTCCCACAAACTGGATTTCCGACGAGGCTGCGATGATTAAGTACACGATTGAACCAAGCATATTAGCGTGGTCGCAATCAAATTTATCCAAACTTTTCGAAAAAAGAAAAAAGAAAATCGTGTAATAAAACCTATACTTGTGCTAACCTATGTTACTCTGACTATTCTAATTCCCCCACGTACCCATGTCGGACAGTCGACACTCGGACAAGAGTATGACACTTGGGCACCTCATTTTAAGCCAAAATAAGCATAATTTTCCATAAAAATGGTCGAGCTAGACATTTGGACACGCACCCGGGTCAGATACATCAAAAGGAGTCTGACCAACATAGGTGCTAAATTGCTAATAAGTTTTTGGCGATGATTTACACGATTGAAGTGAATCATACAGTTTTATATGAACATTTGCATAATGGATATACTTACATCAGTTGGAGATTGTTATCGGCTGGCCTTCGAGTGTAATCGGAGATACTGTTGTTCTGCAAATCAACAAATTGAAGTTGTGAGCTGTGTGCAGCACCAAGGTCCAACATGCCACTAAGTTTGTTGCTCTTCAATACCCTTCGTTCATATAGACATTAGCATCAAATTATATTTGTGAATAAACAATGGCTGTAAATAATAACAATAATAACGCTCCAAGTACTAGAAGTATTCTGAGATGCTCACACTTTCTGTAACTGAGGAAGGCCGAAAAACGAGGATGGGATTATGCCTTGTATTTGAGATTGTTCCATCATTCTTTCCAAAAGAACAATGTATCAGAGAGCAGCAATTTCCAAAAACAAGTACTAGATAGTATTCTGGGAACTGAAGCTATACATTTAAACAATTAAACTAAAATCTGGAAGATCAAGTCAAATTTCATATCTCAACACACAATAACTAATATAATCGGTGAAAGTTTTTAAAATCAAGGCCACGACATCAGCGATTCCTTCCATTACACAAACAACACCAGAATACCAGGACTTGATGACCACTATGGCGCTAATTTAATTGAGACCACTAGACCAGTATAAATTATACGGAGTACCATAAATCTTTAACAAAATTGGACTATAATGACCAGAAATTAACCATCCTATGAAATTTGTTTTGAAAATATATTGAAAGAAAGGTACGTGATTATGTGAAGCATTTAGGTAAGATAGAAGAATACAGAGTAGTCAAGGAAGGCAAAGCAGTGACCCATGATGGTACATCTGATACTTCAAAGCTATTATTGCTCATGTCCCTGCAAGAAAAACACATTAGAATCTGGTTATCATGGAGTGGATTAGATGGACCAACCGTTTTCAAATTTCAATCCCTGAATCGGGTATAATGTTAGAAGTGTAGTACTCACACATAACTGAGAAGATTCATGCCAGTAAGGTCCGGCATCACGCCAGCCAGTTTATTGTTAGACAAAAGCCTAAATTAGAAAGCAAACAACTGTGTCATTGTATAAGAATCGTGGAAATCTCTATCAAGTTTCAAACTCAAAAGTTCCGTAAGAAAAGAAAAACCTCACTAGTTTATGTAATGGTCTACTTTGCAAGGGTACATGAGACTTGAATTGAACACTTACAGAGTTTTTAAGACGATAAGAGTGTTGATGCTTAACGGCACAGACCCGATCAATGAATTCCAATCGAATCGTCTAATGATTAGCATGGTGTTAGATAATGTGGAGATCATTAAATAATGACTGTTTTAAGTCATCTGTAATTAGTATTTACTTACATCACCTCCAATGTTCTCACCAGACTTAGTGTTGTTGGGATAGTGCCGCTAAACTGATTGTTATCCAAGAGCCTGAAAAAACACCAAATATAATTGTTTAGTTCAATTCAATAAGGTACGAAGTTCCATTACGACTCGGTACTTCATTTTAGACCAAAAAATTGAAAACTTTACGGAAAATAACCGTATCTGACACTCCGACACCGTGTCCTGTCCGACACTTGCAGACAAGTCAAAGTAACTTAGCTATATATCATTGTGTAAATCATATAACATGGTACTTACAAATGAATTAAATTCATATTTTCGTTGAACAGCTGTGGTGGAATTGCACCAGAGAGTTGATTTCCTCCAAAATGACTAGAAATCAAAGTATAGAAATTCCAACAAAGAAAAATAAATTAAAAGTTGATGAAGTGTTAACTTTGTTGGCTCAAAAAAAAAAATTAAAATGTCATTCTTGTAATACATAACTAGCTAGGCATCCAGAAAAGAGTCACAATTATCAGACGTACAAGAGCTTGGCATGAACTAGCATATCCAGACCAGGGGAGATCGGTATATTTCCAGTGAGCTTGTTTGCAGCTAGATCCAACCAATAAAGCTCGGAAAGCTTGCCTATTGTTTGCGGTATTGTCCCACTAAAACCGTTAGAATTCAGTGATCTGCAAGAGTGCACAACAGAATAAACTTATGAAATTTTAATAAACTAAACAGGAGTGGCAAGACTTCTGGAAAATGGCAATGGATAGGTAGAACTGTATGACTAGAAAAGCACAACAAACACATGACTCAAATAACACAGGCACTGCTGAAAAGACAAGAATGTCTCCAGCGACGATCATTAAAGTATTAAACCATGTCAAGATTTGTGTCAGCCACTGCTACTTCACAATGTAAGCGTTGATAGTTTAGTGAGTCATTTTATTAAATTTTTCCAATATACTCTTGACCAAATTAAGAAAGAATTAACATCCTTACAAATGAACCTGAATGAATATTCTTATTGCAAATGATTCTAAATTATCATTCTTATTGCCAATGATCCTGAATAGACATTCATATTGCCAATGATCCTGAATTAACATTCTTATAGCAAATGACCTTGAAAGAACATTCTGATTGGAAATGGCCAGAATTTACGTTCTTACAAGAAAACCAGCTTTGATAGAGATCCAATAGTGTCGGGAAGTTCGCCATTGAAATTACACCCAGCAAGGATCCTGTAAGACATGATAGTGGTACAGCTTAATGCATGTTTTTCATGTAAAATAATGCCTTCATAGTTATCCAATTCGTCTTACAGTGTGGTGAGTTTTGCTAAATTTCCGATTGCTGGAGGAAGATTCCCTGACAATCCCTTGTTATATGAGAGGTCCCTTCCATAGAGTAGAATAGCAATAAGTTTTAAAAAATGGAAGAAGAATAAGAACCATACAAAGATGCTATGAGCACTGTAGCTGTCAGGTAAGATCACGGAACAACTAATTGAAAGGAGAAAGTAATACAATGACAGTAAGATAAATGGGATTAGTGTGCAGTTGCAAAACCACCCGGCAACAAAGTAGGACCAACCCAGAGACTAAACCTAAAGAGCAAAGACATCAAAGTGAATATTTTTCATTGTTTTCCATACATCATAGATATGTTGTCTCCGGCTATAGATCTCTCAGCAATTCAACGTTCATTGGAAAACTACTGAAGTGTCAAATTTTAGCCAAAAAGCTCGAAAAAAGCAGTTCTCCCATGGAAGCAATTACGAAATTTTCACTTGGTGCCGTAGCATTTTACGAATTTTAATTTCGTTCTGTAATCTGTGTATCTATGCCCACTTTGGTGACCTCTATATACTTGATGTTTAATCGATTAAGGAGCATTTATAATTATGAGAATATTTAGCAAATTTATAAGAAAATTCACTTTCATTACATGTTTATTATTGGTATTCACTCATTGCTATCCATTAAACTTTCACCAAACTACTCACATTTTAACTCACTCGTCCAGGCCACAGATAAAAAAAGGTTGAAGAATGCACAAATAAATATCACAGGTTAAGTGTGAGTATGATAACTAAAGACACAAAAGTGAGATTTGCCTATTCTCAGTGTCCAAAAAGCGTAATATTCCCAGCGATTAAATTCCATACCAATATATTCTGTTATCTGGGTGACTAATGACTATAAACCAAATTAAAAAACGAAAGGCTATGTTACTCCAACTCTTTATACTACCCATCATATCCGTGTCAAACACTCCACAATCGAATATGGATATAACATTTGGACACTTCATTTTAAGCCAAAAATGAAATTTTTCAGTTTTAAAAAAAGAGCCAGGTCTCACACTTCACGCATCCGTGTTGGATTCTAACCAAGTCCGAGTAACATAAATGAAAGGTAAAGTGCATAAAATAGACAAACAAGTAGACAACTAACAAATTTTATGATTATTGACTACTAACGGTCGCTTGTGTGTAAGGATTGAGAAACGTACAAAGTTTCTAGTTCAGATAGGCCCTGGATGTCACCTGGCAATATACCAATCAATCCCATACTAGACAGCGTTCTGAAGACAGAAATTATTAAAAAAATTATAATTAGGTTATGATAGAGTATGTATGATGGGTCATGAAAGCAATCACAGAGCCTTAAAGGCTTCCATCTATTACTAAGCAAGCTCTCTGTGCTCTCAACACAGAAACTTCGTTTGAGATAACGGGTAATAGTATTAACGTAATATATTTCTTACATAGAAATGATTCGGGAATCTCTGCAAGCGATTCCCTCCCACTGACCGCCACAAGAATCATTTCCGCGATTCCATGAGGGTGGAACATTCTTCCACATTTGCTTCAAAGTTAATAACACAGTAACTACATGAAAAACAATCCATTAACAGTTCGGAGTGATTAGAAAGAGGTCAAAAGAAGAGAGTCTAAGATAAAACTGACCATCCTGGCTATTCGTCTCCGATAGTATGATAGTGCTTGGAATGCATATCAAAATTAGCCAAATTGCTACCTGTAAACCCATCCTTCTTAACTCGTATGCAGCCTGCCCAAATGACAAGACAAAAGTAAAGTTGATGACATTGTAATTTGTATATAACCCCACAACTAGTTCAATTGCGGCGACAGCAAACTGAATTCTAAACTTTAAGATGATGATTTAGAACCTCACAGCTTATCAAAATGTAGAGTTGTGAACTTAATTTTAACTTCAAAAATAAAAGAGAGATGCGGTGAGGTTCAATGCTTCATATGGTTTAAATGTCGCTCCCAAGAGCATACATCAAACTATTTCATATCTTAAAAAGCATGACAAGGAATAGTAGTCATCTTATAGGTTTTAGCCAAACCAAATACAACACAACTTGTTCAATTGCACAACTCCTTCAAAACAATGCTAAGTCGTCTTCAATTTGGTGGGAATGAAATATATGCAAGTTGACATTTCAAGACCAAATTTGCTTTCAACATATTTCAAGACCAATGAAAAACTGGAAGAAAAATTCAGTAAAATTATGGAAATGAAGACTTTTAAGCAAGATTACAATAAACAATCTTTCTCCAACAAATAGAGTCAAGTAGACAGAAGATCCAGCACAAAAGATTTAACACTACAACACAGGTCAACTTTGAATGTTTCTTATACACTCTTATTCATGTCTTACTACTTCCATACTTCACATTCTCTTGCTGGTATTCTTCTTTTATTTACTCCCTATAGGAGTAAGAACATTATCAAAGAGAATAACATAATAAATGAGGCTTCAAATGGTCGTCATCCCACATAAGTAAACTATCTTAGGTTATTCTCCCTTATCTTACCGGTAACGTATGCAAGTTTTACTTTCTCACTACCTACCTCATTTCTCAACAGATCCTTTTTAGGTATGACTACACATTCTGTCATTTTCATCTTTAAAACGTAAAACTATTTTACAACCCAAAACGTTATGTCATATAATAGCGCATGCTTAATTTTCATAGAGTAGAATTTACCTTTCAAAATACAATCTATGAGGCATGACCACTTATTCCTTTTAACATCGAACATCTTCTTATCTAAGGTGATCACTATGCTTTTGTGCCTCAAATTTCAACTGGAAAGTATATTCTGATCTTACTTGTGCTCAACACAACAATTGCTTTCACTTCGTCAAACAATACATTACCATCTGCCTACATCATACACCATGGTATATTGTCTTGAATTAATCTCATTAATTTGGCAATGACCAAGGCAAAAAAAATAAGGACTATGGCTATGGAAAAGAAAAAATGACCAAGAGTAGAGCCTGATGCTCTCCACCAATAATATAGAACTATTTGGCTGCCTAGCGATAGTCTGTACACTTAAACAGACTCCGTCGCACATATCTTTGATGAGGTCAGAATGTCAAATATACTCTATCTTTAGAAAATACTCCCTCTGTCCCGGTCATTTGTTGTCCTTTTCCATTTTGAGGTGTCTCAGTCAATTGTTGTCCTTTGTATTTTAAGAATGAACTTGATGACCAATTTGATCATTCACACTCAATTTGTTCCACTTGTCATCTAGTAATTGGCCCCCTCCTCTTTCCTTAGTCTTAGTGCCAAAACCAAAGGACAACAATTGACCGGGACGGAGGGAGTAGCTTTCTTTGGTAAAAACTAACCATGAATATTTCTTGGTAATAATTTATTATTTACCATAAGTCTTCTTAGCTCAATAAAAACAAATGTAAAATCTTGTCTCTTACCCCAATACTTTTCCATTATTTATCTCAACTTCACATCCACTTAAGTAGTTCAAAACAAGTAGTAGTTGTTAAAATTTTCTGAATTTTATGTAATGATAATGCATATGAACATTGGTTTGGAAATCTAAGTATAGTGTATGACATCATTTTTTTGGATAAAACTAACATTTAATTACAAGATATTTGTTGATAAAATTACTCATCCACGAGTAAAGGCTATGTTACTTCGACTCCTCATATGAGCTTGCATACCCATGTCCGACACTTGACACTTGGACATTGGTATGATACTCCGAGGCCTCATCTTAGACTGAAAACTTGACAGTTTTTCCTAGAAGAGCAGAGTTCAGTAACATAAGGTTAAGGTGAAACTGAATCTGATACAGAATTTTGATGATAAATCAGAATACCTTGAAGCAGCAGGGGTAAGCAGTACAGTCATGATACCATGACACATTCTGATAAGGCACACTCAGCCGCCTGAATGAGTTGTGATATGGGACGGGGCACCAGGTATGATTTTGCTAAATCCTGCACAGTAGGACAGTGCATCGACCTCTCCTCCCATAGCATTCTGAAACTCTGCAATTTCTTCCGACATATCCTGTAAAACTTGCATTGTTTGGAAACAGGGCATTTTTTAGCCAAAATTTTACTTCATCTCAAAGACATTCAAAATGATCTCCCAAGATTATACTCCGTAATAATAGAAGCCCTTCATTCATAATCAACTGGCAAATCAAGCAGGAAGATGAAGTTTAAATACTACACAAACTAGGCAGATGAAACCCCAACAACCGACTTAGTGGTTAATAATAAACTCATGCGTACATTAAGTCCCATGTCTACACATCCCTTGCCTTATCGTTGTGGTGATCTAGGATACTCAGACTCGGCTACAAGGGTCGGATGCAATATTGTGTCAAAGTGTCTGATACGACACCCCGATCAAAGTGAAGTGTCAAGGTGCCATGTCATGTCAGGGTGTCAAAATTTCCGACACACGACAAAATCAAAGTGAAGTGTCGAAATAACATAGGTGATGGATTGCCACCCGTTCTCCAAGCATAAATCTCCTCTATGATTTATGAAGTACTCTAGCATAATGAGTAAACATAGGCTTAAACAAACAGCTACACCATTAACAGTCCATTTAATACCATGATTACCATCAAAGCATACTTGAGAATCATGTTAGGACAACGAATAAACTCTCTCCGTTCTAATCATTTATTTACATTTGATTAAAATGTCGCTCACAAATAATAATAAAAAAAAGGTAAACAAATTATTGCGACATCCAATTCATTTCAATTGCTTACAAATGCAATCAACGTAACGAAAAAGGCTAAAAATTGGGAACAATTCCGAATTAAAACGACAGATGAAAATCTACCGAAATCACCGTAATTAATCACTCCTAATTTGATGCTAATGAATTCGAAAATCAGAATTATCATAGCAATTCAGAATTGAACAGCATGAATTGAAGTTGTCAGAGTAAATTCACAAATAATCAATTGAATTGATTGAAAACTTACGACGAAAAAAAGGGAGAGAGGGAAATTGCTTAATCCGGACTCCGGAGACCGGAGCTCCGGAGTACTTCTATTCAGTAACTACTCGTGTACTCTGTCCGAGTCTACAAGAGGACTAAAAAGGAAAGTCGGAAGATTATTTTGAGATGGAGCGTTTTTTGGATTCAAGTAGAGTCGAACCCAAGTCATGTTTGTTATCTTTAACTAGTATTAAACCCTGTAAATTAGATGGGGGTGTTTATAAGTTCGAAAAATAAAGAAAATGAAAAAAAAGTACTCATGGTAAAGTAAAATAAAATAACATATACTTTATCTATTTCGATTATTTTTCTTCCTATTTTTTTTTTAAAAAAAAAAAAAAAAATTGATTCGAGTTTAATTCAATCAATTTGGGTTTTGGTTCAAATACAGGTCCTCTGTTTGATGTAGATTGGGTACAACTCCGATTAGTTTTGCAACGCTATGTGTTGAGCCGTTGGCATTAGGATGACAATGGATCCTGAAACTAACGTAAATCCACAAGATCCGACCTACAATTCTACAAATAGCACAAACTGTGAACATAGCGAAGAATATTCTTCATCCATCTCGATCATTTATTTAACGTCATTTTAGGGTGTCTTGTTTTTTATATCACAATACTCCCTCTGTCCCGGTTATTTGTTGTCCTATTCTATTTTAGAGTGTCTTAGTCGATGGTTGACCTTTCTATTTTAAGAATAAACTTGATGAGTAATTTGATCATTCACACTTAATTTGGTCCACTTGTCAGTTAGTAATTAATTTATTTTAATAGCAGGTGGACCAAATTGAGTGTGAATGATCAAATTGCTCATCAAGTTCATTCTTAAAATAAAAAGGATAACAATTAACCGAGACACCCAAAATAGAAAAGGACAACAAATAATAGGGACAGAGGGAGTATATGAATAACAGAAATTGTAAAAAAAATCAAAATCAATTGAATACAAATTTGTAATGACCGGGACAGAGGAAGTATATTTATCTAACACAAATTCTCCCTTATGACGGAGGGTATCCGTCACAAACTTGTGACGGGTACCATATCGTCTCACAAAAAACCCATAAGGGTGAGAGAAGGAGCACATGGGGTGGGTGTCCACCTTGTCCCCTCTACCCATTTCCACTCATATAATACCCGTCGTAATATCCGACCCGTCACAAGGGAGACCTACTGTTTATCTAGTTCGTGTCTATTTTCATGCTTCCTATAGGTCTTTAGCTACTCAACAATTCACCTGCCATTAAAATAAATTAGGATAATATTAACAAAAGATGCTTTTAATTGTTAATCCTAATTATAAACCTACTGATGCATTCAATGATGCTCAACAGACTAAATTCACCCCATATAGACACTCCTATTTTCAGTATTATTTCACCATATTAATACTTTAATCTCATAACATGACACTATGTTTTAGCAAAACAACATGAATCATTTGTATCATAAAATTGTTTATTTTCTCATTTTGTCAACTTCTTTAACTTCATGACAATATTCATGGTTTCTAGTTTCTACCCAAATCATCCTAATATTCTGATTCCTTTCGCAAATAAAAAATGGCACGAGCATTCCTCATTCTTCCAACATTATTTTATAAGCACACACTAATCATTTAATCATATGTCTAATTATAGTTAGTCTCCCTTAAGACGAACGTATTTATTTTATAGCTAAAACATGTCAAATATTACATTATTTAGATAGACGAGGATAAACTTTTGTTATTCCCTAGACCTGGTGAATGGGTCAACCGGTTCGGGTTCAATTTGGGTCAGCTCACTTTCAAGTTTGTAAGTATTTTGGTCAGATCAGTCATTTTCGAGTCTATTATTATCGAGTTATTAGGGATGTAATGGTCAGTTTAAACAAATATTCAACAATAAACATTCAGGTCAGGTCAAATTAATTCAGGTCAATTCCGGTTTCGAGTCATGCTCGGCAGCTCGGGTAGTCAGTTCGAGGTGTAGGATCGGGTAGGGGTCACGTTATTCAGATGGGTCAATTTTGCCACTAATGAATAATACTTGACCGATTTCAACTATAAAACAGATACCTCCGTCTTCAAAAAAAAAAAAAATGAAACCCATGAATCTATTGAGTTTATACAAGTATATAAGCAAGCAAAGTTACAAATCAAGGTCAACCAACTTGCCAAAAACACCTAAACTAAACACAATGAATCATCCCAATAGTTCAGGGAACATTACACCAACAATCCCATATTTTGGCAATGAGTTTAACATACAAGACTTTGTTGATCCACCCTTAACATTTGATCAAGTCATAGAGATGATGGGAGGGGAAGCAACTAATCCAATAACAACTCGTATCGGCGACATTAATCAAAATTTTGATGCCCACATTTTCACTGCAACAAATGTACAGGGTGTTCAGAATTATAACCAGAGTTTTACAGGTACAGGTAATGCACCAGGGGCTGGTTTCGACAGTTTTAACTCGCCGACAATGTCTTGTACGAATAACTCGTTGATCAATTCGTTCTCCGGGATTGACAATGACATGATCAACGGAGAAAATGAGGATGACGATGATGAGGAGGATAACTGTGGAGAAGGCGAGAATTCTTCTGCTAACAACAGTAATGGACCGTCTAAGAAGGGTAAGGTTGACCGATCCAGGACGTTGATTTCTGAGAGACGGAGAAGAGGACGAATGAAAGAAAAGCTTTACGCCTTGCGTGCTTTGGTTCCTAACATTACCAAGGTATTGACTTCTTCCATTTTTATTCAGTGCAAGGTACAATCCATTCATTTCATTTCTATGCGTTTGAATACAGATGGATAAAGCGTCAATAGTCGGAGATGCAGTACTGTATTTGCAAGACTTACAAATGCAAGCAAAGAAGTTAAAATCTCAAATAGAAGGCCTTGAATCGTCTTATGAATCAGCTACGCGATTCCAAGCCTTGGTTGATACTACAAAGAAGAATGTTCCTCTGCATCATATTCCAGTGTACAAGATTATCATGCAGGTCAGTTTACGAGGGAACTGTTAGAATATAAAACCGATCATGGGACTTCAACCATCAGCTTAAGCTTTTGCGTATTGTGTTTGTGATTACAGGTAGACGTGGTTCGGATTGAGGATAGAGAATTCTATGTCAAAGTAATCAGCAACAAAGGTGAAGGTGTAGCGGCCGCTCTTTACAGAGCCCTTGATTCATTGAGCAGTTTTATCATCAAGAGTTCAAACCTTTCGTCTCTTTCAGACGAATTTGTGCTCACCTTTACCTTAAATGTAATATACTCAACTCGGTTTCTTTCCTTTTCCTTACACTTCCTACCTTTAAAACCCGACAGCATCAAACTCGACTGAATGCTTTGATTCTAACAGGTAGGAAAATGCATGGAAGACTTCAGCTTGCCCAACATAAGACTATGGATAAGCGGAGCTCTCTTGAACCAGGGATTCGAGTTTCAGACTGTCCATAATGCTTAATTTTCATATCCCGATGCTAAAACAATGAAGATGCGCTCACAATCAATGTCAGCATAGTTTTTAGACGGCATTTCTGATTAAATAAGAAACTGATAAGACGTCAGTTTACGAGTAACTGCTAGTATACTTAATTTTCGGAGTTAATTTACCAGATCAGAAAAATTTAGAATTTGTTTTTATTTCTGAATTTTCTCAGTTTCAAACTCAGAAACTTCAGCATTACATGTCAATTACAATAAAAAACCAGGTAATCTTACGCAGTGTGATGTTTAAACATGTTCGATAACTTTTGACATATAGAAGATGCAGTTGGCTCAGCTGCAACCCTTGTAGAAACGGTGTTGTGGTACGAGGAACCTGCAGCCGTACTGATGATTGTTCTGCAGGAGCATTGTTGTTGGTATGAAACCAATTGTTGCAACAGGAACAGGAACAGTTAGTGCACAACTGCTGAATTCCAAGTGATGCTAATATAGCTCCAGTAACAGATACTATGGAACCAAAAACGAGTACAGAAAATTCGAATATCAACACTACTTTGGATGTAGATTCAGAGCCAGATTCAGATCCGTCTAACAGAAAAAAAAAAAAAAAAAAAATTAGAAAATAATCAATTATAAACCAAAAAAAAAAAAAAAAAGTTCTTAGTTAGGAGAATGTTTTAAGCAATGTTACCCGAAAAGGTTGTATACTCGACTGGGAGGAAAATGGCGGGGCCATAATACGATGGTAGCTCGAAAGTCTGACTGCTTAACATGAATCCTATCATCAAAATGGCTTTTCTACTAAATCGAGATTGGTCAAGTGGGAAGATTTTTATGGTAATATGAAGGTTGTTTAAGGTATCTCTGTATATATTACTGACGGACACTGACTCAACGGGGATATTATTTGAGGAAAAGTCGGACAATAATGCCCGCTCCAAAGCCGCTGCATAGTTTCTGAAGTTTTCCAAGTTGGAAAATTGAGGAGCTACAAAGGTAAGAGTACCACTGTAAGGATAGGAGCAGTGGCAACTGGGGCTACAAGTTTTGCCTGAAGTACACCGAACTTTTTTACAGTTTTGTGGTGTCGAGTATGATGGATTCAGTTCAGGAAGGACGCATGAATGACTTTGTTCTGTGAGAATAGGCCCACAAACCAAATTTCCGACAAGTCTGCAATGATGAAGTACACATTTTAAGAAACCAGATAGTTTCTGGTGTAAATTGAAGCAAATCAGACAGAAGAGAACTTACATTAGTTGGAGACTGTTATCGGCCTGTCGTTGAATGTAATCAGAGATCATGTTGTTCTGTAAATCGACAAACTGAAGTTGTGCGCTGCGTGCAGCGCCAATGTCCAACATGCCACTAAGTTTGTTGTTCTTCAATACCCTTTTGTTCATATAGACAAAAGTCAGACGCTACGAAAAAAAATTAAATTATATTAACAGTGCTCTAAGTTAGTAATGCAAAAGACAAACTGATACTCACACTTTCTGCAACTGAGGAAGGTTGAAAACCGCTGCTGGGATTATGCCTCGAATTTGAGTTTGTTCCATCATTCTGGAATATCAAGTAAAATTTAAGGGTTTCTGAAATCAAGGGCCCAAACATGAGACCAGTTCCGAAATTTTATACCTATGAATCTGCAAACTAAACTAGAATGGCGTATATATGAAGAACGGTATGTGAAGCATTTTAGTAAGAAAGATAGAATAATACAGAGTTGTCAAGGCAGGCAAAGCAGTAATCCAGGGTGGTAAATCCGAGACTTCAAAGCTATTATTGCTCATGTCCCTGCAACAAAAAAAAAAAAAAGATTCTGAACCAACCATTTATAAAACCTGAATTTAATTCTATATTAAAAGTGTAGTACTCACAAATAACTGAGATGATTCATGCCAGTAAGGTCCGGCATCCGACCACCAAGTTTATTGTTAGAGAAAAGCCTAAATATGAAGAAAAAAAAAAACTGTCATTCATAACCCGGAGTGTCTCTCTTTCAGATGATTTAAATTGATCACTTCTTACATAGTTTTTAAGCTGAATAGAGTGTTGATGCTTGCAGGCACAGACCCAATCAAGAAATTCCCATCGAGTCGTCTAATAATGATTAATGGTGTTAGATAATGTAGAAATTACTTAGTAACATCTAGTTAAGTCATCTGTAAGTAGTGTGTAGTGTACTTACACCGTCTCCAATGTTCTCACCAGACTCAGTGTTGTTGGGATAGTGCCGCTAAACTGATTGTTTTCCAATAGCCTGAAACTCCAAACATGTTTGTTCAATTAAATTCAATGACTTACAAAATTCAACTATATATCATTGTGTAAAATGTACTTACAAATGAAGCAAATTCATATTTTCGTTGAACAGCTGTGGCGGAATTTCACCAGATAGTTGATTTCCACCAAAATTCCTAGAAATTAAAAGACATTAAAAACCCAAGAAGGAAATGATTCATGTAATACATAAAACTAGCCAGGATTCCTGAAAAAAAAGTCGAAATTATCAGACGTACAAGAGCTTAGCATGAACTAGCATATCCAGACCAGGGGATATTCCGTTTGATATGGGTATATTTCCAGTAAGCCTGTTTGCAGCTAAGTCCAACCAATACAGCTCGGAAAGGTTCCCTAAAGTTTGCGGTATTGGCCCACTGAAACCGTTAGAATTCAGTGATCTGCAAGAATGCACACCGAAAAAGACTGAATTTCTTATATCTAATGATCCTGAACAAACATTCTTATTGCAGACGGTCCTAAATTAATATTCTTACAGGAAACGGAGTTTTGATAGCGATCCTAAAGTGTAGGGAAGTTCTCCATAGAAATTGCAGCCAGCAAGGATCCTGTAATACAGCATAAGATAACGGTACAGCATCACGCATAAGATAATGATTATCATTTTCAAACTTACAGTGTATTGAGATTAGGTAAGTTTCCGATTGCTGGTGGAAGACACCCTGTCAATCCCTTGTTATATGAGAGGTCCCTGCGCAGTAGAACCACAATAAGAACTATACAAGGCTATGAGCGCCGTAACTTTCAGGTAATAAATAAACATACATACAGTGTTTCTAGTTCCGATAGTCTTTGGATTTCATCTGGCAATAAACCAACCAATCCCATACCAGATAGCATTCTGAAGACATAAATAATAACAGCAACATCATTATCAGATTGCCTGCATGCCTGAAAGGCTTTCGCTAAAAACATTTCTTACATAGAAATGACGCGGGAATCTCTGCAAGCAATGCCCTCCCACTGATCACCACAAGAATCATTTCCGTGATTCCAAGAGGGTGGAACATTATTCCACATTCGCTTCAAAGACATTAACGCATTAACTGAAAGACACACAACCAACAACCAACATTCAACAATTCAGACTTCAGAATAACCAGAAAGACGTCAAAAGAAGAACAAATGTATGTAAGATTAAACTGACCATCCTGACTATCCGTCTCTGATCGTATGATCGTGACTGGAATAAATATAAAAAGAAGCAAAATTGTAACGCGTATAAACATCCTTTCAAACTAGTAAACAACCTGCACAAAAACAACATAAAAACGACTTCATTTCCTCCAACACAACTAGCACATCAATGGTTACAACATAATATCAGCTTTCTTATCCGCTACATATGTACTTAAAAACGACTTTATTCGTTCACCATCTTTTTTTATCAATACTGGTGATTTGGTTCAAACAAGAATTTGTGTAAAACAAGTTTTTTATAACGGATTTCTAAGAATTTGTGATTCTGTAAAGCTATATGGTGATTTGTTTGACATAATACTACGATAAAACCGTCTTATAAAAGACTCATTATAATGGACCGACTGTACATCAGAACGTAAATTTCATTTTATATCCTCAAATTCAGCGAGTTCAGGATACGCAGAAACTCCCAAACCCTAGAATTTCATTTCAGCTTTTGAAGCACAAATAAAATTGATTGAAAATTTTTTTTTCACTCCATTTTTAGACATTACATGTTGATTTCGAAAAATTCTTGTGTTCTCCGGGAGGACTATCCTCCTTACACCTAAAGGCAATCCACCAAATGGAATATTATAAAGGCTTAGGTGTAAGAAGACGGTGCTCCCGGAGGACACAAGAATTTTTCGTTGATTTCACTATACAAAAGTCTCTATCCTACGAACTGAAATCACCAAAATTACACAATTTTCCACCATTTCTAGCACCAAAATTGAACTATTGAGCATCGACATATGAGTTCGAGTAACAATTTCAAGTTTTTTTTTTCTTTTTTTGCTTGAAAGATTGAAATACAGAGAATCCATCGATTAGTTTGCACGGAAATTGACGAACAAAACCCTAACAATTTGGAATCCCCCAATTTCGTTTAACAAATCAGCAAAAACATTAAGGGTTCGTTTGGATTGAAGGAATTAGAGAGAAGGGGAGGGGAGGGAAAGGGAGGGATTTAATTTCCTTTGTTTGGATAAAAAATATGGGAGAAAGGAAATGGAAGGGGAGAGAAATGAGAGGACTTATTTTCCCTCCTATCGAACAAACTATAATTTTTCCAATGGTGGCAAGATTTGGAAAGAAAACATTATTTGGACTATAATTATACCACCAACATCCTTCAATCCTCCATCCATTCTTCATCTCCCTCCTTCCTCCCCTTCCATTTCCCTTCATAATTTTTGTTATCCAAACACCCACATCCCATTTGCCCTCCCCTTCTCTCCCCTCCCTTCACCTCCCCTCACTCCCCCTCCCCTCCCCTTCCCTCTTAAAATTGTATCCAAACGGACCCTAAAGGTGTGTTTGGTTTGAGTGACTTGGAGGGAAAAGAAAGGAAGTGGGAATAGGGGATTTAAAATCCCTTATTTGTATAGGAAATGAGGGTGGAGGGAAATGGAGGGGGAGAGATTTTGAGGGATCCAAATTCCCTCCTCCAAGTTTAATCAAAATCTCTCCACAATAAGTAAGATTTGGAGAGAAATAGTATCCAAACACCCACACCCCATTCCCCCTCCCCTTCCTTTCTCTCCCTTTCCCTTTCCTCCTTATACTTTCCCTCCACTTTTGTTATCCAAACACACCCTAAATGGTAACTGGACTATTTGATAAGGTATCCTTTCGAATGAAGAAGGCTTTCAAACAATCTCTAAAGAGTTGAACATGAATATCTAATAAAATGTTTAATTATCAGCTAGACCTGACAAAACGGGTTAATGGGTCGGGTTCGGGTCGGGTCGGGTCAATTCGGGTCTCTCATTGATATCAGGTTAATTCGGGTCGGGACGGGCCATTTCGGGTTTCGGGTCTAGCGGGTCGGATTGTTTCGGGCCGGGTCATTTTCGGGTCAATGAATAATAGAGAAATAGCCATTTCAAGTCTTTTCAGTTCAATTAGAGTTATAGTTTGTCGGGTCATTTTCGGGTTTGGTGGTTTTAGATCGGGTCATTTTCCGGTCGGGTCAATTATGGGTCAAGAAGCTTGTGTGATGTTCGGGTCGGGTCGGGTCAATTCGGGTTTTCGGGTCACATTCGGGTGATGTGGTTCGGGTCACTTCGGGTCTCGGGTCAGTCTTTTCGGGTTGGGTCAATTGGGTCGGGTTGCTTTTCCCGGGTCTAATTATCACCATTGAAAGAATGACTAATTTCACATCTGATAGAATGGTAATTGGACTATCGCAACTTTTCGGCAAATTTTCAGGATTTTCTGAACTCCCAAACAAAGCTTGGCCAAGTCCAAATTTTAGAATCATACCCCGGTATAAACAAATTCTTATTTAATACGCACTATCCGTTTTAAGTTTACGATTGATCAATTATTATATAACTTGTGTATATATATACATTATTATTTTTAAAACCAATGTATATAAAGCGGAAAAATGTTTATATCACTTATAGGATTTGAACTTAAAACGGAAAAATATATATACACAAGTGATCTGAACATATAAAGCGGAAAATGTATATATATATACAGATCCTATAAGTGAGTTCAGATCCTATAAATTCAGTTTAGCTCCTATAAGTTCAGTTCAGTTCTGAACTAAACTAAACTTATAGGATCTAAACTGAACTGAATTTATAGGATCTGAACTGAACTTATAGGATCTGATCTGAACTGAACTTATAGGATCTGAAGTGAACTTAAATTAAGTGACTTTAAGTCCAAAAGAACATGGCCTAAAAAAGCCTAAAAACAAAACCGAACAAATAGATCCATAAAACCTGAAAGAAAAAAAAAATACGGAGTAATAAATAGGTAAATAGTGATTACGACAAGTAATGGCTAGATCTTGCAAATTTCCGCTTAACTGAATAACTGGTAATATCGACATAAATTATTATTATTATTATTATTATAAAAACGCAAACTTTGAGATCAAACAAACTTTTCCAAGAAATTAGTGGGCAAGATACTATCTGGGCTCCTACCCCCTTAACAACAGTAAAAGTTTAGTAAAAAATGTAAGTAGCCGGGAAAAGTGGACAAGAAGTAATGATATTATTACTATTATATCATGAGATCATTTGTAAATGAGAATTTAATGAGCAAATAAGAAGATCTGCTCATTAAATTAAGCTTAAACCGAAAACATCAACAAGAATTAATGATATTATTATTAACGAGCAAGATAAGATTTAGACTTACTGCCGGCGGCGACAGCCGACAGATGTGGGACGATGAATCGACGGCGATGAAAATGGCGGATTTGAGGTAAGCCTAGCTGTTGAACAACATTGATGGAGGCTGATTACTGAATTGTCCTAGTGATTAGGGTTTTAAGCACTTTTCGTGTGGTTATATACTATAGTAAATTGTAATTAATTAATTGCATGCGCACTACGTATGGATAATGTATTGCTGAATGCTGACGACGTATAGTTGAATTTTGAGTCCAGGATACTACGATTGCTTAGTGATTAAGATAATAGCGTGATTGACGGTAGTAAGTAGTAACTAGTTGCCTCATGGGCCAATAAACACAGCCCACCAGCCAGCGCAGTCCAGCCCAATCCCTCACCTGGGCTGGGCCCACACTCGAGGTAGCTTGATCACCTGACTCAACCGAGCTTTTTTCATGGCCGGTTTAGGACCACGTGGCGCGCCCATCGCCCAGCTTTAATTCTAGGTTACTTTCATATATCATTGTGGCCCATATCATATGTGCATTCTTTCATGTATCAGCGGTAGTTCTGTTTAGTTCATTTCAGCTTATTGCTTAACTTATTTTAACTCTATTCATCTCAGTTAATTTCAATTCAATTCAGCTTTATTTAGCTTACTTTAGTTCAGTTGAGCTCAATTTAATTCAGTTTAGCTCCATTCAGCCTAAAAGAACAAACCTTAAGAGGAAGTACTGTTATATTTAATATAGGTAGCTCTTCTGTAAGGCATTCTTACGATAAGACGGGTTCAGTGAGGGGTTTCTTCACTGGTTTTTAGTGCCATTGTGCCAACGACACAATTCACAAAACAATTATTATGCAAAACTAATTCGAAGAGAATCATAGGCAATATTGTAAAAATAAGTATACAATACCAATGACAATTCACACAAAAATAAAAGTAAAGATATTATTATGAGTACATAATCTTTATGTAGCAAGAAGTCAAGAACCCATGATTTTTCTTACGTAAAAGTTACTGTACAACTTATAACAAAATACTACTCCTATTATTACTTCCTCCGTTCCAATGAGTTGTATACGTTTGCTTTTTGGGCACTATTCATAAGTGAGAAGAATCTTCATTATAACTTCTAGTATATAACATAAAAGATAGTCATGTGAGATCTTTTTGGAATTGTCTTATCGAGTACGTTATTAATATCAAATTTTTATAATATTTAGTAATGTGTAGCTGAAAATATGAGCAAAAGAAAACGTGCATTGATGTACATGTATAAAGCAAACGTATTACAACTCATTGAAACGGAGGAAGTATTACACAACAGTACTCTACGCTATATTTCTAGTACTCTTCATATGCATTTAGATGTAGACGTTTAACTATATGCGTCCCATCCTTCGGGAGAACATGTTTAGGGTTGCTATTCCCCGTGTAATAGTTAATAGTTAAATTTCGGGGCTTTGCCCCTCATTCGCACCGAAAAAAAACCTGGCTCATGACATATACCTTCTGATATCACTAATTGTACACTCGAGCCCAACCCATTTTTGACCACGATTGGGTTACAACTTAAAAGGTCAACTATAATTAGGACCGCCTTAGGGCGTTCATTTAGTGATATGGACCGAAGATTGGACCAAATTGGATCAATTATTTTGTCCATATGGCCCAGTTTGATTCGGATCACGTATTTTCTATGGTCCAAGTCGGATCGTTCATTCATTTATTTACCTATTCTATTTTTGGTTTTCTCGTTATTTTGTCCATGTGGCTGCTAATGTTTTTGAGTCAAAACCTGGCTCGAGCTTAGGCTCTTAAATCTTAATAACCATATTAATACGAGGTAATTTGTTGATGATTTGTTACGCACCTATTCAAGCGATACAAGTTTGTCAACAAAAAAAATTTTCCTCTAATCTTACTTCGAATTTAATGAAATTTCCCCTTAAAAGTTCTATGGAGATAGCATTACATGCGGATGTCACGAGTCGTCATATCATGGTTTGAGATTCTTAGGCCCTGTTCTTTCTGGCTTTTTAGAGCTCAACTGAAATTTTGAATGAATGAATTGAATCGAATGGAGCCGAATCGAATCGAATCGAATAATGGGAATCTGATCTGAATTGAACTAAATGGAGCCGAAATTTGAATCAATCAATAAAGTTTGAATCAACTAAGTGATTGAATCGAATTGAACTAAAATGATAATAAATTATAATAATAATAATAATAATAATAATAATAATAATAATAATAATAGTTGCGGGCATCCTTTATAATAAAAATAAAAATAAAAATAAAAATAAAAATAAAAATAAAAATAAAAATAATAATAATAATAATATTATAGTTATTATTATTATTATAGTTGTTATTATTATTATTATTATTATTATTATTATAGTTATTATTATTATAGTTGTTGTTGTTATTATTATTATTATTATTATTATTATTATTATTATTATTACTATTAGATTTTGTATCATATGAGAACAACCCTTAAGGTGAGAAATGGTGAGAACACTTTCCAACCATTAGATCTAACACCACAACCATTAGATCTAACACCACAAAATCTAATCTAAGCGTTGTGATTTAACTCTATTATACAACCTATCACACCCAGTCAAACATAATTGACCATATGACCGACAGTGACTGTAATACAACGGTTTTATGAGCCTCTGGGTACTCTATCGAGTGGGCCTTACTCTGTCGAGTAAGGGTGTTTTGCAGTTTAAAATAGTTTCTGACCTGTAGGGTACTCGATCGAGTAGCCTTGGTACTCGATCGAGTAGGCGGCACTCGATCGAGTAGGCGGCACTCGATCGAGTACGTCAGTTACTCGATCGAGTAACCCGGTTTACGGGTAATGTTTTGTCGGGTTTTGTTAATAATGCGAATTGGTATTTAAACATTTCCGTCACTTTCATAAAACGCTTTTACAAACCTAATTACATTGAAAAGAGATTTCAACCTACGTACTTCGCATCCTTCGCATTATTGACAAACCCCGGAGCTTGGGAGGTCGGAATTCATCATTCTTTACATTCTTGTGATCCTTGCGTCGAGGGTAAGATCTACGTACTGATTTTATGGTATTTTGTTAAGGTTGTTTAAATCCTAATTTGGAGGTTTGGGGGTTTTGTTGTCTTTTATGATTGTTAGTAATTGTATGATCATATGTTAGGAGGAGGATTCGTAGAGGAGGCCGTTTGATAACAGCTGTTGAGACCGTCTGATTGTATTGCATTCCAGGTAGGGTTTCCCTACTCACTATTAGTCCCATAATGTGTTGGTTGTGATGTGTGATTGTTGATTATTGTCATACGAGTATTGTGACGGTTGTTGGTTTTGATTGTTGATAGTAGTTGTGGTTGATTGTATCATCCGTGTGTTCTTCGGGCGCGTCGTCGTGGTCGAGTGGAGTCACTTGCGGGAGTGGCTTCACGCCCATTATTCGCCTTATGTGGAACCCGCCACATAAGGGATGTGCACATTAATGGATTTGGGTTTATCGCTCGATGGAGATGAGCGGGGCTTAGGTGGGAACGGCTGCGGTTCCCCACTGGCGGCGAGGAGTAACCTGTTGCGATGGGTACTCTGGTAGGGCTACACACTTTAGTGTGTAGTTAGTATTGTGGAGTTGATGATAGAGTTTGGAGTATATCTGTGACGATTGAGCTGTGTTGTTTGTCGTATTGTTGAGTTATATAAATTGTGTGATTAGTACTGACCCCGTTTAAATGTTTTAAAAACTGTGGTGATCCATTCGGGGGTGGTGAGCAGTTATTGAGCAGGTATGATATGACGCGTATGCGATAGCTTGGATGAGTCATCACGTGGTAGTTAGAAGTCTTCCGCTGTGTCAGACGATGTTTTATATCTTTGATAGTTTTAGCAGTAGACCGTCTGAGAATCTTGTAATTCAGTTTTACAGTTTTGGTTTTGATCATGTAATCACTTTAAACTATATTGTTATTTAAATTATGTTTGTTCATTGTCATTTGATTATGATTGCCTCGGGTAACCGAGATGGTAGCACTTTCATGCCTTAAGTGGTCCTGGTAAGGCACTTGGAGTATGGGGGTGTTACATTGACCCGCCGAAAAAGTCAACCCCCCGATTTAGGCGGCGATTAACGGTGGTGATCGACCGTTCAAAGTCGGTGAACAGTAAATGGTGCTCGGTCAACGCCGATCAAGGGAGGCTGGTGATGGTAACCAGAAGTGGCAGGCGGTGGTTGGCAGGAGATTAACGGTGGTGATCGACCACAACTATTAGATCGTCAACACCGTCGCGTAATGAATATTATTGATTTTAATAACCATAATATTCATAATAATAAAAATAATGAGGATGATTAATTAATAATAAATTAATGATGATGATGATGATGATGATGATGATGATGAATTATTAATAATAATAATAATAATAATAATAATAATAATAATAATAATAAAAATAAAATAAAATATTAATAATATTAATAAAAACTATTAAGTTTAAGATTCGCAAAATTGAAATTGGCTGAATTCTACCTGAAATTTGAATCGAATGGAGTCAATCAATCAATGGAGTGAAATGTTGAATCAAATAAATAGAAATGAGAATTAATCGAATCAAGTGAAAAAAATAAGCCAGAAAGAACAGGGCCTTAATCCACCCCAAAAAAAATCCTTACCTTTAATTAGTTTTGTTTTCAAATTGACATATTCGGAGTATTAATTAACTAGTCTTACTATTTTGATCATTAAAATATACTCTCTTTATCTCGGTCGATTGTTTACCTTTTTTTTATTAATTGTGATGATTATTGTAATAAGATAAATAAGTAATTGGAATGGAAAGAGTAATAATAGTATGTACGGACTACGGGGAGATATCATCATAGTAAAAAGTCCTAACTAACATTATTACATTTAAGTTAATTTTTCCCAACTGTTTGTTTATATGAATATAAACTAGTCAAACAACGTTGATAGCGAAGTGGCAAGTGCTACTAATTTATAGATGAGCATGAAAATTGAGTTTGTATTTGTTTGCTTAGCTACCAAACAAGTGTTGACAAAGTAATATACATTTTCTGTTTGTAAAAAAATAGGAAAATTTGATCTTATTTTCAAGTAAACAAATTACTAATTTTATATTCGTATTTTTGTTTGTCTGTAATTGTCTGTTTTTGTAGCTTATCTTTCCTAATATATGTTACTCGTATGTGATAGCTTATGTTGATCTTGCTCGGAGTTATAGGTGCTTATCATAATATGATGTTATCTGTAAACATGTCAGACACGACTATTTAATAAAAGAAATTTCATATTTGATCTGTATTCACATATCTGATGATCTAAACCCGAAATAAAATCAGTCGAAAAGGTCCAAGTACCCACCAAATTATTTGTCCAATTCAGAAAATGAACTTGGAAATTATAGTGGATTAGTGGGTAGTATACTAAGTATATGATATTTTTTTTTTTTTGAGAAAATATCATTATCATTAATAAAAAGTCATACGACATCTACAACATATGTCAAACTCAATCGGATACAAATCGATTACAACCATATGAAATAAATTCTTGTTCAAAGAATGAAACACTGTAACAGAGTCTCTATCATCGATTCGCCGCAAAAGGCTTTCATCCATAAGAGGGTCTCCGAATCTTCCTTGACGAGTATCCATTTCTTCTGACGTAATTGATTGTAGCCCTGAATCGGACAAAATATGTAAAACCATATAACGATTTATAACAACGCTGATCTTCTGCTGACTTATTAGAAAACTGCAAACGAACCAGAAAACGAAAGCTCTCAAATTGAGAGAAGGACACCACCGATAGACGGGGATAGAGCCCTCAGAAAGAGAGACGAAACAAAAACAAAAACGAAAGCGGAAATTAAACAAAAACATAAAGGAAACAAAGCGGAACATAAGGAAAAAAAAAAACGGAAGCCACCGCCTCCCTACCAACCCACAACACCGCCAGATCCAAACACCACCCTGCCACACCACCTCAACAAACTCGTCCGATAAGACCCGAACAGCCCACATACACCACGCAGACCGAGAGGAACAGACGGACCCGTACGATCCAGAACCGGGTGTGGGTAAGAAAGGGGATGAGGGTTAATCGAAAGAGAGGAGACGGGTCGCCGGTGTAACACTACGGATTCTCCTTGGTGACTACTCGACCGAGTAGAACCTACTCGGCCGAGTAGTGCTGAGGTTGTGTGTTGTTTTGGTTCTGCCGAGGAACACTCGGCCGAGTAAAGTGAACACTCGACCGAGTATAGGACACTCGGCCGAGTATACACTTACTCGACCGAGTTTCCGGTTTGGCGGAGTGTTATTTCGACGGTTTGATTAGGGAATGTTGAGGGTATTTTATATTTCCGCGTCAGTTTCTAAACATCATTCCAACCCTAATAGTTCTACGATCTCTCCCTAATCACTCCCTAATCATCCTCATATCTCGTTGTGTGTGCAAATCGTCGTGATCCTTGCGTGTAGTTTCTTATTCTACTGTTGGTAAGTTTCATTCCCTTGTCATTTGTATTCTTTTGGGGTTACTGTATATATGGAATTGGGAAAATGGGATTGTGCAAAGTGTAATTGTAGTATGTGATTATTGTTGTAGGTGACAATGTGATATTCGTTATGCATTTGTATGGTTGATTGCGCGTAAGCGGTTGCGAGAAGGTAGGGTTTCTCCTACTCGATCTTGTTAATTGATTGAGATTGCATATGTTTTATAATTGTTGTTATCTGCTGATCATCGGAGGTTGGGTGTTGTAGTGACGGTATTGGTGTGGTTGTCTTTGTGACGATTGTGGGGTTGTGGCAAACTTGTGATGCTTTGTGTGTGTGATTGTGGTGGAGTCACTTGCGGGAGTGGCTTCACACCCTAGTTCGCCCTCCGTGGAACCCGTCACGGGAGGGATGTGCACATTAAGGGACGGGGATTGTTAGTCGCTCGTTGATGAGTGGACTAGGTGGGGATGGGCTGCGGTCACCCATCGGCGGCGAGGATTACCTGTTGCGATGGGTAATCGCGGGGCTACACACTTCGGTGTGTAGTCGGTTCTTGTGTGAGATCGATGATCACCGGTTATATTGTTGTCTTATATTGATTGAGTAATCTTGACCCCGTGTTGTTGTTTTGTAAAACTGCGGTGATCCATTCGGGGATGGTGAGCGGTTGTGACAGGTAATGCACGGATGTTTAGCTATGGGACGGTTATGGGAGTCACCACGTCAAGTCTAGCTTCCGTTGTTATGAGTTTAGATGTCTTGGATTTCATTTGTATTGAGACCTTGTACGTTTATTTTGAGTTGGTCTGAGATAATGTAATCTTTAACCTTTATACTTTAATAAATGTTGTTTGGAATTTGTAACTTTGATATACTAACCTCGGGAAACCGAGATGGTAACAGCCTTTCATGCTAGGGTAGTCCTTGGTAAGGTACCTTGGTATGAGGGGGTGTTACAAAGTGGTATCAGAGCCGACGATTCCGGCACCTAAAACTAATGAACTCAATGAACTTAGGGAGTCTAAATAAAATGAACCCGGGGAGAGTTGTTTGGAGCTACCGCAAAGACTTGGGAGACGTCCTGGAGTCGCACTAAGGCCCTTACGATCTCAAGCCGGTCACATGGGGGGAAACTGTTGTATGTTGGAGTTATGTGTGTTTGATATCTGTAGTTTGAATCTTGTGCATGGTTGGATTAAATGAGGAAAGAAGTGGAATATGGTAGTAGTTGAAAGATGTATCGACGATTTGTTGATGTTGAAACTTTGAGCATGGAATATGTTGGCATGTTAAGTGTTGGAACATGGTAAAAGATGAAAAGTGAATTGTGAAATTGTATCTGGTTGATATTGAGCATGAAGAATGTGATCATGTTATCTGTTTAATACAATGTTGGACATGAAGTATGGTAGTGGTACATGTGCATATGAACATGATGATTTTAATACTTGATTGTTGGTAGAAGCATGTGATTAAGGTCATGCATCTATATATGTGAATGTCGTGTTTAATTTTTATGTGAGTATGATAAGAGTTCACTTGTGTACTGGTTTCTTGGAGTTTTGAGTTGTTGTTGTTGCTTGATGCATGTTCAAATCGTTTTGGTCTAGGAAATTTGATTAGTATGAAGATCGATTATGGAAGGGTTGTCTTAAAACTGTCATAAGTCGAGTTCTAGAAAAGATATTGTTGTGATTCCAAGTTGAGGTGATAGCTTGTCCTCTTACGATTCTAACGATAGGTCACATGCCCAGAATGACCAAGTAACGAGTGAGATATGACTGTTTTACGAAAACTGGACGGTGCTGAGAACTGCGCCTATACTCGACCGAGTAGTCCCTACTCGGCCGAGTGTCTTTTATAATCGACCGAGTATCCCATATTCGGCCGAGTAATCTCTCTGTGATAATACTGTTTAGCGTCTGGAGTCGTGAACTCGGCCGAGTAGTCTCATACTCGACCGAGTAAGGTCTACTCGGCCGAGTATTGCCAATACTCGACCGAGTAATCCTTCTGCGACAATTGAGTTTGCTTCTGGAGTCGAAAACTCGACCGAGTACCTTGTACTCGACCTAGTATGTTATGTATTCGACCGAGTACCTCGTTGGGCGGCCACTTTGAGTCGGTGGCTATGGTCTTACTTTTGTTTTGAGTCGGTGGCTATGTTTTTACTTTTGTTTTGAGCCGGTGGCTATGTTTTTCATTGTTTTGAGTCGTAGGGTATATACACATGTATGTTTTGAGTCTTAACGCCTTCTTTTATATGTGAGACGGTCTTGATACGTAAGTTACCGGAAGTTATGACATGGAGAATGACGGCTTATGAGGGACATGTGTTGGGTAAGGAAGACATGTGTTAATGTGGTTGTGAAGGATAGTGGAAAAAAGAAATGGTAAAATGATGAGCTAATCGAGGTAAAGAGCATGTTTTGTGAGATATGATGAGTGATATAGTCGTGTGATGAGTAGTAAAAAAACAAGTGTATATGGGCAAAGGTGATGAGTGTAAAGAAGCATGAGAATGAAAGATTGAGATAAGGGATACGAATAGTGGCATATTTGGATGTGTAAGGATGTATGGAGGAAGACAACTAGGATAGAGTTGCTTAAGGATATATTTAATGGAAGGTTGTTGTAAGAAGATAGGAAAGAGAGCTATATAGTGAACTTAAAGGAAGTTATGTCGCGATGTGGATTTGTAGATAGTGGTTAAGTTTGGGAATTTGGAATATCAAGAGGTGAGCTTAGTATGTAATTCCTTGGGAAATTAACGGTATGAGGTAAATTTTTGGTTTCCTAGAGATACGAAAGGGAGATACGACTAATGGAAGAGTAACCATTAGTGTGTAGACTTGATGTGACAAGGGTGAGTGAGAAGCAAGATGAGAGAGGATAAATGATAAGAAGAATGTTAAGATATTGATGTGAATTAATGGAATTAGAGTTGTGGAGCTATGGGAGAATAAACAATTACTAAAGAGTTAGGTAGAAGGAGAAAGGAGATGAATTATTAATTGGTATTACTGAGTAAAAAGGGGGAAAGATGGATGGAAGTAAGTTGAGTGAACATTGACCGGGGTTAAGGAGCATGAAGGTAGGAAATTATGGAAATGTACGATAGCCTCACTAGAGGGTGTGAGTTAATGGTTATATAGGAGAACAGGACGACATGTTAGCCGTGAGGTTTGAGGTATTAAGGGAATAAGAAGCTTGTAAAGTGTTTGCACGATCTGAGAATTTGGTGGAGAGTTAGGTAACGATATGATAAAGGATAGAATTGGGAATAATGTTGAGGTAGATTTTGTTGATGGATTGGATGTTCGTTATTTGGGATGATAACCAAAGAGAGGAAGCGGATTGTCATATTAAGAAGTGATAGTAAGAGAGTAATTGCAAGGGAGATGGTGGTGTCATAATGTTGTCTAGTGGTTAAGGATGAGGGTAAATGGAGAAGTTAGTCATTCTAAAAAGGTTGTTTTGTGGAGGCTTGGTTGGTATGTGTGGTTTTGAGGGACTGTAAAATATGGATATATGAGGTATTCGGGCTTTGGTAATTGGGTCGATGATATGACTTCGTTCGTCGGGTGGTGATAATTGAGTGTATGAGAGGGTATGTTATGAAAGGCATCTGTGTTAAGTCCGGATAAGAGGTATTCATTGTCAAGTGGTAACTTACGTAATCAGGATTGACTATTTGGATGTGATTATAGGTCTTAGAAGTATGTAAATGTTTGTGTGAGGTTGTGACCTCACGAGAAGCAGTATGGTGTGATAGTCATAAAGTTGTTATATGAATGTTTGTAATATATGTTGGATACGGTAACTTAATGGAATGATGATCAAAAGTGATATTTTGGGTGGTCTGACAAGACTGGTTATAATTGTATGTGTATTGATGATACATGTTTATTCCGTGAAATGGTAAGGATGATGTTCATGAGATTCTTGTCTATTTCTTCCGTATGATGTATGGTGTTGTGATCTGGTAAAGCAGTTTTGAGTAAGTTTCTTGTCCAAGATGTTATATTGAGTCAGTGTTTATGGGATTGTGTATGTTGTGATGTCTATCGGTGTGGTTGTGGTGCCTCGGGTGGTGATCCAGGCACGGTACTTACTGTTGTGATGCGGGTATTTTCGCACTGTGGTGCGGCTGTTGGTGGCGGTGTTGCGATGATGTCACCGGTTGTGGTGGAGTAGGTGAGATGACTATAATACGAGTTTTCGGAAGTGCATACCAGTTAAACATAGATTGTTGTTTTGTTTGCTGCTGTTCCCTGTGAGTTTTGGTTGAACATAAAGACTGTTGTTTTGTTTTGTTGATGTTTCTTACCAGTTTCAGTTTGGGAATGAGGGTAGAGTATGATGTGAAAGAGAGTTGTATATGTTTTCGTTGTTGTCATGGTATAGTGATATTCTGTTGATGGGACACAGTTGTGAGAAGTTGTTGTAGTAATTTTGATCTTGTTTTAAGATGAGGCATCGGTAGACATAGTCATGGCAAGTGATTCGTGGAATATGTGTTGTAATGATCTGAAAGCGACAAGTGGTTCATAATCTTTTGTTGAGATAGTGAGTGCAGGATATTGGGAATTGGTGTCATGTTAAGTTATGTATGAGTTTTGCGGTAATGAAAGAAAAGAACTTGAGGATCTAGTGTGAGTGTGGAGTGTGAATTATGCTTTTGGTGATATGAGTTTTATATAGTTTATATAAAGATATATGTCATGTTGCGGTAATGTGGAAGAGTTGAAGTTTTGGGTTAGGTTAAAGATTTTGAGGTATAGGTTAGGGGGTGTGACGAGTGAATTGAAGGATGAGAGTCGTTTAAGTAAGAGAGCCTAAGATATATGCATGGCGACTGTTCAGATTATAAGTGGTTATCTTTGACATGTGGTGGTGATGAAGATAATGAGAGGTATAGCTAAGGATCTAGTATTAGTGAGTTACGAGGACGTAACATTTATCTTAAGAGGAGTAGGATGCGATAAAAGAGATTTTGATGGTTGTGCATATGGTAGTATAATTGGAAGTAGAGTGTTGGTGTAGCATAAAGGACGGATATTTGTGTTGATTTTATTAAAGGTCATGACCGTGCTTGTAGTAGTTCGATGTTTAGAATGAGAGAATATTTCAACAGTGTTGACAGTTGAATGATAATGATTATGAGTCTAATAGTTTTGGCAGTTGGAAGATGATGTTTATGTGTTTGAGTAAACTTCGAGGACGAAGTTCGTTTTAAGGATGATAGAATGTAACATTCCGTTTTGATGATTGATCTTCTTTTGTGGATTGAGTGCTATTGAGTGTTATGGAAGTATGTGGATTGAGTGCTATTGAGTGTTATGGAAGTAATACAAGGTTGACAACATTATATTGTGGTTATTGGGTAATGTTATGGAGTCAGTATTGAGAACCTATGCTATAGTTGAGACGATATCGTGAGCCATGTTGTGGAAGGAAGAGTAGTTTGTGGAGTTGGTGTTAAGTGTCCATGTTTTATAGGTTGGGTTGGAACTTCGCGGTCGTGTTTCGTTTTGTTTGTTGTTTTGCTTTGATTCGGGATAATGATTTTTGTGGTGACTTGTATAGTTCCTTGGTGTTGTTATATGTGGTTGGTATAGTCTTGTGGCGTAGTGTTGGGCTTTGTTTTATATTAGAGTGTGAACTTCGGGACGAAGTTCTTTTTAAGGGGGGAAGATTGTAACACTACGGATTCTCCTTGGTGACTACTCGACCGAGTAGAACCTACTCGGCCGAGTAGTGCTGAGGTTGTGTGTTGTTTTGGTTCTGCCGAGGAACACTCGGCCGAGTAAAGTGAACACTCGACCGAGTATAGGACACTCGGCCGAGTATACACTTACTCGACCGAGTGTCCGGTTTGGCGGAGTGTTATTTCGACGGTTTGATTAGGGAATGTTGAGGGTATTTTATATTTCCGCGTCAGTTTCTAAACATCATTCCAACCCTAATAGTTCTACGATCTCTCCCTAATCACTCCCTAATCATCCTCATATCTCGTTGTGTGTGCAAATCGTCGTGATCCTTGCGTGTAGTTTCTTATTCTACTGTTGGTAAGTTTCATTCCCTTGTCATTTGTATTCTTTTGGGGTTACTGTATATATGGAATTGGGAAAATGGGATTGTGCAAAGTGTAATTGTAGTATGTGATTATTGTTGTAGGTGACAATGTGATATTCGTTATGCATTTGTATGGTTGATTGCAGCGTAAGCGGATTGCGAGAAGGTAGGGTTTCTCCTACTCAGTACTGTTAATTGATTGAGATTGCATATGTTTTATAATTGTTGTTATCTGCTGATCATCGGAGGTTGGGTGTTGTAGTGACGGTATTGGTGTGGTTGTGCTGTGACGATTGTGGGGTTGTGACAATTTGTGATCTTGTGTGTGTGATTGTGGTGGAGTCACTTGCGGGAGTGGCTTCACACCCTAGTTCGCCCTCCGTGGAACCCGTCACGGGAGGGGATGTGCACATTAAGGGACAGGGATTGTTAGTCGCTCGTTGATGAGCTGGACTAGGTGGGGATGGGTCTGCGGTCACCCATCGGCGGCGAGGATTACCTGTTGCGATGGGTAATCTGCGGGGCTACACACTTCGGTGTGTAGTCGATTCTTGTGTGAGATCGATGATCACCGGTTATATTGTTGTCTTATATTGATTGAGTAGTCTTGACCCCGTGTTGTTGTTTTGTAAAACTGCGGTGATCCATTCGGGGATGGTGAGCGGTTGTGACAGTAATGCGATGTTTAGCTATGGGACGATTATGGGGAGTCACCACGTCAAGTCTAGCTTCCGTTGTTATGAGTTTAGATGTCTTGGATTTCATTTGTATTGAGACCTTGTACGTTTATTTTGAGTTGGTCTGAGATAATGTAATCTTTAACCTTTATACTTTAATAAATGTTGTTTGGAATTTGTAACTTTGATATACTAACCTCGGGAAACCGAGATGGTAACAGCCTTTCATGCTAGGGTAGTCCTTGGTAAGGTACCTTGGTATGAGGGGGTGTTACAGCCGGAGAAAGGTCTTGAGAGACCCCATCCCCAGCGACATGGTAGGGGGATGATGGGTGGCGGTGGGAGGAAGGAGGAGAACGGCGGCAGCAAAGGGGGAGGATTTAGGGTTTTGTTTTTTAGAGAGAAGGGGGAGAGAAAACTAGAGAGAGAAGGTCTAACGTGTATTATTGTAGTTAATTCATAAAATTAAGTATATGATATTTGAAATAGTATACTTTTGTTTGTTTAAGTGTAATGGAGTGAACAATACATATACGGAGTAGTATACTTGGTCGTAATCGTATACAACTATACAAGCAAAGATATGCTTTCAACGTGCGAAATGTAAACTTCTTGCTTGTTAGAATGTTTAGTCCCCACTTTTCATTTGCTGCGTAATGCAATTCCTTCTTGCCGACTATTATAGGCTTTATCATCATATACTCATTTCTTAATAATATTAATATTTTCATCTGTATTATTGACTCTAAACATGTCTCTTTTTTGGACTTTGCTTGCTTATTTTGCCCCTTCAACTCCTATATTTCAATATTATTGATCTCACTTAATTAAGCTAAGGGTTACATTTTAGAAATTTGGGGTATATGCCTATATTAACAGTCCTGAACCCTTCATTTATATTAAGGAAAATATACTTATTACTTCTAAAATTTTAAATATTGACATTCTAAAAGGCCGTCTTCTTTTGGACTTAATTTCGGTTATTATAAGTTTAGTTCGGTTCAAATCGATTCATTCCAGTTAAGTTCAAATCAGTTTAGTTCACTTCACTTCGGATCAATTTAGTTCACTTAAGTTCAAATCAGTTCAGTTTAATTTTTTACTACTTATAAGTTCAGTTCATTTCAGTTCAGTTTAAATCAATTCAATTTAATTCAGTCAGTTTCAGTTCAAAAAAATAAGGCCTGATTTGAATTAACATTTTTACCTTTTTTTTAAAAAAAAAATTGATTGCGAATATGGATATCCATCCATAATGCACAAATACTATAAAATCATATACTTATTTGAGTCAAACCCCGTTAGCATTCTTGTAGCTCTCTTTACATTAAAAATTAATACTTATTTAATAGATTTAATATTCTAGTACACTAATATAAATTCATTTATTAAAAGTACCACTAAAACTTATAAATTATCAATATGAAACCGAAAAATAATATACCTAATCTTTACACAATGCATGTACTAACTAAATAGACGGTTGTTAATTAGGCTAACATACACAACACCAAAAACTTGTACACTAGCTAGAATTAGTCTAATATGAAACTAACTTAAAAGAATTTAAGAGCAAAAGGCAATAAAAACACCATAAATAACATAAGTTTCTTAAAGAGGAAACAAGGTTAGTTCAATGAATACACACTTAATTGTCCTCCTTCTTATAATTAAGTACATAGCAATTAGTGTTAATTAAGCTAATTAGAAGAACAATTACACCAAGTCATGTACGTTTTCATACGTATTGTACTAGTATCCACAAATTCTTGCATGTCCGTTTTAATCTTAAAACCGATCAAATCGTATAGTAAGATAAAAACAGAACGTGAGATGATAATATTTGACTCGTTTTAATGTTAAGACAAAAGAGGAATATGGAACATAGAGACTAAGTCCCTGTTTTTCTTGTTTAGTTTTAGCTCACTCCAATTAAGCTTAGCCCCATTAAGCTTTGTTTTTTTTTTACTGAAAAAAGTTGAGCCGAACTGAACTGAAATGCATGGAGTTAAGCTGAAATGAATAAAACTGAATTAAGATATAATTTTAATAGAGCACCTGAACTGAACTGAGTTAATTTTAATTTAGTTTACTTCTGTTCAACTCAACTAAGCTCAATTTAATTTAGTCGAATCCAATTTAATTCAGTTCAGCTACTTCTCGTAAATAACATAGATTTCTGAAAGAGGAAACAAGATTAGTTCAATGAACGAACACTTAATTGTTCTTCTTCTTATAATTAAGTATGTAGTAATTAGTGTTAATTAAGCTAATTAGAAGAACAATTACACCAAGTTATGTACGTTTTCATACGTAGGGGTAGTAGTACAAGTGTACAACTACGTTATCCTTATTATTCTTATTCGACCGTCGCTTCACGCGCACTCAAAGTGCGTCAAGTGAAATAATCCATATGTTGTTCTAACGAATTCTTATAGTTATATGAAATCCTTAAGTTTGGAATGAAGTGGTGACTAACAAATAAAATGAGTTCTATTCACACAAGAAAGCAAAAAGTGTTTTAAGTAATTAAATATATTTTTGTCCATATTTATATAGATATTTGGAAAGTTTTTATTTATAAGTACAAACTGAGCTGAATTGAACTGAAATAAGTTAAAATGAATCAAAATTTGCTGACATAAGTAGAGCTGAAATGAATTGAGCTAAACCGAACTGGAGTTTGCTGAAATGAGCTGAATGAGAGCTGAAATAAAGCCGAAAAAAACGAGGCCTTAGTAGTTGGTGTAACTAATCGTCGGAAAATCACGGTATGTAAACTTGACATATAAATAAAACACAGAAAAATATACTTTGTTTAAGTCATGTTCAAATTGCGCCCCAAAATATTAAATTCTAATTTTACTATATAATATAAATTCATAATATGGTACAAGTATTGAACACTTTATCTTTTATTAGCTCAATTCGGTTAAACTAGTTCCCCTTATCACATGTAATTCACATTTAGATTTGATAACCAAATAAAGTCCTCAAATGTTTCTTCCATGATCAATTTTTTTTTTTAAAAGTAACATTTAAATATAACTATTTTCATAAATCACGCATAACCCACTTTACCTCACCACTACTCACACTAAATATCACCAAATTTTGAGGAGTTTTTATTATATAAAGAAATAAATTAATATAATAAAATTGTATACATCTCACTCTCTCGAAACTCTACTATTTTGAATCAATATTAGCCAAGTTAAAATTAAACAATTAGTCTTCCTTATGACAATATTAACTCATGACAAAAAAAATATCACCATTTTATAATAAAAAGTTACGGTTAACTTAAATTGTCAATATCTAACAATAATCTGATGGTAAGTTTTTAACCAGAAAAATCACCTTTAATCGTAAAATTAATCAAAACCCATTATATCCATTTGAATTTTTTTTACGACAATTAAATAAAAACGACAAATTATCGAGATAAAAAAAAAATATTATATCTCAAAAAAAAAAAGTAAACGAAAAATATAAGTTAAAAGGAATTAAAGGTGACATTTCCTTGAAGTGACCATATATAAACACACACGTTAGTTCCTTGATCACTCCCCCCTTCACTCACTCATTCCATTCCTCCGTCAACTCACAAAACTCACACATAATTCTCGAAATTTAATCTATTTTCTGATTAAATTTCGGAATCGATCACTTAAATTTCACATCGTCCTCGATTATGGACTCGACCGATGAAGAATTCTACGGGTCCACTAGTTTCATAACTAAAGGTCGTCGAACCAAACGTCAACGGACCATCACAACCACCACCATGACCGCGACCGCGACCGCTACAACGAGTTACAATGAAAATTATATCGAAACGAGTTACGGCTCGTCAACGTCAGCAACTCCGTCACCTTCGTCAACCCCCGATGAAAACGACGTCGTTAGCGTGCTCACCACTGAGGAAGAAGAAACCGCCAATTGTTTAATCCTCTTATCTAACGGCGGCGATAATCGTCGCCGTCGTCGTACCGCCGCTGCTGCCGCCGGCAGCAGCGGCGGCGGCGTGTACGAGTGTAAAACGTGCAATCGCACGTTTCCATCTTTTCAAGCGCTCGGCGGCCACCGTACTAGTCACAAGAAAATCATCAAACCGCCGAAATTCGACGAGAAAATAGATGAAATCGTCAATCACGACTCTATCCCGGCTACTCCGCCGCGAAAAACCGCAGCGGGCGGAAACCGGAGTTCCGTCACGGCGGCGGCGGTGGAGGTTGTGTCAGCGGTGGCGGTGGTGAGGGCGCACGTGTGTGGGATATGTGGTTCGGAGTTTCCATCGGGTCAAGCGTTAGGAGGACATATGAGAAGGCACAGGCCTGCTGTTCCAACTGTACCTTCCGAAAACCACCCGATTATTATTCAGGACATGTCGACGTCGACGGGTGGGGCCGGGGTGAGGAATATTCTACCGTTGGATCTTAATCTTCCAGCTCCAAATGATGATCATGATCAAGTAATAGTTGTTGATTCTTCTCACATGGTGGATACACAATTTCATGTTCTTCCTACACCTGCTTTACTTGATTGCCATTACTAATTTTTTATTTTTATTTTTATTTAATTTAATACTCTAGTATGACTTTCTTTTTATTGTGAAATATTGGGTGTTATTATTATTGGGATTTTTTTTTTTTAAAAAAATAATTTTGAGACATTGGAAATACTAATACATATACATGCATATAATACATACACTATTAATTTGTGATTATTTATTAATTGGGTTGATTAATTTTGATATCAAATTTTGTTTATTTGTTGTTAAGTTTTAACTATCGTTCTAAAGGTACATGAGTAAGACTGCCTATATCAAACTCTTCTAAATCCCTTCATTTGAGGGAGATATAGGAGTAAGAGTGTAAGACTGCCGATATCTGATTCTTCTGAATTCCGTAATTAACTTGCCAGAGTCCTTGAGATAATCGATATGATTGTTTGTTTGGTTTTCGGTTTGTTTGGGGTTGCAATTGGTTGAGTGATACAAGAGCTTAAGTTAATTGGGTTGATTAATTTTAATTACGATATCATCATTTTGAGGTACAAGAGTAAGGCTGCATATACCTGATTTTCCGTAATTTCCGAAATTATGTGCTTTTTTTAGTTTGGTTTGTTTGGGGGGTTGGTTGAGTGAAATATGAACTTAAGTTAAGTTAAGTTAAGTGAAGAGGTAGAGGTAGAGGTAGAGGTAGAGGGTAGATGTAGATGTGAAGTATTTGGTGTTAGTTGCTTTGAGTAAGTGGATAGTATTGGTGTTTGCCTTTGATTCACGAAAAGTGAGTGACTTGAGGCATCTACTTACTTACTTATTGTATGTGTAATGTATGTATTTTCCTCCTTTTCATCAAAGCCTTACTTTCTTCTTCATCATCCCTTTCACTCTTTGTTCTTTTATACGGAGTACATTGCGTGGTTACTCTTTGTAAGTAAGTGTCACTAGTAAGCAATCTACTTATGACTTTTATTTTAGTACCTAATTCAAGAAATATTATTCCAAAATCAATCGATGGTAGAATTTATCTTTGATGAGGTGAAAAATTCAGAGGGCCGAAATAAATATTGTCATAAGATGAAGTTGAAAAAATCTCATAAAATCAATTAAAATTTCGGATTTTTTCATTTTTTATTTAGTGAAAGCGAGCGCTTCTATTAGCCCCCCTGACTCCACCATTACTTATCTTATTATGAATAGAAAGTATGGTGTCGTTTGGTTGCCATGGTGGAATTAATCTCCCGTTAGTTTTAAAAACACGTGAATTGAAGAATTCAGGTGAATTGCTTAAAACTCGTTTGGTTGATATGGCGGAATTAAATGGACACAGGAGTTTTCAACTACCTAGAGGGGCTAGGTAATTAAACTCCCCCATAATGGAGGAGTTGACAACTCCTAAGAAAAAAGAAATCATTGGAATTTGAGCAACCAAACAACACTATATTTACCAATTCATGGGATTTTCCAATTCCCTCACATTTAGAGTGACAACCAAACAAGGCCTATATATAGTTGACTTTGTAGGCTCAAAAGAAGGTTACTAATTGTCTTAAAATAAATCAGTTTATTTCTCTATAAAAAGAGATAATTCACTATTACTCCATTTGTCCCGGTCATTTGTTGTCCTTTTTTATTTTTTGGGTATCTCAGTCATTTGTTATCGTTTCTATTTTAAGAATGAATTTAATGAGTAATTTGATCATTCACACTCAATTAATTCCACTTGTCATTTAGTAATTGGCCCCCCTCCTATTTCCTTGGTCTTTGTGCCAAAACCAAATGATAACAAATGACCGAGACAGAGAGTAGTTTATAAAGTAGTGAACTCTCTAACTAATATAGATTGGATTTCTTTCTATATGAATCGACCGATGTGGACATTTTTGCAGCATCGTATCACTAAGACACTAACCAAAAACATGAGTACATGACCGATGTTGCTTAATGTTTTTCACCTCACAAGAAAAACTTTAAAAAAAAAAAAAATAGTTATAGTGTTTTTTTTTTTTTTTTTTTTTTTTTGCGGCAACGGTAAAGAAAAATAGTTAGGTTTTAAAACCTTCTTAACTTAAAACCTCTCATAACCTCTTTTTATTTGTACTTTTATTTTAATCGGTTATGAAAAGTTGAGAACCGTCTTAAGTTAAGACGTAAAAAGAACATATACGAGAAAATAGAGTACAAAAAGAGAGAATAAAAGGATAGGAAAAATGAGTTGGTAAAGGAAGAGAGGCACATGCATGCACCACTAAGAGTGCGATAAATCACACTGTACTGTTTTATTTTCCATAACTGCCCTGATTAAATGTTTCATTAAGAATTGTTTTGACATTATTTCATTTCATGCCTTTTCTTCTTCTATCTTTCTCTAGCTTCATAACTGTTTCATATTCTTTAACGCAATTAATTAATCTACTTGATTGTACTACTACTTTCTTTAATTTTTACGCAACTTTTTTCTATATTAATTAGTGAACCGTAAGAAATGACTTTGTTCCAAATTTAGCTCACGAATGCGACTTTTGTACTAGTCTACTACTACTAGTAGTCTAGTAGTACTAGTACGAAAATTTAGACGGAGCTAGAAATGAAATTCTGGATAGGAAATTTATTATTTTCGGTTTAATATCTTTGTTAAGACTTCATGATCAGAGATTTTTGAGTACGTAGCAGACACCGGGATTTTATAATTAATTGGTTAAATAATCTTAGGTTTATTAACTCGATCTATCTCTAGGACAATGTCACTAAAAATATTCTATTATTATTAAATCATTATTTTGAATATTTTTTGCTATAGCTATTGTAGTTTACAAGATATTAATAAAAGTAATAATCTAACTCTTTTTTTTCGCATTATAATTGGAGTGTATTTTTTAAAACGTAAAGAACTAGATCATAAAAAAGAACTATTTTACAAGATATTAAAAGTAATCTTGCTATTTTCTATTACGTCTTACCGCAGGGGCGGAGGGAGGTAATGGGCTCCCTGGGCTATAGCCCGACATACAATTAAGTGGCAAAAAAATATAGTAGAAGTATTAAGTGCCCTTCTCTAGAAAATACCGATGAATTGTTGAAATAGAGTAGTTAGTTAACTGACATCCACGCATGCATTATAAACGAGTGGAAATCTTGATATTCGTCATTTTGAAGTTTTATTACACCACTTTATTTAAGCATTAAAATTTTAGAAACGGTCTTTTACTAAATTATTGAGACATCACTATTTCGTACGCTTTTATTGGTAATAATGACCAAAAATAGCCCATTAATTTCGTACTTATTTACATAATAAGCATAAGTATTTATCATTAATCACGATTCGTACCTATTTTATAACCTACTTTATATAATATTCCCCGGTCATTTGTTTACCAATTCCAACTTGGGGTGTCTAAATCAATTGTTTACCCTTTCTATTTAGAGAATGCTTTAACAATTTGATCCTCCCCACTCAATTTAGTCCACCTGTCATCAAATAATTTGTCCTCTCTCTTTCTCTAATCTTTGAAACCAAAGGTAAATAAATGACCGGACGTAGGCCAGGGAATACCACTTTTTCTTTAAATTATAAAATAGTCTCCAATAAACTTATTAAGAGATCGTTTTTCAAGAGACTTACTCGTTAAGAGTATTGATAATCCAAGGATTTAAAAACAAAAAAAATTCCGACGTAATTTCTACACGTCAAATTTAGATATAATGATAATCTCGGTGACATTTTATATAATGATAATCTTGGTGAAATTTCCATCAAGTATTTATTTTAGCACTGGAACTTATAAGTGAAAATTATAAGCTTATAAGCTAATCACATGTTAACGAATTACTCCCTTCAATATTAAAAATTTCTCCTTTGATAAAAATAGTTTTCACAAATCTTTAAAAATTGGGAAATTCGTAATAATCAAAAGGTATTCTCCGCCCCGATCAATAGTTATCGTTGTGAAATAACAGTTCTCTTTTATAAGAGGTGTATCATGTATATATATGGTATACGTTATCTATTCCGGTCAATAGTTATTTAAAATTCCTCTCATATTTCAAATAACAATTACTCTTGAGTAGAACAGGGGGAATATAAAATAGATATTGAAATCCCGTGAGTAATAAGAACTCTTTTTAATTTATCGTTTAAATTTACTCCAAACATGAGCTTTAGCCCTACATAGTTTTAATTCCTGGCTCCGCCCCTGTCTTACCGTATATATCTATTTTAGAGAATTATAATAATTTCCGTTCCCTATCAAGCTCCGATGAACAACAAATAGTAAGCACTAAGCATAGTACTCTCTCCGTTCTAATTATTTGTTTACTTTTAGAAAAGTACGGAAATAGTAAATTTTAAATCATTAGAACTATTATTAGGACTCTTGTATGTTACTCCACTAAAACGAACCTGCTGCCCATAGTTTGGTAGACCAAACCTTGTTGCATGGTGAAGAAATAACATGCAGCAGGTATTATGAAACTTTATACATATACAATTATACAAATATACAATTATTATAATAATAACAATATTATTTATAGTATGTCCAAATAAACCAAACAAATTACTTTTACTACAAAAGTTAACCTGCATGACAATTGATAATTGTATGGTTGTTTCCAAATATTTCATGTACGTACTTTTTTAGGTCAACTAATGTACAAAAAATGAGTGAACTGCAGTGAGTCACTGACACTATAACTAAAGTGTCCCACCACAAAATAAAACAAAATAAAGCTGCTTCTTATACTTTTAGCCGTCTTTCTTATCTTACAAGAAAATCAAGAAAAAATATCAAAAATGCATGTATAGTTTTTGTTGCTTAAATAAAAAAGTTCAATAGGTCTTGGTATAGACGGGTGGGGCGAACAGACGGGTAAAGACCTCTAATAAAATGGGTAGGGGGGACAAGGTGGGGCACCCCCATGTGATTCCCACTTTATGGCAAACGGATATTTTGTGAGGGGAAATGGTATCCGTCTATACGTACAGACGGATAGTGTCCGTCTATAATGAGAATTTGTGAAAAAAGTTTGAATGTAATATTGTCTCGGCGATTTATGCCGTGCTCTCACCAAACTCCCCCTAATTAATTTTTTGTACGAATTGGCTTGGTATTTTATAATCTAATTTACGTATCTGTTCAGAAAAAAATATCGAATTTGGGGTAATTTAAGATCTTATCTTTAGTTTAACTCAATTTAATTCAGTTTTATTTTTAGCTTAATATTGTTAAATTTTTGGTTCAATTTAACATGGTCTAAATGGCGAATTCAGTTTTAAATCTTGATTCAGTAAGAAATAATCGCTTTGTATTATGTCTTGACAGGTAGAAATTTCGGTTCATCGTAAAATCTAATACAAATCCAAATCTATATATAAAATAATACAATATAGATAATTTTGTGATAAATTCAAGTGAGAATTATTTTCTTTAAAGAACTTTCAACTTTCTCAAAAGTCCTTATCCTCAACTTTGCAATATAGATCACTACATATGTACATAATAAGTTAAAAATAAGGTTGACATCATCTTAAATACTCCCTCATATTCCAGATAACCGTCCCATTGTGAAGATGGCACAAGAATTAAGAAAGTGAGTTTAGACCACACAAAACAGACAATGGGACAATTATGTGAATAGACGAAAATGGAATTGAATTTGGACTACACAACACTTACCAAAAATGGACAATGGGACATTATTGTGAATAGACGAAAATGGACAATGGGACGGTTATCTAGAATAGGAGGGAGTAGAACATACACTATATATACAACAAATTGCCAACCCCATGTTATGCACCACAAATATTAGTTGTTATGAAGTTGGATTTTTTTTTTTTTTTTTAATACAAAATTATCCAACTAGGCTCTCACTAAGTCATCACTACTACTAATTATTTACATTTGCTAATCATTTGAGATAATTAATCAATAATAATAAAGGAAGTCTTAATTGAATAATGTTCTTAAATCTCAAGTAAACCAAGCATATAAACTTGTATTATTACCACCAAATTGCACATGCATATCATCATTGGTTAGGCTTTGATTAGGCAAGATATAATTTATGATTAACTAATAATTACACACAAAAAGAAAAAGATAAAATGAGAGTGAGTGTTTAGTAGAGTGTCACACACTCACTACTCTCTAAAGACAAAAGTGTTAGCTCACTATATATGTACCCAATTAGTTTCACTAATTAGCCAATTTTATTTTATGGTTTACCAAATGCGCATATAAGATAGTGTCTGCAGGTTCCACCTTATAATTGGTTGGCCATAAAAATTAATTCTTGAAGATTTTTTTTTTTCATTTATATAACGGTACCCTTTTATCAAATGCTATCAAACATCAAGAAACGTTATGTCAACAAAAACTAGACGAGGGCGGACCCAAAATAAAGTCGAGTGTTTATGATTGAGTTTATAGTATTATTGACTTTTATTAATGAAATAATCACTCTATTTTTTTTTTAAATAAATAGACAACTACGAAGTAATATATTTTACTCACTTTTTCCGACTTATTTTAATTACCGAAATATTTTGTATCGAATTTTCAACGCCTAATTTGATTAGCCATAAAAAGAGGTTGATAAACCAAAAAAAAGGCAACAAATTAAATCAAAGATATATGATAATGAAAGAGAGATGATCAATTAATATAAGTCACTCCACACAAAAACACTTAAGCAACTCTAGCTCTTGTATGTAACACTCTAATTAGTGTTTGTTATGTGCACGTTTATTAGTGAATTGCTGGCATCTCACTTCACTAAGTGAAGGAGGGCATGTGGGCACGTTGTTATGTGAGATGTCTATATATGGGCCACTCACAAAAAAATATTATTTAAGACAGAAATATATCCGTCATAAATAATAAACGGGTTAAACAGATGGATGAGACAAAAAAAACAAAATATCTTAGAAATGACAAACTTTTTTTACATCCATTAATATAGGATAATACAGTATATTAATATTTGATATGTTTTGCACTTAAAACGGATGTAACCGTCTTAATTCTATAATAATTGGAAGCCACATAATTACTATACATTGTAATGTAGTTGGGGAATGAGAGAACTATGGACCTTTCTTGTAGTTACAAGTATTATTCTAATTTTTAATTAAAAGTCGTAAAGTATAGATGATGTATGATGTATAATAACTCTAATCATTGAATTGGTATTTGATCAATTTAGCTAAGATGTAAGATGTAAGATGCTTTCTTTCATGTGTGAAACTGATTATTTCCACCCTATAATTGGTTGGCCTCTCAATTAAGCTAAAAGGGTACATTTTTTTATGGTGTCCTTTAAACTTGGTCACCATTTAGCTAATAACTTGAGAATGAACTATGTTATTGAAAAAAAAATTAGGTGTATTTTAAAATTTGATGTAACACCCCGGCCTAAATCTTGGGCTGGAAATGGTCATTTTCGGTAGGTGATAGCTTGTGAGGCTGTATACTTAGTTCACAAATCGACATACATTTTTTTAGGGCATTTTGGTCTTACTCGTCACTAGTACTTTCCACTTTCCCTTAATTTTACTTCTTTTGTAAGTAAATTACCAAATTTTCCAAGGTTTGGCTTAAAGTGGAAAAGGACAAATTCTTCGTGTCCATTCTATTTCACATTTCATTGAATATTTCTTTGTCTTGTTTATTGTTTTTATAAATGTATCATTTACCTCTTAAGTTGAGAGTACTATGTTAAATGGACCAAACGGGTTAATATAAGTTTGGATTCGAGTTATATGAGTTAGGTCGAAGATGAATCTTATTAATACAAGTTTGAGTCATATTAGGGTTATATAATAATAATTATTATTATAATTATAATTATAATTATAATTTTTCTTGTAAAAATTGATTTGTTTTTAATAAAAGTTGGTGTTTTTTAATAATAATAATAATAATAATAATAATAATGAACCTAACTGAACTGAACTTAATAAATATAAAAGCTCATTTACACTTAATTAAATGAATCTTAACTGAACTAAGGTGACTAAAATGAGCTAAACGAACTGGATGTGAGTTGAATTGAGCTAAATTAAGCTAAATATAAGCGGAAATTAAGTAAAAAGAACATGACCTAAGTCACCCATAGAATTTGGGAAAATGTTGAGATTGGGAAATACTCCTTCTGTCCCGGTCAATTGTTTTCCTTTGATTTTGGCACGACCAAAGAAAGAGGAAAGGGACAATTATTAGATGACAAATTGACCAAATTGAGTGTGACGGATAAAATTGTTCATCAAATGCATTCTTTGAAAAGAAAGGATAATAATTGACTGAGACTCCTCAAAATAAAATAGGACAACAAATAATCGGAACGGAAGGAGTTGTAAACTTGTAATTTGGTGTTCATAGTTTAGAACGGGCGGGGTACATATAGGCCTTACATTGCTATGAAAGTGTAAATTAAACTGGACTAAGCCCATCTCGTAAGTGGACATTATGTTCCAACTTTAATAGTGACTAAGCCCATCTCGTAAGTGGATACGCCTAAATTTAGTGAACGGGTCAATCAGGTTGGGTTTGGGTCGGGTTAATTCGTGTTCGGATTGTTCGGGTTTGCAAGAATTTGAGCTTGGCGGGGTTATTCGAGGTCCTGGTCATTTTTGGGTAGGTTGTTATCAAGTTATTTGGGGATAATATATGCAATAATAAACATTCGAGTAGGGTTGAACAAGGTCGGGTTAATATGAATCTTTGATCAGATTCAGATCATCAATTTGGGCTTTGGGTCGGATAATTCAGGCATGGCCAGTTTTGTGAGGTCTAGATACGCCTGAACAAATTAAGAGTGTAAGACAACTTTACACAAATAATATATGGTGAAACGGATATTTTCTTATTATTTTATTGTTTTTATTAACTTAATATCACACAGTTGAATTTTATTGTTTATAGATAAGAATAACTCACGCAAAAATGTGTATATAGTTCTTTTTTAAGTTTCGAAAATTGAAAGGAAAACTAGAGAAAGCCAATTTGGTGTAAGATTAATGGTTTTACGTATACCTGACAAACAGATTGGGTCGTGTCGGATTCGTATTCATGTCACATGTAAATGGGTCACAATCCCACCAACCCAAACCCGACCCAATTAAATCCCGTGTCGTGTTCGTGTCGACCCACTTACATAAATGGGTCATAAGGCCTCAACCCTAACCCGTTAATTTCGTGTCGGGTTCGTGTCGTATTTTTGTGTCACGTCCATATTTTGAAAGTTTAAGTATATTTATGTGATGGAAGATTAAGAAAAATTAGGATTAATTTAGTAAACAGGTCATGCGTGTCGACTGTCGGGTTCGTGTTTAGAGAGGTCAACCCTAACCCAACCCAATTAAATATCGTGTCGTGTTCATGTCGACCCGCTTACATAAATGGGTCATTTAGTCTTAACCTAAACCCGTTAATTTCGTGTCGGGTTCGTGTCATGTCATTGTTTGCCACCTCTAGTTTTACGTGTAATTCTATGATAATCCCGTTACATGTATTACAAATACAAGGAAACGGAAAATCGCTATGTATACTTCTACACAAATTCTTGTTTGTGACGGCACCTATCCGTCACTCTTGAATGACGGATACCATTTTACCTCACAAAGTACCCATTTTTTCTCTCTCTGCAACATTATTCATGTGGTCCCCTTTCTCCACTAACCCATTTTGTTACCATTTTAACTCACAAAATATCCGCCACAAATGGTAACCCGTCACAAGGGAGACCAATTGTTACTTCTATTATATTATTACTCCCTCCGCCCCGTGATTTGTTTTCCTACATGAATTCGATCCAAATTTGGTCCAAACCAAATGGTACGATCCGGACTTGAGGGATAACAAAGTTGAGATGCAGGCCTTAAATGGCTATGGAAGTGCACATTAACTTGGGTTTACCTATCTTTTGGCCCATCTGGAAAACGGACAGTTGAAACATGTATTATAGTGGGCTTGGGTATGTTGTTTCTTTGAACATATATGTTACAAACTTACAACTTTCACTAGCAATGGTGGAATAGAGGTTAGCAGGTAAGCAGGGGTGTTTGTCTTTGCTGACGATTGGAATTTCAAAGGTTTTAGTTAAAAAAATTTCAACTTTTTCCAAATTTTTCTTAAATCATTAACCATTTTTCCCCGCTGAGATTTTTCGTCCCTGGTTGGGGTCAATTTCTGGCGGAGGTTCACTAGTGATGTGCCATTGGATCCATTATACTACTTTTTCCCAAACCCATATCCTACTATCGTATAATCCAAAGACCAATCCAAAACTTGATTTAACTATATAAAAGATTCTACAGTATCTTACTATATATGATAAAGTTGAAATTCAAGTTTAGAAAAGGTTAAAAACTCAAAATATTTGATTAGTTCGGTTCGGGTATGAATGGGATTGGGTTTGGATATGGTTCGGCTTTTCCAATTATGGGTTTGGATAATGTGGGTATTTAAATAGTGAATTGGATATGGGTATTTAAAAGTTAGGTTAGAATAAATCTTTTTTCCGGATTGATTCGGTTTTGTTCAGTTTGGGGCTCAATGGCCATCCCTACTAAAGATATACTCTATGTGTCCCGATCATTTATACTTTTTTATTTTTTTTTTAGTGTAAAAATAATCAGTTTGGGCCTTGGGGCTCAATGCATGCGCGATATATAGAGTTTTTTTTTTTTTTTGTGTGTATTATTTATACTTTTAAAATTTACACCTTATTAATATTTAATATTTCACTCCATTGTATTTTGATATTAAACAAAAAAAAAATTAAAATGTAAAAATAATCAAAGAAAATTAAGTTAAGTGGTGATTTTTTTTCAATAAATTTGTTTTTTTGTCACGAAATTAATTTTAAGTATGTGTCAATTTATTCTACAAAGTAATACTCCGTAATTATTTCATTATTGAAGAACTTAGCAACTTATAGTTTATAATTTAATACCAATTTTATTTTATTTTATGAAAAAATCATAATTATAAATTTAATTAATTAAAAGATTAGAGTTTAATTATAATATTATATTCATTAAAAAGATAGTAATGTAATGAAAGCAAGTTTTAGTTATTACCTTATTTAGTTAGATACTTTTATTTTGGGAATATGTTGGGTAATTTGATCTTACACACTCAATTTGGTCCATCTCATATAATAATTGGACCTCTATTACTTCTTTTTTTTTTGGTATTCTCTAGATGAACACTTTCCTGGGGACCTGACGCCCGGAGAGGGAATAATCCCCGCGGGAATAAACTCACATGGTACAGGCGCCTAGCAGGGTGGGGTCCTGTATCCGGGGAGGATCCAACCTCCTCGTCACCAAAAAAAAAAAAAAAAAAGGTAAACAAATGACTCATAACTGTTGTTATGACGGTCAACGGAGGGAGTATATGATTGTCTTAACTGCCACATTCAATCATCGGACGCTCAAGTCGCATTAATAATAAGATTGAAAAGAAAAAACGTTAGTAATAACTAATAAGTGCATTTTTTGGCTTTATTGAGTTTAATTTGTACTTCCTCCATTCAACTCCACTCTACCTATTTCACATTTGTACACTATTCACAATTGTGTATTCAATTTCGATTTTCTCTCGATACGTAAGTAGAAATATATTCATGTGGGATCTTGTTTGATTTGTCTTTACGAGTACATTAAAAATATATAACTTTTATAATTTTTGCAAATACGTAGCTAATGATATTTAGCGTGTAAAACATGCGTTGACAAACGTGAAAAAAGAAAGTGGTAGAGTGGAGTTGAATGGAGTAAGTACTTCGTAATAAATTTTCGACGGATCCTAGGAATGCCAATGATTTCTCTTTAAAAGTTACCCACCACGTGCTAACTTCAATGTCTCCCGACAAGAAGATTGTACTGTTGTTTTACTTCAGACATAAGTTATCAAACTCCGTATGAGCTTATTATTATTATTATTCTTTCATTTAGGGTTTCAAAATATCGAAAGTACCTACATTCATATCTAAGTTAATAATGATTCATTTAACGCCATGTATAATCATAAATTAGTGAATTACACAACAGATTAACAATAAATTCAATTTATTTATCACAGTGAATAGTTTACATTTACTCTATTTTATGAGAGAACGAAATAAAGTAAATGTAAATTATTAACTTAAACGGAGGAATTATACTGTTAATTTGTTGTGTAATTCACTAATTCCTGATTATACATGACGTTAATATGAATCGTTATAATAATGTCACAATTTCGATATTGAAACAAAATTTAATACATTGATCTAAACATGTAACAAGTTATAGCCTATAAATTTAAACCAATATGAAATTATACAACCTTCTAAAAAAAAGACAACATTTTCCATACTAAACTACACAAATCAACAATCTTTGAACATAATTTGTACACCAAGCTCATTATTACAAACCCTATGATCCAATGTACCAAGAGGATTAATCATAGGACTATGACCAACAAACAAGGCAACATGTCCCATAAGCTTATCCTTCCTAGAGAAGGTAGTACCACAAGAACATTGCCATTTAAGATCACCACAATGCTTCTCATGTGTCCTTAAATCCGAAAGTACCGAGAATTGCTTTCGATTACACCTCTTACAAACATACATCTTAGGGCAATGACTTCTCTTATAATGGTTTTTCACACATATAATTGACTTAAGTGGTTGAAACTTAACATGTTTTTTGTTCCATCTACATCCTTCATGTGGACATGAGTATTTCCTAGGCATTTTCGTCGAAGAAGAGCTTTCGGTTTCTCCATTATTATTGATTAGCTTCTTCAATGGATTGCTTAGAGCCGCGCTAGACTTGTACTCATCACCATGAGCTCTCATATGCATTCTTAAGTTCGCGTCTCGCTTAAACCCTTTGGAACATACTTGACAATAATGAGTGTACTTTGCTAGTAAATCGGCTGCTTCTAACTCTACTATATCGTACGTGGCCTGATCTTGATTATCTTCATTTACATTTTTCCGACTTATTATCCCTTTTGATGTCTCTATACCCTTGGACACGGTTTTGGTTGTATTCGTGTTCATGCATGTAATATTATCGTCATACCAATTATACAAACCCTCCCCATCGAATAAAGCTTGATGACCGTTACTATTACTATTATTATTACTATTATTACTATCGACTCCTGGAATATGACTAGAACTCGCAATAAGATGATTATGATTATGATTACCTTGATTAGGAGAATAAATACCCATTTGTTGACAATTAAACATCATAGAAGAGGCAGTAACTATGATTTCTTGAATAACTGTTCCCATGGTTGCAATAGCCATGGCTGAAGTTGATGTTTGACTTTGAGGAACAAAGATGTTGACATAAGTTTGCACTTGGTTGACTTTTTCCTTCAATATTGATAGACTACATAGAAATGATCTCAATTGTGTCATCTCTAATCCTCTAGCTCCACTACTCGAACCTGTATCGACATCTTCAGTGTACAACTGGTTCCGCTGGTGGTGTACGCCTTGTGAGACGTTAGGGTAACATGGACCGCCACTTCCTGGTATCATATCGACAATCTATATCTATATCTGTATCTGTATCTATACTCGATCTTTTTTGGTAAGGTATATATGTTTGATTTAGGCATTTTACACCTAGAGGGGAATGATATACTATAAAAAGTCAACTATATTTTGGTTAAGTTTATCCCTATATACAACCTTCCTTAGGTATCTAACTAAGGTTAGTAGGATGAGATATATTATATATTTAAATGTTTCTATGGTTTAAGAAGTAAGGATATTGGAAAAAAATATGAATGTATTAATGTATGAGACCGACTTTTATACTCCCTCCGTTCCAGTCATATGTTTACACTTCTTTTATTTCCCCCTCACAAAATAAAGGAAGTGTAAACATCTCACTGGAACGGAGGGAGTATTAATTTATAAGTATACCCTAATATTATAGAGTACATACATCATGGTGGACATAATAGTTGGTTAATTGGGAATATACATTTTGTTAAATGTCTCTTTCGAGAACTTTATACACAAGCTTGTTAGATATGAATTAATATTCAAGATGGTCGAGATTTAGAAGTTTTTTCTCTTAATTAAATCGCGGATTGTGTTTGTGTCAACCCACTTATATAAATGAGTCATCAAGTCTCAACCCAAATCCGTTAATTTTGCGTTCTTTACGTGTCGTACTTAGTAAATTGTATCGGTGATTATTCTTATCGGGTTGAGAATCAAGAAAAAATAGGGTGAATTTAGTAAATAGTATATGTGATTATTCTTATCGGGTCAGTGTTTAATTATGCACTAACTATATCTTATTTAAAAAAGTTGTCATTTTTTTTTTTTTACAATTTATTAATGGTTAATCCACATATGTACTATTTTTTTTTTTTTTGTGTATAAGAGGGACGAGGTCCCAAAACTATATAGTAACAATGCGAGGTAAAGAAACACCTAGAACATCATTCCGATGAATAGAACGCAAAGCATTAGGGGCAGCGGATAAAACGGTAATAAATGTAGACAAAGTCACTCCTTGATTGGCAAGCCAATCTACAGCTCGGTTGACTTTTCTGTATACACTGTAGTATGTAAATATGTCTCTATTTAGAAAGCTCTATACGAACTATATAGGATCAGAAACTCATCGTGTATAATATGCCTACTCTTTTGTTATTCAACGTCGATTGTATTATTGTAAACACAAGGTTACGTTGATCATTAATGCATTTGATTTTTCATTTAGCAAAATCACACCTAACTAAACCAGTCAAAACTCGATCCAACCCGAAAACTCAATCCGCCCGACCCGTTTTTCGACCCGCGACCCGTTTGATCCAAACCCGAAATGACCCGTTATTTTAGATACCCATAAGTACGCTCGATTGGACTCGTTACAGGTCTACTAGATCATTCTGGAACCTGCGTTAGTTTATGACTAATTATCAAGACTGATATATAAAAATTAACACTTTTTATCGTAGTTATTGCTTATAAATATTAATTCGGATTTGAAATAATTTTTTTTGATATAATTATTATGAGTAATATTTAAAAAATTATTTTTATATTTTATTTATTATATCCTAAATTTCCTTAAATTTATCCGATTTAATATACAAGTCGTTTTGTACTTGGATTATTTTATTAAAGCACGAGATAGGATTTACGAGTTGATGACATCGATAGAACTATAGAAGGGACTATAGGGGCGACCATTGGTCCAAAATTGCACCGGATTGAACCGAAGACTAAAAAAACTATTTAGGTGAATTTAGTTCGGTTCGAATTCGGTACAGACCAAATAGTACTGTCTGGACTTAAACTTGAGGGATAGCAAAGTTGAGATGGGAAAGTAGTACATAAATGGCCTTACATGGCTATGGAAGTGCACTTTAATTGGGTTTAGCTATCTTTTGGCCCATCTAGGAACGGACTGTTGAAACTTACAACTTTCACTAGCCTGGGATTAGGGGGCTAGTAGGAGGTACGCTCGCCTAGAGGTGGACAACATGGCGGGACAGTTCGGCCCAGCTCGGTCTCATGGGCCAAATTTCAGCAGCCCAGTCAGCCTATGGCCCGGCCCAGTCCAGCCCGGTCCAGCACTGCGGACTGTGCTAGTGTTGGTATTTTTCAGCCCACAACCCGCCTTTTTTTTTTAAAAAAAAAAAATAGTAACCAGCCCAGCCCTATAGTGTTGTGCCCGGGCCTGACCAAATGAGCCCGGCCCGGTCCCATGGTAGTGTCGTGACAGTGCTGCTATACCCCAGCCTAGCCCGTCCTTGGCCCGCACCGGCCCGGCCCAATGAGCATCTCTACGCTCGCCCCCGCTCGTGATTTAAAATTTCAAAGATTTTAGTTAAATTTCAATTTTTTCCGAGTTTTCCTTGAAATAATAAACCGAACCTAAGCCGATGCATTGTATAATCTATTAACCCATTCGAAACTTGATTTGATTATATAATTTTTTTTTTTCAATATCTTACTTTCTCTGTCCTAATCATTTGTCGTTCTATTTCATTTTTTGTGTCCCAGTTGTCCTTTCTATTTTAAGAATGAACTTGATGAACAATTTGATCATTCATACTCAATTTGATCCACTTGTCATTTAGTAATTGACTATCTCCTCTTTCATTGGTCTTTGTTGTCAGAAACAAAGGACAACAATTGACTGACGCAGATATAGTATATGATAAAATTGAAATTTCAAGTTTAGAAAAAGCATAAAAAATTCAAAATATTTCAGAATTGATCGAGTTTGGACATGTATAGGTATTTAGATAGGGGATTTGGGTATTTAAAAGTTAGATTATATGATAAAATTGATTATATAATTTTTTTTTTCAAATGAGCGTACTTATGGGTATTTAAAAGAAAGATTTGAATAGATTTTTCTACGGGTCGATTCTGTTTTGAATATGATTTGTCTTAAATGCCACGCACATTCAATAAGAAGATTGAAAATGTGAAAACCGTTAGTAATAAGTGCATTTTTTTTCTTTTAATTTATTGAGTTCGTAATAAATTTTCGACGGATCGTAGTAATGTCAATGATACCACGTGCTAACTTCAATGTGTCCCGACAAGAAGAATGTACTCTTGTTTTACTTCAGGCATAAGTTATATACTCCGTATGAGCTTAGTATTATTATACGGAGTAATTACATCTACGGTTTCGAAATATCGAAGGTACATTACGCCTGTATTTATTAAGTTAATACCGTTTCATTTTGATGACCGATTAACAGTATAATTCATCTTTCTTAGTTAATAGTTTACATTTAATTTATTTCGTGAGAGGATGTAAAGTAAAGTAAAGTAAAGTCAAATATAAATTATTGACTGAGATAAAGGATTATACTGTTAATTTGTTGTGTAATTCATTTATTTCTTATTATGCATGGCGTTAAAGTCATCAATTGACAATCCTGAACGGTGCTATAGAGAATATAGTACGTGCATAAAATTGACAATTTAATTGACTAAAGCATAATTCTTCTCAACAATGCACCATGAAATAACTACTCTTTCAGTTAAAATAAAGCAAATTTAAATTATTATTCACTCGAACAGAGAGAGAGGGAGTATATAAATAAGACTCCTAAGTCCTAACTTACTATCTATCGATAGTGAGAAATATATTTATTATTATTATAATAAAAAACAAATGCATAATTAGTTTAAAAGGTAAAATTAAGTATTTTAAACGTTCGCATAGTTTACCTTAATGAGATAACTAAAGTTTAAAATCATTAAAATTACATAAAAAACTAAATACTATAGTAATAGGAGCTCTATACATGATTACACATGTCCAGATATATATACTGAGAGATACCCGTTTGATTTCATGTAGCGTAGTCTCTGGGTTGACATTTTAACATTCATTATTTTTGTATATTGTCTTTGTAATTACAAACTTACAAGTTACAACAACGTTTATTAACAAAAACCATTGTTAAAATCAGTGACAAAGGTATTATTTGGTATAATTGTTGTCAAAATAGAATCAATTTAGTAAATAGTATATGTTCCGGGTGTAATTCCAGAGCAGATATTTGTTACCACTCGTAGCTCGTAGAATGATGTCTTTGCTTGAATCCTCCTAGCGGTCTCCTGAAACGATGAACAAACTGAGGGCTCGGCTTTGGCCGAGCGTACTCACTCCGACGCTCAAGTCAGTTAACTTAGAGAGGTAAGTTGTTGTTACTTGGCTAAGAGTATAATGTAGAGAGATAAGGAGGATATTACCAGATGAATAGTGGTTATTAGGTTAAATTGTGGATCCTTTCCTCAATGAAGGTTGAGGAGTATTTATAGACTTTCACCTTTTGTCACGTAGTGGCCAAGTGGTCAAATGGCTAGCAGGTGGAAAGACCGTTCTACCCTTGGCCGATGGACCTATGGCAGGCCGGCCGAGGGGTCTTGGATATGAGTACGCGGATATGTGCCTCGGCTGGCTAGTTGCCAGGCCGAGACCCAGGTGACAGGCCGATGGGATGCATCGGCTAGACTGTCTAAGTTGTTGACTTTGCTGTGGATGTCTTTGACCTTGCTCAATATGTTGACTTGGTCAGCGGTGCAGAATATGCCCCATCAATTTGCCCCCAGCGTAGTCTATGCCGTGGTATGGGCTCCTATGTATGTTGAGCGTATGTTCTGCACAAGTAATTTCTGAAAATTTTTCTCAGACGGCCATCAGATCGGCTTCTTTTTTATCAGACGGCTTCTTCTTCAGACGGCTTCTTCTCTTCAGATCGGCTTCTTCTCAGATCGGCTTCTTCTACTTCGGCCTGGTTCTTATTAGGCCGTACCATATCCCCCCTCCACATGGATGCGTAAAGGGCATCCGATGTGGAAAAGAAAGTGACGCTGGCCGAGACCAGGGTTGAGAGTGCCGGTTGTTTTTGATTGCCCCCGGCCGGTGCTCCCTAGCTTGGTTGATCATGTGGTCGGCGGAGAGCAGATACCTAGGAATTTGTTGAGGAAGATGAACAGGCGAAGAGATGTGAATGGGCGTGTTGAAGACGCTTGGTCACTGTTGCATTGATTGACGTTCAACTGTTGCAAACGATTGACATTCCGTGGTTGCATGTCCGACACGTGTGTACGTTGCCGATTGGTGACGCTTCATGGGCTGTGCCCTGATTGGTCCTTCTTCATGGGCTTTTCCCTATAAATAGGGCAGTTATTCCGCGATTTTGGCCACCAATTTCATTTTCTCAAATTTTCTCCAAAATCTTCATCTTTCTAAATTTTTCAAGGGCTTCATTTTCCTCTGATCTTTCGAGTCTTTGATCCGGCGAGTGTTTTTCTTCAAGGTAATAAAAAAAATTTTCTTTTATTTTGTTAGTAATTGTTGCGAACATGTCTTCTGCTGATGCTGGACCTAGTAAACCTGCGTCGGGGGGCCCTAGGTCTCCTTCTCCTGAAGTTGATCCTCAAATTTTGGAGGAATGGGAGGATGAAGATGATGTCGGTGATTTTGGTGATGATTTCGGTGATGATGCGGAAAGGCCTCGTCCTAATGAGAGGAGGCAGTACGTTATGGATCACGGCGACGCCTGTAAGGTCCGTCTTGACCGTGCTTGGACTCATAAGCTCGCCAGTTGTTCCGGCGAGACATTTTTCCAGGGCCATTTTTTCTTTGGTAGGGGATACAAAATTGTCATCCCTGAGGAGGGTCAGGCCGTCTGTTGCCCTCCACCGGGCTACACCGGCGTATACATGCGGCATTTGGAGTACGGGCTCCGGTTTCCGCTGAATGGGTACGTTATGGCCATCATTAGAGCCATGAACGTTGTCGTTGCCCAACTGCACCCGTTGGCTATGAGGACTGTAATCGGCTTTGTCTGGCTCTGTCTCTTCAAGGGAGAGGCCCCAACGGTGAATTTATTCCGCCGGCTTCATCATCTCAAACCATCAATCTCTGGCCGCGTCGGATGGTACAGTGTGCAAATGGAGCAGAGTTATGTCTCTGTTGACAAACTTTCTTCTTGCAAGGACTGGCAAGGTCGGTGGGTGTACATTAAGGTGCCGGATGACTATCCGCTGCCCCGCTCCTTCCAGCACCAAGTTAATTTGCGGTGTGAGACTAAGGCGGAGCATGACAGATGGGTCACCCGGAAGAAGCTTAAAATGGATGCCAGCAAGGTCCCTCTTAAGGAGGATGAGAAGCTGGTGATGAGGCTTTTTGAGGTGGACAAGAGTGGGGTGCCGAAAAGATGGATTCCCACGACGCAGATCATTCTTCAGGATGAGCCGCTCTGCCATGTCGGCCTCATTCCGGCCCTAGCACAGGGTGAGTGGGGTCGGTGTGAGGCCCATCACCGCTCTCAATGTTCCTGTTTCTCGAACTTCGATTTATTTCTTCTACTTAACTCTTGCTTTGTTTCTTTCGCAGACCACTTTGGACCGGACCTGTCTGAGGATATCCTCCGGAGAATGGGGCTGCACAAAGATAAAACTGTTGCTAACTTGCATCCCAAGGCTCTAGCCCATGACCGCAGGACGTCGCCGAATGATCTCATGGAACAGCAGCTGAAGGGTTTGAACATGGAGGAGGCCCAGGCGAAGGTTGTTAGCAGCATAGCGCGCCGGACGCAGAAAACAAAGTCTTTGGCGGCGACGGCGGCGACACCGGTTCCACCTCCCATCCCCCACTCTAAGAAGGAGACGGTGGAGATCGTTGATATCACTGGTGGGGAGGACTCCGATGCGGAAGAATCTCCCCTTGTCCGTAAGAGGAAGGAGACAGCTTCCACCGCTGGCAAGGAAATGCGTCCTCCGGCCAAGAAGGCCAAGCATGGTACGGATCTATCCTGTGGCTCAAATTTAGCCGGTTCATTAGGTGCTCCTGATGACAGGCTCTCTGGTATGTCAATGCGTGTTGACACTGATGCTTTCATTAAATTTTGTAGATCAGCCGCTGTCGTCCGTCGCTCTTATTGGGCAGCAAGTGGAGGGGAACCCCGTGCAGGCTGGTGATCAAAACGTCACCATTGTCTCTTCATCCCAGAAGGCTTCCCTCTCCCAGTTGCAGGCTGGTGATCAAAACGTCACCACCGTCTCTTCATCACAGAAGGCTTCCGTCTCCCAGCTTATAGAGGAAGGCACGAAGCTGATCAAGGAGCTGGCGAGGTGGAGCGAGCTGACTGGTGCTCGCATCATAGAGCAGGAGAAAGCCGTGGCTCAGTCTGTTTTTGAGCGTAATGCTATCAAGCAGGTGGCCGTGTCGGCGAAGCTGGATTTCCTCAATGAGCAGAAGCTTAGGGGAGATGCCGAGAGGGCGCTCTTGGCCGAGAGAAAACTCAGGGAGGACGCTGAAAAGGAGGTCCTTGCTGAGAGGGCCAAGGCCGAGGCTACGGCGGCCGGAGCTGCGAAGCTGCTGGAGAAGTGTAACCTTGTTCAGAGGCACGCCGACCTCTATCTCCAGCAGAGGAACGAGTCCAGGGACCTGTTTAAGGCCCAGGGGGAGGTGGTTCGGAGCAAAGAGGCCATAATCAGGCAAAAGGAGGAGGACATTGAGATGCTCCAAACCGTCATGCTCCCTAACATGTGCGCCAAATTCCGGGATTTGGCCGAAGAAGCTGCCAGGGAAGTGATTGGGGAGCTCTTCCCTCTTGATGGTTCCTTTCCATGGGGCAAATTTGACGAGCTGCTTGACGACAGGCTCGAAGCTAAGGAGAAGGCCGTGGCGGAGAAGGCCAAGGAGGCGGTGAGGGCGAAGATGGAGAAGGAGACGGCCGCGGAGAAAGCAGCTCTTGCTGAGAAGGCTAAGGCGGCCAAGGAGGAAGCTGAGAGAATGAGGGCAGCTGAGGCTGCTGAGGCTGAGGCTGCTAAGAAAGCTGAGGCTGAGGCTGCTAGGAAAACTGCTGGGTTGCCCATCGAAGAAGATGCGGCTACCGCTGCTGATGGCAAGCAGCAACAGGCATAGGGAGACGGGCGGTTGTCACCAGGCTCACCCGGCGTCTCGGATAGTTTCAGCTGTTCGGGAGCCAATTATTAAGCCCTTCCTTCCTGCCATCTTTTGGCGCTCCAAATGACATATTTGTAACTTTTTGCTTTTCTTTCTTTGTATTTTGTACAACTTTGGTAGGTTGTGTTTTGGCTTATCCCTATGGGGACGGCCGTCGTCTGTATTCTCTTCACCTGTAACCTGTTATTATTTTTAATAAGAGTTCGTTTCTTTTGCCTTCGGTATGGCCGAGGTCTTTACCTTACTTCTTTTCCTTGCGCTAATAGTTGGGCGTCTCAACTGTATTTAGCGTTTTCACTTTGCCTCTGGCTTGGCCGAGGTCTTTTCTCGTTTTTGTCTGAGTCGTCCTCTTACGTTATTAATCGAGCGTCTCTTTTGTTTCCGCCTCGGCTTGGCCGAGGCAGTTTAGAGTGCGTATCTCAACTGTGTTTAACGCTTCTAAGGTATTTTGATTGTTTTTGCGAGTGTCAACTGCTACACCCGCGACTGTAGTGGTGTCTGCTTTCTGAGGGTGACCGCCGCTTTTGTCGGTATGACAGTGTGAGACGGCGTTTGTTTCTTGATAGAGAATGCCGCTCTTGTCGGTATGACAGTGTGAGCCGGCGTCTGTTTCTTGATAGAGGCTGCCGCTCTTGTCGGTATGACAGTGTGAGCCGGCGTCTGTTTCTTGATAGCGTGTTACGTGGCGTCTACCATTTGGAGTGACTGCGACGGCGTCACACCTCTGGGGGTGACTGCCATTACGTCTACTACTTTAGGTGACTGCGACGGCGCTTATTTCTTGATGGAGACTGCCGCTCTTGTCGGTATGACAGTGTGAGCCGGCGTATGCTTCTTCATAGCGTGTTACGTGGCGTCTACCATTTGGAGTGACTGCGACGGCGTCACACCTCTGGGGGTGACTGCCGTTACGTCTACTACTTTAGGTGACTGCGACGGCGCTTATTTCTTGATGGAGACCCGCTCTTGTCGGTATGACGGTGTGAGCGGCGTACGCTTTTTCATAGCGTGTTACGTGGCGTCTACCATTTGGTGTGGCTGCGACGGCAACACACCTGGGGGGTGACTGCCGTTACGTCTACTACTTTAGGTGATCTGCGATCGCGCTTATTTCTTGATGGAGACTGCCGCTCTTGTCGGTATGACAGTGTGAGCCGGCGTATGCTTCTTCATAGCGTGTTACGTGGCGTCTACCATTTGGAGTGACTGCGACGGCGTCACACCTGTGGGGGTGACTGCCGTTACGTCTACTACTTTAGGTGATCGCGACGGCGCTTATTTCTTGATGGAGATCTAGCTCTTGTCGGTATGACAGTGTGAGCCGGCGTCTGCTTCTTCATAGCGTGTTACGTGGCGTCTACCATTTGGAGTGACTGCGACGGCGTCACACCTCTGGGGGTGACTGCCGTTACGTCTACTACTTTAGGTGACTGCGACGGCGCTTATTTCTTGATGGAGACTGCCGCTCTTGTCGGTATGACAGTGTGAGCCGGCGTCTGCTTCTTCATAGCGTGTTACGTGGCGTCTACCATTTGGAGTGACTGCGACGGCGTCACACCTCTGGGGGTGACTGCCGTTACGTCTACTACTTTAGGTGACTGCGACGGCGCTTATTTCTTGATGGAGACTGCCGCTCTTGTCGGTATGACAGTGTGAGCCGGCGTCTGCTTCTTCATAGCGTGTTACGTGGCGTCTACCATTTGGAGTGACTGCGACGGCGTCACACCTCTGGGGGTGACTGCCGTTACGTCTACTACTTTAGGTGATCTGCGACGGCGCCTATTTCTTGATGGAGACTGCCGCTCTTGTCGGTATGACGGTGTGAGCTTGGCGTCGCTTCTTCATAGCGTGTTACGTGGCGTCTACCATTTGGAGTGATGCGACGGCGTCACACCTGGGGGTGACCGCCGTTACGTCTACTACTTTAGGTGATCTGCGACGGCGCTTATTTCTTGATGGAGACTGCGCCGCTCTTTTCGGTATGACAGGTGTGAGCGGCGTCGCTTCTTCATAGCGTGTTACGTGGCGTCTACCATTTGGAGTGACTGCGACGGCGTCACACCTCTGGGGGTGACTGCCGATACGTCTACTACTTTAGGTGACTGCGACGGCGCTTATTTCTTGATGGAGACTGCCGCTCTTGTCGGTATGACAGTGTGAGCCGGCGTCTTCTTCCTGCTAGTGACTAGCCTGAAAATGAACATCTTGATGAAAGACTTGGTCGATTTTACATTAGATATAAACATGCGTCGGGGTGCCCACAGCTGTTTTGGACACCTCCGCCGCTATACAAGGTCTACCAGTTTCCTAATGCCTCAATAGAGGCGCTCCTTCCCTGTCAACCGTCGGTCGCATCCATGAGGTCGCCCTCCTGTTGTAAGGATGAGCTTTTCCCCCTCTCTGACTGCTTCGCCACTTTGAGGGATTGCATGTTGCATCCTCTGGCAGATATCTGGACGTTGACCACCTCGTCCTTCTCGTCCTTGGAGACGAGCTTATGCGCTTCCCCCCGGTCCGAGACATACATTACTGTCAGGGCCCGGATGGACATCACTGCGTCGGCCTCGCTTAGAGTAACCCGGCCTATGAGAACGTTGTAGGCAGACGAGCCGTCAATGACCACGAACTCAGCTAGGACATTCTTAGCCGCATTCCCCTCGCCGAGCATCACCGGCAGTCTGATTGAACCCAGGGGTACCAGGCCAGCCTCGGAGAAGCTGTACAGTGGGTTGGTGCAGGGGCTCAAGTCCTTGATTTTCAGGCCGAGGCTGTGGAAGCACTCCCTGAACATGATGTTCGTGTAGGCGCCTGTGTCAATCAGACACCTCTTCACCAGGTGGTTGGATATGTCCAAGTTGACTACAAGTGGGTCCCTGTGAGGGGCGATGACTTCCTCGTAGTCCTTCCTTCCAATAGTCATATCGGGAATGTTGGAAGCGGGGATCGCTGTGTTGGGCACAAAGTTGATGGCCTGATACAGCTCGTTCAGGTGCCGTTTGTGCCCATGAGCTGACTCCCCGTTCTCGTTACCCCCGATGACTACATGGATCACTCCTATCCGTTGAAAAACGGATTTCTTATCTGAGCCGCTGGCGTCAGTTTTTTGGCCCTTGGCAACATACTTGCCGAGGCTCCCCTTCCGGATCAGCTCTTCAATGGCATTCTTCAGATGCCGGCAGTTGTCAGTGAGGTGACCGGTGTGGCCGTGGTACTCACAGTACTGGCTTGTGTCACCGTCCCCCTTTGGCTTGGGGGGGCCTTTCCCATGTGTGGCCCTTCTTTTTGCTCAGGGTGAAGACCTCGGCGGCCGATACGACCAGAGGGGTTTTATCGTGGTAATGCCTTTGGTAAAACGTTCCCGAACTCCCCCCGGCGCCCGTCGAGTCCTGTTTCCTGGCAGATCTGTCAGACCGTGACCTATTATTGTCACGGCATCTCTCATCGGATCGTGACCCGGTATTGTCACGGCGTCTTTCATCCGGGTTGTCATCCCGGCGGCTCTTCTTTTCTGAGGGCTCGGCCTCGCTGGGGCCTACCCAGGTCTTGTGATAGTCTTCCACCTTGATGGCCTGGTCAGCCATCTTCCTAGCGGCATCTAGGCCCAAACCCCCGTACTTGATGAGATCATCTTTTAAGTCTCCTCTTGGGAGGCCCTTCATCAGTGCGAAAGCCGCCAGTTCGGGGTTAATCTCCCGAATCTGCTGAACCTTGCCGTCGAACCTCTTCACATAGCTTCGTAGAGACTCGCCCTCCTCCTGTTTGATTGTTAGGAGGTCCGACGTCTCCACGGCCCTCCTCTTGTTGCAAGAGTACTGGGCTACGAAGGCGTCCTTTAGGTCGGCGAAACAGTATACCGAACCGTCGGGAAGCCCCTTGTACCAATTTTGAGCCATCCCATGTAGAGTTGTTGGGAAGACTCGGCACCAGACCTCATCGGGCTGCTCCCATACCGACATGTAAGACTCGAAAGCCTCGGCGTGGTCGGTTGGATCACTATCTCCTTTGTATGTGAACGCCGGAAACTTCAGCTTAGTTGGCACGACGGTGTCAAGGACATAAGCACTGAGGGGCTGTCTGACCACGTGTCGAATGACACGCGGCGATCGGCTCCTCGCATTTCTGGTCCGGCTCCTCTCCTCGTAGCGGGAAGGACTCCTCCTCCGACTCGGGCTTCTTCTCCGACTCTGCTGCGTCGGACTTCTCTGGCTTCTCTGAGGCAGGTCTCGTCGGTGCTGCGGCGACGCTGTCCTCCCGTGAGTACGGGGAGGGCTCAGGTCCACCACTAGCACTCTGGGCTCCTCCGGCGTCTTGGCAGGGTCGGCTTCTCCTAGTGCTCCGTTCAAATTTCTCGGAGTCACGTTTTTGGCCCTGGTCTCCTGGATGGTTCCCGCCGCTCTTGTCGGCGTGACAGTGTGAGCTGGCGTACTCCCAACTAGGTCCAGGAGCATCTTCAGTTTTGCTACGTCAACCACGTGTCCCATGATGGTGACCTGGTTGGCGGGCAGCGGCGTATCTGGTATTATCGGCATCCCGAATTCCGGTTGGATTATTCCGCCGGTGGAGGGGTGCACGACTCCAGAATTGTGAAAGGTATCATCTTGGTAGAGTGCGGTTTCGTCGGTCACGACTACCTCTTGTTGTTTCGACATCTTCTTAGCTTTTTGGGGTGAGTTTTTTTTGTTTATATTTTTTGTTTTTGGGAATGAATGTGACTAGCTTCTAGTGTCTTTTTCCCACAGACGGCGCCAATTGTTCCGGGTGTAATTCCAGAGCAGATATTTGTTACCACTCGTAGCTCGTAGAATGATGTCTTTGCTTGAATCCTCCTAGCGGTCTCCTGAAACGATGAACAAACTGAGGGCTCGGCTTTGGCCGAGCGTACTCACTCCGACACTCAAGTCAGTTAACTTAGAGAGGTAAGTTGTTGTTACTTGGCTAAGAGTATAATGTAGAGAGATAAGGAGGATATTACCAGATGAATAGTGGTTATTAGGTTAAATTGTGGATCCTTTCCTCAATGAAGGTTGAGGAGTATTTATAGACTTTCACCTTTTGTCACGTAGTGGCCAAGTGGCCAAATGGCTAGCAGGTGGAAAGACCGTTCTACCCTTGGCCGATGGACCTATGGCAGGCCGGCCGAGGGGTCTTGGATATGAGTACGCGGATATGTGCCTCGGCTGGCTAGTTGCCAGGCCGAGACCCAGGTGACAGGCCGATGGGATGCATCGGCTAGACTGTCTAAGTCGTTGACTTTGCTGTGGATGTCTTTGACCTTGCTCAATATGTTGACTTGGTCAGCGGTGCAGAATATGCCCCATCAGTATATATTATATATATAGGTGATTATTCTTGTCGGGTTAGTGTTTAATTATGCACTAGCTAAATCTTCTTTAATAAAATTGTAGCTATATTGTCCTTGTATGTAAATATGTCTCTATTTAGAAAGGCATATACTACTTCCCCAATTCTTATTTCAGACCAAACTATCCGTCTTATTAATAAGACGGATACCATATTCTCTCATAAAATACCCATTTAGGGTGAGTGGAGAAGCACATGGGGGGTCCCACCTTTGTCCCCTCTACCCATTTCCTCTCACACAACGACCCGTCTTAAAATCCGACCCGTCTTAACCAAGACTTACTCATACTACTTATATATAGGCTCACAAAGTCAACTTGAATATATATGCCTACTCTTTTGGTATCCGACATCGATTGTATTATATTGTAAACACGAGCTTGATCACAAATAATGCATCTGATTGTATTATATTTAGCAAAATCATCACACCCAACAATATGGAAATCGTACATTATAGTTACTCCGACCCGCTTATTTATTTGCCTATTTTATTTTGGGAATCTCAGTCAATTGTTTAGTTTCTATTTTAGAAATATATTTGACGACCATTTTGATCCTAAACACTCAATTTAGTCATTTAAAAATTAGCTTTCTTCTCGTTGGATACGGTTGCTCCGGATGAGGTTGACCCGATCGGTAATGATGATCTGATTGGCCCGGTCGTCGTCCCTGACGTCCCTGACCCGACAGGCCCGATCGTCGTCCCTAACTCTACTGGCCCGATCGCCAAGGCAGACCCGACTGACCCGATCACCGAGACTGGCCCGACTTGCCCGATCACCGAGACTGACCCGAAGGCTGATACGGGCCCGGCTAGCCCTGATGGCCCGGATAGCCCGAAGACCGATAGTGGCCCGTCTAGCCCGAAGACCAATATTGGCCCGGAGACCGATGTTTGTCCGGAGACGGATGCTGAATAGGAGACTGATGCTGATCCGCTACTGCCTCCTGGGTTTTACCTGGTGCCCTTTGATTCGGATGTTTCTTTTTCCTAAAACATTATCTCTGTGTTGCTGCGTAAGTCTACATATATTAGGTAATGGTGCTGTCTTAAACAAGAATCTAAGAAAATTCATGACTCAAAAAAAAAAAAAAAAAAAAAGGTAAATAACAAATGACCGAGACGGAGGGAGTATAGTGTAAACCACTATGATATAATAACATAAATAAAGTATGCAAATGACACAAATGATCAAATAACGTATATAAAAGTGAATAAATAATACCAAATACGCTTACAATACCACCAATACGCTAACATAAGTCAAAAACTAGGCTGAAATCCAACCTATCACAAGTACAAGCAAAACAAATGGGACTAGAAGAAAATCAAGAACAATAACAGCATTTATCCTATTGCGGACAATCGCAAAGTTAAATGACCAAAGTAGAAGGAGTAATAGATGAAAAATGGACAGTCTTGTGGGCACGTATATTAGCCAAGACAAGGGTGGACAAATTATGTTTTGCTTATTTATTTAAGCGGGTAGTTTAATATAATGTGTATTCTTAGGTCCGTTAGCCCAAAAGACTGAAAAAACAAGTTGTATTTTAAATATTGTGAAAGGATATCGAAGTTAGAAAAAATGTCATTAGAATATAATAGTATAACGAATTAAATAAAAATTGACGAAACACTCAAACCAATGTTGCGTGTTTAATTGACAAAACTATACGTTTTTTTTTAATTCTCACCATAATCTTTCAAAACAATGTCAACCATTTAATCTATATTGAATTATAGTTCACAAATAAAAAAATAAAAATTTATATACTAAAAAAAATCTTCTAAAGTTGAATAAATTACGTAGATAAAAAAATTGAAGACAATAATAATAATAATTGTGACAATATACTAATAAACATAGCAATATTCGTGGCATAATACTAATAATCCGTGGTAAACGTTTACAAAATTGTGGAAAATATACTCTGACGATGCAATATGTATTAATTAACAAAAAAACTTTTTTCTTACGAGTCCTTTCTGTCATCAGACTTAGTACGAACGCAAATCTAGGCTTGCATAACACCATCAACGTGACAACATAGCTAACCCCGTGAATTTTACGAGTAATAGAGCTAGTAATGGTTGAAAAGAGAAAGTCAAGTAGGTCGTCACTAAAGCAAAAAAGACAGGTAAAAATACGACTATTGTAGAATGGGCATATTAAGCTACAACTGTAACTTCATAATTTAGAACTTAATGAATGTTATAGGCAGATAAATAGAAAGAATTGAGTCATTAGAAGGATGAAAAGAAGAGCAGAAACCATCACTACAAATATAAGCTTACAGAAAAATGTCATCGCGAATAAAATAGTACAATGTTATATAGATGTTAACCTGTTTAAAAATGGGTAATGAAAAACATAGTAAAATAAAGTCCAAATACTAACAATATATACTTCAAAACACCAGTGAGTGTTTATTATATCATATAATAACGGGTGAATTGATAAAAACACTCCTTTATATATCAAAACTTTTAAATTACACCCCTTTATGTTTTTTTTACAAAATTACACCCAAAAACAATCATTCCTTTCAAAACTAATACCAAATTCTCACTCCGGCAGCAAAAAAAAGAGTATCCGAGTGAAATATTGTAAGATTTACTTAAATGTTAACATAAGTTCATATTATGACCTTCATTTAACTCATTTATCTATTCCCTCTTACAATTACTCATTTATATTCTGTCAAAAAAAAAAATTACTCATTTATTTCTATTTTTATCATTCACTTTCTCTCTCCTTTACTATCAACTTTCTTCCCCAAATTCTTGCCACTAATCTAGGCATACTGACCAGTAGTTATGTTTGTTGCTATCTCTCCATACTGCTCTCCTTCTTTACCCAATTATTGCCCAAATTTAGTGTATTTTACTTTCGTGTTTCTTATATTCATTAAGAATTGTAGCTACGTAATTGAGTGTTTGTCAAATGAACACTTTGATTCATTAAGTTGTATTGTTGCCCTGGAGAAGGTAATGAATGAAATTGATTGTGTGGCTTATTGATTTTGTTCAATGATTCTTCTTTGAACACATCAATTATCAATTAATGCAAAAGATGAGAGAAAATGAGTGCATTTTTCAGCACATTACTTATAAAATTCCAAGAACTTCTTCAGTCAAGAATAGAGATGGTGCACAATCTGAACTCGTTGATATGAATTTCGTTAATCTAAAATGAGATTGAATAAATTTAGGGGATTTAACCCTATTTTAAGTTTAGGGAAAAGTGAGAAATAAACTGTGAAGTGAGAGTAAAAGGAAAGAAGTTAGACTGATGATATGGTTTAGGGAGTACATAAGCCAGGGGTAAAACGGTCAGTTCACATTTTTTTGGGCTGGATAATGAGAGTGGTTTCAACTTTGAAGGGAATAGTGGTTTTTGGGTGTAATTTTTAAGAAAAAACATAAAGGGGTGTAATTTTTAAGTTTTGTTATATAAAGGGGTGTTTTTATCAATTCACCCTATAATAACATAAAACAAGATTTAGAACCAAGAGCCTTGTGCATTAATTGATAGATGAACCATCTCAACCAAAATCTTAAGATGATGGTTGAGGCCCAACTATTATAAATATTCCTATTACGCTCCCTCACTCAAATGCCCGTTGGGCTTGAAGAGTGGTTAGTTGTGCACCGGCTCCCCCGTACCGTGTGCAGGGTTTCCACTTCGAGTTTTTGAGGAGTTTTGAGGTTGCCGGGATTTGAACCCGTGACCTTTGGTCACACTGGCTCTGATAGCATTATAGATGAACCATCTCAACCAAAACCTTAAGGTGATGGTTGAGACCCAACTATTATAAATATTCCTATTATTAATGTCATTCAATCACACGCAAGCAGCATATCAAGCATAGCCCACTTACTACCATATGAACATTTCATTCCATCCTTAATACTTATCAGCTAGTCTTGCTATAGACGGATATAGCAAGAGACGGGTCAACTACCCTTAAAGTGGTGACATTTTTCGGCCCCACCTCACAAGTTGTTGTTTGTCTTATGCATAATATGGTATGTTACTTGGCCCGTCTCTAGTTATAGACGGATAGTTTTCGTCTATAACTAAGGGCTCTACAAAAGCCGACTCAGATCATTTACAGCCCTATAACGTAAGTGATCAAATTAAGTCATCAATTTTCATTTCGAGACAATTCATTCCGATTTAATCGAATAATTCGCAATTAAAGGGTCTTACAGTGTGAGAGGGTCCATCCAAGAGGTTCAATGCTGGACTCGAAATCGATCAAACCTTATTCTGAGTCGAGCATGGCCAAATTATAGTTGATTCTGAGCTTAACAGAGCTCGGTTCAGATGTTCATTTAGGCTCATTTTATTCTTTTTATTACACAGTTTTAGTATTTTGTAACTATTTTTATTCTTATTGAAATGTTATTTTTAGCATTTATGATTATATTTTGAGGAAATTGATAACGCCACACCCAAAATGTACTCCAACACCCATTATGTGAGAGTATTATAATTAATAGCTAAAATTTTTATTAAATGTTTTTAGAGTGGTGTGGACAGCGGGCCGCCCACGGGGGCGCTTGGTGAGAAGCGAAGACAAGCGTTTGCATTTTGTATGGAGTCGCCACCAATTTTTATGGGGAATTGGAACCGTTCGAATACCTCATGTCATGTCAAGACATAAAGTAGTGACATGAACACTAAGCAATCGTTACCCTTAGCATTCTATGTCTAGAATGACTCTCGTGGATGCCAATGAACACGGGTGCTCACGGAGATCTGGAGTAAGGGGTGAGGGTACGTATTAGGAAGCTCTTTTGATCGAACACCTAATCCCGCCCGCCTCGATAGCGGCCTCTACTAATGATTAGGGAAGTTATTCGTACTTGATATATCGTCGATTGTATGCATGCAATGCAACATCCATTGATTAATCCTAACATGTGAGAATTAGACTAAGTCGGTGAAACACGTAATTTATCATGCAATTAGGTCGAAGTAGGATTTTATGCTCAATTACATGTGAAAACATACAAGTGATACGAGAAATACAATAATTATAAATTACAATAATGAAAATTACAATAATTACAACGGATTAGGCGATTTATGTCGAAAATACCTTTAAAACGGATAATTTGAGAAAAAGAATAAATAAAGAATAAAATTAAATAAACGAACAGGAATTAACGTGATATTACGGATAATAGTTAATTAATACGTAAACTAATTAAACTACGTCAAGGCAAAACGAGAGTTCAGGGACAGAACTCAACCAGGAACAGGCGCAGCAGAGCTGCGTCCTTTGGAATAGGCGCAGCAGACGTTGCGTCTGTTCCTTGGCTCAGTTCTGGCTGTGAAGCCGTAATTGCAAGCCGTTAATGTCAATTGGTAATTTTAATGGATGATTAAATTATTTACTCGGATGAAAGTGATTAATAGGTTATTTAACATATGAATGGGTCATAAAAACAGTAAAATATGAGTGAGACGGATGCAAACGAATTAATTACAAGATGGAATAATTACAGAAGTGAATAATTACAGAAGTGAAAAATATTAATGAGTCCAACAAATTAAATCAATTGATTAGATTAGATATGGTGGATTAATGACGAATATGAAATGAACATGTGAATAAACAGATGAAAACTATATCAAAGATCGAATTCCAGAAACTCAATATGAACAAATTGAATCTCTACAACCCGGAATTGAATGTAATGACGAAAACCCGCAAATATTGGATTATAAGGGATTTAAGTCGGGTTAATGACGAACTAAACATGTTAATGATGAATAATAAATATACATGTGAATTATTGATGATTATGACGAAGAATTAGCAAAACAAACGAAAACAAATAAAACTTTGACGAATAACAGAGGACGAAGGAAGAAGAAAGGAAGCAGGAACTGCGGCAGCCTCACGAAGAGGCGCAGCAGGTGCTGCGCTCCTTCGAAGAGGCGCAACAGTTGCTGCGTCCTTTCTCGACGTCTGTCTACTGGAAATCCGTAAAAGAGGTTTCTTTAAAGACGATTTTATAAATCGGTTTTAATGGTATTTTCGACGTAAATCTTACAATTGTGATACGATAATTAAAAATACAATAAATAAAAGAGGATTTACACCCTCAGACTTACATGTTGACGAAACGAGAAGAACTAAGATATCGATTAGTGATGCTCGACGCGAATGCAAAGAGAGTGCCCTCGTAAGAGGAAAACGATTGAGTTGATTGATTAAATTGATTGATTATTGTGTAGTTGGTCAAATTGGTCGGTCATGCAACGGAGAGGCTGGTACCCGGAAGGATCCGAGCTTACGTGGTCGAAAGTTCAAGCACGTAGGCGCCAATTAGTAAGAACAAAGTCTAGAATGCAAAGGGAGAAGAGAAGGGCGGACACTCGCGTGAGAAATATGAGAGGCAAAGGCTCCTATTTATACTAATCACGTGAAGGAGTTAGGGTTTCGGAGACTCTTTGGAAGTGAATCTCGGAAAGATATGAAAAAGATACGTGCAACACGCAGAGAAGGGCCTGGGAAGAGGCGCAGCGCGTGACTGCGTCTCTTGGAAGAGGCGCACACTGCTGCGTCTATTCCCGGAGGTTTCCTCCGCCGAAGAAAGATTTCCGCGTTTGAGATATGGTAGGACGGAAATAATCCGATCTTCCTTAATATTTAATATGAATATTACGGGATATTATTTGCCAAAAGATAAAACTTGTGAAATATGGAATAGAAATATCCGGAACATTCCAGAACATTCCGACTCGGGATTTAACAGATTATCGAAAAATGGAGACGGTTTTTGACCGGACTCGAATGTACTCTAATTACTGCCAAAACGACCGTATCAGGACGTAGATGACAACTGTGAGGTCGACATTAATATTTGAGCAATCACTTGACGATAATCTTACGAACTGTCACAAATCGTTCCGCGTATCAAACATGCGGCCCAATCATCACCGGGTGGTTTGCGGGAGGTGCAGAAATGAGGTATCTACAGAGCCCCCACTTTGACTGAGGCTTGGACAAGGCGAAAGTCAAAGTATAGCCATCAGGTCAATCGAATATTACAACTTGACGACTATGGCGACGCGAGGCGGCTCAAGGGGTCTGAACCAAAGACCTATCGTCGGGAACATTTTAGAGTCTGTCGACTATCGGGGAGGGTCGTTTAAAGTCCATTAGACTACGTAAGGAAGCTCGCCAGCCATAAGAAGAGACCATACCTGAGATACCCCTGGGTGAAACGGGACTGAAGACGCTTCGGCAAAACTCTTTGGTCTGAAGATAAATTGGTGTCTGAAGGCATTAGGGGTCACAGGGATTCTGAAGAAACTTCTTAATACTTTATGAAGGCTAACTCTGAAGGCTACCTCTCTCTGAAGGACAACTCTCTCTAAAGGACTGAAAGGATACTTAACTGAAAGGGGTTATCTGAAAGATTAAGATAAGTTTCTGAAAGATATGAAGGCTTTGATTTGAGAACTTCTGGAGCACGGCACCCTGGTCGAACTCCGCGGGGAAACAAGAAATATTGAAAGGCAGCAGGACGTCGGTAGAAACTGCTGGGGAATCCGCTTGCGTCGGTCTCAAGCGAACTCTGGCAAAACTTGAGGTTGAATCTGCTTGCGTTGGTCTCAAGCAAACTCTTGCTGGGGAATATATTGACGACTAGGAACATCTTGACCGTCATGGGAGAAATCTTGAGTGAGCAGTACTGCAAAATACTACTGCGCTGGATAAAAGGAATTGAGCAATACTGCAAAATACTGCTGCGCCGGATAATAATACGCAACGGTTCGCCGCTGGCTGATGAAATGCGGGCCGGAACGAAAGAGAATCATCGAAACGGACCAAAAGAATATAACAGCGTCAAGGAAGAGGCGCACCAAAGATGGGCCCACAAATAACGAACTTATAACGAATTTTTGAAAATCCGTATGAAGGGAACACAAGGAAGAGGCGCAGCAAGAGCTGCGTCTCTTGGAAGAGGCGCAGCGCCTGCTGCGTCTTTTCCCCAATTTGGCTTTCCTGCGTAAAAACGCGAAATCAGAAGGGATTGTATTTCATTATTTTGAAACACAATTCTTGCAATTTCTCTCTCAAATCTTCACCATTTCCGTCGAGGTTTGATCCAAAAGCTTGCATTAATCATGACTAATCGAGGTATGTATTCCAATCTTGCATTAATCAACTACATTTGTTGAATTTTGAGCCGCGAGATTTAGGGTTTTCGACCCTTTGGATCGAAAATTTGGGGCTTTTCCCCCAAATAGATTTGCCATGCCAAATTGATGTTAGAAACGGATAGTAGGCAATGTTAGGAACATAACCATGTGTTTGCTTCGAATTTTTGTTGAGTTTTGAGCTCTTGAGTGAAATTTGAGACAGTTTCTGACTAAATCAGAAATTGCTTCGAAAATAGCCTTAGGAATGCCCATTTGCGATGAAATTTGATATTTGGGATCCTTGGATGATGGGTAAACTTTCTACCATCTCGGAATTTTGGTTTGTAACAACTTTTTCGGGACACTTTGCTAGGGCATAATCGCCGTTATAGCGAAATGCTGCCGAATTTTTGACTCGAACCCGGAACTAGGCTTCGAATTGGACTTGACTTGACCCAATTTATCACATGAGTGATTGGGTTGACGGGAACATGGCCAAAGATGGCATGGAAAGGGCGTTTTCAGGGCTTTGGAGGCTCGAAAACCCCTTAACAAAGGCTTGTCGTCATGTGACGCGGCCTGAATTTACTTTAACGTTGCATGTGATGATGCTTCTACTTCTGGGAGGACTCCCATGGAGATAGACGCCACTACTGTTGAGGAGGCTTTAGAGCAAGCCTTCACCGCTGCGGTGATGGCTGCTGAGTTTCACGAGGAGGAGGCCGTCGAGGAGGAGGAGATCCCGAGACGAGCCAACGTCGGGCGAGGGGGTCGTCAGCTGAGGGGAGCTTTTGCGTGGGCCGAGACCTGGGAGAGTAGGCACCTTGTGTGGGCTGCAGAGGGTCACCTGTCCTACAGGACGGTGAAGAGCCTGGTAAATAAGAATTCACTACTCACTACTTGTCCTCTTTCATTCTTTTTGTCTAAATTTCTTTCAAATTTCAGCCAAAACTAAAGATAGCTTTGTTTCAAATCATTATAGGAGGCCGGTAACATCAGGTCGTTCTCGGGTTACACGACAGCGATGGAGCACTACGAGCGGCTGTCGGCGGAGGAGAGGGCCATGATCGAGCGTGGAGCGTTCGGTCCTCTGGTTCAGGTCTGGAGGGATATCGTGAAGAGGAAGTTGCGGGCTAACCTTAGCCTGGTCCGTGCTTTCTTGGACCGATTCTGGGATACGACTTCCACATTTCACCTGCCTTTCGGTGAGGTGGGAGTCACTTTGGAGGATTACGGCATGATTTCTGGTCTGCCGTGTGGGACCGAGGAGATGGTGTGGCCGGAGACTGCCATGAGGGCGGACTCGGCCGAGGCGAGGAGATTGATCGGCTGGAACTTGTCGCCGAAGGTGTTGCGATCTTAGGGTTTAGTACCCAAAGACTTACGTTCGAGACTACTTTGCGGGGAAGACCCGGCGCCGGTGACGATCGAGGGAGGGAGACGGCTCCTTGTCCTTGCACACCGAGCAGAGGGCTCGTCTCGTGGGCGTGGTGGTTTCTTTGTCTTCGATTTATCTCGGAGACAAGGGCGAGAGGTCATCGACGAAGCTTCTTCCCTTTCTTTCGACCCGAGTTCCCCAGGGCGCCGGGACTGGGTCACTGCTGGTTTTGCGGTCCTCATCCGCTTCATGAGGGCCATGGTTCGTCCAGAGCTGATGGAGAAGGGGACTTCTCCAGGTGCTGTCGGACCTGGACTACTGTTTGGAGGTATGAACCTTCCTTTTAATAGCAAATTCCTTTCTTTATTGAATTACGAAAGATCGTCACTGATTATTCTGCTTTACAGGCGTGGGTGTACTCCTACTTCCCGAGTCTCGCGCCTAAGAGGACGGAGCCACTGGAGAAGGCCTATCCTGTGGTGAGGGATTGGGTGATGTGCCGGACGAAGAGCAAGCGTTCTTCTCACAATGTCTACCGGCGGGACGTGAACGCCCTTCAGCTGAGCAGCGTGAGCATCCCACTCGTATTCATTTATTTTATCCTTTGCCTTTACTTGATCATAGGAATGATCTTTGCCTTATCTTGTCGCAGTGGGTGCCCAGACCTTGGGCGGAGTACGCTGGAGCGCCTCCTTTTGTCGCTGAGGTCCTTCGACCTAGGAGCCCGAGTCGGCTGCTGTTGTGGACGTCGATGGGTCCTGTGTGGTATCTGGGCGAGCGTTTGGCTCGTCAGTGCTCTCGGGACGCGTTGACGGTTCATGTTGATCCTCCCAGGACGATGTTTAGGAAGCCTTCTGATGCTGAGAGGGAGGCGGACCTGGCTGGTACCAGTGGCGACGACCTTCTTCTCTCTGGCGAGGATTACTCGGCGTTCCTTTACGGGAGGTCATGCGTCGCGATAGTGGTGAGTATTTTTACTTTTCCTTGATTTTGATTTTACGACGAAAGATCATCGGTTAATGAGAGCTATTTGTCTTTGCAGGAGGTCGAGGCGGCGGGCGTCGAGCCCCAAGTGTACCCCGAGACCCTTGAGTACACTGACGCGACCGGGAGGACGACGATCTCCGAGCTGCGTGACTTTGACGTAGCTGTGACGGATGCTGGCCTAGACGACTGGCAGCATCTGATTCGGAGGGTGAGCCTCCAGCTTATATACCTTTCGTGTAAGAACACATTTGATTAAGCTTGTTTAATTTGCTGAGAATTTCCTTTGAAATGCAGGTCGCACCGTCTCGGTTCGTGGCACTATGGAGGGTGGCCAACCGGCTACGAGCTACCGCCATCGAGGCACTCGTCGGTGGTCGAGGTCGTCAGGTATGAACCTCATTTGATTTCTCTTGATTTTTGGTTTCCAATTTTGCTTGAATTGATTGACATGAGCCAATTTACTTCTGTTTACAGGCTGGCCGCGAGCTGGAGCGAGAGTTGACCCAGTCTCGGGAGGAGACAGCTCGCTTGTTGAGGGAGCTCGAGGTTCGGGACGCCGAGATCGCCGTTCTGGTGGCGAGAGTTGCCGAGTTGGAGGGCGCCCAGTAGTAGTTTTGTGTAGTTTTGTAGACTTGTACATTTGGACATCTAATTTTGAACATTTTTGGACTTCGTTTGGGGCGCAAGCCCCCAGTTTGATTGTACATTTGCCCTGTTTGGTGTATATACGACGGCCTGAGTGCCTTTGCTGCTGGGTTGTGTTGCTTGTATCTGCAGGTTAGTTCTCGAACAGGTTTGGTAGATAACGGTTTACGCCGTCATGCTGCCGAAATTTACATGGAAATCACGCAAAACATACATTTTATACATATGGCCTTAATTAGTGCAAAAAAGACTCAAAAGAACACAAAAATGCAAAAATGCAAAAATTTTGCCGGAAATGACCGGACGGTAGGGAGGGTTACCCCCTAAAAAAAAAAGAAAAAGAGAAATCCATAAGTGTAGAAATGAAATGTTGAAATCCGTTAAAAATGAAAACAAAAGAAAATTATTTCCCAAAAAGAAAATGAAATTTATTTCCTAAAAATGAAAAAAAATGAAATTTATTTCCTAAAAAGAAAAGGAATTTTAGTGTGATGAAATGGCGAAGGCGTCGACGTTGCCTTGAATTGTGTGCCCGCGAAACATGGTAATCTTCCCGTATTTACCAAAATAATAACCCGCAGGAATAGGAAATCATGCGTTATAGAATTAGGAAAGATCCAACGCGGAAATCACGAGAGTGAGATCAGGAAGAGGCGCAGCATGAGCTGCGTCCCTTTGAATAGGCGCAGCGGGTGCTGCGCCTGTTCCCAAGCTGGTCCGTTCTGGCGGATTTTTGGAAACAACAATTAGTATAAATAGAAGCGTCGATGGAGTTTTAATTCACATAAATCTTCCGTCTTTTCTCCGTCTATTCACATAAAAACTCCCAAAATAAATCTTCAAAAGAAAATTATCATCATGAATACTTTGGAGATCCGCTTGAAGGAATGGACCAATGAATTTTCAAATATGGAGAAGCATGACATGGGTGCTTATAGCCTTGGGTCTTTATTGAGTTTGAAACTCATTAAGATTGTAAAACCATTCTTGGATGCTTGCCTTGACTATTGGGACCCGAATTATCATGTTTTCGCGTTCCCAGGAGGTGACATTTGCCCATTTCCTGAAGAAATAGCTGCTATTGGTGGGTGGGATCTTGAACACTTATCTGCCATTCCTTCCACTTCACAAGGGTATAAGATCAAATTCAGAGACTTGCTTGGACTGACCAGACTTGAGGTGGATCGTCTAGTTACCCTGAAAGGTGTGAGAATGTTGGACTTTATTGATCGATTTATCAACAGGGCCGACCCTACTGTTTCTCATGTTGCTAGGAGGAGGGCATTTGGCTTTTGTTTGTTGCACGTGTATGTCTTGCACGGGCATGTTGATGAAGACTTGAGAGGTGATCCTTGTCTTTTGGGCCTTATTGAGCAAATGGAGCTGCGCAGGAGCCCAACTTGCTTATGCTTAGGGGAGATTATTTTGGGCTTGGATAATAGGAAATCCAACCGTGATCTGCCGTTTTTGGGGAGTCCCGTCATTTTGCAAATAAAAGACATCTTTTCTCTTTTTTTTTTTTTTTTTTTTTTTTTTTTTTTTTTTTTTTGGTGTCTAATACCTGCTTTTGGTAGGTTTGGCTTATGGAACGGCTCCGATTGATCGAGCCCCCAGTCCATGCACTTTCTTATCATTCCCGTATGATTGCGATGAGGACGCGGTTGTACATGGTGGACTTCACCCGGGTCTGCGATTATTGGAAGAACAAGCTGAAAAGTGATGATGGTCCGTTGATTCGGTGGGTCGTACCGTGGTGGCACCTCAAGTCTGTCACTGGAGTGTCTTCTTTGGATCCCACTAGGTCCGTGCACATTCCGGGATTGGAGTTCATGGTATGCATTTTTCCGGAAAGATTGATGAGGCAAGTTGGGCTGAAGCAGACGATCCCGAGGCTTGACACCGTCCCGCAGACTGCTATGACGCTTACTACCGAGAGCCGAAGAGAGTGGGATATTAAATGGGCCCAAAGAAACATGTGGTTCTTGAACTTCTCCGCCAATGCTTTATGGGTGTCGGATTCCTATCTGAGGTGGAGAAAGGCTGCAACTCCGGAAGAGCGCGAGAGACTGAGGAAACGCGAACCTGTTGACTACAAGGTGCGCGAGGGAGAGAAAGAGAGGGAGAAGCATCTGACAGAGGGAGAAGAAGAAGTCGGGCTTCAGGTCATTCGTCCTTCAAAGAATTCAAAGACTACTCCTGTTGTAGAGATGGTGGTTGGCAAGAATGGAAGAGTCCGGCCTCGAGAAAGACCGTTGGTGATTAGGTCTGAAGTGGTGCAAGAGCGCCCAGCTCGAGGTCGTGACAAGAAGTATGACAAGAATGATAAGGGCAAAGGGAAGATGGAAGAATAGCCCGAGTCTTTATTTATTATTTGATTATTATTATTATTGTTGTAATAAAAAAGAGGGATTTTTAGAATCCTAGCCTATTCTATTATTATTATGTAACGTACTACTATTATTTTAGGAATTTGAATAAAAAAAAAAGGTTAAATGGTTATGAAACCGTTGTGATTTTCTACTTATTATTCTTGTCGAATTTCAAATGCAATGCAAATGTCCTTCTATTTACATTTTAGGTATAATGGGTTGAATCCTGTGAAGGATTGCCTACGTATTCACTTTAAAAAAAGCGAAATCAAACCCTTGCGCGTAGTTCGAGTAAATGTAAAAGAATAATTGTTCGAAGCAAGAGCTTGTAATGAACATAGAAAATAAGCATGAGCTTTTGCTTGTTCTCAAGGTGCGAATTTAGTTTATTTGATGATATGAGGACGACAAATTTGTCAAAATGCAAAAGCATAGTAACACTTAGCTTATTTCAGCTTGGCCAGGGGCCGTTTATTTAGTGCCACAAGAGCGACACATGGGTTTACGCGAGGCGCGTGTTTGGTCCTATTCTAGGCATAGTATCGTTTCAGTTGGTCAAGGTTTGTGGGGTTTGAAAACTCGTTCCCATCTAGGTCTGTGATTCTAACCGCGCCCCCTGGGAGTATGGATTTGACTAGAAATGGTCCGGCCCAATTAGGTTTGAATTTTCCCCTTGGGTCGACAGGTAAAAGAGCTCTAACCGATTTGAGTACTAAGTCTCCTTCTTTGATGTTTCTTGGCCTAACCCTTTTGTTGAAAGCTCGTTTGATACGTGCTTGATATGTTTGGACATTATGCAAGGCGCGTAGCCGACGTTCATCCAGGAGGATGAGTTCTTCATATCTATCCCTTTTCCAATCGGCTTCCGGGATTTGGCTTTCGAGTAAAATGCGCAAGGATGGTATTTCTAGTTCGACTGGTTGTACAGCTTCCATGCCGTAGGTCAAATAGAAAGGAGTAGCCCCAGTGGGCGTCCTAACTGATGTACGATACCCCCATAAAGCAAAGGGTATCTTGCTTGGCCAATCTCTATAGTTGTCAATCATTTTCTTGAGAATTGTGACAACATTCTTATTCGCCGCCTCTACCGCGCCGTTAGTCTGCGGTCTATAGGGCGAAGAGTGGTGATGCTTAATCTTGTATTTGGCTAGCAATTGCTCGGTTTCAGCTTGGAAGTGTGACCCATTATCGCTAATGATCTCATGTGGGCAACCATATCGACAGATGATGTTGTTTTGTATGAACTTTGCCACATTTTTAGCTGTAAGACCAGTGTAGGAAGCCGCTTCTACCCATTTGGTGAAGTAGTCAATTGCTACTAGAATGAAACAGTGACCTCCTGTTCCGGTTGGGGTTATATTTCCGATTATGTCAATTCCCCATGCAGAAAAAGGCCAAGGAGATGTCATTGTATAGAGCAATGAAGGAGGGACATGTTGCACATTCCCGAAGATTTGACAATTGTGGCAATGTCTCACGTATTTGATGCAATCAGATTCCATTGTGGTCCAATAATATCCCAAACATGTGATTTTATTTGCCATCATAGGCCCACTCATGTGGGGACCGCATTCTCCATCATGGACTTCTTCCATCACCTTTTGTGCCTGTGAATGATCAAGGCAACGTAGGACTACACCAAGAGATGTTCTTTTGTATAATTCTCCTTGCATCAGAATGTATTGGGAAGCTAATAGGCGTATAGCACGTTGTCCCCTCTTGTCCATATCCGGTGGATAGGTACCATGGAGCTTAAAATTCAAGATTGCTTGGAACCAGGGTTCCTGCGCGATTTCCTCTTCATCGGTGATTTGGTGGACATAAGCCGGCTCTGACCGTCGTTCGATGCACAAAGGCATGTCCATCATGTGATCTGGCATATTTATCAAAGATGCAAGTTTCGCAAGAGCGTCTGCAAATTGATTTTCCTCTCGAGGTAGGTGTAAGTAGGTTATGTGATCAAAGAATTGAGCCACTTGGTCTATCCTAGCCTGATAGGGTGCAAGGCTTTCACTTCGGATTTTCCATGATCCCGTAACTTGGTTGATGATCAGTGATGAATCCCCATGTACTCGGAGGTTTTTGATTCCTAAGCTTACTGCCGCCTGTAGTCCGATGAGACAAGCTTCATACTCTGCGGCGTTGTTAGTCACCTCGAAGTCGAGTTTGACAGCAATCGGTGTATGCTCACCTTCAGGAGAAATGAGCAACACTCCTATTCCGAATCCTCTTAAGTTTGATGCTCCATCAAAGTACAGATCCTAGGAGTCTACATCTGTTTGAAGTATATCCTCGTCGGGAAATGACCAAGTATCTATGGTTTGTGCATCGTTGATAGGATTTTCTGCGAAGAATTCGGCGACGGCGCGACCTTTTATGACTTTCAGTGGCACATATTTAAGGTCGAATTCTGAGAGCATCAGAGTCCATCTTGCCAGACGTCCGTTGAGGACGGGTTTCTCGAAGAGATATTTGACTGAATCCATTTTGGAGTATATCTTGACGGAGTAGCTAAGCATGTAGTGACGTAGCTTCTTCGTTGCCCACACAAGAGCGAGGCATGTCTTTTCGAGTTGTGAGTATTTGCACTTATATTCCAAGAACTTCTTACTTAGATAGTAAATAGCTCTTGCTTCACTTCCTACAGTTTGAGCCAACATAGCACCCATGGCGGTTTCGGTTACTGTGAGATATAAACCAAGAGGTTGATCTCGTTGTGGCGGCATGAGCACTGGTGGTTTAGCCAATATCTCCTTGATTCGGTCAAACGCCTTTTGGCAATCATCATCCCACATGGTGTGGTCTGTTTTCTTGAGTTTCTTGAAGATAGGCTCACAAATCATCGTAAGTTTCGATATGAATCGACTTATGTATTGTACCTTTCCTAGGAATCCTTTGACTTCTTTTTCTGTTTGGGGTTGTGGCATTTCGATCAGCGCTTTGATTTTGGAAGGATCTATTTCTATTCCTCTTTGACTAACCACGTATCCCAGGAGTTTGCCAGATGTTACCCCAAATGTGCATTTCTGAGGATTGAGCCTCATGTTGTACTTTCGTAGCCTTGCGAAGAATTTGCGAAGGTTCGCAATATGTCCCTCTCTTTCTTTGGATTTGACGATCATGTCATCTACGTATACCTCAACTTCTTTGTGCATCATGTCATGTAGGAGTGTAGTTGCGGTGCGTTGGTATGTAGCTCCGGCGTTGATCAATCCAAACGGCATTACTGTATAGCAATAGGTTCCCCATTGGGTGACGAATGCGGTCTTATGTATATCTTCCATGGCCATTGATACCCGTCGCTGTGAGTACCAAAGATAATATTTATAATTCCTATTAAGACTAACCTAGGCTAGTGGTAACAGGGTCGATCCGCAAGGAGGCAGTTGTAAACTTTAGTTGTTCTATGATCAGTCAAGGGTAACTGTTGTGGGGGTTGGTTGAATTGGTCTATAACTAATAACAATAAGAAGAAAATAAACTAAAGATGTGGATTAAACAGATAAAAGAAAGGTACTAGGATGGTCGGGTCATTACGGCTTCTGGCGGCAAAGAAACTAAGTCGGTCTGAATTAAACACAAGTAAGGCGGGAAATAAGAGGTCCTCTCGGTCCACTCCTAACAAATAGCATCTCTCGATCTCGCTATAGGTCCCTAATGTCACTAATACTGACTTTCGTCCTGAAAAGCGACTAATGGTCTAAACTATACCTATCTTTCGATCTTTAGCACAGTTTAGTCGAATTAATTGATGGTCAAATAACCTACCCTACCTTTCGGTCTAATGGGTCGGTCACAAAATAGGTATCTAACTGGTCGCATGCATTCAACTCGTCAGATACAAGATTAAAAATAATTAAGACGAAGATATCCTTACAAGGTCGATCGATCGACCAACAATGTCGATCGATCGACCGACACGCGGGTTCAGTCCGTGTCTAACCTATTGCCGCCTAGCCATAAATCGCCTACATCCTAGCACTAGCTATTTAGCTACTCATGGCAATGATGAAAACTATAACAACATTAAAGATTAAGACTAAAGAATTCATGCTTAAATTGATAAAGAAAACAATAAACATAAATAATAAAACGGCTTAGGGAATTAACTAACAATTCTTATACTAGCGAAAATAAAGAAGAACAGGAATTAGGGCGGAGAATACCGAGAATTCAAAGGAAGATTAAGATTAAGAACTGAAAGATCCGATGCAAAAGTCGATATATCAAACCCTAATTCGAAATAAGCTAGAACTAAAGTAATCTTGTATGTGATATAAAAACTTGATGATCAAAATCGAATGTTATGTTACGTTATATAGCAAATAAGCGCAACATCTATTTCCTAAAACCTAAACTTCACGGGCCTTGAGTTTCTCAATCTTTTAAATCCCGTCTGGAATCGAAATCGTCGATCGATCAAGATGCTTTGGTCGATCGATCGCTCCTCAAAGAACAAAGTAGCTTCGAAACGAGCCTTGGTCGATCGATCGATTGGACTAGTCGATCGATCGCTAAGCGCTACTTGACTTCTTTTAACTCGTGGATTCGTCCTTTGGGCCTTGGATTGCGCACCAAGCTCGTTCCTTAAGCGGTTCCTTTACGTCATTTACAATGCAAACTTACTCGGGAACCGATTTGGCTTGATTTCCCGCTAAATTCTCCACATTTATGCAATAAAGTATAAAAGCACGAAAGTAGAGGAAAATAGAGAAATATGGGCATATATGGCACAATTGAGCTCAAAATGCGTGTAAAAAGAGATGTAAAACATCATATAAATGACACGCATCAAATCTCCCCAAACCAAACCTTGCTTGTCCCCAAGCAAGAACTAGACTCGATCTAAAGACCTAATGGAACGAGTTCAATCTCAGAGCGAAATGCAAACTGTAAGGCCTAAACCAATTTAATACACAACCAACAATCAACTAGTAATGTGAATCATGCAAACGAATTATAAAGTCGTCAAAAACTGCTGAACCGTTGACTATAGAGACTTATCAAACTGGACTCTCACGGGTCGCTCAAATCACTCAATTAAGCACGGGTGAAAATATGTAAAAGATAGAAGGAATTAATTTTATAGTGACTCTCACCTAACTACGACCTATGAAGACATGCCAGCAATAAATTATGAAGACGACCTCTATGACCGTACATACGCATTCCAACCAAACAGATGACCATTGACACATGCCGAGGTATAATTATGGAAATGTGAGGTATGGGTAAGAAGAGGCAAAACATTTTATGGTAAAGTGGAGGTACAGGTGATCAAGCTAGTACCAAAACGGAACCAAAGGTACAACATCCAACTTCTTTTTCATAATCAAACGAAACGGTGCTATAGCAAGCACAAAACTCACAATCTCCAAACTATCAAATCAATAAACTCCCCATAGGATATAAACGAATCATGGGAGCAAAAATCGCCAAAAGATACAGGATAAAGTATGCGAATTGATTTTTTTTTTTCTTTTTCTTGAACGTTAGTCGATCGACCTAAAGGATCAGTCGATCGACTACTTTGAACAGTACAGGAACTTTTCTTTCTTTTTCTCTTTTTTCAAATCATTTTTCCATTTTTTTTCTTTTGTTTCTTTTCTTTCCTTCTTTTCATCTTCCCAACAATATCTCAAACATGAGCAAATGCTACCAAAAACGCGTAACAATCCCAAAAACTAGGCTACTAGCTTGACAAAGGCAGGCTATGTGTAGTATGTAGTAAATAGGACAAAAAGGGATATTTTTGGCAGTGTGGAGTTATTGGGTAAAATGAGAAAAGGAAACCTCTACCACATGTGTCAACTAACCACAAACCGAATGCATACAGGTATTAAGTAGATCAAATTCATAATTATGCAAATTAAGGAAACATGCCTCATAAGGAGTACTACTCACATTCCTAGATGAACTGGTCATGAATGACACCAGTTATAAGCTCTAAAAACTCAGAAAATATGATGTAGCTTGCCAATTATCAAAGTCAAGTCTATAGTTCAGCAAATAAATTGACGAAAACTCGTAGATATGCACTTATGATTCTACTAATAACATGTAAGTCAAGCAAGGCTCAGGCAAAACAGGTGCATAAGCTAAATCATCCTTGAAATACTACCGTTCCGACTCGACCTATATGCTGAAATAAACGTGCATTTTATGGAAATTTTTGAAATTTTTCAATTTTTTTTTTTTTTTTTTTTTTGATTTTTCTGTATATATATGTGAAATGAAATAAACAATGCAAAACAAAATGTAAACGTGAATGCAAACAAATGAATGAAGTGCGGCGCAAAACCCTTCCCCAAACCAAATCGCACAATGTCCCCATTGTGCAAAATCATGTAATGAAAGCAAAGAGAAATGGGAATTTGCGAGAAAAAGGGAAATAAAAACAAAGACGTAAAGTAAAGACTTGGGAACTCACAAGACTTTAAGCGCAGCAAAGGAAACCTCCCAAACCAAATGAGCTAGGAGGTTTCAAAGAGCTTGGCAGCGATGCTACCAATAAGAGACCTGAAAAGACAATTAAAACCACGCATAAGACTGAGAGAAACAATTTTGGAACGTAAATATTGTGCAAAAATGAGGAAATAGAAGAAATAGACAATTTGACGGAAATAAAGCGGAGTAGAAAACTCCCTTAGGTCCGCATATCGACCAAACACAGCAGGGGAGAGGTCGTGAAAGAATATAGCAGCAGCAGCAGTCGATCGACCTAAAGAGGCAGTCGATCGACAAGATGGTCGTGAACAGTAGCTCCTGTAACCCGCAACTCAGTCGATCGACCAATGATGTCAGTCGATCGACTGAAAACACTGCTGCAGTGTCTTATTTCTTCGTAATTGCTCAATGTTTTGAGCTGATAAGCTCTAAATACCTGCAAATGCACAATAGTACGCGCCAAAAATTGCGCAAAACCCGGAATAAAGTCTAAAGGAAATAAAAATCCTAAGCAAACGAAATAAAAGCGAAGTTTTCGCGCACACAAAAGCAATAAAAAAAATAGTTCGAAAGCAATAAAATGCAGTTTATAACGAATTTGATCAACTAATAGTTGATCAAAAAGGACCAAGGGATGGCCCACTTCGTCGGCTTCTGGCTACTAGAGGTAGCCTCAATGGTGCTCATCTTATCGGTTGCACCTTTCCCAGCTTCGACAGTCGGAGAGTTCAGCTGATCAGCTTCGTCATCTCCCCAATCAAGGACTTCCTCGGAATCGTCGGACTCCAAATCTGCCCATCTCACCTTAACGGGCTCATCTTCCACCTCCTCGTCAGTCCCATAACTTAGGCATCCAAGACCGCCTCTTGAAACGATCGGCTACTGCGCACTGGAGCATCCAAATGCTCTTCCTTCCCCAAACCAGCTCCTGCATTATCTAAAACAACAATTTCTTCCTCCTTCTTGCTCCCGATCTGGGGCGGAGGGGTTAACACAGCAGTAGTAATAGGGACAGTCGGTTCAGGAAGCACAAAGTACGATCTCTTTTCAGAGACCGTATTACAGGTGACAGGCCACATGGCATCCTTTTTCTTAGCCGGTTGGGCAAAAACAATAGAGTGTTTCCCAACCTTGAAGGTCAAGGTTCCTAAACCGACGTCGATGACTGCACCAGCAGTGTGCAGAAATGGCCTACCTAAGATGATCGGTATATGTTCATCCTCAGGCATATCTAGGACAACAAAGTCGACAGGGAAGAAGAACTTCCCTATCTGGACGGGTATGTCCTCTAGGATTCCTATAGGCTCGACCGTAGATCGGTCAGCCATCTGGACTGTCATTTCTGTGATAGCAAACCGGGTCAACTTGAGTCTCCTAGCTAAACTCAAGGGCATGACACTTATACTGGCCCCTAAGTCACACAATGCCTTCTCAATTGAGAAGGTACCTACTTTGCAAGGGACAGAAAAGCTGCCCGGGTCCTCTAACTTAAGGGGCGCGGTGTGAGACAGATAAGAACAAGACTCCTTTGTGAGTGCGACAGTGTGCACTGTTTCAAGTGACCGCTTTTTTGACAACAGTTGTTTCATAAATTTGGTGTAAGCGGGTACTTGGTTAACTAACTCAAGGAAGGGGACTTGCACATTAAGACTACGGATAACTTTCTCAAACTTATTGAAAGATACCTGTTCTTTGGTCGGCACGAGTCTCTCCGGATATGGGGCTGTAAGGAGCACCTTAGCCCTCTCTTCTAATTCGCGCGCACCAGCGTCCTTGGACTTCGGCTGAAAGTCCGTCACCTTCTCTTTGTTGAAGCCAGACCCTTCCTCAGACCGTCTCAGATGAGACCCATTGACCGTCATTGGATCGAACTTCGGAGCCGGGACTGACCCATCAGCATTCGGGTCTGTCCCTAAAATCTTCGGGACTGTGGTACCCCGGAACAAGTGATCTCGTAGGTTATTTGGCATTAAAGGACGAGACCCTTCAATATCAGCAGTGATAGTGGTCGATCGACCACTCTCCTCGATCGATCGACCGAATGCACGATTCGAAGCTCCACGAACCCGTGTTTCGATCGATCGACTAGGTACTCGATCGATCGATCAAATTCTGTGACGCCTTTTTCTTTGAATTGTTCGTTGAAGCTTTCTCTTGGCGTGTTTCTGGCTCATTTTTTTCAACAGCATCCTCAACCATAGCAGGACCGTCAAGAGTGGACCCGCTCCTCAATGTGATGGCATTTAGGGTCTCCTTTTGTTCGGGTTGAGTGGGTAAATGTCCGGGAGCTCGAGTGTTACTTTTGCTAGCTAGTTGAGCAATTTGGCTTTCAAGTAACTTCATCCCGGCCTCTCTTGCTTGGGACTCCTTTAGCAGCAGATTCTTAAGCTCAGAAAACTCAGAATTTTGTGATTGTTGCTGCTGCGGCACATAAGGAGGCTTTTGGTACTGCTGTTGCTTTTGATGAGGTGGAACATACGGCTGCTGCTGTGGCGGAGGTTGAGTTGGGTTTTGGACATTCTGGCTCCTCCAACTCAAGTTTGGATGCGGGGGCTCGTAGTAGGAGTTGTTCTGCCTATAGTGTTGAAAGGCAGCACAAGATTCAAAGGGACTAGGGCAGTTCTTCGAGACATGGCCCTCAACTCCACATCTTTCACAGACGAAGGGACCGTCCTGCACAGCATTGACTTGGTAGATCCCACCTTTAGATGCTCCCCCTAGCTCATATTTGTCGAATCTCGCGGTAAGAGCCTCAAGTGCAGCAACAGAGGAGGATTCAGCAGCTCTCCTCTGGTTCCCTCTCGAATTCCCATATTCGGCCTTGTGGGTAGCTAGATCGTCAATGATCTTCCACCCCTTGGTTGCTCCTAAATTTTCAAAGAAATCTCCCATTGGGCTGCAGCATCCAAAATGGCCCTCTGATCGTCGTACAACCCATTGTAGAAATGATTGCACAAACTCCACTTAGCAAACCCATGGTGCGGTATGGTTCGCACCAACTTCTTGAATCGGACCCATGCCTCATGGAAATTTTCATCTGGCCCTTGTTTAAAACCCGTGATTTGGGCTCTAATAGCGATCGTCCTCGAAGCAGAAAAGTACTTCTTGTAGAACGCCAATGCCAATGTATTCCAGTCAGTGATCTCCAAAGCAGCTCGGTCCAAATCTCTATACCATTCCCTTGCAAAGATCGCGAAGGGAGAAGATAAACATAGTTTCCTTGATCTGTCTCGGGTCACACCACCGGTGGGGGAATGGAGCAAAGAGTCAATGAAGGTCTCCATATGTTTAGCCGCATCTTCATTTGCAGCTCCCGAATCGGTTTCTTTCTACCATAGTGATGTAGGCGGGCTTTGGTTCGAACTTTCGGCTTCTCCGTAGTTCGAATCCCTTGTATAAATTGTCGGCTGTCGGCTCGGAAAAACTAGCTATACTTGCTTCCTCGGCCATGACCGAGATTTCGGAGAGGTAACTATTTCAGAAAAGAGGTGGGTGAAGACTGTTGGTCTTCTTCAAACAGATCGTGCTCGAGATAGCTTGACAGAGTACTCAGCTCTTCCTCTGTCGACAATATCCTTCGTGCTCGTCTCAACCCGCGCAAAGATTTCTCTATCTCAGAGTCAAATGGTAATAATTCTCCACCCTGTGACCTGCGCATAAGAAGAAACTACAAAAAGAATATAAGAACAGTTTAAGGAACGGAAGTCCCTTAAACTGAGAAAGACTAAAAATAAAGACAACTAAAATTAGGACTATTGCCTCCCCGGCAACGGCGCCAAAATTTGATACCCGTCGCTGTGAGTACCAAAGATAATATTTATAATTCCTATTAAGACTAACCTAGGCTAGTGGTAACGGGGTCGATCCGCAAGGAGGCGCTTTGTAAACTTTAGTTGTTCTATGATCGATCAAGGGTAATCTGTTGTGGGGTTGGTTGAATTGGTCTATAACTAATAACAATAAGAAGAAAATAAACTAAAGATGTGGATTAAACAGATAAAAGAAAGGTACTAGGATGGTCGGGTCATTACGGCTTCCTAAGGCAAAGAAACTAAGTCGGTCTGAATTAAACACAAGTAAGGCGGGAAATAAGAGGTCCTCTCGGTCCACTCCTAACAAATAGCATCTCTCGATCTCGCTATAGGTCCCTAATGTCACTAATACGACTTTCGTCTGAAAAAGCGACTAATGGTCTAAACTATACCTATTTTTCGATCTTTAGCACAGTTTAGTCGAATTAATTGATGGTCAAATAACCTACCCTACCTTTCGGTCTAATGGGTCGGTCACAAAATAGGTATCTAACTGGTCGCATGCATTCAACTCGTCAGATACAAGATTAAAAACAATTAAGACGAAGATATCCTTACAAGGTCAGTCGATCGACCAACAATGTCAGTCGATCGACTGACACGCGGGTTCAGTCCGTGTCTAACCTATTGCCGCCTAGCCATAAATCGCCTACATCCTAGCACTAGCTATTTAGCTACTCATGGCAATGATGAAAACTATAACAACATTAAAGATTAAGACTAAAGAATTCATGCTTAAATTGATAAAGAAAACAATAAACATAAATAATAAAACGGCTTAGGGAATTAACTAACAATTCTTATACTAGCGAAAATAAAGAAGAACAGGAATTAGGGCAGAGGAATACCGAGAATTCAAAGGAAGATTAAGATTAAGAACTGAAAGATCCGATGCAAAAGTCGATATATCAAACCCTAATTCGGAAATAAGCTAGAACTAAAGTACTGTATGTGATATAAAAACTTGATGATCAAAACTGAATGTTATGTTACGTTATATAGCAAATAAGCGCAACATCTATTTCCTAAAACCTAAACTTCACGGGCCTTGAGTTTCTCAATCTTTTAAATCCCGTCTGGAATCGAAATCTGGTCGATCGACTGAAGATGCTGGTCGATCGACTGCTCCTCAGCAACAGTAGCTTCTGGAAACCGAGCCTTGGTCGATCGACTGATTGGACTAGTCGATCGACTGGCTAAGCTGCTACTTGACTTCTTTTAACTCGTGGATTCGTCCTTTGGGCCTTGGATTGCGCACCAAGCTCGTTCCTTAAGCAGTTCCTTTACGTCATTTACAATGCAGCTTACTCGGGAACTGATTTGGCTTGATTTCCCGCTAAATTCTCCACATTTCTGCAATAAAGTATAAAAGCACGAAAGTAGAGGAAAATAGAGAAATATGGGCATATATGGCACAATTGAGCTCTGAAATGCGTGTAAAAAGAGATGTAAAACATCATATAAATGACACGCATCAGCCATCTTGATTTGTTTATAACCCGCATATCCATCCATGAAGGATAGTAATGCGTGGTCTGCAGTATTGTCCACCAATATGTCGATGTGAGGTAGAGGAAAGTCATCCTTTGGACTCGCTTTGTTCAAGTCCCTAAAGTCAACACAAACACGGATTCTCCCATCCTTTTTGGGTACGGGTACTATGTTAGCTACCCAAATCAATACTCGGAAACTTTGATGAACCCGGCTTTGAATTGCTTATCAACTTCTTCCTTAATCTTTAGAGCCCACTGCTTCATCTCATTCGTCGAAGCTTCTGTTTCACAGGTTTGAAACCTGGCTTAATCGGAATCCTATGTTCGGCAATATCCCTGTCGATCCCTGGCATGTCTTTGTAGGACCAAGCGAAAACGTCTTTGAATTCATTTAGGAGGTTTATGAAATCGGCCCTTTCGGTAGAGCTCAAGGTAGTCCCTATCCTAAGTTCTTGGGGTTCTAGTTCGGTTCCTACGTTGATGGGTTCGGTGTCCTCTATTACTGGTCCCCCTTCCCCTTCCTGTAATATTTCTTTGGCTACGTAGGGAGGTATTTCGGTTAAGTCTGGGTCTTGGTCATCCTCAGTATCATCATAAACAGAATTGCACTCGAAAGAACACAGAGAGTAAGCAGAACCTGATTTATTCATATTAAGATTTGAGTAAAGTTGAAACAAAGAAGCCAACTGATCCATGGTCAGTGGCGGCAGAGGGACAGTGGTTGGGGCATTTCCCGAACTACTGTGACTACTCGAGGCTAAGCTAGGAGAAACGAAGGGAGTGGGGATGACAACAGGATTAGACTCTCTAATGACTTCTCTAGACTCCGACTCTGACTCCGACTCTGACTCGAACTCATCGTCTTCTGGTTCTCCTTTGAACATCTCTCCTTCTCCAGTGGTGAGCTTGAAGAGTCTTCCTTGGTTGTTGGTCCATTTGATTGACTTTCTCCATCCTTTCTGCTGCTTTGTGTCGGTTCCCAGTGTGGCAATGATCTCATCTATGATGTCTTCAGCGCTCTTGATTAAAGGAAGATCTGGGAGGTAGACATCTTCCTCACTATCCGTCCATATTCCATTGATCACCTCTTCTTTCGCGGAGATAAGATGTGAGCAATCTAAGGTAGATTCATCACTTGTAATCACTAGAACTCCAAGAGGATTCTGAGTGTTGTTGGGTTTACCTCCTGGTGGTATTGGGAGTCGACCATCTTCAATCATATCTTGAAGCACGTGTTTCAACTTGTAGCATTTTTCTGTGTCGTGCCCTTTGCCCCTATGGTATTCACAGTAGGAATTTTCATCCCAGAACTTGGATTTCCTTTCGGGTTCGGGAGTAGGTCCGATGGGTTGGAGTTTACCTTGCTTCATTAGCCTTTTTAGAGCGTTGGAGTAAGTATCCCCAAGGTTTGTGAACTTCCTTGGTGGGGTAGTTTTCTTGGATGGCTCGAGAAGGTTAACCTCATCGGTCTTGCTAGTAGAGCCGTATGAACGACTTGTGGACCCTTGATATCCTCTACCTACTGTTTTGGACAAGAGTCCTTTACGGATGTCATCTTCAATTCGCGTCCCTAGTACAGTTAAGTCCTTGAAGCTTTTGATGTTTTGGTATCTCAAATGATTGGCATAGATGGGTTTGAGATTATCCACAAACTTTTCCACAAGAGTAGCCTCATCCGGGCGTTCAACTAGTTGGGTGCTAGTCTTCCTCCACCTACTTAGGAAGTCGGTGAATCCTTCTTTGTCATTTTGGGTAAGAACCTCTAGAGTACGCATGTTGACTTGGATCTCGGCATTATCCGCATATTGTTTAGAGAACTCGATGGCGGCGTCTTCCCAAGTAGCGACCTTCTTATGATCCAAAGAATAGAACCATTGTTTCGGGATAGTGTCAAGAGATGAAGGAAAGATCCTTAAGAACATCCCGAGTTTAATGCCTTTGATAGACATGTAATCTTTGAAAGCACGGATGTGGTTCAAAGGGTTCTCGTGCCCTTTGAATTTAGGGATATCCGTCATAATGAAGTTAGTTGGCAATTTGGCATCGACGGCCTCATACTTGCGATTGTTCTCCATGTAAATGTCATTCCCCTTAAGGTACATCAATTGCTCCTCCAGATGTTGGAGTCTTTTCTCAGCTACAGTCATCCCCATGAGAGGATTTCCGTCTCTAGATTCATCATCGGAATTGCCTAGTACTTCCTCTTCGTGAGGGGGAAGTCTCCCTTCTAAGGAATAGATCCGTCCTTCGATAGTTTCAAGGCGATCGTATGTTTGGTCTTGGGCGACTTGGATTTGGGCTAGCGCGGTTAGGATTCGATCATTACCATCTTGAATTTGGCGGAGATTTGTTTCATCACTTGATCCGGGCATCTTGGAAACTGGATAAGAGATCGGCGACGAATCAAAACACGATCGACCATTCTATCACACTTGCTAAAAGAAGAAAAGTTTTGACTCGTGAAGTGGGTGTGTGCCACTTGTGTTGAGTGAGTTTTGAAGAAAGACAAGGTCTTTGAAAATGTGTGTCCTAGTCAACTGTAGTGTAGTTGTAGGAGTGGACTTGAAGTGAGGTTTTGAAATGGGCTTGTGGCCCGGACTGTGACACGACAAACGGACAGAGTTTTGACCGGATTTTGAGCTAATTAGAAGGCCTATTTCGAAATTCTTGTTTGAAAAAGGATTTTGATTTTTGAAAATTCGTCATGGTTTTGTTTAGAAGATGGTGATCACGTAGGGTTTACACATTTATACAAGCATTATAACGGGATGCTGAGTGCATTTAAAGGGTTTTGGTTTAAAGGGTAGGTTGCCATACCGAACCATCAAATCCGAAGTCTGTGGAGAGGCTCGTGCCAAACAAGAGTAAGGCCGATTCCTAGTCCATTTCCTCAAGTAGTGAAGGCCCTTGATACAAACAAGAGTAAGCATCATGGTACGGATGACGTCAACCGTTATCCATCCTTAGGCCCAAATAAGAATTAGGACCGTTTAGACGGGACGATTGGTCGAATGGGTTGGGTTGGGCCTAGGAATGCCGAATTAAACGATCTAGGAAGACCGAGTTATGAGAACCGACAATTGTCTTGTACAAATTATTCTCTAACCTTGTTCGAGTTTCACCCTAGCTACACGTAAGTGTAAATCCCCAGCGGAGTCGCCAAACTGTGGACAGCGGGCCGCCCACGGGGGCGCTTGGTGAGAAGCGAAGACAAGCGTTTGCATTTTGTATGGAGTCGCCACCAATTTTTATGGGAAATTGGAACCGTTCGAATACCTCATGTCATGTCAAGACATAAAGTAGTGACATGAACACTAAGAAATCGTTACCCTTAGCATTCTATGTCTAGAATGACTCTCGTGGATGCCAATGAACACGGGTGCTCACGGAGATCTGGAGTAAGGGGTGAGGGTACGTATTAGGAAGCTCTTTTGATCGAACACCTAATCCCGCCCGCCTCGATAGCGGCCTCTACTAATGATTAGGGAAGTTATTCGTACTTGATATATCGTCGATTGTATGCATGCAATGCAACATCCATTGATTAATCCTAACATGTGAGAATTAGACTAAGTCGGTGAAACACGTAATTTATCATGCAATTAGGTCGAAGTAGGATTTTATGCTCAATTACATGTGAAAACATACAAGTGATACGAGAAATACAATAATTATAAATTACAATAATGAAAATTACAATAATTACAACGGATTAGGCGATTTATGTCGAAAATACCTTTAAAACGGATAATTTGAGAAAAAGAATAAATAAAGAATAAAATTAAATAAACGAACAGGAATTAACGTGATATTACAGATAATAGTTAATTAATACGTAAACTAATTAAACTACGTCAAGGCAAAACGGGAGTTCAGGGACAGAACTCAACCAGGAACAGGCGCAGCAGAGCTGCGTCCTTTGGAATAGGCGCAGCAGACGTTGCGTCTGTTCCTTGGCTCAGTTCTGGCTGTGAAGCCGTAATTGCAAGCCGTTAATGTCAATTGGTAATTTTAATGGATGATTAAATTATTTACTCGGATGAAAGTGATTAATAGGTTATTTAACATATGAATGGGTCATAAAAACAGTAAAATATGAGTGAGACGGATGCAAACGAATTAATTACAAGATGGAATAATTACAGAAGTGAATAATGACAGAAGTGAAAAATATTAATGAGTCCAACAAATTAAATCAATTGATTAGATTAGATATGGTGGATTAATGACGAATATGAAATGAACATGTGAATAAACAGATGAAAACTATATCAAAGATCGAATTCCAGAAACTCAATATGAACAAATTGAATCTCTACAACCCGGAATTGAATGTAATGACGAAAACCCGCAAATATTGGATTATAAGGGATTTAAGTCGGGTTAATGACGAACTAAACATGTTAATGATGAATAATAAATATACATGTGAATTATTGATGATTATGACGAAGAATTAGCAAAACAAACGAAAACAAATAAAACTTTGACGAATAACGAGAGGACGAAGGAAGAAGAAAGGAAGCGAGAATCTGCGCGGCCTCACGAAGAGGCGCAGCAGGTGCTGCGCTCCTTCGAAGAGGCGCAGCAGTTGCTGCGTCCTTTCTCGACGTCTGTCTACTGGAAATCCGTAAAAGAGGTTTCTTTAAAGACGGTTTTATAAATCGGTTTTAATGGTATTTTCGACGTAAATCTTACAATTGTGATACGATAATTAAAAATACAATAAATAAAAGAGGATTTACACCCTCAGACTTACATGTTGACGAAACGAGAAGAACTAAGATATCGATTAGTGATGCTCGACGCGAATGCAAAGAGAGTGCCCTCGTAAGAGGAAAACGATTGAGTTGATTGATTAAATTGATTGATTATTGTGTAGTTGGTCAAATTGGTCGGTCATGCAACGGAGAGGCTGGTACCCGGAAGGATCCGAGCTTACGTGGTCGAAAGTTCAAGCACGTAGGCGCCAATTAGTAAGAACAAAGTCTAGAATGCAAAGGGAGAAGAGAAGGGCGGACACTCGCGTGAGAAATATGAGAGGCAAAGGCTCTTATTTATACTAATCACGTGAAGGAGTTAGGGTTTCGGAGACTCTTTGGAAGTGAATCTCGGAAAGATATGAAAAAGATACGTGCAACACGCAGAGAAGGGCCTGGGAAGAGGCGCAGCAGCCACTGCGTCTCTTGGAAGAGGCGCAGCACCTGCTGCGTCTATTCCCAGGAGGTTTCCTCCTGCTGAAGAAAGATTTCCGCGTTTGAGATATGGTAGGACGGAAATAATCCGATCTTCCTTAATATTTAATATGAATATTACGGGATATTATTTGCCAAAAGATAAAACTTGTGAAATATGGAATAGAAATATCCGGAACATTCCAGAACATTCCGACTCGGGATTTAACAGTTATCAGAAAATGGAGACGGTTTTTGACCCGGACTCCGAATGTACTCTAATTACTGCCAAAACGACCGTATCAGGACGTAGATGACAGCTGTGAGGTCGACATTAATATTTGAGCAATCACTTGACGATAATCTTACGAACTGTCACAAATCGTTCCGCGTATCAAACATGCGGCCCAATCATCACCAGGTGGTTTGCGGGAGGTGCAGAAATGAGGTATCTACAAGTGGCATTAGGTAGGGTTACTCTATTTTTATTGTAATTTCTAAAAATGTTGTATTTAACCTTGAGCCAGTTCTGAGCTTTAAATTTTTAAACTTGGAGAGTTTCAATTCCGAGCTGGTTTCAAACCAACCCGAGCTCAAACTCAAATCGGCTCGATTATACCTCATCAGTCTCATTTTCGGTTGATTGGCAACCGAACGAAGTTTCCGGGATCAATTGGCTTAGTGAATATGACAACGTTGTTATCTTAGGGTTAAAGAAAGGGTGCTTGTCATTGTGTTGTTGCAAGTGCGACACGAGGTTTGTGATGTTTGGACCTTGAAATGACAAGGTATCTCGAGTTCTTGGAAGAGAGTGATTTCGATCAATCTCGTAGGGATGTCGATTCTTGATGTCACCAAGAGTCTAATTATCTAGTGATCATAAGGCGAAAGTTAAGGTACTTGACCTAAGTTAGGAAGATCTCGGTAAGCTCCAGGCGATTATGTTGATACTCTCATCCCGCTTTTCGGCTTAGATTATTATTATGATGATTATAGAACAAGAAGATTGTGATAAAATGTTTTAACATAATTACCAAGTCGGATATAATCAGTGTTAAATTAACAAGCGGCCCAGATGTTTTCCTTTTTATCGTCCCTGATCTCCATTGTGCAAACAAAGCGCGTATACTTCAATAAGTCTCCCTTATGACCGTCACACGCCTGTGACCTTTCAAAATGGATCGTTAATTAATAAAGTGAACTAGGTTTGTGACCCGTGAAATTCACGGGTTTATCTGTTTTTGTTTTGGTATCTTTATCGTATTGTTAATATTTGTTCGAGCAATTAGTTGTTGATCCATTTAAAAGTATACAGTCTTGAAATACATAGAAATTAGTTAGTTAATACCTTATTTCTTTGACAACTTTGGTTTATTTTTTTAAATCGAATCCTGCAAATGACAATGTGGTAGCTACTAATTTTGAGAAACTTGACAACAGAGGTTTGACAAAGACAACTCATTATATATACGTGTGTTTTACTCCGCGATATAATAAAGCGGGTCTTTTAAATATTAAAAGTTGAAACCATCCGTATATAAGAAATTCTGTATGGAAAAATCTTCATTGACGCCTTATAAGGTTGTAAACTCAATACCTCAGTATAGCCATCTTCAAATTATTTTCAGATCTCTTCATCAACCCTCCCATAGAAATATTTTTGAAGTCGTATCACCACGTGCATGCTTCAAATATTATTTACATCCGAAAAACATTTATTATATCGATAGAAAAATATTAGATACGATTCAACGGTATGGTCGGTATCTACTCCATGTATTACGAATAAAATTTTCATTTCAATTTCTCAATAATCTAAAAAACTATATTCCCTAGATTCGAATTCCAAAAGGTTCATAAATTTTTTTAAGTTCCTTTTTACTATTTCAAGAATTTGATTCATCTCTTGTTATACTTATATCCACGATCCTATATAAAAATAAAAATAGTAGTAAAGACTATAAAATAATCTATTCCGGTTTTGAAAAAAAACACATAAACTTAAAAATATACGGATTAGAATTTAGAAACCATACTATTTAAAATTTATCTGAAGGTTCACTTTCGCTTCCTTTTAGTACGCTTCCTTTTAGTACATGCCTTGATAATAGTTTATATGAAATGAAAAAGAAAAATATAAGTTACAGATGATTATACTCATTAATACAAAAATACAAATTCAAAGAGGTTGATCGAGAAAGCATAATAGTAAATTTACACAATAATATACGCTTAATATTTACCCGAAGGTTCACTTTCGCTTCTTTTTATTACATGCCTTGATAATAGTTCATATAAAATGAAAAAGAAAAATATATGTTAGAGATGATTATACTCGTGAATAAAAACATACAAATTCAAATAATTTGATCAGGAAAGTATAATAGTAGAATTATACCACAATATACGTTTAATAACAAATTAAAAGAAATATTATAAGACTTCTATTTTGAGATCAACAATCATCTATTACTTATCAGTTTCTACCTTACGTTTTTTTACCTTTAATTTTACCTCAGTTTCGTGCCTTTTGAATTTCTCCCTTCTTCAGACATCAACCTGGCAAAAACTTGACAAACGAACCAAAACATAAAAATTAACACTTTTTATGGTAGTTATTGCTTATAAATATTAATTCGGATTTGAAATAATTTTTTTTGATATAATTATTATGAGTAATATTTAAAAAATTATTTTTATATTTTATTTATTATATCCTAAATTTCCTTAAATTTATCCGATTTAATATACAAGTCGTTTTGTACTTGAATTATTTTATTAAAGCACGAGATAGGATTTACGAGTTGATGACATCGATAGAACTATAGAAGGGACTATAGGGGCGACCTGATAGATTTTATAAGGGGAGAGTATTTCATAAACGTACTTTGTTATTATTGATAAACTTGTGTTATGATATGAATACATAAGACCGTATTTATAATACTAACTCATACCTTAAGTTTAACCCTAGATCTAGAATATACTGACTTATTCCGTAAGACAATAATAATATCTCTTATTTTATACTCACACAATATTTATCATATTGTGTTTCCTAATCTTACCCTAGATACATTATTACGACCATTGGTCCAAAATCGCACCGGATTGAACCGAAGACTAAAAAAACTATTTACGTGAATTTAGTTCGGTTCGAATTCGGTACAGACCAAATAGTACTGTCAGGACTTAAACTTGAGGGATAGCAAAGTTGAGATGGGAAAGTAGTACATAAATGGCCTTACATGGCTATGGAAGTGCACTTTAATTGGGTTTAGCTATCTTTTGGCCCATCTAGGAACGGACTGTTGAAACTTACAACTTTCACTAGCCTGGGATTAGGGGGCTAGTAGGAGGTACGCTCGCCTAGAGGTGGACAACATGGCGGGACAGTTCGGCCCAGCTCGGTCTCATGGGCCAAATTTCAGCAGCCCAGTCAGCCTATGGCCCGGCCCAGTCCAGCCCGGTCAGCACTACGGACTGTGCTAGTGTTGGTATTTTTCAGCCCACAACCCGTTTTTTTTTTTAAAAAAAAAAATAGTAACCAGGCCGGCCCTATAGTGTTGTGCCCGGGCCTGACGAAAACCAGCCCAGCCCGGTCCCATGGTAGTATCGTGCCAACGCTGCTATACCCCAGTCTAGCCCGTCCTTGGCCCGCACCGGCCCGGCCCAGCTCAATGAGCACCTCTACCCTCGCCCCCGCTCGTGATTGAAGATTTCAAAGATTTTAGTTAAATTTCAATTTTTTCCGAGTTTTCCTTGAAATAATAAACCGAACCTAAGCCGATGCATTTTATAATCTATTAACCGTTTCGAAACTTGATTTGACTATATAATTTTTTTTTTTTTTTCAATATCTTACTTTCTCTGTCCTAATCATTTGTCGTTCTATTTCATTTTTTGTGTCTCAGTTGTCATTTCAATTTGAAGAATGAACTTGATGAACAATTTAATCATTCACACTCAATTTGATTAACTTGTCATTTAGTAATTGACTCCCTCCTCTTTCCTTAGACTTTATTGTCAGAAACAAAGGACAACAATTGACTGACGCAGATAGAGTATATGATAAAGTAGCAATTTCAAGTTTAGAAAAAACATAAAAATTTCAAGATATCTCATTAGAATTGATCGGGTTTGGACATAAAATTGATTATTTGATTTTTTTTTTTTTTTTTTCCAAATGAGCGTACTTATGGGTATTTAAAAGTTAGATTTGAATAGATTTTTCTACGGGTCGATTCGGTTTTGGTTCGGTCTATAGCTCCTATATGAGTATATAATTTGTCTTAACTACCACGCACATTCAATAAGAAAATTGAAAAAGTGAAACCGTTGGTTATAAGTGCATTTTTTCTTTTGATTTATTGAGTTTGTAGTAAATTTTTGACGGATCCTAGTAATGTCAATGATACCACGTGCTAACTTCAATGTGTCCCGACAAGAAGAATGTACTCTTGTTTTACTTCAGGCATAAGTTATATACTCCGTATGAGTTTAGTATTATTATACGGAGTAATTACATCTACGGTTTCAAAATATCGAAGGTACATTACGTCTCTATTTATTAAGTTAATAACGTTTCATTTTGATGCCATGCATAATCAGAAATTAGTGAATTACACAACCGATTAAAAGTATAATTTATCTGTCTCAGTTAATAGTTTATATTTTATTTATTTTTTGAGAGGATGTAAAGTGAAGTAAAGTAAAGTCAAATAATCCCTTCTATTCATTTTAACTCTCACCCTTTCATTTCTCATTTTTCATCTACTCATATAATTCTCTCTCTTTCCTTATTTATTAAAGTTTTATACTTATTTTAATCACCTTACTTCACAACAATACCTCACAATACTCATACTTTATCTTATTTTAATCACCTTACCCCACAACAATACTTATTTTAATCATCTTACCCCACAATAATAGCTTCCCTCTCTCCAATTACCTTACACCACCATAATACTTTACAATAAAATAATCCTCCCCTTAATTTGGGTGCCCTTTTGAAAGGGGAGAGTTAAAATAAATAGAAGGGAATATATACTATCTGTTGTAGTTTTTGTATTACAAAGATTACAAGTATGTAAATAATACAAACAAAGGCACTAAAACAGAAATGAAAACAATGTAAGACGGTTTATTACACCCAATCGAATCGTGTTGAACACACTTTCCTTAGAGTATTTCGACCCTATAGCCTTTGGGTATCACGAAATCTCTGTAGGATAAGACGATTCCTTTGTCTAAGGCAAGAACAAAGAACAAAGAACAATAAGAGAGTTTTCTTTTGTTTTGTTTTGTCAAAATACGAAAAAATGCAAAAAACCTCCTGAATGATTTTCAACATTCAATATATATGTATTATATGTGTCATGCATTAATAATTAGAGGATAAGTACGTTGGTTTTTACCAACCAACATATTGGTTTGTTACCAACCAATCAAAGCCAATGACAACCGCTAAGTTTGATACTTTCACGCGCGAAGACAAAGAAAGCAATATAACCCCTGTCGGGGCCATGTAACCCCGATCGGGGACGTGATTATATCCGTAATTCTCACATTTTGCTTCCCAATTTTGGCTAAGTCTATAATTTATATGACTCCGAGTATATAACCCCGATAGGGGATATAATATACTACGATAATACTTTTATAGTATCCCTTATCCATTATACACATGAACTCGATATACGATTATATGAGCATACACTCCGTATTCCCGACTCACATTATATCCATTACGAGCTCAAACCGATTTGACATAAGAAACCCGAATACACTTAAATGTAATGTGATCAAAATCACTAACATTCCTCCCCCATTTAAGTGTATCCCTTGTTTCCAAATAAAACAACAAAGCAAACAAGTCTAGGCATAAATGAAAGTGTCCCAAGGATTGAACTTCCACATTAGTATATTACACATTCCAAATATTCGAGAATCAAGGTGTCCCACGGATTGAACCTTTCAACTCATATTGAATACATGAAGATAACATACACATAGACTCAATAAACTCTTAAAGTTACAAACTTGACACTATTGACCGCCTTGTGTCCATATCCTTTTATGAGAGTATAGGAAGCCAAGTCCAAGCCTCTTGAAGCGGCCACACTTCACACTCACATAGGTGAATCTTTCATCGTGCACCTGCAAAATGCACTTTGTCAAAGATTTCATTAAGAAGTATTAAACTTCAACCTCTTGTCATGCAGGTCATGCACATACCTTTCGGGATTATAACATGTGCCTCAACCTTCCACAATAAGCCTTCCACATTGAACTTAGCCTCTAAAATTTGTTAGAGGGAAGTTGGGTATCTTATCATAAAGATCTAGACGGACTTTAAACCCATCCCGATTACCGACTTTATAACCAAGTCCTTAGCTAATCCCTTCGTCAAGTGATCAGCCAAATTATGATGTGTCCTCACGAAATCAACGGAAATAACTCCTTGAGTAATCAACTCACGAACCGCGCTATGTCTAACACCAAGGTGTCTAGACTTTCCGTTGTAAACTTCACTATAGGCCTTAGCCAAAGTCGCCGAACTATCACAATGAATAGAGATAGGAGGAATAGGTCTTGGCCAAACCGGAATTTCATAAACCAAATTCCTTAACCATTCCGCCTCTTTACCGGCAGCAGCTAAAGCAATGAATTCCGACTCCATAGTCGAACTTGTTATACAAGTTTGCTTCTTAGAAGCCCATGAGATAGCTCCTCCACCAAGCAAGAACACCCATCCACTAGTAGATGAATGATCCTCCATGTTGGTGATCCAACTAGCATCGGAATACCCTTCTAAGACCGAAGGAAATCCGGCATAGTTTAAACCATAATCCATGGTTTGCTTCAAATATCTCAATACACGTTTTACCGCAACCCAATGTTCAAGACTAGGATTACTTGTGTATCTACTCAACTTGCCAACGGCAAAGGCGATGTCGGGTCTTGTGCTTGTCATGGCATACATCAAACACCCAATCACTTGAGAGTACTCAAGTTGTGAAATAGCTTCACCTTTATTAGGCATAAGCTTAACACTAGGATCCATTGGAGTGTTAACCGGAGAACAATTTCCATGATTAAACTTCTTTAACACTTTCTCAATGTAATGAGATTGTGTCAAAGAGAATCCCTTGTTCTCACGCTTGATCTTTATACCAAGTATCACATCCGCCTCACCCATGTCTTTCATGGCAAAACTTGATGACAAAAAGGCCTTAGTAAGATCTACTTGATTTTGGTCGGTACCAAAGATCAACATGTCATCAACATATAGACAAATAATGACTCCATTACCGTTGTCATCAAATTTGCTATACACACATTTATCCGACTGATTTAGTCTATACCCATTAGATAAAACAACCTCATCAAACTTGTGATGCCATTGTTTAGGAGCTTGTTTAAGTCCATACAATGATTTAATTAATTTACAAACCTTATGCTCATTACCGGGCATAATAAATCCTTCCGGTTGTTTCATATACACCTCCTCTTTAAGCTCACCATTCAAGAACGCCGTCTTGACATCCATTTGATGGATCACTAGATTATTAATTGCAGCAAGTGCAATCAACAACCTAATAGTAGTAATGCGAGCTACGGGAGCATAGGTATCGAAATAATCAATCCCTTCCTTTTGTCTAAAGCCTTGGATAACCAATCTAGCTTTAAACTTGTCGATAGAACCATCAACTTTCATCTTCTTTTTGAAGATCCACTTGCAACCCAATGGTTTACAACCACGAGGTAAATCCGCAAGAACCCAAGTGTTATTGCCCATTATGGAATCCATCTCATCATTCACTGCCTCTTTCCAAAAGGAAGAGTCATGAGACCTCATCGCCTCATCAAATGTCTTAGGGTCCTCATCAATGTGAAAACAATATGGATAATAGTTTTCACATCCATCCCTTGAACCTTCAACCAAATAGGTATGAAAATCGGGACCAAAGGATTTAGCAATCCTTTTTCTCTTACTCCTACGAATTTCAGGTGTTGCTTCTTGAGTTGTGACATTGTCACTTCCCTCAATAGCTCCACTAGAACTAGGTACTAGATCCCTTGGCTTCGACATTGATGAGAAACGACTCTCATCAAATATCGCATCCCTTGACTCAATTACGGTGTGAACCGAAACAGAATCATTAGGTTCAATTACATAGAACCTATAAGCCTTTGAATGCGCAGCATATCCAATGAATATGCAATCGATGCCCCTTTCCCCCAAGGTTTTAATCTTGGGATCGGGTAGTCTTACAACAGCCCGACAACCCCAAACTCGAAGATAATTCAAGCTTGGTTTCTTTTTGTACCAAAGTTCATATGGAGTGTCTTTATTCCTTTTGTTAGGAATCCTATTTAATAAATAGCAAGCCGTCAACATGGCTTCACCCCAAAATCCATCACTCAAACCCGAGTAAGACAACATGGAATTAACCATTTCTTTTAGGACTCTATTTTTCCTTTCCGCTACACCATTTAATTGTGGTGTATAGGGAGGAGTTACTTCATGAATGATACCACTTGACTCAAAATACAAAGGATCATAATATTCACCACCTCTATCGGAACGCAACCTTTTAATCAAAACCGATTGTTGCAATTCCACTTCATTTTTAAAGACCTTAAACTTATCAATTGCCTCATCTTTAGAGTGAAGTAAATATATGTAACAAAACCGACTAAAATCATCAATAAAAGTCACTACATATTTTTTACCACCTAAAGACGGATAATTGCGAAAATCACATAAATCACTATGTATAAGTTCAAGCACATGTGAGATCCTAGACACATTACCAAATGATTGCCTTGTGATTTTTGTCAACATACAAGTATTACACTTATTAATGTTCATGTTAAATGATGGAATTAAACCATCTTTAGACATAGTTTCCAATCTTTTATAATGTACATGTCCTAGTCTCACATGCCAAAGATATGAAGTATCATTCATAGAGGAAGTAATAAATATGGAACTTTCATTTGGAACAACATTCAACATAAACATTCCATTACAATAATAACCAAATCCAATAAATACACCATGTTTAGATAAAACATACTTATTAGATTCATATACTTGTTTATAACCAAGTTTACTTAAACAACTACCGGATACAAGGTTTTTTCTAATTCCGGGTACATGTAATACATTATTTAATTTTACAATATTTCCTAACTAAATTCCAACACCACCATGCCACGACCTACAATAGGAGCGGTAGACTCGTTGCCCATAAATAGAACGGATCCATCCTTCACTAGTTCATAGTCCTTGAACCAATGTCGATCCTTGCAAACATGATTGGTTGCACCCGAGTCTATCCACCATGCCACTACATCATCCTGCACATAAAATGCCTCAGAAATTAATGGTATATAATTCACAACCGAATTAAAACCAATGTCTAAAATCTGACCTTGATTAGTGGGTGGACCTTGGTCATTAGACCCTTGTCCTCCTTGGCTAGTACTTGCACCCTTTTTCTTTTTGTGCTTTCCAACCTTGCAATTTGCTTTCAAATGCCCGGTCTTTCCACAAATCCAACAAGCACCTTTCGGTGTCTTGTTAGACTCGTCATTGGTGTTGACAAAGGGGCGTTTCTTCCCCTTAAATTTGTTCTTGGGACCTTCTCCCTTTTCCATCATATTGACGGAAGAGGATCCCATAACATCTTTACCTTTACCCTTGCCACTATCTTGCACCCTTAGAGATTCCTCTATGCGCAAATGGCTACCGAGTTGAACAAGAGTCAACTCTTCCTTTTTATGTTTAAGCATATGTTTAAAATCCTTCCATGAAGGAGGCAACTTGTCTATGATACTAGACACCGAGATAGATTCATTCATCTCCATTTTATGTTGTGCAAATTGTCCCAAAATCCGGAGCAATTCATTGTATTGTTCCATTACTGGTCTAGAATCAACCATTTTATAATTCATGAAATTTCCAACAAGAAACTTCTTACTAGAAGCATCCTCATCGATATATTTAGACTCAAGTTGATCCCATAAATCTTTAGCGGACTCAACATTTTGATAAATGTCAAAAAGAGAGTCGGACATACCATTCAAGATGTGACCACGACAAATGTAGTCATCATTCTCCCACTTGCTTCTCTTTCGTTGAATTTCCGCAAGAGTTTCATCCCCCACAATCTCCGGCATTGGAGTACTCAACACATACACAACCTTCAAAGCGGTAAGAAGGAAGTGCATCTTCTTTTGCCAACGACGGAAATCGACACCCTCAAATTTCTCCAACTTTCCAAACTTGGTAGTCATATCCTTGATTGAATCCATTTCCAAATGCAGAAAATACTCTAAGAATGTTGTAGTTTTTGTATTACAAAGATTACAAGTATGTAAATAATACAAACAAAGGCACTAAAACAGAAATGAAAACAATGTAAGACGGTTTATTACACCCAATCGAATCGTGTTGAACACACTTTCCTTAGAGTATTTCGACCCTATAGCCTTTGGGTATCACGAAATCTCTGTAGGATAAGACGATTCCTTTGTCTAAGGCAAGAACAAAGAACAAAGAACAATAAGAGAGTTTTCTTTTGTTTTGTTTTGTCAAAATACGAAAAAATGCAAAAAACCTCCTGAATGATTTTCAACATTCAATATATATGTATTATATGTGTCATGCATTAATAATTAGAGGATAAGTACGTTGGTTTTTACCAACCAACATATTGGTTTGTTACCAACCAATCAAAGCCAATGACAACCGCTAAGTTTGATACTTTCACGCGCGAAGACAAAGAAAGCAATATAACCCCTGTCGGGGCCATGTAACCCCGATCGGGGACGTGATTATATCCGTAATTCTCACATTTTGCTTCCCAATTTTGGCTAAGTCTATAATTTATATGACTCCGAGTATATAACCCCGATAGGGGATATAATATACTACGATAATACTTTTATAGTATCCCTTATCCATTATACACATGAACTCGATATACGATTATATGAGCATACACTCTGTAACACCCCGCACTTTCCTTATATTTTCAAATAAACTTTTTAAGCGATTTTTATTAAATAATTTTATTTAAAGCTTATTTTCATAAAATATAGCCGTAGCCATGTAACGGTAATAATAGTGTAGATTTTAATAATATTATTCTCCGACTCGAGTTATAGTAGACTTGGGACGAAAATTCTAGTGGATACCGACTCATTTTGAGTTATTGGGCTTAACTTGACTCATGGGCCTTTTTCCCCTCTTTTCTCTACACAAAACCTCAACTAAACCCTCACAACTTCATCTCCCTCACTTGTAATTTCTGAAATTTCCCAACAACCACCCCACCATTGTTGAACCTTCCCTTACTAACCCTAAAAACCACCATATCTCACTCAATTCTTCACCAATCTCGTTCCTTTTCGCGCCATCCTCTTCCTTTTCTCATTTCCTTTCTTTCTAAGTAAGAAAGTTGTCATCTTTCTCTCTATTTCGAAATTATCATCTTTCAAGGATGTGAATTCTTGACTTAATATCTCTATTTTTGTGTTTAGGGAGAACTTGGACAACCTGGAGGAGGATAGCTACATCATTGACGAGTCTTTAGAAGATTGAAGTGCAAAAAGGTAACGGTGATGGGTTACTCGACTTTTATGTTAGAATTTTGTGTGGTTTTATGTAGTTATAATCTCATATGAATGTTAAAAGTTGTATCTTTCATGATTGGTGCTAATTTGGATGTTGAATATCATGCTTGTTTGCAATTCTCACATGTTTGGATGAAAATCTCATGCTACATCTCTTGAATCCGAAATTACCCATTCACATGCTCAAATATGTTGTTTTTCCGAGTTAGAATCATGCTAGGATACGTAAACAATTGATGGGAAACGATTTTTGTTGGTTTCAAATGGTTTGGAAGTGTTATGCATTGAACCCGTGTGTTTGTAGTCCCAGTAGGTGACCGGCGGCTTGCCTCTTTGACCAGTGGGAGTTTCTGTAAGTTTTGAGCATATTTTAGAAAGGTGTAGTCCCAGTAGGGTGATGTGGCGGTCTCTCGACCTTTGGGAGTACACTGAGTATTTTAGGTGATTTTGAGTTTTGGCTGTATTCCCAGCCGGGTGACCGGCGGCCGGGTGACCGGCTGGGAGTACACTGAAGGTCTTTTTGTGTTTTTGGAAATTTGGCTGTATTCCCAGCCGGGTGACCGGCAGCCGGGTGACCGGCTGGGAGTGCACTAAAGGTTTTTATGAGTTTTGAAATTTGGTCAGAGTCCCAGGGTGGTGTGATCGCGGCTGGTCTCTTGACCGGCTGGGAGTGCACTGTAAGTTTTATAAATTTCTGATTTTGACATGTTTTCCCAGCCGGTGGCCCGGCGGCCGGTACACCACCCGGCTGGGAGTCCCCTGTTTGTTCTATTTCACTTGCGACTTCTAATAATGATTGAGCTATGCATGCATCTTCTTTCCTATTGATAATTGGTTACTTTAAGACTCATTAATGTTATGATCATGCATAATGGTATTGGTTCTTGTTCGGACCCGAGTGTGACGTTTTACATTGTGAGACTACTCGACATTCCCTATTTATTTGCCCTCGGACATTGGGTCACGGTTAGGTGCCATTGTTTCCGAGTTGGGCTATTTTTTTTCCTTCCGCCTTTTCGGACCGGGGGTCACGGTTAGGTGACAAGGTTCCGCTTGAGGTTACTCGAGTTCGGGCACGGTTAGGTGTACCATATTTCGAGTCTTGGATACGATTTGGTATCGTTTGTCGAATCGGGTGTCGTCCATCCCGAGAGTCCGCCAGGTTTAGACTAGGACCGTATTATGATCGTCGTCCTACCAAGAGGTTGGAGTCTAGAGGGTTGTCTTGTTTGAGTCTATACTTTGTAAATTGTCTTACATATGAGTCGGGTTGATGTGTGACAGTTTGATCTAATAATTCTTCTCTCATTTATGCGTAACTACTCTTATTGCATTTTGTATACTAATCATGATCCTCTCGTCACCGTAAGTATGTTACTCTCATGCTTGTTTATTTAATTAAATTCTTAATTATTTGTATTTTGACATATTGTGGTCGGAGAACCCCGAGTTACTCCCCACTGACCGTGGCTTTCATATTTATTATGAATGACAGGTTGGTGATGAAGCTTAAGTGGGCAAGACCGTGTGAGCTAGCGAGTTCTTACCTCGGACCTTATTAGTTATTACATAATAGACTCACCTACTCTTGAACTTATGTTAATTCGTGGGATATCTTTTCCCCAATAAATAGACTTGTGTTGTAAACTTAAACTTAACTAACTAAACTTAGTTATCGTGTTGGTGATGCCCCGCGTTGGACTTCGTTAGAAGTCTTAAAAGTTTTAAAAATCTCGTGTTTCCGCCACGATTTACTAGTTACTTTTAGTTACCTCATCGAGGGGTGTCACATTGGTATCGAGCATATATTGCTCCCGACGCACACACGTGTACCCCAACTTAAAATTCTCACTTGACCTTGAATAATGAATGAGAGATGGGTAGAATTAAGGACCTAAGTTGGTAGCCTTTTTGTGTATGTTTTGTGTTAGGTTCTAACTTGTTTGCTCTTGTGCAAGATGGCACGACCAACCCAAGTGGAAAATGCTATCATGCAAGCCCTCACTCAAGTACTTGCTAATCAACAAAATGCTCAACCCGCTCCCCTTGCACCCGAAGCTAACCGTCAAGGAAGTTATGCTTGGATTGCAAGTCAACTAGCAAGGAACAAGGCTAAGACCTATGGTGGTGAAGTGGATCCCGTTGCTCTCTCGGAGTGGTTTCGTGATATGGAGAAGAACTTCTCTCTCTTTGATGCCCGAGAGGAGGACAAGGTGAGGTTAGCCTCTCACTTTCTTGTGAAGGAAGCCGATAGGTGGTGGACTTTGACCGGTCCTACCGCTACTCAAGACCCCAACTTTGATTGGAACCGCTTCAAGTCACTTGTGGAGACCCGCTTCTACCCTAAGGAGCTCAAGCAACAAAGATTGAAGGAATTCATGGACTTCAAACAAGGGAAGCTATCAATTCAAGCCTACACCGACAAGTTTAATGAACTTGCTCATTATGCCTCCAAGTTCGTGAAAGATGAAGAGGATCGTGTCTACTTCTACAAGAACAAGTTGAATCCTAAGGTGGAAAGCATGGTGAGAAGAAGCTCAACTACCTTTGTGGAAGTTTATGATGATGCCATTTGGGCCGAAAGCTCTTTGAAGGCCATTGAAGAAGATTCCAAAATCCACTCCTCTTCTCATTCTTACCGTTCTAACTTTCATGGCAAGAGACCATTTGTGCCTTCTACTCCAAACTATGCCAACAAGAGAAGGTTTGTGCCAAGGATGCAAGACCATGGAGGACAAGGACCCAGAGTCCAAGAACCTAGAGGACAAGTTCCATCACCAACTAATGAACTTGAGAAGGACCGTAAAGTGCTACCATTGTAGACAAGCTCTACACCCCGGAGTTGGATGCTATGGCAAGCCCTTGACTTGCTTTCATTGTAAGAAGCCCGGACATCGTGTTGCCGATTGCCCCGAGAAGAAGAATGCCCCTACTCCAAATGCTAGGCCAAGAGGAACTATCTTTGTCATGAGTCGAGCCGAAGCCGCCGCTCATCCCGATATCATTACGGGTATGTTCTCAAATTTTGATCAACCTTGCCTCATTTTATTTGATACCGGCGCATCTTTATCTTTTATATCTTCCAAGTTCTCGGAAAAGCTAGCCATTGAACCAATTCCTAGTGAGGAAACTTCTATATCCTTACCTTCCGGAGAAATGTTCTCTTGTTCCCTCACTTTCTCCGATATTCCTATCTCTATTTCCGGAACCTTGTTCCCCGCTAACCTACTTCGTTTTCCCCTTGAGGAATTCGATGTAATTTTGGGTATGGATTGGTTGTCAAAGTATGATGCAAGATTCGAGTGTAGAGACCAAAAGATTCGCCTCAAGAGTCCGTTAGGCACTCGTGTGTCCTATAGAGGAGTCCGTTCCCAAGAAGGTGTGAAGTTGATTTCCGCTTTGAAATTGATGAGTATGAGGAGGAAAGGTTACCAAATCTTTCTTTGTGTGGTGACTTCTACCTCCCCTTCCTTACCAAAGATCGAAGAAGTGCCCGTGGTTTGTGAGTTCGCCGATGTCTTTCCCAAAGAATTGCCCGGAATTCCTCCCGAGCGTGATGTTGAGTTTTCTATCGACCTTGTACCGGAACCGACCGATTGCTAAAGCCCCGTACCGTATGGCGCCAACCGAGTTGAAGGAGCTGAGAAAGCAACTTGATGAGATGATTGAGAAAGGATTCATTAGACCTAGTGCCTCGCCTTGGGGTGCTCCCGTTCTCTTTGTGAAGAAGAAAGATGGATCCATGAGACTCTGCATTGACTACCGTGAGCTTAACCGTGTTACCATCAAGAACAAGTATCCTCTACCAAGAATTGAAGATTTGTTTGATCAACTCAAAGGTGCTTCTACTTTCTCCAAAATTGATTTGAGATCCGGTTATCACCAAATCCCCGTTCGTGAGTCCGATATCCCTAAGACCGCCTTTAGCACGAGATATGGACATTTCGAGTTTAAGGTGATGCCCTTTGGTTTAACCAATGCCCCTTCTATCTTCATGGACCAAATGAACCGGACTTTCTGTGAGTTCTTAGACAAGTGTGTTGTGGTCTTCATTGACGATATCCTCATCTATTCCAAGTCCGAAGAAGAGCATGCCGATCACCTCCGTATCATTTTGGGAATCCTCCGTCGTCAAAAGTGGTTTGCCAAATTCTCCAAGTGTGAATTTTGGTTGTCTAAGGTGTCTTTTCTAGGCCATGTGATATCTAAGGATGGTGTCATGGTAGATCCTTCGAAGATTGAAGCCGTGATTGAGTGGCAGAGTCCAACCGATGTTGGTGAGATCCGTAGTTTCTTGGGTTTGGCGGGTTACTACCGTCGCTTTGTGAGAGATTTTTCCAAGCTTGCTAGACCGATGACTCAACTTTTGAAGAAGGAGACCAAGTTTGTGTGGACCGAAGCTTGTGAAAGTGCATTCCAAGAGTTGAAGAAGAGGTTGACTACCGCCCCCGTGTTGACCTTGCCCGAGGATGGAGTCGACTTTGATGTGTTTTGTGATGCTTCTAAGATGGGTTTAGGTTGTGTTCTTATGCAAAATAGAAGAGTTGTTGCCTATGCTTCGCGACAATTGAGAGTTCATGAGGTGAACTATCCCACTCATGATTTGGAGTTAGCCGCCATTGTTCATGCTTTGAAGATGTGGAGACACTACCTCATTGGAGTCCATTGCCGTATCTACTCCGACCATAAGAGTTTGAGGTACATCTTCACCCAAAAGGATTTGAATATGAGACAACGACGATGGTTGGAATTGGTGAATGATTACGATGATGGTAGTCAAGCTATACCTCGCAAGTGCACGATTTTATCGTTGTACACTATTAAGGGTCGATCCCACAAGGAGTTGAAAAGATTACTAATTGTTCTAATCCGATCGTTTAGCTAAGTCGAAAATAAAAGATGATGGTTGATATACTAATGCTACCTAAAATGAAATGAGATGCAATCTAAACAAAAGCAAGATAAATGAGCAACAACGAAAGATAAGTTGTAATTCAAATGATTAAAAAGGCCTAGGACTCGGTTCTTCCCAAACTATTCGCAATTCCACATGGTTAAATTTCTAGGCTAATCACAAAGGTAGTTAGGTGAGGAGGTGACGGCTCTAATTCGCCTAAGACCCCCCTCTCGGGTTCGAAATAGGACACTAGCTCTACCCACCAACCCCCCTCTCGGGTTCGAAGGTCGGAATCCCTAACTCAATACCCCACTACCCCAAAAACATGCATTTTCCCGAGGTAGTCCGATATTTGCTAAGGTCATTAAGCCCCATCAATACCCGGGTCATCCCACTCCCTCTCTCGAGGGTCGATTTCAAACGCTAGTGTAGAGGTGTCCTACCCCGGTTCTCCCTTTCGGTCTCAACCAAGGTTAACAATAGGGTCAAGTCCCGGATATCCAAATCACAACCTAACCAACTCTCGTTGGTGGACAAGGGTTATAAATCGACACTACCCAAAATCAACCCATAAACCAAATCAATCCTCCAAACTACCCTCACCAATTTCCCCAAATAATTAGCCTTTATGAGATTTAATTAGTGAAATTACTCATGTTGGGTCAAACCGAGCCCTAGTGGAAGACTACTCACTAATCATGGTTCTAATTGCAAAATTAACAATAAAGATGGAAACTTTGATCACAAACATGGTGAGAAGATGAAATTCACTACTAAACATGCAACAATCTAACAATGGGTGGAAGGAAAGATGATTTAATCTAATAATGAGAGAGATTTAAACCTAAAGACACAATCTTTAACCAAATCAACTCAAAGATTAAGTCTTTGAGGACAACTACCCAATGATGAACAAAAGCAAGAGGAACAAAGGAAAGATGAACAATGATAAGATGAGCAATGATGGAATTAACAACAACAAACAAACAACAACAACAAATTTAACATAAACAATCAAACAAACATAAAAGATGAACAAAATGTAAACAATTGAAAATAGGGAGAGAAATAATACCAACAAAATAGTGAAAGAGGAATTTGGATAGAAATAATAAAGAAGGAAATCCTCCAATCTTCTTACAAACCCAAATTCAATCACTAATTGATTGAAGAACTTCTCTAATTAAAGAAAGATTAACAAAGAGATTAAGAAAGTTTAAAGCTTGAAAGGGTAAAATTTCTGGATCTAGGGTTGTGTGTACAAAAGGGTTTAAGAGGGGGTATATATAGGTTATACAAGGATTAGGACTGAAATTGGAAATGGGCTTTGAAACACGTATATGCACTCCCGGCCGGTCAACCGGCCGCCGGTCATTTGACCGGCTGGGAGATCCCTGGAAGTTTTGAACAAGTTTTGAAGTCATCAGGTGTGCACGGCCGGTCAACCGGCCGCCGGTCACTGACCGGCTGGGGCACCCTTGACTTTGAAGCTTGACTTTTTGCCTTGAGGAACTCCCACTAGGCTAGCCGTCCGCGGCATTTGACCTACTGGGAGTTTCTGTAACATTCTTCCATTTTCTTTGTTTCTTCAGCCAATCGTCCTCCCGCCGGCTAGCCGGCCGCCACCTACCGGGAACACTCCTTCCTTGTTTCCTCCTTCATTTCTTGTATATAGGTGCTCCCAGTAAATAGCCAGCTTCGTTGCGGCCTACCGGTGAGAGTACCTCTCAAAGATCAATTCCTTCATTTTTCCTTGTAGATGTACTCCCGGTAGGCTAGGGCCAGTTACTAAAGCCTACCGCCGAGGGTACATCTCAAATACTTCCTTCTTCTTTCATGCAAGGCTTAGAAATCCCGTCTTTCTAGCTTCGTTTCGCCCGTTCCCGCCTCAATTTCTGCAAGGGGGCCAAAGTGTCATAGTAAAGGGAATCGGGACTAGAAACGAGAGTAAAGGGGGTACAAAACCGCCTTAAATGGGGTCAAATATGCATGAAAATAGAGGGAAAAAGAGTGCAAAATGGTCCTATATCAAACCTCCCCACACTTAACCCTTACTCGTCCCCGAGTAAGTCCTTAAACCAAATGTACAAAGCATTATTATGATAGACATGGAGAGTGGATGCACAATATAAGCATCACTCAACTAAACTACTACTTAAGCCGATCGAGTATTAGCGCACTCAACGCCCCTTCAACTCACAATTTGACACCCATGAGGGGAGAGTGCCCTATTGCAAGGCAAGTTGGGTCTTGCTACAAAATTTTTGACACATTCGTCATGAAAGCACATAATCAACAAATAGAATGCATCTAACAAAATGATCCACTTTCCTCATCTAAGTGGTCGGATTTTTCAAATAACAAAACATGGTCTCGGTCGGGAGTACCGTCTCAGGAGTGCCAAACGAGGTGCCAACCCCCTAAATGTGACAAAAGCAACCCATGTGTGACCAATGCTCAAGAAACTAATTCAAGAGCGGGGAAAGGGAAGAAAGGGCAAGTCCGCCGAGAATTACAAGGCCGACACAAGATTCGACCAAAGGACCCATGACTAAGGGGACCAAGGCAACGACATCCTCACGGTTTTCACTCGTCACTCAATGAAAGAATAGGGTGATTTTTGTGACAAAAAGTAACCAAAATCACTCGACTAACTCGACTAGCGAAAACGTGCCCGCAATCTAATGTGTAAGACCGTCCTATGTCCAATGAAATGCAAACAATGATAAAAATGCATACAATATGAAGCAAAGGGTTACAACGGGGCTAAGGAGAAGGTCAAAACGGGATTGGTGCAAGCACCGTTTGGACATGTGGAGCTAAAATCAAGAATCGTCGACACATCACATCCCATCTCTTATTGCAACACATGAGACACGTCTATGCCCTAACATAGCAATGATGACCAAAACTATGCAAAAATTGCATAAACCCAACTCAAGTAGGAAAAATTTGATAAAACTCCTTTTATTTCAACAAATGGTAACGTCTACATACACCGTAACAACGACTCGGTTTCCCAAGCCATGCAAAAAATGTGCAAACCCGACTCATCTTTGGAAAAACATCAATTTGCCCCTTTTTATTTAGCAACGGCTTTTTCTACCCCTTTAAATGATGAGTAGGGGTGTTGCTCGCCTTTTTCTTTTCCTTGACAACAAACAAATATTTACAACATAACTCATTTTTCTTTTGATTTTTCATGACTTTTTCACTTTTCTATTTTTTTTTTTTTTTTTTTTTTTTTTTTTTTTTTTTTTCAAAACCTCTTATTTAAATATGATGCCAAATTCATACCAAGTTCCGACCCAAACGGATATGTGAACTATCCATCACTATGCCCCAAATCACCTCCTACAACACAACTACAAAACCGACCAATTCTTGATTAAGGAAAGGTGTTTATGGAATGTAGTTAATTGTGTGGGTTTGCCAATGAAAAGGCTAAGGCTCAAAAAGGGGGTGAATCAAAAAGGGAGATAACGTAGGGAATAAAACAAGGCTATTTGGCTATTGTGAGGTTCATATAAACTGATTTTTGCTTCAAATCATATGCACAAAAATGTAATGCAATTTCATGATCTAAGGACGATGCGACACACTTATGCGTAATGATGTGACACGCCTCGCGAGGAGACCTACTCTCAAACCTAGATGAGGGCGGGGTATGAATGTACCCGCCCTAGGGGGCTCTACCCTTACCTTTGAGTAGTTAAGTCGAGCCAAAGGTCTAGTCTACGGCCCTAGGTCTCACAAGTTCGGTCTAGACTCATTGGTCAAGCCCTCCTTCCTCGGCTAACTAAGAGGCCACGGGTGCGAGTCACGAGGAGGGGGAAGGCACAATTGAGCACATAAGTTCATCATGGGGGTACTTGGTTCCCTTCCTTTGACCACGTTCTTCCTTAAAAACTTATTTACAAACTCAATGCAAACGAAAGAAATGCAACAAGTATTTACATGTGAGCAAATGCATGCGGAAATTTAAACAAACATGAAATGAAACATGCAACAAATTGGCTAAACCTAGCAGCACATCAACACCAAAATTCCAAACGGTCTCCCAAGGAGACACCCAAAGCAACAAAAATCCCATCCTCCTCCATATTATACAACAATATAAAAAGAGAAAGAACGGGAAAAAAAAAGGGAAAGAGATAAGAACGTCTATACCAGGCGGTCTTCTAGTCTCCTTTTTGCCTTGGATAGTCAATGTACCTTGCCACTTTGTTAGCCGAACACATGTATATACAATGCAATATTTTTTTGAATTTTTGAATTTTTGAATTTTTTCAATTTTTTAGGCATTTTCTTTAATTTATAAACATATACAATTATAAACAAATATACACGAGTGGATATTTCCCTCCCCACACTTGAAATGTACATTGTCCTCAATGGACAAAAGCATAGGGAGTGAATAAGAAAAAGGAAGGAACATTTTTTTGGAGTTTTCAATTTTTGAATAGAAAATAACATATTTTTGTGAATTTTGTTTTGAAAAATTAAAAGGACATATTTTTTTGGTTTTTTTTTTTATGAAAACTCCCTCCCCACACTTATTTATTTACATTACTTCCAAATGGAAATAAATGTGTGGAGGGAGTACAAATTAAAAGACATATTTTTGTTTTTTTTTTAGGCCCTCCCCACACTTATTTATAGACATGGGAGGGCATATTAGTGAAATAAAATAACATGTTTATGGTTTTGTTTTTTTGGTCATTTTTTTCAATTTTTAGTTGTGTTTTTTTTTTATGAAAATGCAATGCATGCTCTATTCTATATGCTAAATTGAAATGACAATGCAAATTACGCTAAGTGAATGCAATTATTAAATGTGACAATATATTACAAAATTGAAATCTAATGCAATCCTATATGATGCAACTAAATGAATTATTAACTAAATGCATGCGAAAAATTTAAATATGGATGAGAAATTTGGATAAAGGGGAAAGATCATACTTGTCATTTGGATTGATTGGGAGGATAAACGAAACCATCAACTCGGGGACTAAGACCCCATGTCGTCATCATCATCTTCATCATCTTCATTACCATCACCATCACCATCAATTGCCCCGAACTCGGAGCCACGAATGAAATCGTCAGTGTTCAAGTGGACATCCGAGCTAAAATCCTCCATGGCTTGGCTCATACCAACAAACATCTCTGGGTGCCCTCCGGCACCACTGGACCCGCCCTCTTGGAAGATCGAAGGGGCACCCCCGAACCACCTCGCGTCATGTCCCTCCCCTTGGGAGGTAGGCGGGGTGGGAAAAACCGGAGCGCTAAAGTAGTCGGGCCGCAAGTTAATATCTCCGTAGCGGAAGGTCCCGTCTTCCGGATGTCCGCCATCCGGGAATAAATAGTAGGAGGGGTGAAGGCCGGAGGGGTGCTTGTAATGGTTCCTCATACAATCGTCATAGACCGGAAATTGACCAAGAGAGGTGTCATAGTAAATCCGGTCGAGTCTTTGTTGAAGGCCATGCCGCTCGTTTGCGGCGTTTGTCATATTAATTTTCATCTCCGCCATGAAGGAGACGAGGTCGGCATGGAGAGGAGGCGATTGTTGTTGGTGTTGAGAGGAGGACCCCTCTCCTTGTTGCAAGGGGCCGGGGACAAAAGGAGAAGTCAGTGTGGCATACCGCAAGGTAGACCTTGCGGGGATGATGGGTCGGCCACGAGCATACCGAAGGTTAGGGTTAATTTGTTGGGGGATGGAGGGATCTTCAAGATCTTCAATCTCAAGCAAGTAATATTCTTGGTTAGGTACTACTTTCATTTTATCGGGGTTGGGAAGAGGGATAGAATTCCGATCAACTCCATCAACCCGAATTTGCCAATAGTCTAGGCCATCATTCGGGTTGGTCTTCAACCAACCGAGGTTGTGGTGGATGTAATTTTTGAACAACATTGTATCACCAATCATGGAACGCAACCCACCCAAGCTGACCCTCCGATTGAGCCTCTTCATCAAATGGGTGATGAGTCCACCCACGACAACGGCCGTATTAGAGGCCGGAGAATTGCTAAGCCGCTGTAATGTGAGGGCCAAATGGTGGGCAATGTCAATTTTGAAAGTAGTTGGGTTGGAGCGAAGGTAGGAGCCGAGAATTTCCAATTCCTCCGTTCTGAAATTATGATTTTCCTCTCGGCCAAAGATGGTCCAACCCATGTACCTATGCCAAACCCGGATAGCCGCATTGTGGACTGTGTTGGCGGCTCTCTTGACCCCCTTAACATCATCTAAACCCGTGATAGCCTTCCATAAGGCCCCATGGTCAAATGTCTCGGGTGCCTTGTGAGGAGGGCTAGTGTCAAGCCCAAAATGGGATGCAAAGGTCGGAAGGGTCAAGGAGTAGTCCTTGTTCATCAATCTAAAGTGCAAAAAGGCTACCTTTTGGGTTTGGCGGTGTTTGTCAAGACGGAGGGAGCTCAAAAACTCCCAAGTAAGACGAACATAGGTCCGCTCATGAATTCCATACATCATTTTCATGCCCACCCCATCAAATAAATCAAGAGTAACTTGATCTAATCCTAGTTCCCTCATGGATTGACGATCAATGAATCGGGTAGGGACAATAGGGCGTCTCTTGAATAAGACAAACTTACCTTTCATTGTGATTGAGGTGAATTGGATGTCCGGGAAGTCGGGGTCGGAACTCATGTCGGTCGCCGCCGCCGCTACCGCCTCCGCCTGTTGAAGAGCCAAGTCTCCTCTCCTCACTCTCTTTTTTGGGGCCATGATTGTGATTTTGATGGTGGGTGAAAGGTTGGGAAGGAGGTTGGGTGGTTGTTGGTGGTGGAAGTGGCGGTAGGTGGTGGTAGGTGGTGGTGGGAGGGGTTGTTGAAGGGAATGAGGGAGGTGGAGTTAGGGTTAGAGTGAGAGAGAGGGGAAGGAAGGGTCGAAAATAATGAAGGAAATTGGGTGATTTTGGTGTTAAAACACGATCAGAGTACTCCCAGCCGGTCAGGAGACCGGCCGCCGGTCAACCGGCTGGGAGTTCGGGTGATTTTTGAAATTCCATAAAAGGATCGAAAAACTCCCACCTCGGGAGAGACCGCCGCCGGCAACCGGCTGGGAGAACACCCATTTCCCAATTTCTTCATTCGTGCATTCCCAGCCGGTGGACCGGCTGCCGGCCTGCCGGCTGGGACTTCCTTCTTAAGAAAACTTGTTGAAAATCCCTCCTAAGCGTACCCCAGCCGGTGGACCGGCTGCCGGCCTGCCGGCTGGGACTTCCCTTCAATCCAATTTGATACATTTCCTCACATATACGCACTCCCAGCCGGTGGGCCGGCTGCCGGCCTGCCGGCTGGGACTACCCTTCCTTGAGTTTTCAACAAAATTCCAACAAATTTACAGGAACTTCCCAGCCGGTCAGGGGACCGGCCGCCGGTCAACCGGCTGGGACTCCTTCTCACAATGATTTCTTCAATAAACCCCTTATTCCAATTCCCATCATTTATTGGCCTCGCTTTCCGTGTTTTCAACTTTCAAACCCGACTCGGGACGTCGGATAAAGGCCAATAAAAGGTCAAACGCTTGTTCATCAAACAAAAACCCCAAGTCTTCAACACTCATGGCCGACAACAATCAAATTGACAAGTAGTATCCATCCAAAATTCCTCGAATACTTCCTAAATGCATGATATATACAAAGATGCATGGGTTGCCTCCCATGAAGCGCCCTTGTTTTATGTCGTAGGCTCGACGGAGTTATGAATAACAATCAAAAATTTGGAATAAAAGTGGCAATTGAGCTCACATTCTTGATAAGAGGGGTTCCGGCAATGTAGTGCTTTAGCCGTTGTCCATTTACCTTGAATGTTTGGTCACCATCGGAAACTTCAACCGACCCATATGGAAAAGCTCGGACCACGGTGAAAGGCCCCGACCACCTTGACTTCAATTTTCCCGAAAAGAGCTTGAACCTCGAGTTAAAGAGGAGAACCAAGTCCCCCTCCTTGAATTCCCTTCTTATAATAGCCTTGTCATGGAACCGCTTGGTCTTTTCCTTGTACAACCTAGAGCTCTCATAAGCCTCTAGTCGGAATTCTTCAAGCTCATTGAGGTCAAGTAGCCGCTTCTCCCCGGCGCTCTTTAGGTCAAAGTTTAGTAGACGGATGGCCCAATGTGCCTTATGCTCCAACTCAACCGGTAAATGACAAGGCTTACCGTACACCAACCGGAACGGTGAAGTTCCAATTGGTGTTTTAAAGGCGGTCCGGTAAGCCCACAATGCATCGTTGAGCTTGGTAGACCAATCTTTCCTTGACCGGCTCACGGTCTTTTCGAGGATCATCTTGATTTCACGATTAGAAATTTCGGCTTGGCCGTTGGCTTGCGGGTGATAGGCAAGGCTCCGCCTATGTTGCACCCCGTGCTTCTTGAGTAAAGCATCAAGAGTCCTCTCCCGGAAATGGGTTCCACGGTCACTTATCACAATTCGTGGGACTCCAAACCGGGGGAATATGATTGTCTCCATGAGCTTGGTCACGGATTTTGCGTCACAAGTCTTTGTTGGAATTGCTTCAACCCATTTGCTCACGTAGTCCACCGCAACAAGAATATACTCATTCCCATTTGATGAGGGAAAAGGGCCTTGGTAGTCAATGCCCCATACATCGAATAGCTCCACCTCAAGTATGTAGTTCATTGGCATTTCATGCCTCTTTGAAATGTTACCACTTCTTTGACACTTGTCACACTTCTTGACGTAGGTGGCCACATCGTGAAATAGGGAAGGCCAAAAGAATCCACATTGGAGCACCCTCGCGGCGGTTTTTCGTGAACTACCATGCCCTCCACTTGGCATGTCGTGGCAATGAGAGATTATGGGTTGGACTTCTTCGTTGGGGATGCATCTTCTAATTATCCCGTCGGCACAAGCTTTGTAGAGACACGGTTCTTCCCAAAAATATTGCTTAAGGTCATGGAAGAATTTCTTTCTCTTATGGGAATCATAACCGTGTGGGATGACCCCGGATACCAAATAATTTGCATAGTCCGCGTACGACGGGGTATCCATCAAAGCTAGTGCGAATAGTTGATCATCCGGTAATGTGTCATCAATTGGTAATCCATCCTTATCCTTGACATGGAGTAGCCGAGAAAGATGATCGGCTACCACATTTTCTACACCTTTCTTGTCTCTAATCTCGATATCGAACTCTTGCAACAATAGTATCCACCGAATCAAGCGGGGCTTTGACTCCTTCTTAATTAGCAAGTGTCTCAACGCCGTGTGATCGGTGTGCACAATAACCTTAGAGCCCACCAAATAAGAACGAAACTTGTTCATGGCGTAAATGACCGCCAAAAGCTCCTTTTCGGTGGTAGTGTAATGAGATTGAGCTTCATCCAAAGTCTTGCTCGCATAATATATGGCATGGAGTTTACCATTCTTCTTTTGTCCTAGCACCGCTCCCACCGCCACATCACTAGCATCGCACATCAATTCGAAAGGTTCTCCCCAAGTGGGAGGTTGCATGATTGGAGCGGTGATGAGAGCTTCCTTCAACCTATTGAATGCATCCAAACACTCATTAGTAAATTCAAACGGTACATCTTTTCCAAGCAACAAAGTTAAAGGTCGGGCAATCAAAGAAAAATCCTTAATGAATCTCCGGTAAAAACCGGCATGCCCAAGAAAACTCCTAATTCCTTTTACATTAGTGGGAGGGGGTAGGGTTTTAATCACTTCAATCTTGGCTTGATCAACTTCCAAGCCCTTACTTGACACTACATGACCCAAAACAACCCCGGATGTCACCATGAAGTGACATTTCTCCCAATTCAAGACTAGACCACTCTCTTGACATCTTTTCAAGACCTTACCCAAATTAGCTAGACATCCATCAAATGAGGTGCCTACGACCGAGAAGTCGTCCATGAACACCTCCATGATATTCTCAACATATTCGGAAAATATGGCTAGCATGCATCTTTGAAATGTAGCCGGCGCATTGCAAAGCCCAAAGGGCATGCGCCTATAAGCAAAGGTCCCGAATGGGCATGTGAATGTGGTCTTTTCTTGGTCATTAGGGTGAATCGGGATTTGGAAAAATCCCGAAAACCCGTCAAGGTAGCAAAAATGAGAATGTTGGGCAAGTCTTTCCAACATTTGGTCAAGGAAAGGGAGGGGGAAATGGTCTTTCCTAGTTGCCTTGTTGAGGCGCCTATAGTCTATACACATCCTCCACCCGGTTGTGACCCTTGTTGGAATTAGTTCATTCTTATCATTGGTGACTACCGTGACCCCGCCCTTCTTCGGCACAACATGCACCGGGCTCACCCACGCACTATCGGAGATAGGGTATATTATGCTTGCATCATAGAGCTTCAACACCTCCTTCCTAACCACTTCTTTCATAGCGGGGTTAAGGCGGCGTTGAGGCTCAATGGAAGATGCGCTCTCATCCTCCAAGTGAATGCGATGGGTGCAAAAAGAAGGGCTAATCCCCTTGATATCATCAATTGAGTACCCAATGACATCCTTGTATTTTCTCACAACATCAAGCAATTTTTGAAGTTCGGTGTCATTGAGTGCACTATTGACGATAATAGGGTAAGTATCATTAGGGCCAAGGAAAGCATGTTTAAGAGTAGAAGGAAGAGGTTTCAACTCCACTTGAGGAGGCGTGGATCTCTCCTCTTTCTTATCATCTCTTCTCAAACTTTCAAATTCTTTTTCCGGGTCTTCTTCAATTGATGCTTCCATAGCTAAAGCATACTCCCGGTGCTCCTTGCAATCCTTTACCTTGCCCTCAAGGAACCCTTGCAAACCCTTGTCTTCATCAAATTTCTTCATATCAACCCACTCTTCTACCACATCAATCATATAACAAGACTTTTCTTCCGAAGGCTCTTTCATAGCCTTGTTCAAGGAGAATTCAACCTTTTCTTCACCCACTTGCAAAGAAAGCTTCCCATTCTTCACATCAATCATGGCACCCCCCGTAGCAAGGCAAGGGCGCCCCAATATGATGGGAATATTTGAGTCTTCGGGGATGTCCATTACATAGAAATCACATGGAAATGCAAGTTTCCCCACCTTGAGTGGGACATCCTCCACAAGACCAATAGGGTATCTTACCGACCTATCCGCAAGTTGGAGAGAAACTCTTGTCGGTGAAAGCTCATAACCCTTCAACTTCTTGAAAATTTTGAGGGGCATAAGACTAATGCTTGCCCCCAAATCACACAAAGCTCTCTCAATGTGCACGGTCCCAATCTTACAAGGTATGGAAAAACTCCCTGGTCTTCAAGCTTTTGAGGAGCTTCATTCATGAGAATTGCACTACACTCTTTGGATAAGCTCACCGTAGTTGTTGGGCTCAAAGAGTTTTTGTTTGAGATAAGCTCCTTCAAGAACTTGCCATAGCTTGGAATCTCCTTTACGGCATCAATGAAAGGCATGGTAATGTTGATACCCTTCATCATGTCCATGAACTTCCCATACTTTTGTTCAAGTTTGGCTCTTGCCAACCTTTGTGGAAAGGGAACCGGTGGTACATAAGTTCTTACCACTTGTTGTTGAGGCTCTTCAACCACCCTTGTTGGTTCATCAATCACTTTTGGAGTTTCCACAACAATTTCCACAAGCTCATCTTTTCCCTCCTTTTCTTCAATTACCTTAGGAGGTTCAACCACCATTTGAGGTTCAATGACATTGCCCGGTCTACTACTCTTCCTTTTCTTGACAAATTCCCGGTCTTCCAAATCTCTACCACTCCTCAAGTGAATAGCATTCATGGTTTTCGGATTTTCCTCGGTTTTACCCAGGAATTTACCTTGGGAGGCTTGTAGTTGGCTCATTTGGGTAGCCAATTGGGAGATTTGGTTGTCCGTCATCCGTTGAGAAGCTTGCATTTGGGTTCTAAGTTGGTTGATGGATGAGGTTGTCTCTTCTTGTTTTTGGGTGGTATGGTTGATGAATTGTGTTTGATGACTCATCATTTGTTCCATCATGAGTTCCATGTTTGACTTTGGTTGGGTGGGTTGTTGGAATGGTTGGAAATTTTGTTGGAAAGGTTGGGTGGTTTGTTGGAATGGTTGGGTGGTTGGCGGATTAAGTGATTGAAATTGTTGTTGTCTTGGTTGGAAGGTTCTTCCTTGGAAACCCGGTGGACCTTGATTGAATGTCGTGTTTTGTTTTTGAGTTTGGAAGTTTGGTTGTTGTGACTTTTGTTGGAAGGTTGGGTTTTGGACATTTTGAGAGCCATAAGAGAAGTTTGGGTGGGCTCTCAATCCGGGGTGATATTGGTTGTTGTTAAATGCTTGCTTGGCCGGACTAGACTCCCATATCCCGTTCACTTGCTCCATACCACTTCCATCTCCAACCACCAAAGGACACTCATTGGGTGGATGTCCTTGGTCTCCACAAAGCTCACAACTATAGACTTGGTTCCTCATAGAAGAATTGCTAGATGTTTTGCTTGAGCTCATCAAGGCAACTTGTTGCTTAAGCTCTTCTATCATCTCTTTCACTTCCACATTGTTGGCCGATTCGACCGGTGACTTCCCTTTCCTCTTGTGCCTATCATTGTTCCAATGAAAGGTACGAGAAGCCATTTCTTCAATAAGCTCTTTCGCCGTCTTGTGGTCTATCTTATCCAAAGCTCCCTTCCCCGAGCCGGAATCAAGGTTCATCTTCATATCATTGTTTAACCCTTCATAGAAATTGTTGATGAGCTCATCATCTCCAATACCGTGGTGAGGGCATAGCCTTTGGAGGCCCTTGTACCTCTCCCATGCTTCATAAAGGGTCTCATCCTCTTGTTGGGTGAACCCTTGGAGCTCACTCTTGATTCTTGCGGTTCGTTGGGGTGGGAAATACTTGTTGAGAAAAGCCTTAGAGACATCATCCCAAGTCCGAAGAGAGTCGGGTTCACAACTTTTAAGCCACTCCTTGGCACTTCCCCTCAAAGAGTAAGGGAAAAGCCTAAGGCGTACGGCATCCTCCGTCACTCCATTGGCCTTGAACATGTCACAACTATCCAAGAACTCGTTGAGATGCTCGTTGGGGTTTTCGGTGGCTCCCCCTCCGAATTGATTCCCTTGGACTAGTTGTAGCAAGGTGGCTTTCACATCAAAATTGTTGGCTTGAATAGGTGGCTTCACAATACTCGGATTCACCACCTTTTTCGGAGCCAAGTTATCTCTCATAGGAACCGCGGCCATTGTTACTTCCGTTTCCGGTGTTGCAAAAGGATTTTCGAAAGTTTCAAAGACCCGTGGTTCTCCTTGAAGGTTCTCAATTACTGGATTTTCTTGAGGAATCGGTGTTTCTATAAGCCCTCTTCTACAAAGTGAATTTAGTCTTCTTGCGGTTGCTTCGATCTCGTGGTCAATCGGACGTATTGGATGACCTCTTCGAGTTCTCCTTCTCATGCAAAAAGTCCTACACACTCAAGAGAGGGATTAGTAACAAAGGACTTAGTCTAAACAAGAATGAAAACAATTAATATCTAGCCGAACTCCCCGGCAACGGCGCCAAAAACTTGATGGTAGTCAAGCTATACCTCGCAAGTGCACGATTTTATCGTTGTACACTATTAAGGGTCGATCCCACAAGGAGTTGAAAAGATTACTAATTGTTCTAATCCGATCGTTTAGCTAAGTCGAAAATAAAAGATGATGGTTGATATACTAATGCTACCTAAAATGAAATGAGATGCAATCTAAACAAAAGCAAGATAAATGAGCAACAACGAAAGATAAGTTGTAATTCAAATGATTAAAAAGGCCTAGGACTCGGTTCTTCCCAAACTATTCGCAATTCCACATGGTTAAATTTCTAGGCTAATCACAAAGGTAGTTAGGTGAGGAGGTGACGGCTCTAATTCGCCTAAGACCCCCCTCTCGGGTTCGAAATAGGACACTAGCTCTACCCACCAACCCCCCTCTCGGGTTCGAAGGTCGGAATCCCTAACTCAATACCCCACTACCCCAAAAACATGCATTTTCCCGAGGTAGTCCGATATTTGCTAAGGTCATTAAGCCCCATCAATACCCGGGTCATCCCACTCCCTCTCTCGAGGGTCGATTTCAAACGCTAGTGTAGAGGTGTCCTACCCCGGTTCTCCCTTTCGGTCTCAACCAAGGTTAACAATAGGGTCAAGTCCCGGATATCCAAATCACAACCTAACCAACTCTCGTTGGTGGACAAGGGTTATAAATCGACACTACCCAAAATCAACCCATAAACCAAATCAATCCTCCAAACTACCCTCACCAATTTCCCCAAATAATTAGCCTTTATGAGATTTAATTAGTGAAATTACTCATGTTGGGTCAAACCGAGCCCTAGTGGAAGACTACTCACTAATCATGGTTCTAATTGCAAAATTAACAATAAAGATGGAAACTTTGATCACAAACATGGTGAGAAGATGAAATTCACTACTAAACATGCAACAATCTAACAATGGGTGGAAGGAAAGATGATTTAATCTAATAATGAGAGAGATTTAAACCTAAAGACACAATCTTTAACCAAATCAACTCAAAGATTAAGTCTTTGAGGACAACTACCCAATGATGAACAAAAGCAAGAGGAACAAAGGAAAGATGAACAATGATAAGATGAGCAATGATGGAATTAACAACAACAAACAAACAACAACAACAAATTTAACA